>NC_090940.1:633655943-634255943 GCF_040938575.1 Ambystoma mexicanum | reverse complement strand
TAGCAACGCTAGGAACTGGTCGCCCTCCTCCAGTAGCCCGTAGCTTTTCCTCGCTGTGTTAAACAGCACACCTTTTTCGCACTCGCGCTCTGCTTCTGCCCGCAAGTGGAGGCCGCGCTTGAGTAGCGGAGATCTGTTCGCCCTCCTTTGTTCATCACTCTGAACTGCCTGACTTCCTTGAAGAAACTCCCCTTGGCCCATCGGCACCAGCGTGTGCAGGTACTTTTGAGCACAAGGCTCCACTTTTCGTAGGGCTCAGACTTCCTTCTAGTTAGGTGGCCTCTGAAGGCAAACGGGGTCTAAACGATTACTTGCACTGCGTGTTTTCCTCCCCATCTAGGTGGTCTGCATATTTCGTGATTCTAACTCTTTAGACCCTTCGGTAATTGGATTTATATTGTATTTGATTGTGATGTGTTGGTTTACTTGAGTTTTATCGTGATTCTTTACTATGGTCAATATTACAAAGGCCTTGTAATAAATGTGTCTATATTTTTAATATCACACCTGTTTGGAGTAATTTGTAAGTGTCCTTGCTTTGTGTGCTCATTGCGGGCTTTCAGTCATCCTCACCCCTCTTGAGACCTAGTCTTGACCGCCGTGATCGCTACCTTGATTGGTCTGGCTTGTCCAGAGGTTACCCTGTTCCAAGAAACTAGGCTGGCCTTCTGAACCTCTGCCCCTCCAGGACAGAGTTCAGAAATCCATCTTAACAAATTGGTGTACAGTGGTGGGATACGACTGAAGGTATCCAGTATTGCGCACGAGCAAAGGCATTTCAAGTTATTCCTACCAGGACACGTAGTGAATTGTCGTAGTATAACTTTTAAAAGGCCATAGTCCTATCTAACATTATGGAAACAAATACCTTGTTAACTTTAAATGCTTCTAAATCCGAAACATTGAAAAAGATGTGTGCGGAGAGAGGTGTCTCCTCTCAAGGCACCAAATTGGATATGATCCAAAGAATCGTGGCGTGGCAAGAAGCGCAGCTTGACGCTATAACTTCTGAGGACAGTGCAGAAGGAGGTGGGGCTGCTCTCACTGGCAGAACCGACGGTTCTGCCACTGCACTGGTCCACCGTGACCACGAGGACAGGGAGGATGAGATGTCTAATGTTTCCTCTACCAGTGTCGATGGGGAGGCCATGCTTGAATTCAAGAAGCAAGAGCTGCTCTTTAGGCAGAAGGAGCTTGATTTCAGTATGGCCAAGCTAAAAATCGAACAGGCAGAAAAACAGAGGACAGGGATCACCAGTTAGAACTGGCCAAGCTTCAGGTTGCAAATGGATCCAAGGGTCCTGGACATGGGTCTGGGGCCTCCTCTCATCCACGGTTTCCAAAAGATCTGCTCAGTGTGTATGAGGAAAGGAATGACATTATGGACTGGCTGAATGCGTTTGAGTATGCATGTGAAGTTCAACAAGTTGACAATGCTGATAAGATTGCCTGGTTACTCAGCAGACTGCCCCATTCTGGCTGTAGTGCCATTATGGAAATGTCGAAGGCTGAGCGAGCTGATTTCGCAATGTTAAAGCAAACTCTCATTTTAAAGTTTGGAAAGACTCCTGCCCAATATTTAAAACGATTCAGAGAGTATAAGAAAAAAGAAGGTGGTACTTGGGTATCTTATGTAACCGAATCCTTAAAAAACTTGACTGGCTGGGTTGAAGGTTATAAGGTTTCTACCTTTGAAGGCATGATAAGTCTTGTCATGCTGGAACATATTTTTGCATCTTCTTCCCCTAAGCTTAAGCAGCATTTGGCCGATTCGAAGGAGATAGATCCTAAGAAGCTGGCCATTGCAGCAGACTTATGGGTGTCACATCGAGTGTCCCATAAGGACAAAACCCATCCTGGTAAGCAGGAGGAAGGGAAAAAGTCCAAAGATAAGGAGGGTGGGGAATCTGATAAATCTTCTTCTCAAAAGGGCCACAAAAAGAAAAATAAGGGTAAGACACAAGAGAACTCACAGGGTAGTGGAGGTCAGCCTCCGAAACAGAACTCTGGTTATAGTAAGCCTCCCTATGTAAACAGACCCAATGGATCTTGTTTTGCTTGTGGAGCAACTGTCCAAGTGAAGGGGGATCCCCGGTGTAAGGTTAAACCTTTGGGGGTCCACTCCGCTAATCTGGCCTTCTCCTCCTACGAGGAAGAAGAGATTACAGGAACATCCTTCTCCTCAGACTCCTTCCCCAGCGGGATAGAAGCTGAGGTAGTTTTAGTTTCCCTGGGTTCCTGGGAGCCTAAAGTGACAGAGGCTTATGCTAGGATTTCAGATAACACCAAGCACTACTTTAAAGACAGTGTGCTGATCAATGGAGTGGATACTCCAGCTCTTAGGGATAGTGGGTGCAGTCGAACTGTAGTGGATTCTACCTTGGTAGACTCAGAGGAAGTTGCCAGAGCTACTCTGATGCCCACTAAGTTGACTGACGGCCCATCTTGCATGTTTCCGTAATACCTGTAAATCTTACTTTAAATGGTACAGCAGTCAGGATTCCAGTGAGCATTCAGAGAAACATCCCAGGAAAGGTCTTGTTAGGCAATGATCTCAGAGCTTTAGGGCTCGTAGGAGACACGGCCGACAGACCCTACGCACGGTCTCAAGCACAGGCCGCATTGGCCAAGACCAATACGCAGCCCCAGCCAAAGGGGAAACCCAAGGCTAAAGGAGTACGAAAATCAAAACGAGGGAAAGAAAATATTCCCCCGAACTCACCTACCACTGCGGTGGAGGAAGTTGGTCAATCGCCCTGGCCTGACGAGGAGGTGGCGATGCCTGAAGTATTTGACCCCAACGACCATCCTGAACTAAAAGACTTGTTAGTAGAAGGTGGTCCTGACAGGGAAGAATTCAGTAGAGGCCAACGTGAGTGCCCATCTCTGGAAGGCCTAAGGAGACAGGCCTGCTCCCAGCTTGGGGGTGAACCTCCTGGGAAGCATCAGATTTATTGGGAAGGTGGACTCCTGTATAGTGAGCCCACAGAGTCTACAGAAGGAGACCATAGGGGGTTGGTGGTTCCCCTTGCTGTAAGACCCTTCCTCCTGCAGCTGGCGCATGAAGTGCCCCCTGCTGGTCACCTTGGTATTAAGAGGACCAAGCAAAGGTTATCCATGCACTTCTACTGGCCCAAGATATGGGGGTGCAAGTAGAAAGTCACTGTAGGATTTGTGCCTCCTGCCAGTTATCTGGTAAGAGTGGCTCAACAATCCAAGCTCCATTGGTACCACTCCCAGTTGTGGGAATGCCATTCGAAAGGGTAGGGATCGACATCGTTGGTCCCCTTGACCCGCAAACATCCTCAGGCAATAGGTTTATCCTGGTGCTAGTCGACTATACTACCAGATATCCTGAGGCCATCCCATTGAAAACTGTAACTGCCAAGTCAGTTGCAAAAGCGTTACTTGGCATCTTAACTAGGGTTGGCTTCCCTAAAGAAGTTGTGTCTGACAGAGGCAGCAACTTTATGTCAAAGTATATGCAGGATATGGGGAAAGGATGTGGGGTCACCTACAAGTTCTCTTCTGCATACCACCCCCAGACCAATGGTCTGGTGGAACGTTTCAACAGAACATTAAAGAGCATGATTGGGGCTCTGGAAGAACTTCAGAGAAGAAAATGGGATCTTCTTTTACCATGCTTACTGTTTGCCTACCGAGAGGTACCACCGGAGGGTGTTGGCTTCAGACCCTTCGAACTTCTGTTTGGTCACCCTGTGCGGGGACCCTTAGCCATAGTCAAGGAGGGATGGGAGATGCCCACTCCCCCTATTACTACCAACGTAGTCGACTATGTGTTAGGGCTCAGAAAACGGATGGTACTTCTGATGGGCTTGGCTAGTGATAAATTGAAGGCAGGACAAGTGCTGGTGAAACATTGGTATGACCAGAAAGCTTCCCTCATCAACTTTACACCCGGTCAGCAAGTCCTGATCATGAATCCCATAAGACCTAGAGCTTTACAGGACACATGGTCAGGCCCTTACACAGTGGTGGAGCCCCTGGGTGAGGTTAACTATTTAGTGGCCCTTGGAAGGCCTGGACGGGCTCCAAAAGTGTTCCATGTGAATAGGCTGAAGGCTTTCGTCCCAAGAGTCGAAATCGCAGCACTGCTACTGGCTTCAGATGTTGAGGAAGAGGAGTCTGAACCTCTCCCAGACCTGTTCCAAAGCAGTCCTTCAGATAGCTCCTTTGAGGGTGTCCCAGTGGCCCCTCACCTGACTTCTGATCAGCAGGCTGAGGTGAAAAGTTTGCTTAGGCAATTATCCCCCCTGTTTTCGCAGTCCCCTGGTTTGACACCTTGGTGCAAACATAACATAGACACAGGAGACAGCGTTCCTACCAAACGTAGAGAATACAGGATGTCAGACAAAGTACGGACTTACATTAAGTCAGAGGTCAACAAAATGTTAGATCTTGGGGTGATTGAACCCTCTAGTAGTCCTTGGTCCAGCCCTGTGGTTTTGGTTCCAAAAGCAGGCACTTCTGAATTGAGGTTCTGCGTGGATTACAGGGCTCTGAATGCTGTCACCAATACAGATGCACATCCCTTGCCTCGAACAGATGAGCTGGTGGATACCTTGGGTGCCTCCAAGTACCTCAGCACGTTTGACCTCACTGCGGGCTATTGGCAAATAGCCTTAGCAGAACATGCCAAGGAGAAGACAGCGTTTACCACTCCAGACGGTCTTTACCAATTCAGGGTAATGCCGTTCGGATTGAAGAATGCACCTGCCACTTTCCAGAGGCTTGTGAATCATGTGTTGAATGGGTTGGATGAATTCTGTCTTGCATATCTGGATGATATAGCAGTTTTCAGTGCCACCTGGGAAGACCATGTGCAACACCTCGGAATTGTGCTACAGGCTCTTCAGAAAGCACACTTGACCATAAAGGCTAGCAAATGCCAGATTGGACAAGGCTTAGTGGTTTACCTTGGACATGAAGTAGGTGGAGGGAGGATACAGCCTCTTCCCAGTAAAGTACAAGCAGTACAATACTGGCCTACCCCCACTACACAGACCCAAGTGAGAGCCTTCTTAGGACTCACAGAGTATTACCGCAACTTCATGGCAGACTATGGCACCATAGCTGCCCTTCTGACTGCCCTCACCACTCCGAAGAAACCCAAGAAGGTAATTTGGACCGACGAGTGTGAGAAGGCCTTGAACGGCTTGAAAGAATCCTTGTGCCAGGCCCCTGTACTCAGGGCCCCTGATTATCAAAGACCTTTTATTGTGCAGACAGACGCCTCTGACACTGGGATAGGAGCTGTACTATCACAAGTAGATGAGAAGGGTAAGGAACACTCTATTGGTTTAATTAGTCGCCAGCTTAATGACAGAGAGCTCAGATGGTCCACAGTGGAGAAAGAATGTTTCTCTGTTGTGTTGGCCCTAAGGAAGCTGAGGCCCTACCTCTATGGGACCCACTTCACTGTGCAAACTGACCATAAGCCATTAAAGTGGTTAATGAACATGAAGGGAGAGAATCCAAAGTTGCTTAGGTGGTCAGGCATAGGCCATGTGTCCAACATAGCAATGCTGATGGGTTGTCCAGAATGTTTAACCAACCTGAACAAGAGACTCATCCAGGGGTAGATTAGCTCCCCCTGTCCATAGTCTGGGAGGGGCGAGTGTTAGGAAAGATTTCTTAATTGTAGGTAATTTTCCTTCCATGTGGCAACCCCTAAACTTTCTGCTGTTGTTTTTCACCATGATCTAGACTTTGCCAGAGAAGCGCAGCCTTCCGCCGCACTCCTCTGGGCTTTCACTCCATTCTTACGGGGAAACTGACATGCCCTTAAAACAGTCAGTACCGGGAAACGTTGTTTTCCGTAGTTCATTTATCATGTTGCAGCTTTCGCGCAACATGACACAAGAGGGCACTGTAAGCTAAGTTACTGCTCTCTTGGGTCTCTAGTCACTCTACAGGCCCTAGACACTCTCTTTGAATTGTTAACGAACGGTGCAAGTGAATCACGGACGGGACTGGTGGCAGCGATCGTTTCTTTGTGTTTTGAGCTCATTTTGGCTGTTTAAGCGCGTTTCTCGCGCTTAGCCCAAAATGGTGGCCTGGCTCCCAAAATGGCCAGAACACGAGGCTCTTTGTCCTGCCCGCTGACCGTCTTGCCCCCTTCACCTTCCCCAGGTCGAGCCAACCCGGGGCCTTCCTTATTTGGGCATGTACTTTCCCGCGAAACACAGATGCTTTTGCGGGCTTCTACAGGCCTTGTGTGTGCCTCCAGGATGTGGGCTGGGATGTCTGGTCCCAATACACATCCTGGGTGCCAGAGAGTCTAGTGTGTCTTGAATGCCTGGGACCACCGTGGTCCGTGATAGGTCCATGTATGGTGTGAGTGTTTTGTGAGCAGATCTCCCATTGGGTCCTCTGCGTTTTGGCGCAAAGGGTACTCTGGATAAGAGGAGGCTGGAAACACCACTACCATGTCGATTTCCTGAGTTCTCACAAACGACGGATACAGGAGCCAAGTATCCTGCAACTACGAGGCTGAACCGAGGAATCGCTGGTGACCCGCTGAAGGACTGCTCCTCTGCACTGCTGTCGCTCTGTGAAACCATTCTGCCTCTGATCGAACGAGAAGGCCTGTACTGGTACTTCGACCCTTTGGAATAGTGGGAACAACTATTCTCGGCATCTTCGTCATCTCCTGCACGTAAGCCTTCCGAAGCGTCTCTGGGCCATCCAGTGGACTGACCAGCCTACACAGGAGTCTTGCTCTGTTACTGCCGTCAGGTTGTGTTGTATTCCGAGTCCTTAGCACTCTCACACGATTTGTATACTTGGCATTCCCAGGTCTGAAGTGAGAAGTGTACATTGCGCTGAAACACACACGGCCGCTTCACTGCCCTGCTATGGTAACAATCTGTGCGGGTTCACTGCGTTGGGACATCCTAAACTCGAACTTCTGCTGCCGCGGAATCTACACGACGCCGAGACGTCCCCTGCTCGCATCTGAACCTGCCAGCACTGAAACTGACGCGGAGAAGCCTGGGTCTGCCTGCATCAGGGACCGGTGAGTAGCAACGCTAGGAACTGGTCGCCCTCCTGCAGTAGCCCGTAGCTTTTCCTCGCTGTGTTAAACAGCACACCTTTTTCGCACTCGCGCTCTGCTTCTGCCCGCAAGTGGAGGCCGCGCTTGAGTAGCGGAGATCTGTTTGCCCTCCTTTGTTCACCACTCTGAAATGCCTGACTTCCTAGAAGAGACTCGCCTAGGCCCATCGACACCAGCGTGTGCAGGTACTTTTGAGCACAAGGCTCCACTCTTCGTAGGGCTCGGACTTCCTTCTAGTTAGGTGGCCTCTGAAGGCGAAAGGGATCTAAACGATTACTTGCACTGCCTGTTTTCCTCCCCATCTAGGTGGTCTGCATATTTCGTGCTTCTAACTCTTTAGACCCTTCGGTAATTGTATATATATTGTATTTGATTGTGATGTGTTGGTTTAATTGAGTTTTATCGTGATTCTTTACTATGGTCAATATTACAAAGGCCTTGTAATAAATGTGTCTATATTTTTAATATAACACCTGCTTGGAGTAATTTGTAAGTGTCCTTGCTTTGTGTGCTCATAGCAGGCTTTCAGTCACCCTCGCCCCTCTGGAGACCTAGTCTTGACCGCCGCGATCGCTACCTTGATTGGTCTGGCTTGTCCAGAGGTTACCCTGTTCCAAGAAACTAGGCTGGCCTTCTGAACCTCTACCCCTCCAGGACAGAGTTCAGAAATCCATCTTAACAACCACGGACAATACCGTGGATTTATAAAGACAGCACCTCGACCGCAGCAGTATAATTTATAGTGTCATTGCCATTCACTTTACTGAACTAACTAAAACAAAAATTAAATGAGTTAATCTGAACAGTCGTTAGACATTTTTTGTAAGTCCACAACATGTCCAAACAACTAAGAGTATGGTGAAATATTGGTGTGCTTTAACAAATTTACTGGCCTATCGCGTTCCCCTCATCCACATCCATCCCACCTCCACTATCAATGGCTGTTCCCCCTGTGGGCGTGAGCTCGCAAGGGGGCTGGGAGGATGGGAACGCACCACAAAGGGTTCTTTTGCATGGGGACCCTTATACAACATGGCCACCCCAGACCCGGTGTCTCAGGACTCCCTTTTGAAGACTCTGTCCCTGCAATAAACATATGTCTGTGTCTTTTGACTGTTCCAGGCCTAATGCGCTCGCCTCATCCACATCCATCCCCTTCTGCTATCACTGACAGTTCGTACCTGTGGGCGTGCGCTCGCAAGGGGGCTGGGAGGATGGGAACGCTCAAGGTGCCGAATAACATGTACACCACAGAGGGTTCTTTCGCATGGGGACCCTTAAACACATGGCCACCCCAGACCCTGTGTCTCCAGACTCCCGTTTGAAGACCCCATCCCTGCCATCAACATATGTAGGTGTCCTTTGACTGTGTTCTGTGACTATTACCCTCGCCAGATCCACATCCATCCCCTTCCGCTATCTATGACAGTTTGCACCTGCTCGCAAGGGGGCTGCACTGGTGGGATTGAGGAGGTCAAACATTGTCATAGAGATCTGGTAGGTGTGAACGAACACATCAGACATTCACACACACCCACTTATGTAATCCTTTATAAACACTGGGGCCTCATTACGAGTAGCCCGGTAAAAACGGGTTCATTACCGGCATGTCGGTAAGAGCGGGTCCGTGCTCGTATGAACCCGCTAATAGCAGGTGATCATGAGTGCGCGAGCACACGCAAACCCCCATGCTGGTAATGGAAATACCGGCATGCCGCTAAAGGCCCTCCAACCCCCCGATAGCGGCGTCACAGGACCTGCCGATACCGGCACCGCCTGGGAGCAACCCCTAAATACCGGCCCGGTAATACCACCATGCTAATACCGGGTTCGCAAAACCGGACCCGGAAATAACATCATCACGCAGGAACGGGAAATGGGCTGGCGGCCATCTTTAAAAACACAATTCATTGCAATCCTCCGGAACCACCAGTCGATAACTAGAGATCACAGTGGAAAACTATAGAGAATGTCAAAGGCTACCAGGAAGACCACCCCCCGGCTGCGGAAACAGCGTTACTCAGACGCAGAGCTGACCATGTTAGCGGACACTCTAGCTGCACATGCAGACATAATCCAATCCCACGACAAGAAGCGGGAGGTGCAGCAACAAAAGAGGCAAATCTGGCAGGATGTAGCCCGCAAGGTATCAGCCGTAGGTACCACCCCGCGCAGTGTAAGGGACTGCAGAAAGCGGTGGGATGACTCCGGTTGAAGGTACGCAATATCATGGCCAGCAATCAGAGGGAGGCCATGTACACAGGCGGGGGTGCCCAACCCCCTGCCAAATTGATGCCCTGGGAGGAGACGGCTAGCAGATTCATCAGTCCTGAGTCCATCGAGGGTTTATGCGAGATGGAGATGGGTGTGGCATCAACCGCAGAAGGAGGTGAGTGACCCTACAGATCCCTGTAGGGGAGATCATGACGTAGCACAAGTGAAGTGGTAGAGAGTCTAGGCAAGGCAATGCATGTCCCAACACCCACATGACCATATCCAAGTCCAGATGGCGGGCCAAACGCTGCCACACTGAAATGCATGCTGAGTGCCAATCCCATAACCAACACACAGCCAACACACCTGGACCTTGCCCATGTGATACATCACACAAACCCCAAATCAACGGCATGCCACCTGCCATGCAGTGAATGCTAACATGCCCCCTCTGAATACCCTGCGTGACACACCTGTAAGACATGAATGCATGATCAAATGGATAATGAACAGCACCATTTTATGCCTCTGCCATCTCACACCATCACTGATGCTCTGCATCTCTTCTACCCCCCCAGGCACCGATGAGGAAGAAGCAACCCAGGAGACCACCGCGAGGGCATCCACCTCACACCCTAAGAAGAGGGCAACCACCACCAACACCACCTCCGCTGCAGGCAAGCAGGCCACAGCCACTGCCAGTGCCTGTGCGAGCTAGGACACAGCCAGCAACACCTGCTGCCAGTGTGCCTGACACACTACTGACCCAGCAGGCCACACCCACACCTGTCCAAGGGGAGTCCCTGTAAGCACCCGCCTCTACTGGGGAAGAACTTGATGCCAGTGTGGAGCATGAGGGAGACACCGAGGTGACATGCCCGGCCACCCTGAGCCCCGTGCCCACCCCCTCACCCCAACACCTGCAGTCACCCACCTGCAGTGAAGCTGATCCCTGCCTCCGTGACTGTGACCTACCCACCTCTGAGGAGTACAGTCCCGAAAATGCCGTCCACGTGACTGCACATCCCACCACTCCAGCCCCCTCCAAAACCCTGGAGACATGATTGTCGATGGTGGAGGCCCAACAGGAGGCCATGTTAGACCTACTCCGCCAATACATAGCGGACGGGGAGGAAAACAGGCGGAGTATTGCCACAGCAAATGCGGGGACCACAGCGGCCAGCGAAGCCAACACAGCCGCTGTTAATGCATCGGCTCGGCTAATGAGGGACTGCTTGGGGGCGGTGACACAAGTGCTGACTTCAAAGCTGCTCCATATGCAGCGGCCACGGCTTGCAGGAGGTGTGGAACCTGCCAGCGACTCACCTACTACCTCCACATCAGCTTCATCTGTCCCGACCAGCCCAGTGCACCAGACATGTAGGAGTGCAACGCACACTGAAATGCCGCCTCCGGACAGGAAGAAGTCCCGGAAGTAGTGCGGGTGGACAATGGGAGCGGGACACAAGGTTGGGGGTGAAGGGGTGCAACTTGTGGAGTCTATTGGGGGTATTGGTATTGGTTGGAGGGGTTTTGGAGTATGTTGGGGGGGTCTAGGAGTTTGTCGAGGGGTCTGGGAGTTTGTTGGGGGGTCTGGGAGTTTGTTGGGGGGGTCTGGGAGTTTGTTGGGGGGTCTAGGAGTTTGCTGGGAGGGTCTGGGAGTTTGTTGGGGGGGGTTAGTGAGGGGGGAGTGGGCACATTTTTGCTGTTGTAAATAATACACACGTTGTGATAAGAAAAATCCATGGCTGGACATTGTTATTTTCGTGTGCATCCATTTAATGTGTTACGGTGTTCAGTGCCCAACTCCCAACATTCCCTGTGTGCATGTCCACATTGGCCCAGTGTCTGACTGACACATGTCTTTCATAGTCCCTGTGGGTCAGGAGTATTCATGAATCTGTGCTTGGCGTACTGCATGGCATCCCATGCATCATGTACTAGCAGGGGGGCTACTTCACCTCCGTCTACATCCTCATCATCCTCACCTGGGGCATGCATGTCAATGTCAGGTGGCAGTGGTACATTTCTCCAGACGCACATGTTGTGCAGCATGACACAGGCCATGGTGATCTTTGCCACCTTCTCAGGCCTATATAGGAGTGCCCCACCAGACCTGCTTAGGCAGCCGAAATGCGCCTTCAACAGGCCAAAGGTCTGCTCTATCACAACACGGTGCGGGTGTGCACACAAATGTACTCCTCTTCATGGCTATTCTGCGGGTTCCGCACAGGGGTAAGTTGCCACGGCCTTAAGGGATATCCTCTGTCACCTGCAAGCAAATACAAATAGGTGTGTGTCACTCTGAGCTGGCACCTTCAGGGAGCACAGCCATGGCGGCAGCTATTTGGTGTGGACATGCACATGTCCCTGTACGTATGCAAAATTGTCACCTAGATACATTCTAAACTGATATGAGGTGTGGTAGTCTGGATGCGTTCAATAGATGATGCAGGGTGTAATCATGCATGCTGAGTCAGATGTGCTGTGGCAGTGCGACAATCTTTAGCCTCCAATTCATGCTGTATACTCTTTGCTATGCATGGTCACACTGACCACATTGCCACAGTTGCCATCCTATTCATTCATGCATTGCTTGCCATCACCATGGTGGCCTGGTTGTGCCTCTTACTTGTTGTCATCGATATGCATTATTTGTGATATGTGGCCCAGTGATGTGTCATGTTCCGTTTGGCCGGTTCAGGTCAGGAGTGTTAGCTCTGCATGCATTCTCCAATCACTGGCTATTGCCACCCAGGTGCAGTATGCCCCGACCCCTTTTCCACCCAGGTGCAGTATGCCCCCCCTTATGCATCCCTACACATCAGTACCCCGAAGCACTGCCATGGGACAGTTGTAAAACTCCCCAAGCAGCCAGGCACGTGGTCCGGCATGTTGCTCCATGTGACGGGGTAGCGTGGAGTTACGCAGTAACATGGCATCATGTGTTGATCCGGGAAATCGGGTGCAGCAATGAGTGATGATCCTGCTGTAGTCACATACCATTTGCACATTGATGGAGTGGTATTGCTTGCGATTGTGGTACACCACCTCTATGGCATGGGGGACTACCAATTCTACATGGGTGCAGTCGAGGGCACCAACACAATTGGGCATGCCTGCCAGTGCATGGAAGCCTACTTTGGTGTCGGCTATCTCCTGGGCAGTCCGTGGTAGGGATATGTGGCTGCTCGCGTGCTTAAGGAGAGCATCCAGCACTTGCTTCAACATGCATGAAAATAGTGGCTGTGGAATGCCATTCAGCTGGCCCACTGTGTGTTGGTAGGTGCCTGTGGCCAGGAAGTGGAGCACAGACACCGCCTTTAGTAGCGGGGGGATGGCAGTGCGTATTTCTATGAGGCTGGCAATGTTGTTCTGTATCATGTCCACTATGGTGGTGATGGTGTCAAGGTCCAACCGGCACAGGGTGTGGATCTGCTCTGGGGTTAGGTTAAAAGGGCTGGATCTGGTGCGAGGGATTGGTGGTTGCCTACGAGGCACTGCTGGCTGCGCTGGTGGTAATTGCTGGGCTTGTCTCACCCCCCTTCTCCTCTTGCGTCTCCTCTGTGCTGCCTGTTGTTGCTTCTGTAGTTGTTGTTGCAGTTGGTGTTGTTGCTGTAGTTGTAGCAGTATAGGCATGTCCTCCAGTGCCATGATTGCAACAGCTAGTGGTAGCATTTTGGTGTTGGAAGGGGTGTGGTGTGTGGGTGTGCTCATTTTATACTGGCCCAGCCTCCATTGACTCCACCTGTGGGGATTGTGTGCACCTGTGGCAGTTGCTGTTTGCCGGTGGTCCGCAATGCCTGTATGGCCGGCATCGTGCAGCCCGTGATTACCGGCTTTGTGATGCCGGTATTTGTATGTCCGCGTGGGTTGGGATCTCCCTCTGTTACTGGCATGCTGGTATTTGCTCCCCGAAGGGGCGTGTGTACGCACCCATGCCGCTATTAGCAGCATCATTATTTAGGGTGCCGCTAATACCGGGTTGCCGGGTCAGAATACACCGGAGCAGTAAACGATGCCGGTATTACCATACCAGCATCGTTTTGCCTTACCGCCAACCTTGTAATGAGGCCCTGGGAGTTAACAAGAAAATATCTGTAAGATCGACAACGGATATCGCCAGCTCTCCACTTTTTACCGTGCTTGCTGAATCGGCTAATCTGTTCTTCTAAGTAACGGTTAGTCAACTTTTACTATTGTTTTCTGTAGTATTAACATTCTCTGCTAGGCCGCTTTCTATTGCTTTATACTGAATGCACTGTTCTCATTTTATTTTATTCAAAATGTCCACACCATTATCAATTGTCTTACGCATTTTTATCTCTGTAATTAGCACATAACATTACAGAGTATTGTTTACAAATGTAATCTTTAGTAGTTCATGTTTTCAATGCATGTTTGCTTTAGGTGCCATTTTTTATAAAGTAAATCTTTTTTACTATCAAAGGAATACAATGTTTGCTTTCCTCACTGTGATACTTTTTTAATAGTGGTATTTCTTTCTATTTCTTTAACATATCATAGGAACAATCCAACAATGCCTTCTTGTATCATTTTGGGGTTGCACTAATAACAGCTATGCTTAAAGTCAGAGTGCAGTCCTGCATGTATTTCCAAAGTATTTAAATGTCATAAGAAAATGGCTCTTGAGTTGTGATTTCCAGTGTCCGAAATTGAAAGCAGAGCACGATGAACTGTGGTTCGTACTTTAGATTACTTTGTGTATTCCTACTTTGGAGATACTCAAACAGTTCAGTGCAAGTGGAGCCTTTCTAAACACAGTCGCATTGCGTCCTTTAAAACGATATCATTTTTTTAAAATGATCATGTCTGTCTTTACGTTGAACCCGCTGATGGAATTCCAGCCCGTTACCATGAAGGAAACCACAGACAAGTCCGACATCCTAATGGTGAGGCCAAGTGACTTGCACAGAAACCTTTTATTATTGTTTTTGATGTGGTCTAAATTATGATTCTAATGTCAATTCTTTATTGAACAATGGTATGAATATATACTTCGATTAAAGGACTGTGATGCTACATCTATTCCGGAGTCAGCAGCAACCTCACTCACCTTTCAAGTAATTTTTTTTTATATCCCTTCAGATGCGACGATACAAAATATGTATTTGTTCAAGTTCAACTTAAAACATATTGATTATTGTTATGTATAATATTAGCTTTTGATACAAACTGGCTTGTAGGCGTCTATGTCAATATCGTCCATCTTTTACATCTATTTTTTTTTTGAGAGTACATCTTTAATATTACAATTACTGTTATATGGGCGGAGCCTGGAACTTCAACAATGTACTATTCTACTACTGCAACCGGTATGAGAAGTGATACTTTATTGATTTATACTAATAGTTATTGATTAACAATATTTATTTTTACAACTAACATAACTTATTTGTTTGTTAATTTACAGTACTGTCAGCAAATTGCAAAGCATTAGATCAGCAACCTTGATGTATTCATCACAGAAACACATGCAACAATGAAAGTAAACCTTCAGAAAGGTTTACTTTGACACTGAATAACATATACCTTTTCACTATATGAACGGTGTATGTTTTTGTTTATGAACTTTAGCTGCTTAGCGAAAAATGGAATCAGTGAAACAAAATAACATTACAATGCATTAAAAGGGCCACCATTTAATCAATATGTTTTGCAGGATTATCTCACATCTACTCCCTGCAACAACCCTGATGGTTATCAGGTAGAGTTTCAAAAATGTATTTTTAAAGTGTCACATGTACCCAGTGTTAGACTTTATGTCAATACTAATTGAAGAAATGTAATCAGATAATTGACCATATCTTTTTACATTGTTTAACTGATATTGTAAGGTCGACAATCATTAAATCAATTTTCTCAAGATGTACTTTGTAAGATCAAAGATTTGAACATTAAATTGTTTAACAATTTAATCAGTGTTCTTTGAATTTGTTATGTACAAGCAATGTCCTACTGAAGCAGTCTAAATTTAAGAGACACATGCACAAGAGGTATAAATGAGGTATTGTATAATATCAGTTATCATCCATTTTAACTGTGATGGAATATTTAATATGTTTTAATGGTTTCTATAGTGACATTTTGTTATTTATATATATATATATATATATATATATATATGTACATATATAAATGCTAGTCCTCTCTCTATTACGTTATTAAACCCGACGAAGCCCGTTCAGGGTGAACTGTGTTTTTTTTCTTGTTCGCATATTCTGCTGCCCTCATGTCCATACATGATTACTAAATAAAGGAATTTTCCAGCAGAGCCTGATGCCTGGGATTTGCCTTTTTTCTTCCGTTCCAATGTCGCCAGAGTGCTGATGCCTTCTTTGGACTGCTAGTCAGCCCGCCTTGTGTTTCAATGTTTATGTCACGGTCCGGCCGTGATCAGCAGCAGGCACCCATGTCAGTTTTATTTTCAAACGGTTACCAATACAACAGGAGTGCGACACGAACCAGCCGGCTCAATTAAACAGAAAGAAGTTCTTTCAGCGCATGCAGCCCTGTTCGCTTCACTCAGCGAATTCAACGAGACTCGCCTTCTCTTGTGCAACGGAATATACCAGTGTTTGGAGTCAGCTGTCAGCCGCGTTGAACGAGTCGGAGGACCCGCACAACACAGGTAAGACACACGATTCCTCCTTGTATTAGCCTTATATTGAATCTTCAATCCAATTCAAGCAATACTTTAATTGCAAATTTAAGAATATCGAGCCATCAATCTGACACAGGGCATTTACGAGCGGGTTCTGAAAACAAGACTCTCAAGTACAAACTAACTTGCTCAGTTTCCATTAAGACTTTTCTTCGGCAAACTTTACAAAGTGGAACTGCACTATAAACATATTTGGACCGATTTAACCCAGGCCGCCTGTCAGGGACCAGTCTGTACATACATCCAAGGGCAGACAAGGAGGGCAGCAGAGATGCAGAAACGTCTATTTTATTCAGTGAGAGCCTTAACTATAATCCCAAACCTACAGAAAATGCAAAACCACAGCATTCTAAATCAATACAACAAAAGATGTTCAGGCTGGAAAAGCTTCATAGAAAGGAGACAAACAAATGGTGGGAGGTCAAATCTTTGCTAAAAATGATCTGGACAACCAAAGAATACCAAGGGGTTAAAGAATTTTCACCATACCCACCTATGAAGACCCAGACCCAGCAATGCTTAACGAATGGGGTGAAGCAACAAATGAATGTTCTTGCAAAATGCTTACTATCCTGGTAAAATACGCTAAAAGTGACAGAGTTAAAGCTCTCAAAGATATTGAGGAATTGGAAAAGGAAGTATTCGAAGGACCTGGTGCAGAAACGGCCAATAATATGAAAACGCAAATGCAGAAAAACCTTAGCAAATACGAAGAGGAAATTGAGGAGCGAAAACAATGTAAATTCTTAAGGGATAAAGAAGACTACGCTTCTGGTCGTATTTATACATTTGCAAGAAAATACAATAGTATACGGAAAGGTATGCAGACAACGACTGAGCTGAAAACATAAAATAACCTACAAAGTGAATCGGTTACTGATGAAACTGCCAGCACCTCCACAGATATGTCTATTATGAGCAATGAAGATACTCCAATTAAATTGAATTTATTTTTTAGAGGAGATGCGACTCTTGCACCAAGCAGGCAAAGGAATACCAGGAAGGAATCAAAACAGAAACAAATCGACCCCAAACCAAACTCCAGCAAGAGGAAGACCACAAGGTGATGTAGGGGACAAAGGAAAAAAGCATCGGGATCAGTCAGCAGGCCGTCTAACACGCTCTGGCAAGCACAAGAAGCCTCAATAACTGACAATACCATGCAAGTGGTGAATTTATCAAGCAAAGTTTTAACACAGACAGAATGTGAAGTTTTGGAAAAGGGATTATCCTTCTGCCCAACGACAGATTTTGACTATTCTCAATCAAGAATCGACTTATACTGTTTTATTAGGAAATTGAGACTAGCAAAATATCATGCCAATAATGACTATACAGTTTAGCCTGTCCCAGTCACAATTCCATCAGAATTGAGCCTACGAGATATACCGACACTTAATGTTCTCAACTCGTTGGGCAGAGAAGAACTGATTGTGAACTTGGAAAATCACGATGAATGGACAACATCATTAACTGCTGTTATTAATACGAAAATGGCAGCCAATAGCAATGTGCGAAATAAATCCAAGTTCAACCCATCCAACATTCACATCCCGACTATTGATCTATTTGAAGATCTCATAATTGATGACTTAAAAACTTTAGCCGTGAAACCCAAGACTATCAAATTAAGATCCAACTTAACCACAGCTCAACAGACAGCGACTGAAAACCTCCTAACTAATAAGTCGATAATTGTAAAATCACCTTAGAAAGGCGGCAATGAAGTTGTCCTAAACACTGTAGACTACCAAAAGGAAGCCACGAGACAACTAAAAGATATCAACAGTTACGCTAAATTATAACCACAGTACAAGGAGGAGTATGATGAAAAGTTATCGCTCTGGTGTGAACAAGGCCTCATCAATATAAAAGAAAAGCAATATCTGACTAAAGACCACCCCATCATCCCGATCATACATTTTATCCCCAAAATTCATAAAACCATGTCTAAAAACCACCAGGACCTCCCATTGTTGCATCTATAGATTCCCTTCTGGAAAACACTTCGAAAATTTGTGGATCTGTTTTTGTTTACATTCGTAGAAACACTTCCATCGTACACAAAAAACACCATAGCTTTTCTTTATCAGATCTCCCATATTCCATGACATCAAGTATTCTTACTAGTGATTCTAGACGTGGTGTCCCTGTACCCTGTGCATATGCATCACAAACCAATAAGGCATTGCAGCAACAAAAAGATATTTGTCAACTAGATCACTCAGCTACGGCGATCATTCGCAGATGCTTCTAAAAATGTTATCTTTCATCTTAACCCATACCACTTTCATGTTCAACCAGGTCTTTTATAACCAAACCTGTGGAACTGCTATCGGCACAGCAGTAGCTCCTACGTATGCTAATTTGTACAAGTGAGCCTGGGAGGCAAATCTATTCTCCAGTGAAGACAAAAAAGAGCACACAGACAAGGTCATATTGTGGAAAAGGTATATTGATGACCTTTTTATAATCTGGAATGGTACTGAGGCTGAATGGATGACATTTTTCAATTTGTTAAACCACAAGCAATTGAACGCAACATCATCACAGTTCCGAAGTTGTATATTTGGACAACAAAATCAAAATAGTCAATGATGTGATTACCATGGAACTACACAGGAAGAGCACAAGCACCAACGCTGTTTTACATGCAACGAGTGCGCACCCTACTTCACTCAAGAACAGCATCCCGTATGGCGAGTTCCTCAGACTTAAGAGAAATTGTAGCGAAAATTGATATCTGGGAAGGCAATGCCAAGAAAACTGCTGCAAGATTCTTAGCGAGGGGATATCGTAAATGTACTATCAACAAGGCGTATGATCGTAGCTGTAGCAAAACAAGAGAAGAAATATTAGCCAAGGAATCAACTTGTCACAGAAAGCTACAAGATACAGGTGAACTTGTCATCAGATTCATCACCACGTACAACCCAGGAGCTAAAGAAATCAAGAAAATTCTGGGCAAACATTGGCATCTCCTCAAAAGAGACAAAGATATCTCAAATCTAATGCAACAGTTACTTATAGGAAACCAGCCTCTCTCCAAAGCCAATTATCGCCCAGTATGTTCCAAAATGCTCAGACATCTACGATGTGTGGTTGGCTTCCCACCAAAACACCTGGCGTTTTTCCGTGCACAAAATGTAAGGCATGTCGCTTCGGATTGAAAACAACAAAATACAGCCACCCAAGAACAGGAAAAGAAGTGACAATAAAGAAGGAAATCAAATGCTTTACACAATTTGCAATTTATGTGATCACCTGTCAATGCAATTTATGGTACATTGGAAGTACGAAATCGGAAGCAAGATTGCGCCTCTTACAACACTTGTGGGCAATTAAAAATAAAGACATGAACTATCTTCTTGCCAAGCACTTTGAGGACAAACACCAAGGAAATGTCACTTCTTTCAGGTATTTTGTGATTGAAACGGTTGACCCACACCCCAGAGGAGAGGGTACACTCAGGAGACTCAGACCATTGGAATCCTGCTGTATTGTGGATTGTGACACTAAATCTCCCACGGGTCGCAACCAAGACGAGGAATTATATGTCTTTGTGGGTGACTAATCCTGAGCCAACTATTACTTATTTAGCCCTCTAGGTGGGTTACGTGTCAAACTCTGAGGAGACCACCACTATGAGTTTAGAAACCCCATATTGTATTGATACTATTTTCTATTGCCATTCTATACCCAGAATATGTGGTTCTCTGAGAATTTCCTATAGTCTGCATCTTTGTATTTTTGCACTTTTGTGGGTCTGCACTTTGTATTTTTGCACTTTTGTGGGTCTGCACTTTTGTATTTTTGTGCTTTTGTATTTTTATATTCTCACTACTAAGTTTTTGTATTTTTGCAGAATGTTGTTTATACCCATTTTAAACATATTGGGTTTTAGTATCCATTTTAAGAGAGTAGAGGAACCAAGCTCAATTCATCTAGAGATAATCTAGGAATTAACACAGCACAATAATCCATGGGCGTACCAGATACTGGGTTCCTACTTTGAAACAATTCAGCAGACTGCAAATACAGCACTTTATCCATAGCACATAGCACTTTAGACACCACTAGCACCACCAGGGCCAACTTTAGCCTGGATGCCATTTCATGAATTATACAATATACTGACCTTCAAGCTACTGGTTACAAGCACAATGCACTTTAGAATTTGTGCATATTATGCAGACCATGATTTTATTCGAAAATATTATAATTTGGAATACACAAGCTACCATTCTTTGCTTAATACATTTGAATATATCCTCTACAGGTGATTAAACAACAGAGGTGTATTACGCTTTTGATCCATGTACTACGGACCCTCCCTGATTGCTATTGTCCACATGATCACGGTACCCTAACTCAAGGTTCCAAGCAGGACTTAGAACCCACTCAGGTTCCATCAATAATAATAATTTTATCAATAATTTTATCAACAATTGATAACAATTTTAAGTAAGAAGCTGGCCCCCGCGAGGGTCTACTGACAACTTACTGAATTTCCTTAATCTATTTTGTTGATTTTGACCGTCCTCATAGATGTGACTTGGACAAGCAATCATCTTTGATTCATGACGCTGTATATTAACAAGCAACTGGCACCCCCAAGGGTTCACTGCCAGTCAGTTTTGAATTATGCATCTCTAGGATCCTATCATACCTATTTGAGCATACTGCATCGGGCCATTGAGAGATTATATAAATATCTAACAAAAAGAATGCTGTTACATCCAATTTTATTTTGACACAACATTCATCTGGGATCCTTTGATTCACCCCAAGTGGCCACTGGCACCCGCAAGGCTTAACTGCCAGCCGGCAGTGCTTTTATGCCGCAATGCGTCTGGATCTTAAATAGACAATTTTCCCCCTTGTACATTGCACCTTACACATTTAAGCCACGGGTTTCTAGATTTGTATATGCTATTTTGCTCCTATTTCTGCTGACCGATTACAACTAGGACCGATTATTCTGTTAAAAACAGCAGGCATCAGTATTCCATCTAACTAACCAATTTCTGCCATCTTTATCTATTTGTGTTCTGTGTGTTTCTTAGATGGATGTGCCCCTTTCATACGCCGCCAATTATAACACTCCGGAACGTGAGCATTCGTGAGTCAGGAGCTTTTAATTTGGCTAATTAACAATGCATGTGACAATTCCGAGTGATATCACAGTTTGTCAGCAGGAATCGAAGATATCTTGCACCATAATCAGCAAATGTGCCACAAATACATTGTTTGTGTACCCACTAGGGAGGATTCTATTTCACTAGAGATCCATTAATACAAGTGGTGCATTGCTTTTTAATTGCTTCCTATTGCTTTTTTACAGTTTACTTTATTGGACTAATGTGCTTCTTAACCAAATGCAGATACTATATATTTTCCATGCTCCTACGCTTTTAAATTTTACATTTCAAGTTTTGAATGTGCATTTTATTTAAGCGTGTGTCTCTGAACTGTGAAATGATGGTGGTAACACATACATTTCTGCATTCATGTACCATGTTCGAAAATGGCGATACCATTGGAGGCAATGAGCTACCTATTTGTCAAATGTAACCAATACCATCAAAGTAGGACTCCAACCCTTTTATATAAATTCTAGTCCTCTCTCTATTAAGTTAACCCTGATGAAGCCCGTTCAGGGTGAAACGCGTTGTTTTTCTTGTTTGCATATTCTGCTGTCCTCGGGTCCATACATGATTACTAAATAAAGAACTATTCCAGCAGAGCCGACGCCTGAGACTTGCCTTTTTTCTTCCTTTCCAATCTCACCAGAGTGCCGCTGCCTTCTTTGGACTGCTAATCAGCCCGCCTTGTGTTTCATATGTATATATGTATGTATGATTCTTTAAGTGGAAGAGAAGATTTCAAGGTTTATGCAATTTCAAAATGCTGTTTTTCAGCTTGGTGTGCTGGTCGGCAAATCCAATTTCACTGTTTCAAGCAAAATGTGGAAAACAAGGGTACATAACAGAAGGTTTTTTTCACAAGACAGTTGTTTATCAGTTATTTCATTGATATTACATTTTCATGTTGTAATTCATATATTCTGTATGTGTGATATAAATTAAGCATGTTTTTTTTCTCTTCCATTAGAGGATTAGGAAGAAGACTCAGATAACTACACAAACTAATGATGTTGGTTGCCAAACTGTTGTCACTTGGGAGCAGCTACATTCTGAGTCTGGGCGTGGCCCTCGAAAGATTCAGTGTCATGATGCAGATGTTCAGTGACCGGAATTTGAAATGAATGTCCGCAGTGACCCATGGAAAGTACCCTGGATCATTGTCACAACACTCAACGTCACCTAAAAGAAACAGACAACACAGAAGATTTCTCAGAATTGCTTGCAGAACCGCTCAAACAATCCATACCCTCAAAAAATGCTATCTAAGAAAAAGACTATGGGCCTCATTACGAGTGTGGCGGTAACCGAGGCGGTAAAACCACCTGGTTATCGCCGGACTCGTATTACCATTCCGCCTCCGTGACTCCGGAAATACCAGGGCATTACAACCCTGGTGTCCTGGGAATTCCGGAGGCGGAATTGGGTAAATCCCCATTCCCATTGAGTCCCATTGGGCTCAATGGGAATGGGGAAGTGGAAACACCGGCACCATCTCGTGATGGTGCTGGTGTTTCCACGTCTGCCTGCAGGCGGGCGGTGTTAAACCCGCCAGGTCAGACCTGGTGGGAACATCACCTGCCGCTTGCAGGAGTCGGGATCGGGCAGTCCGGAATTAACAGTGGCGGCAGTTTTACCGCCACTGTTATTTCCAGACCGCCCGACCTGTAATGAGGCCCCATGTCCCCTGTTTCCCCCATACATGTGAACAAATCAGAAATATCACACACAGAAATAACCGAAGCATTTTCGCCACTGATTGACGATTGTGCTTGTGATGTTGACTTCACTCTTCCTAGCGTTGAGGACTTATCCACCACCAACGAATCACAAACTAGTATACTTATGGACGATTGGCTATTAAAGGAACCAAAATACATTGTATTTGACTGCTGCCTGATCGAGATCATGAACATTATTTAATGTGTTCATAAATTGTGTAGGAGGATTTGTGGGGAGCCATTGGTGAAGTTTACCCTGTAGTCAAAGGCACCACCCTGAAGATCAAGGGTAGCGGTGTACACCACCATAACTCATTTTCATTGTCTACTCAACCTATACTTGGAAAAGTGCCTGCTGGTAATGTACTTTGTCTTTCTGTTTTGTTGTTTAGTGGAACGTACAGTACAATTTCACGTTGTTTTAACTTTGCGGGAGTCAAGTTCCTTTTCGAAAACCCAGTACTACATATATCAGAAGGATTTCTTGTTCCCCGCTATTAGTCAGGCATTGACACTCGTACAGATCTCAATGGACAGTGCTCTTTCTGGCAAAAGGCTCTGGCTTGCTGGTGATGGACAGTGTTACAGTCCAGGTTTTCTGCTAAATACTGCACTTACCACTTCCAAGACATGGAAACCAAAATAATAGTGAGTTCACTCTTCGTGCAAGTATCTGAATGTACTTCTTCTGTTGCCATGGAAAAATATGGTTTCATTCAATCCATTCCATATCTGCAAACCAGAGGGATGCCAATAGACATGGTAGCCACTGACTGGCAGGTTTCAATAGCGAAGGCCATGCAAGAGCAGTTCCCAGACATAAAGCATGAATATGATGTCTGGCACGTCGCAAAATTAATTTTAAAAGAGAATTGCAGCTGCTGGAGAAATAAAAGGCTACAGAAAACATTTTACATTGGTCACAGTATATCAGCAACCATCTTTGGTGGAGCTCAAAAACTTGTGCTGGATCTGTAAACATTCTGCTTGAAAAATGGGGTTCATTGATGCACCATTGTTCCAACACTCCTTGAAAGAAAACGAACATTTCCACGAATGTGCACATGGACCATTGAGCAAGGAGCAGGAGTGTAAAAAAGGTGGTTGGTTCCAGGCTCCCCTCCTCACACATCACTTGAAAGATTGTGTACAAGAAAACGCTTTCAAGAGACATGAGGGGACTCTCTAAGTTCGGCGACACTGGAGATTTGGAGGTATTTGATAATATGTGCCTAAAAAACAGGCCTAAAAGGTTGCATTTTGGCATAGATGTTATAGAGGCCAAAACAAGAGTGGCCGTACTTGCACACAATGAGAAAGTTGGAAGGGAACAAGCAAAAACTGCAGACATTTTTGTGATGCCTCGTTACAACAAGGAGTTTACCAAAAGAAGCAAACAGTGGATGGCAAGACCAATCTTCTAGCAGATGGGTATTGCATTTGTGAAAGATGTGACATTGAATGTGCTGCCATGAAAATGCGTGGAATTGATCCAGATTGTGTTTCCGGGGCCCAGTCTATGCCACGGAACATTGCAAAAGAGGTTTGCCCTCCCAAACATGAACTTGTTGAAAGGTTGACTTCAAGATTCGAATAATGTGTGGCTCTCTTCACAATGTTTACCAAAGCCTGTTTCAAGCATTTGCACAGTGGTTGGAAGCTGTTTTAATTGTACAAAAATAGAATAGTATGGATGTCATTGACAAATAATGTATTTTTAATTAATTACTGTTTGTAAAGTAATGTTACTAGATTGACCTTAAAATGTCTGTGTTTCTATAATGTTTGCATTGATTACCATCAATATAATTGATTTATATTAAAACAATAAATGCCAGTCTGATTATTTCAACTATGTGACTCGAATCAAATCAAATGTAGAAGAGCAAGGTGAGCTTAAAACTAACAGTTACCAGGAGCTACTTTTGGCTCGCCGGGCCAACTAATGTAACACTATAAACTAGCTCCTTGTTCCCTAGTGGCAGCTCCTGGTGACCGGTTACTGCTGGATACCCAGACACTGCTTGTAATTCCTGTTTATCCAATCCTAATTTTGAGCCCTGTATGCAATGAACTCCCAATAGTTAAAGAATCTAAGAAGAAAAGTGGCGCAGCAGGCATAAAGAAACCCAATGTCTCCAGAGCTCTGGTCCTCTCCAGGCTGGACTGCTGCAAAAGCTTCTTCCTCAAGCTGCCTAAATCCTCCCTTTGCTGCCTTCAAATAATCCAGAATAGCACTGTGAGACTTTTCCTTGGCCTCAAGCCCAGGGACTGCATCTCTCAAGGCCAGAAATATCTCCACTGGCTCCCAGTGGCTGCGAGTATCAATTTCAAGACCCTCTGAATCATCCACGAGGCTTTCTAGGACAAGGGATCCCACTACATCTGACTCTTTTCCTAAATACCTTCCTCTTAGAGACCATTGGTCATCTAGCTGCAATTCTCTACAGATCAGACTCTATTCCACGCAGAGAGTGTGGCGTAGATCTCTATCCTTGGCAGGAATATCCCTCTGTAATGTCCTCCCTGCCCCTCTCATGCTTCTGCCTGATCTCCTTACGTTCTGTAAGAGTCTCAAGACCCAACTTTTCTCTTCTTCATCCCCGCCCCGTCCTAATGTGCCTCTCTGTCGCATTGCCTAGCTGCCTCATCCCTTCTAAACTCCACAGGGCACCAGACCCTCCTCATCCAGTACATCTCAGCACCCTGTCTTCCTGCCTCCCCACCCCACAACCTGCACTTGCCCTTCCGGCCCCTTTCCCCTGACAAGCCTGGAGGGGTGTGCATCCCTGATCAAGCCTGGTCAACTGCCCTCCTCGCACTTCGCATCTGTTCCTCACTCCTTGCTTCCCCTGGCGCTTGCCCACCTGGCCTCCCCTTAGCACTTGCCTAGCCCCATTGGCTCACTTGTCCTGCTCCTCCCCCTCCTCTTGCCCCGCACCTCCCTCCCATCCTTGCAATTTCCATTCTGCCCTGACTTACACCTCCCCCTTCCCAATTCCTCCCCCCCGCTCTTCTTGTTACTGCTCTTGCATGATCTGAATGACACAATTCCTAGTAGGACTGTTATTGTTTTGCCCCCCCCCTTTTTTTTTTTTTGTCTTGTGGCACCTTGTAACACCATTTCTTATATAGACGCTTTAGAAATAACCAATAAATAGATAAAATAAATGAAGTCTAACCTCGCTTGAAAGTAGGAATCATGATAAGTGGCTGCAGATAGCAATAGATGTATGTGCCACAGTCTTAACCAACATTGAAATACTGAGCGAAGGAATGTGTCTTGCCAGTGTGCACTATGTGGCCTTTGCACATTTACATTTTACGGTGGAGGCCCACATGTGGAAAGACAGTCAGGCGCGCATGCATCAATGCAGAAATCAATGTGATTGCTGAAATAGATATACACGGAAGCCAGCAAGCCTTTCCAAACTGCACTCGTTCCAGGCACGCTGGCATTTTTGTGTTGCAAACTTTTTTTTTCTTTTATTGGTGCTGATTGCATGTGTTGCCCTGGCTGCAACAGTCCACCCTGCCTGGTGCAAGATTGCCCCTTCCCCCCCGCTTCCTGGTCCGTCCATGCCGTCTCTATATATTAACCCACCGCTTTTGTATTTGGCTAAAAAAAACAGTCCCACGCTATTAATGTTTTTTTTTTTTGTGGGTTTGTATTTGTTTTATTTGTGTATTTATTGTTCATTTGTTAGGCACTTATACAACAAGTACATGCGTTTCAAAGCACCCACATGGCAACAGGGAGGGAGCATGGGATTGAAAAAGCAATGTTTACATAAGAGTTAAAAGAGGCAAACTTTCTATGCCTTGTGAGTATTCAGAACGTGCAAGTGCAGAGAGAGAAAATGGGAGGGAGAGTGGGAATAAGTGCTGGAGTGCCCGTGCTTGTGGGTGAGCAGCGGATGTAAGTGCTGCATAAAGTAAGTGCAAGGAAGCGTAGATCTGAAATAAGTGCAGCCCTTCAATGGTGTAGGCCAGTGGGTGCTGAGGCAAATGCTGGGTGCGGGCAGAAACTGAGTTGATTGGGTGTCGGAGGCCAGCGCCCCGAGGACACATAAGGGCCCTGTTCACCAATCTCAGTGACTGTAAGCTTAGCAGATGAGGTAAGAAGGGGAGGAGGAAGTAAAACAGAAAAGTATGAGGAGCTTCTAGAATTTGAGGAGGTCCGGCTCAAGATGAAGAGGAGGCTGGTGGGTGTTCCACAAGAGGGAACCAGCAGAAGCAAGAGATCGGCCTCCGGCCCTCTGTTTAGCTAAACACTTCACACAACGAGAGTTGGTTTCCGGAGGAGCGTAGAGGTCGGGAGGGAGAATATTTAGTAATAGCAATTTGCAGATACCATGGTGCCCTGCCCCAGACGGCCTTGTGGATGATGCAGAGGGATTTGAATTTAATCCGTGAAGCAACCGGGAGCCAGTGGAAAGGTTTTAGAGCAGGAACGATGCTGTCCCTGGGCTTGAGGACAAGGATCAGTCTCACTGCCCTAGTCTGGATTAGCTGGAGTGGTCGAAGAGAGGAAGAGGGTAGATTCAAGAGAAGACTGTTGTAGTAGTCCAGCCTAGAACGAACCAGAGCTCTAGTGACATTGATCTTCTGGGGGAAAGTGAGAAAAGGGATAATTCCTTTGAGAAGGAAGAGTTGAAAGTTGGACTTGGCAATGTCCTGTATGTGAGTGTCCTGTTTCTCCCCCGGAAATCCTTCTTTCCCAATATGTGGGGTTCCCTGCTCGCCACTCTCCGCACCACTCTCCTCACCTGTAGAATCCAAGGTGGTAGTTTTGCTGATGCCTTGCCGGGGTGCCAGGTAATTATTTTCCTTCTTTGATGTGGGTGACCTGACACGGGTAGAAGCCGTGGTGGATTTAAGACAAAATCACACCAGGAGTCCAGACCCGGGCACAGGCAATATGGGGGAAAAAGCCTCACGGCAGAAAAACCCCCTGCGTGATAAGCGTAGCTGGCCTCCTTCCGTCGGGTAAGGGAGATACTGCACCGATGGTAATTTAGTAACAGAAAGTAGGCAATAGGCGGAACCTTCCTAAGATAGGAGTAAGAGGAAGGCAACAATAAGAGCGGTGGAGACAGCTGTAAGTGTAAGCTAGAAAAGGCTGAAGCGAACAGCGGGAGCCTAACAGCAGACGGAGGAGGGAGACGAAGGTAAGCGTAACTACAGGAAGCAAGAGGAGCTCCAAAGAAAGGTGGGTTAAGGGAGGAGAGCGAGCGAGGAAGAGTATGGCACCAGGAAGCGGGCGTACCAAAGGAAAACAGCAACAAGAGCAAAGCGGTAGTGAGAGCAAAGGAGGGAGCTGAAAGAGAGCTTTGGTGTGAAGCAGAGGGTAAAGAGAGAATACTTAGCATCGGAACCGAAAAGAGCAATTAAGCCAATCCGAACGGTTGCAACGCGCCGTCTGCTGGGATCGCAGGGATTAAGTAATCCCAGTGGTGGCCATGTTGGAAATAAAACGCTAGAGCGTTGCAGCCGTTCGGAAGGGAATGTGGTGGAACATTCTAATGGCAGCTCAGCCATATCCGTGGCAACCACCGCCAGGTAGACCGGAATGAGACAGTGAGCGAGGAAGGATAGAGAGGAGTCGAAGATTGCTCCAAGGTTTCTGCCTTCAAATGAAGGAGAAGGGAGAGAGCCCATAGTGGATGGCCAGAGTGAGGGTAAAAAGGAGGGAGCAGGGGTCCCAATAGGAAGGATCTCAGTCTTTCTGGCATTAAGACAGAGATCATTGGACGTGCACCAGGACTGGATGGCAGACAGAAAGTGTTAAAGAGCCAGGGGGAGAGGTTGAAGCCCTGGGGGACACCACAGGTGGAGAAAGATGTAGGTGACGAGAAGGTGCCTAGAATAACCTGGGATGGTCAAACAGATAGGAAAGAGGTCAGCCAGTCAGGTGCCTGCTCCAAGATACCAGGGTATTGTGGAGATGTTTTATGAGGATAGAGTGGTTGACCATGTCAAAGGCAGAGGAAAGATCAAGTAGGATGAGGACAGCTGGAGAGTTGGAGTCAAGGGATGTGAGCAGTTCTTCACAGGCATTCAGAAGAGTAGTTTCTGTGCCTCTGGATGCTCAAAAATTCAGAATGATGGTCGTGGAGAACGCCAACAAGTTCAGTCTATGATTTAAATTGGGGGAAGGCCAGCTTCTCCAGGAGGTTCGCAAGGAAGGGAGTGATAGAAATAGGGTGGTAGGTAGCTGGACATATGGATCTGCCAACGTTTTTTTCAGGTGGGGCGCACAAGGGAGTACTTGAGGGAGGAGGGGAAGGATACAGTAGCAAAAGACTGGTTGCAGAAATCAGCAAGAGTGGGTGCAAGAGAACCAATGTTGTCCTTGATGGTTCTGGAGGAGCAAGTGGCAACCTGTTTGGAGGAGACTTTCATAGAGTGGCAACTCTGGTAACCTCATCAGGTGTGACATGCGAGAGGGAGGAATGAGAGGAGGAAGGAGGGTGAGAGGCCATATGAGGCAGGGCGGTGAGAGAGGCGTTGCGGGAGAGGGAAGCAATGGTGCTTAGGATGTCCAGAGCTCTATGGTGAAGTACATGGTCAGTACGTTGCAGAGGGCCTGGGAAGGAAGAGGGGCGGAGGACACTGTGGAACCGTTAGCTAGCTCCCTGCAGATTTTAAAGAATTCAGCCGTGTTGTTGGAAACACCCAATACCCGTGCCTGGATGTGGGCCCTCTTCTTGACACAGATGGACAGTATGTATTGCCTCTGGAGCAGGCAGCAAGCCTTGTTAGAGGGTGTGCCTGAGGTTTGCCACTATCCTTCCGTAGCTCATTGCCCTATTGAAGTATAGGGAGATCCGAGCCCGTCCACACCTCGTCTAGGGTCATCTTTGAAAGAATACATAAATGTTGTGGGACCAGGTGCATTGATAGCATTCAAATGGAAGTAAATATTTTCATATGTGGGATACTAGAAATATTTTGCTGTTTTTCACTGCACAGCCTGCCATTAATCTTGTTCAATTTTGTGGCATGTGTTCCCAAAAGGAAACTCCCACTGACACGTAGTGAATGCTCAATGAAGGGTTGCATTGTTATGTGTCCTTGAGTCCACCACACTAACAATTTGAAGACCTAAATGTGTGGAATGTCCACCAAGAAGTTCACTATATTGAAAGCTTACGTGGGAATGTTACGTTTCTATTACTGAGATCTGCCTTTCGAAGCGGTTGGTCATCCACCACAGGGAGAATGGAAACACAAGACACAATGTAAGCAAAGTTTTAAATAATATTTATGCAAGTGAGGATGGCAAGTGTGCTGTAAGATACATAATTAACGTTGTGACGGATGAATGGTCAATTTGATGCAAATAATAGCCATTGTACGTTTTTAAATGTAACTTAAATTCATAGTTAACATAAATATGTACTGTGTATATACAATTATAAATTGGGATACTGAAATATTTTCCATAGTTATATTATACCAATGTGCACCTGTCATGGGTACAGTTTACCCGTCGACGGCTTCCTCAACCGCAATTGGACCATAATCATCAACAACGCATCTGTGATAACCATTATCTGGGACGATCGGCAGACACCAATCTGTCCTTTTGTGGTTCTGAAAACGTGCGGATGGGAAAGTGTTGCATTTGAAATTTAAACCACTCATTTCTTCTCTGTTTTGGAACGCCATGTGCGTCGATCACAAATCGGCGATGGGAGATCATAACTTTCTGTGAAGAATGCAAAGACTGGGATGAATCGATCGATGAACGGAATCAGCATTATAAGATCACCGTTCACACTTAAACAAAAAATGAGAGCCATGCAATGGTCGCTAGCTATAACCTGCATTGAAAAAAGTTAGCCATGACTTAATTATCTCTTTTCAGCGTTATTATTATTATTCTTTATTGAGCTTTACACAAATAAAACATCATGAAATATCTTCAACATACACTTAATCTCCAAAACCATAGCAACAGATTATCTAAAGGTATTTCCAATAAGTACAAACTGACAAAATCCTTATTCTTGGCCTCCATAAAATGGATATACATTCAAACCTACAAGCAGTAACAAAGCATAAACAGTCACATCTGCATACAGGGCTTACCCTAAGCCCCAATACACCCTTTCCTCTTTGCACAATGATTGAACAATTTAAATAGGTCCCCTGCCCAACCCAATTGAAAGGTTCTGGTTATGGGTGTATTCTGGGTGTAACTACTGTCCCACAGTTATATCCTAGTGACTCAACCGTTCTTTGACATACATGATACAGGGTCACCTGGAAGGAAATTTATTTCGTATTCAGACAATAGTCCCAAAAGGTTTTTTTCTTAATTGGCTCGTACGTATGGACTAATCCACCCACATTAGACATATATGTAGACCCCAGTTTTACACACTCTGCAAGAACATGTTTCGCTGTTTCAGTTTTATTTGGGAGCTTGCAGATCCGACAGTAACGATCCTCTGCCGCCGACATGCAACTGAGGGACACGTACAACAAGTAAAGGCAATTTATTTACACGCAGTAACAGTAAGAAACGTCTTACTACCAGCTCAGGGCACAACATTAAATAAGATTGCGTCTTCCTATATCAATGTATCACATTGTCTACAGCTTCATAACACTTTAAGTTCTCCAGGTGGGAGCAGTTATTATACCAATCCCATCTATTGAATTTGTTCTCAAAAGCCAAATTCATCGCACATTATCGATCTCTGGCCTCAAAATGTGTTTGCCACTCAATCGCTGTGAATAGGTCGTCATTCAGAGCTGCGTAGTTTCTACCCCTGAACACAGCCTCCCCTTCACGGTTGTCACCAAGACTGGTCAATAGTCTGTATTCAGGGTTCATTTGAGATCTTATGTGTAGTAAACCTCTGGCTCTGAGTGCCGTTCCCTGTAGGGAAGTCAAACCCAATTCCAAACGTACAAATTCAACAGGGAACGAAGGGCGCAGACCCAGCAAACTACGCCAGAATGAACCCTCGGTCTTATCTAGCCAGGTTAAGTGCTGTATTGTTAAAGCATCTAGCCCATATAGTATGGCCAGACAAAAACACTGTTTGTAAAGCATAATGATACCGGCCAATGAGAAGCAGCTTGTTCTCTTGCTTCTTTCCTTATTTGATGAGTCAGCTGTTTGGCCCTTCTGATCTGATTCTCAACCACATTGCCATAGCCGGATACCCCCAATTCGACTCCCAAATACTGATAAGCCCTGTGATATCACCTGAGTCAAAGCTTGTATCATGATGTTCTCCCCTCTCCTGGTAAATATAAAAGTTGGCACACCTGGTAACATCACTGCTTTGTGTTTGACCTCCTGTTCTGGTTGCATACCTCTAACACTGGTTAAAGCCCTCAGCGGAGTACTTGAGAGGGCACAGAACTGCTGTTCTGTCATTATTTGCCTCAACACCGTTCTCAAGGGGCCATGATCCCATCATTACCCACCCTGGCATGGTGGTCCCAGTCATTAGGATGTGGTGGAAAAGGATAGAGTCTAGCTGGGTGCTGCCCGCAGTACAGATAGCCGAAGCACTGCCATTTGGAAATGGGTTGTACCACCGCCATCAAAAGAATTGTGTTGTGCAAGTTCCCTGTGAGCAGCCTAAGGACAGTGCAATGCCACTCACATTGTGCTGTGCGCTCTCTGCACAGCTGCTCTGCCTTCATGCCCACTTCGATGCAAAATATGAAGCATGAAACCAACTCAATACGTCTTCGTCCCTTTTCCTCATCACAAACCTCCTCATTCTTAGAGACCAGGACTAGGGATAGCTCAGGCACTCACATTGTGCTGTGCGCTCTCTGCACAGCTGCTCTGCCTTCATGCCCACTTCGATGCAAAATATGAAGCATGAAACCAACTCAATACGTCTTCGTCCCTTTTCCTCATCACAAACCTCCTCATTCTTAGAGACCAGGACTAGGGGTAGCTCAGGCTTTTTTTATTTTTATTAAACTAAAATGATGCAAGTAATTGTGTATTTCAAAGGAAGGTCTGCCAATCAGAGCCCCTTTGCATAAATGCTCCATGCCAAAATGATAGTGCATGCATGTGCCTTTGCTGTAACCAGTCTACCAACACCTACAATGCCAGCTCTGCAGTCCACAAACCCAGTTCAAAGTTTACCTGTGCATCCCTGACAGCTGCTGTGGCACAAAGTCCCTGCAGGCAGAGGTGGCATTTTAACTGTCTGCACCTCTGATCTGAATTCAAATGGTTGTATAATCTAGACAGTTTGGTGCCACGCAAATGTGTAAATATAGGGTATCTAGTCTATCCATCGAAATTAGTTTCCTCAAATTACTATCCAACACATTTTATTCAATGAAAACCCTTTCCATCAAAATGCATTTTCATTGAATAAATGTAGTTGTACTTCGATGGATTTTTGTTTTTAACACTAGGATTAGGGTTAGGATTAGAGTTACGGTTAGTGTTAGGGTTGGGGGGTGCCCTTGAGGGTTGGGGGGGGCACCCCCCAAATAAACAATAAACACTCAAACGTTACATGAAGCTGGCCAGTGCCAAAATACTTTCAAGATTTCAGCACTGGACAGCTCCATGTAACGTTTTAACGTTTAGCATGTTGCATCGAATTTCATGCAAAAAATGTAGTGTTTATACAACTAAACCCTTTTCGATGAAAGGGGTTTCAATGCATAAACACTTTGCATTGTATGTCTGGTAATTCGATGGAACAGTTTTCGTTGAATAGGTTTTGATGCATTCCATTTCCAATGGAATGCATTTGATCCAAAGGCCATAAACCTAAATATGGCTATGCTTGGTTTGGCATGTGAGTACTAGAATCACACAATAACACACCCACAGTAATTTTATATTGCACCTAACCATGCCCAGAGAACAGTGTTGGTGACTGCTGGACCAAGACGCCTCTCTGCTGGCAGCACTGGAACTATGCTCCTGTTGACTGGCGGTGAAGGCTCCTATGTAGGTGCCCGCCAAGCTAGTGTTGTCAGCTCACACCTCTCCTGAAGTATAAGCCTGCCCTCAGCCTGCGCTACCAAACAAGGCAAAGGAGGTATAGCGTTAGGGCTCTGCCTATTTCATCTTTATGATTTGTGTGTGGGGCTGTTTAGCCGCTTCCCATCTCTGTGTCCTACGGAACAGTAGCCATACGTCACACCAGTTAGTAATCAGGCCATTAGCCGAGATTAAGCCTTCGATTTCTTTTCCTGTGATTTCTAGAACGATGGCTCCTGGGTAGGCTGGGTCTCGCAGGGTGCACAAGTGTTGCTGACGGCAACAAAGGAGCAATTGTTTTAAAGCGGGGGTGGGAGGGGACAACGCTGGGGGCACCACAAGCCATGCAGCTTCACTGACGAGGATGGAGGAAGACCGGTCTATCAGCGCAGGCTGTAGCGCTCTGAGGAACAGTTCTAGACGCCTACAGCGGAACATTCAAGAGAGTCACGCGTTCTTAATTGCCCTCCCCAGGCATGCGTTTTAAGAGGGAAAGTGGCATCTAATTTTCCACCCACGTCTCTAGTTTGCAGGCTCCTGCCGCGAGTTGTGCAGAAAAGCAATTAAGCTTTTTAGATGTGGAAGTCTGCAATTTGGGAGTGGAAATCTCACAGAAGCTTTAATGCAGGTCTGAATCACGGTTCTGCAGCTGGGTGGGGTAGAACACGCCAGCAGTGGGCAGTTCGTTAGAGTTTCCTCCCCCTGGCGTCCATGCTTCTCGCACTGAAAGGAAGTGGTGTGTGGGCCTCGCGTGTGAGCAGTCACGGGCAACCCACACAGGGAGGCTGATCTGTGGTATTGCAGCTTGGACGCCAGTCACTGGCCACCAGGGGTCGCGGTTGCCTAACATTTACCTGAATCTGAACTGCTTTGTATGCCTTTATTTTTTTTTTAACACTTGTGGGGCTTTTTATATCCGCTTCCCATGATTTCATCAGAGTCACGGACTTTGTGATCTAATGTGTTCCTTTTTAAGAATAACCACACAAATTCATTTTGCATCACAAATATTCAAATTGAAAAGGTCCACTAACTGCTGCACACAATTTAGTAACCTGTGCTACTCAAAGGTCCCTACTGCAATTGCTTCTTGAGTCTCCAAGTGGTGTCTTCATTACACAAAGTCTTATTCTTCCTCGTCTCAGTCCTTGAGGGTCACCTCTGAGACAGCGCCAGATTGTCCATTAGTCACCTTTAGAAAACTGTGTGCATCAGGTCTCTTCCCTTCTGGGGCAGGGAGTATAAGGACCGTGCCTACCACACACCATGCTGTTCCATCTGCTTAACTCAGCGGGCGCGCTGCACACTGTCGCGCTCCATATGTTTTGGTCTACGACGCCCGTGATCCCTCACCATTGTCCATGCTAGCTAAAGCTGATGGGAGTTGTAGTCCTAAACATCTGGACACCAAAAGGTGAAGTCGCCCTCATCAAAGTCAACGCAGGAATAGAAGAAAGGGGAGAGCGGGTGGAGAACTGAGATGAGGATGAATAATGAGGATTAGCTCGAACTAATAGTGTCGTTACCTCACAGTCCCTATTCCTGGTCCCAGTCCTTAACGAATAGTGCGCTACGACCAAACAGAGTTTGATAAGAGAATCAAAACAAGGTCAGGATACAATGGCTGGGGATGAGGGATAGCTCAATGGCAACGCGTATGTCTTGGAGGGAAGACAATGCAGCGCAGCATAGGTGCGAATCCCGATCCTGCGCTAAGAAACCAATCTCTGGTATTAAGCGCTTTATAAGTAAACGTTTATTCAGATTGTAACAATCCATTAAACAGCACATATGAAAGCAGCAGTCCATTGTGAGATCTAAAAAAGCAACAGCTACTAAAGACGACACAAAATGGCCGCCCTGAATATCGCTGAGAGAGAAATGACACAGGACATGCTTCTGGACGTAGCCATTGCCTATTTGATCAACGCCTGAGATCAGGTAGTAGATGGGGGTGATGGCAAGGGGGGCTGCACAGACTCAGAAGCTCATCATTCGATCCAGCAAGAGTGGAGGTGAAGGCTTTTATAGGTATCTATAGGTATCAGACGATCAAACAAGAACAGTCAATTTCAGAGATGTTATTGGGCCTACTGTTGTTAGAATGACTGCTGTGTGGATGCACGCTCTTCGGCCTACAGTGTAGGCTGTACTTAACTATTCTCATAAGCCCGATCCATTCTTTGATTGTTGCATAGTTCCTTAATACCCGGATGGACTTCAAAGTCCAGCATGCACGAGTCTCTTTTTCAGCTCTTCTGGCTCCCTCCCTTTTCCAGCATGTCATACTTCTCAGCTTATCCGTAGCTGATTTTCAGTCTAACTGTCGCTGTAGTGTAGTCTTGCTACAGATCCCAGCATGCATGATTTCTCACTTCCAATGTACTTTCGTTTCACTACAACTCCCAGCATGCACGATGTATTTACCCTCAATGTTCCCATTGGCATCACAGGTCCATATGTAACCAGAGGGCTGCTACCAAGAGTTTATTTATGCTACTTTTATCCACCAAGTCCCTCCTCTGCTGCTACCGCAATCGCGAGTTTGCCAATAGGATATTCCAACGTACAGGTTATTTAAGCCGTGTTCATCCTCAGTATATGGACTCTCGCATTTTTGGCTAAGCATTAGTGTAAATCTCATATTTTTATACGGCATGGGAGGTGCAGGGGGGTACTCCCCCTGTGAGAATATTTTTAACAGAATATTTTTGAAAAATGGCTTTGAAAATGTGCAATTTACTGTCCAAACCCACATACATATGACATAAAAAGCATTAGGATTTACATTCGAATGGTGGTACATTATTCTTATGTGTGCAAGTGTGATGGTGTATTTTACAGAGGCTTGTATTTGAGAATACTTGGTACTATGTTGTATACAGCATAGTACCAGTTATTCTCAAATACAAGCTTGTATGCATGAAGAAATTCATGCTGTCACGCTGTTACTGGCATTGATATGCGATCATCCTCTTACAAAGGTGAGATTTTCGGCATTATCTGCAAGGGGCGAAACTAAGCTAAATAATGACTTGTTTGCCACTTAATTAATGCAACATTTGTCCTACCTCTAATGGCCGTCTGCCTCGCTGAGTCGCCATTGCTTCAGCTGCTCAAAGTTGAAACACGTGGCATGCACAGGTCGCAGGAATAGCACATACATATTGCATGTAGAAAAATGCAACAGGAATAGTTTACTCATTTTATTATTTTCAGTGTGGTATTATCACAACCAACAACCATAACATCATATTCTGATCAACAATTAAACATAAACTTCACATTTCTCACGGTTCTGTCACACAGATCACTGCAAACGTGCACAAAATACTAACATGTAAAGAGATTGAACAATTAAATAATTCAATGAAGGCATCACCCACAAAATAACTGCTAACAGCTTGAAACAGGACAACATTCACATGTCAATCATTTTGAAAGTTTGTACACAAATTGTGCATGTTAGGCAAAGTTTGAATGCAGTAGCCTCTAGGAACACTACACACAACTCTGACTACAGGTATAGGCAACCCAACCTTTGGTATAAGCTTGTGCTACACAATTTTGGTAGCGTGTTGAGCAGCCAGGCTTATCTCAAGAGGGGGAAATGTGGGCTGGAGTGGAGGTACACAAAGATTCACAGTTACAGGCGTTCAAATAAACTCTTACACTCGATGTTTCTTGCATAAACAATTATTAATTTATTTATCAGTCAGTTATAAAGCCTTCTTCAGAAGGGAGCAATAGAATTGTAACACACAAATACACTTCAATACTGTACACTCTGAGTTTCTGGATCAGACAAGACCCTTTTGGGATGGCCCACAGACACAACCGACACCCTCAGGTGACTTCAGTAACAAGGGTGCTGGGGACATTAGTATCTTACTGTTGGCATTCAGAACACTCTTAAAAAGTGGGTACAAGGCAAACGTTATTAGAACACAAGAGACCACACATTTCTTAAGCAGTGTAGATACTTTTAGAGTTCACTAGAAGAGTTATTCAATTCAATAGGCTAAGCCAAAGTCAATGGGCAAAATGTCTTGGATAGGATGAAGCACTTCTGGCAAGTAAATGGAAAAGTCTCTGCACAAGTTCTTAGGAGTCTTTGATGAAAAGAAGAATCAAATGTACGGCCACAAGCTGATTAAACTTGTGAGTTGCAGAAGTTACAAGCACTTCCACAGTAAGAGGTAAGTTCTCTTAGACTTGTTTTACAGTACCTTAGTAAAGAAGAAAAGATGCAGCTGAAGACTGTTCCTGTGCAGCTCTGCAGATCTCACTGTTCCTGAGCCTCAGTCGTGGGGACAAGAGGGAGGACGTCGGGGGACTCCTGCAATGCACTGGGACGGTCAAAACCTGCAACCGGCAAACTTCACTTTCAGTGGCTGTATCACGTTTCAGCTACAGCAAACAGCAACAACGCGGTTCCTGGCTGTCAAGGTGGACTGTCCTTGCTTCTGGAGTCCCGCACTCTGCTGAGGGGGCTCAGGCTTAGTCAGTCCTGCTTCGTGGGAGTCAGGGATCTTCCAAAAGCTTTAGGCCAGCTTAAAAGTAACACACACAATCTGGTGTCCCTCTCCCTGGCTATAGGTTTTCCCGAAGCAACTCTGAGGAAATTCAACCAGCTCCGAGATTGGTGTCCAGGTGGCTTACTTTGGAGTTGATTGGTCCCACCAACTCAAAGGGAGAAGTCGTCCTTGCAGGGGCTTCTCTGTCGATACGAACTTGGCAAGTTGGTACTGCAGCAGGAGGTGTACTCTTCAAGCTCTTCTTCGGTTCCTTCGTCTAGTGATCGACTCTGCCTTCCAAGCCAAAAGACTCACCTTTTATTCAGTTCTCTCCCGTTCATTCCAGCCTAGCTGTCACTCACCCAGCAGGGTGGCTGTCCTTGCCGGACAATCAGCCAGCCAATCACCACAGAGTGAATTTGGGTCTCCTAGGAGACTAAGCACAGGGAGTTTTGGGCACCTCCCTCACTTCCTGCCTACCCCAGACACTCTGGAACCAGAGGTGGGTTTCACTCCTGAAGTCCGCCAAAGGGGAATAAACAAAGAGACCAAACCTGGTTTGACATGCAGAGAAACTCTCTAGAAGGACCTTTCCACAAAGACATGGCGAAAAACAAAGACTGGGGACCATTTTGTCAAAGATGGCTCTGTGCCATTTTGAAAAAGATGGCTCCCGCGGTTAGCGTTACCAGAGCTGCGAACAGCCGCGGTAAATGCAAACCATGGTAGTTTGGAACGAAACCACTGCCACCAGCCATGCTTTGAGGAAAGGGTAACATAAAAATTTTACATGAGCAGTTAGACACAGGGGATACTAAGTAACCCCTCCAGCACTCTATTGTAAGATGGGGTGTGCTGGGTCTAGCAAGTACACTGCTAAGTAAAGTCAATTTCACTCTACTGTTCTGAAAACAGTAGTTTATCCCTGAGTAGGTATTTAAACCATGGGAAATCTGGAAGACTTCCCTGTGTCACTGCACTAAAGGTGCTTTGGGGCACAATTGTAAAAGATGATGCCTATGGAGTTTGTTAGACTCCATAACCACAAGAAATAAACACAGAATACTCATTGAATTGAAAAGTTCAAAGTCCCAAAGTGTAGCAAAAGAGCTGGAGGTCTCTAAGGTGCGAGGAACTGGCACATTTCAGAGAATTCTCCCTAACAGTGCACATCTATTTTTCAGAGAGGCAAAGAAATCAATAGTCAGTGTATTGAAGTCTGGGACCTCTTGAATTAGTTATTTTTCCATGGACAGCATGGCCAAAGCATTCAGACAATCCGCAGTCATTGTGTTTCTCAAGAATATTTTAACTCGCTTCAGGGTTGTGAAACAGCGCTCAGACTCAGCTGTTGTCATGGGTGAAGTGATCACTGGCACTCAGTTTATAGACATTGGAGGGAGAAAAGGCTGAGGCGCCCGTTCTGTGATTCCAGTCCAAGATCTGTAGTTTGAATGATGAAGCAAGTACTTAACCCACTGAGTTATATGACTACCAGAAGTTCCGTTATGACTTTTCAGAAGGTTTTAAGGTCAGAACAAGTTGAAAAACATCCAGTATTTGGGGGGAAAGATAGAATACCGTTTTATTTATTTATTTATTTATTTTTTTATAGTTACATAGTAACTTTTACAAAAGATTTCTTTGTGGTTTAAAAACATCATAATTAATACACGTTTTACAAAATTCATTCCATACAAAATTCATATTTACCACCTACAATTCAGTTTTTACAACACTGTACAGTTAAAAGAAAAAAAGATAAAATTCATTTACCCAAATTCTGGATGTCCCTTATAACATATCTTGATACTTTCCATTTCTTAAAAAGTTGCACTAACTGCTTGATCGCTTGCCCTGCAGAATAGGCCATTTACCCTTTATTTAAAGACAACAATAGCTCTTTAAGAACCTGGCTACGGCAATCTGTAGTTTGATTCTTTTACCGTCTAACATATCAAGCCACAAAAGATCTAAATCAACACATTTTGTATTTGGTACATACATGCTAAAGTGACTAATATGTTAATTCCTACGTCCGATAAATCTGGTCAGTAGATGCTCCAAGGTCTCCAGATTCTCCTTTTGTTTACAAAATCTACAAAAGGAATATCCCTTACTCTGACCACTTCTAATATCTACTATTTGTCCCGTACCTAGCACATTGAAGTGAAATCTCATATACTCATGTCTCCAGGTTTTATCTGGAAATTCTGATAGATATGGTGCAAGCTCCCCCATTTTTTTGTATTCCGAGACCATATGGTTATATAAATGAGTCATCTTAACCTCTTGGACAGTTGAATTCCAATCGGAATGAAGCAAGAGTTTTTTTTATTTTCATTGGGTTCGTAATAAGTGTGTCTCTATGGATCCCTAGTTAGTCCAGAATTTCATTTGCTTCTTCCAACATGTCCCTGAGGTACTTTGATGTAGGAGCGCCACTCCTAATGCCTCGGCCCATTATATCATATAGAGTAGTATCTTTGCTAATTAACAGCTTCCTGAATAGGGCCATTCTGCGCCATTCTATGGTGCTTCTAATCGAATGCAAGCCAAGCTCATATCTGAATGCCACCAAAGGCACGCATTTTGGCAAGCAACGTACCATCGTTTTTACGATTTTGGATTCATATGCAGTTACTTCCATCCGGCACCATAACGGTGCCAGTTCTAGTCCATGGCACAGTTGAGGCACTATTCTGTTTTTATATAGGTGAATACAGGGCAATAAAGAGAATTTACCGTATTTTCCATCAACTTTACATAGTTGAGAAACCATAGAAGTGATTTTCGATTCCAATAGAGCCCTAAAGTTTGCCTTGTTCTTGTTTCCAAAAACTGGGTAGCCTAGATATCTTATTACTTTCCTTGTAGGTAATTTTTCATGATTTAGAAATAGAGTGTTCATTTTTTGTTTTTTCTTATTTGACAAACAAACAATCATTGTTTTTGAGTAATTAATTTTTAGTGCATTTTTGATAATGTATTCTTTAAAAGCAGTTAAGAGTCGTTGGAGGCCTATGGGAGTGTGATCATAGAAAGTCACGTCATCTGCATCGGCAGTCCACTGGATCTTAGTTCCCTCCACTTTAGGTGAATTTACAACCAATTTTTTAAAACTCTCTCCTATATCGGAAAAGTATAAATTTAAGAAAGTTGGAGCATATATGCAGCCCTGCCTAAGTCCATTTTTAACCCTTATTTCTTGGGACAAATTTCCTTCCATACTAAGTCTGATCTTGATTCTAGAGTCCTGGTGCATGTTGTATACAATTGACAATAGAGAATCAGGCATCCCAAGGTGTGTTAATTTTGTCCACAATATTGATCTATCGACTAAATCGAAAGCAGATGTTAAATCAATTGATGCCAAATAGATATGAAGATTTCCGGGGGTCCATGCCGCTCTTTGCATAATATTTACTAAAAGACCTCCTGCATCAGTGCCTACATTCCTTCTAAAGCCAAACTGAAAGGGTGACAGAATATTACACAGATCCATCCAGTTCTGAATACGCTCTAAAACTAGGCTTGCAAATATTTTGCAGTCAACATCCAAAAGGGCTATTGGCCTATAGCTAGTTGGTAAAGCCCTGTCCCCTTTCTTATAAATTGGGACTACGTAAGACATTCTCCAGCTATTTGGAATTAGATGTTTCTTTATGATGTCTTTAAAAAAGAAAAATAGCATTTTAGCCCATAAGTTAGTTTTCTCTTTCATAACCCTGTTGCAGAGCAAATTTGGCCCAGGGGCCCTGGATGGAGACCTTTTCACGATGATGTATTCATTATCTTTAACACAAAAGGGAATATTCCATGTGGCATCTTCAGTCTCTGGTAACGGGACCCATACCACAGTTGGTGGAGGAAACAGGCTACTAAAGTGTCCTTCCCACTTCTCCGCATTAACACAAGTTGTCAGAACTTTTGTTTGAGCTTGCTCTCTATTGTTAACCAGTGCCCAGAATCTACGGGTATTTACATCGTACAACGCTCTTAGCCTAGCCTCTGCATCTCCCTGAAGGAGCTTTGCGCGCATACACCTTAGTTTCGATTTCCATTTATTTTTTATTTCATGAAGTTCCTGGGCTTCCTCCATTGTAGGAGGGCTTGCGCAATGCCTACGAAAATCAGAGACTTCACGATTTCTTCCCTGCTTAAGTGTTCTCATTTCTACAGAGTACGCATGCTTGTGCCCTCCCGTACGTTTTACCTTATATTTGATTCCCGCTTTATCTCTGATTACAGATTCGATGTAATATGCAAAGGAGTCGTGACAGTACTTTTTTTTTTTCGGCATACACATTATTTTCAAAATCTGTCTGGAATAGTACGTTTACTTTCTCGATGTTCCTTTTATGCCAGGAGATTCTGTTCAAATTGGTATTCGTTTCCACTCTTATGTTATAGTATTTATCGCCCCCCTCATACGTGTCTACCCACAATGTCATTATTAACATTTTATGATCACTCTCCTTTGTGCCAATCAAAGCAAAATCCTGGGCCAGATTAAAAATGTTGGTACTAACAAAGATATAATCTATAGTGGATGCCCATTTACCATTAGACCATGTTGTTTTGTCCTTTGAATCTTCCATTAAATCATTTGCTCCTTGCAGGCCCCAACCTCCCAAGAAGACGGGCCATATGTCCCCCTGTTGACATTTCCGCGAGTCAAATCTTTCACCAATTTTACGACCAGACGTGTACTCATTTCTCCCTTCTTCCAAGCATATTTCAGAATTATAATCCCCACGCATGATTATGTGTAATTCCTCATTCATATCCTGACATTCTTGTATTACATTGTCTATGGCATCGATAAATACTTTTAGATCACCTTCAGGTTGCCAGTATATATTTAAAATTAAGAAGAGTGAGGGTTGCTTCCTGCAACGTATTTTAACGAGGGTGGCTATACATCCTTTACTTATATTAAAAAATGTTAAGGTTTTAAAATCAATATTGTTCTTCAAAGCAATTAAGAGACCCCCCGAAGGTCTCCGCTTTAGCCTTTTCTGTGCTAGTTCCTGAAATACAGTGAAACCATCTAATACTATCGGGGTAACTGCCCACGTTTCCTGTATGCATAGGACAGAATAGGTAGAGAGCACCGAGCATGTATCATAAGAGTATAGCAATGCTCCCGATCCCCTAGAATTCCATGATAGGAAGCTGAGTTTTGCCGTACTCTAGGTCGAATCTTTCATGCCTTGAATTTTGGAGATTGATTCTTGCAGAGTCAATGCAAGCCGCCTTAACTCAGCCATCTCATTTAAATGAGTCTCTACTGTCGAGCTTCTTTCTCCTTCTCGATTTTTTCTCCTTTGCGTCTCACTGGGATATCCTCCCATCTCTCTTCCCTGATTTTTTCCGGAGTCCTGACTGAAATCTACTATGTCGTACCCAAATCGTTGAAGTGCCACTCCTTCCGTAAGTGCCAGTTCATATGTGGCTCTTGAGTAGAACACAATCCTAACACAATCGTATTGTGTAGGATGTATGTAATCAATGATCTTAATATCACTTGATGTAATTAGGGAGAGCCGGGGTATCTCATTGAACAGGGAGAGTATCCGCCCTCTGTGTAATGAGGAGGGACCTCCTATTGTGAGCATAAAATTTAATATGACACTAGGGTCATCCACAAATTTCGGCTCTCTCCATTCTCTTTGATCTTCTGGCCAAGCACTATATAGAGTTTGCTCTTGCTCCTCTATCCTTGAGTTTCTACTAGTTTCCCCCCTCCCTATTCTTCCCTCTCTCATTGTCCCTTTTCCCTTCCTTATCACAATTGTACTCCCTGCCTTGTTCATGGCCCTGCTTTATTTTTCACATTTCGGCTATCTCCCTAATCAGGTCTTCAAAATCCTTAGGCTCGTTTCTAGATTTATTTACTATTGGCCCCCCATCCTTACATTCCACTCCCCGGTCCCTCTCACCTTCCTGTGTGTTTATCGGAACCGTCCCTTTTTTCTGTACGATCTCTCGTGTATCAGGACTAGCTTCATTAATTTGGGCCCTGTGTTCCTGCTCCTCCTGGTTTTTCTTTTCTTCCACAACCCCTTGCAAGACAAATCTCTGCTGTTGTCTCTCAAAGCCTTTATGAGCAGATGACAATGGTCCAGATGGCAGAGTAGATCCCAACGTAGAGGGGTTCTGCAGAATTTTGATAAGAGCCTCTTGTACCAATTTTTTTATATCTTCAATAGGTGTCATTTGCAGCTCACTACTATTTGTATCCTCACTAACCTGCTCTCCCGCTGATTTCGTCTCCTCAGACTGTTTAGAGCTAATAAGATCTTTTTGGCCATCTACTGCCTTACAGGGTATTTTGACTTCTTCTACTTTTTCCACCTTATCGGGGACTCTGTCTGCTATAGGCTTTTGCTTATTTTTTACACCAAAAAATTGCTGAATACTCCTTTCCTCTTTAATAATTTCGACTTTACTTCCATTCTGTTTCTTTTGTATTTTTTTATTATAATTTTTTTTATTTGCCTTGGACCCTTTATTTTTGGAATTAGCTTTGCTCATTTTCCCTTTATGATTCATAGCTACTGATAGGGTATTCGTGGCTTCTCCATATTCCTTACTGTCATTCTCCGATTGGGTACCCACAATGGTGTCCATTTCATTCTTCCTGAATGAATCTTGTTCATCCCGTATTTTCTTCACCTCCAAAGCTATTTTGCTTTCTTCATTTAACTGGGTGAAGTCTAGTTGGCCTCCCTCTACTGATAGGCTACATATATCTTTAATGTTAGAAGAGGTATTTTTCATTTTAGGAGAAGGTTGATTTTTCAATGTTTTAGACTCCATTGCAGTACTCCCCTTCTCACTCTTGGCTCTTCACTTCAGGGCCCTTGCTCTCATTTTCATTTCTCTGCGTGAAACGACATACACATACGGTGTCTCTTCTTCCTGATTCTGATCACCTCCGTTTTCCTGATTTTGTACTTGCATTTGGGCATCCTCATCCTCCATCACCTTCAGAAGTGCTGATGGACTATCCAGCATTTTTCCTACTTTCTGCTCTGTGGTCATTGCTGTATTAATTTCTGTCTTCCCCCGCAGCCTCTCCCCTTGTTGCTCCACATTTTTAATTTTATCTTGGTTAATTAGTAACATTCTTTTCAATTCATTTGCATCTTCCCAAATTATTTTCCCATTACATTCATTCTCGCAAGGTTCTTTTTCTGTTTGGGAGCCTTTATTAAGCATTATCTCATTACTCTTAGGGGGGTCTATAGACGCTTCTTTTTTGCTCATATTTAAGGCATGTACAAATCCCTCCAACGTACTCATTTTTTCTGTACACTCTACCATCATGTATCTTAACTCCTGTATCTCGCCATGAGTCCTTTCGTGTCCCTTATCCAGGAGGTTGAGTATCCTGGTTAGGACCGGAAAAGAGTGATTTCACCCCTTCTAGTTCCTTGCTGGGCTGGGTATACATCAGTTCCTCAGTCTCTTGACTCCTAGGGGGAACAGAGTTGGTCGGGCTAGAACATTTGTATGGAGTTGACTTGCCATTGCCCATTTCCCCACCTCCAAAAATGGCCATCGTTTCACCCATTTTGTTGTCATAGTGGTCATGTTTTTTTGTCATGTTTTTTTGGAATCTCATACTCCTCCATTATTCCAATAGTGGATTTGTGTAGATGTACATTTTCAAGTCCACCTCCCCTAGCCCTTGCAGGGGTGGAAGGGCCAGTAGAAAGCCTGACCCTTCTGTCTAACTCCGCACTTACTGCTGGGGCCAGGAGGGACGTGTCCGGCTGAGGTGTGGAGGGCAGGGAATCATCCATATTTATTACCGAAGGTCTTACCGGTATTTCTTGCATGCTTAAAAAACGTTTCTGCGCTGTCTGTTCAAGAAGAGCTGTCTTCTTGAATGATTCCATTTGTGCCATTATCTTATCACTAACTACATTTGTTAGCGGCATAAAGTCTATACCACTTAGTTCCCATTTGTCCATCTCAACCGCCCCCAGGGCACCCGTAGTATCTTCATCATTCATTTTAGTAGGGAGGGGACTTATCACTAAGGTATTTATTGTCTTTGTAAATACAAAAGACCCACTTGCAATGATTGTGTTTTGCCTCGTCAATTTGCCTCTTGTGTTTTGCTTCTCCACTTTTTTATGGGCCCCACACTGCGTTGGTATTGTGCCACTCCTTAGGGTTCCCACCATACTCCCCGTACAGAAACACCCTCTCCCTGGGGCAGTTTTTTTTTGTTTTTAATTTTTTGTACAATTTTTACCTTCCCGCCGTTTTCTTTTAACCCAATTGAGTTTGCTTACTTCTTTGTACAGAAGCTGGATTTAATGGACGTATGATGGACATGTAACACAGCCCTTACTTGCGGAAATCACTATCAAAGTGCACGTCATTGTGCTACTGTAGCAACATATTCACCACAGAGGACACGGGACTTTTTTGCCACCTGCTACTATGCGGCAAAGTGAACAAGCCGTTCAACAGAGCCCGAGATACAAAATGGTATTTCAATCGCGATACCTCTCGTTCTACCTCTATGACGAAGATCAATTACAACCTCTCTCACCTCTCTCACTCGATGCTCGTAATTACACGAACATCATTTCGATACATTTCGTGGCCCCGAGCCCCGGACCCCCAGGACAAACAGGCAGAACAGGCACTTCCGGGCACTTCTTGGTGCGCGCGCGCTGGTGCGCGCGGCAGTGCCTATTTGTCTATGTTTCTGGGTTGGTGGGCGGGGCTTGTTTCTAAAAGAGATATATATAACTATTTAGGAAACTTAATGTATACTTGAGAAGTATATATGCATATTCAGGTATTCAGGTATTAAATGCCTCACCCTTAACAACAGAAAAAGCTTAAATCAGTCCATGAAAGTCCACAGAAACACAGTGATCACAAGTACGGCAGGCACAGCAGGCTCTCCCCAGCCGAAACAGGCACTTCCTGGCACTTCTCGGTGCGCACGCGCTGGTGCGTGCGGCAGTGCCTATTTGTCAACGTTTCCGGGTTGGTGGGCAACGCTTGTTTCCCTCATTCCGTGCTTTGTCACATTTGTACTAACTTCCCCTTAGCCCACGGATGGCGCCTTCACAAGAATCACCTTTCAACAGCATCTGGCAACACTGCAGACGGTGGCTTCTGAAGAAAAGGCGGCCACACGCAGGCGTCCAAATACAGTGTCTTCAAAATGCCACTTCCAGCTGGGGTACCTCAGCAGTACTCTTAAACTGTTGTTGGACCTCCCCTCCACTCTATGTGCCCTGATTAGAACTTTAGAAAATCCCTCCATTTTGCTCTCATTCATGAACAATAAAAGCCACAGGGCACTCCACTTGCTTCCACTATGGGGTGCATTCGAAGGTCCCAAACTGAAGTCCCTTTCACATGAAAAGCAGATTTTGTTCAGCACTGACACAAAAACGGCTTTGCATGTGGCTGCAAGTGAAAACTGAAGGTCCCCTTCACCTGAAAAGCAGCATTTTTAAACACTGACCCCAAAACGGCTTGGCATGTGTTTGTAATTTAAATGTGAAAAATGGTGCGTGTTGACAAAAAGTAACGTATATGATGTTTAGCAGACAAAATACCAACAGAAATTTGAAAAGCCACTTGTTTTCCATGGAAAAAGTTCTGTAGTCCAGAGACAAACCCTTTTACTGGCTGTTGGACACATCTCACACTGAACTTAAACACTGGAAGGCTGGCATCTACAACTGCAATAAAATGTGGCCTCTTCTGGAAGGTGTGGGAAACCAAGTGTTCTTTAGACTGGCTGTCTCTGCAGGACCATTGCGCCTACCTGGAGCATGACCAGAATGTAGACAGGAGGTATGAAGACGGGTGGCTACAATTAAGAGAGGCTGGCTCTCCAACTTCCAACAGCAAGCTTCCGACACAAAGAGACTAATAAAAAAAAAAGAAACTCTGGTTACAGGCAAGCCCAGTGAAACCATATGACCTGGAGGCAGGAGAATTGCCATTTGTCCCACATGAAGATTTACTATTAATTTAAAAGAACTATTATAACTTAAGCCTTTTCCCAGCCACCATAAATCAGATTTTCTTTATTTATGTGTCATTTCCATGTAATTTCCAGGCGATTGTGTAGCTATAAAGTTCATCTACTTGCGGCTCAGGGAACTGTAATGGTAAAGATGTGTTTCTGGCTGATTTGAAAATGTTACAAATATGAGAGTTGGTGAACAGGTGGACGGTAAAATTAGGAATATGGGTAATAAATTACATATTCATAACTGTTATGCTTTTAATGCAAATGGCAGAAAATTGGCAGATGGCCGGGAAACATGGTGCAGACCTGGCTATCAACTTATTTAATTCCCCATGATTAGCTTATTCAGAATATATATATATATATATATATATATATATATATATATATATATATATATATATATATATATATATATATATATATATATATATAACTTGACTCAGTAGGTAAGCCGCATGCTCATCTTCGGAAGTGGACACTACTGAAAGTGAAAGTGAGCAACTATATGGAAGTTGAATTTCCTAGAAGAAATGCGATTGTTGGGGATGGACACACGAAACGGCAACAAAAAACCAAGAGGCTAAGGCCGAGGCAATCCAATGGGACAGAGAGGAGGAAGAAAACAAGGAGGAGCGACAGGTTCAGACATCGGGGACAAGGACCAGCCAGCACGGAAGACCCGCTCTGGCACCAAGAACTTGTAAAAACCAATATGGAAGAACAAGATATGTCTATCATTAACCTCTCCTCATATCCTCTCTCTGATGACCAACAAAAAGTATTAAAACTTGGCCTAAACTTCTGCCCGACCAGCCATTATAACTATGCAGAAACACGCATAGACTTTGATCAATATATGCGCATGGTCAGGCTAAAAAAGATTTTTGCTATTAATCCATCCAAACAACCAGCTTTAGAGATGTCAGAAGGTTATACACCAGTTACCATTGAAGACATGACAACATTTGGTAACCTTATAAGCCTGGGATCAGATTGTGCAGCATCTGACGATAACACCAATCATGACTGGAACTCCATGAATACTCACACGGATTGGCCAGGAACCAGTCATCTCAGGTGCAAATCAAGGTTTAATTCCATGTTTAATCCGGGAGGTCACATCGAAGCATTCCAGGACTTTGTGATTAATGATCTGAGAAAAATCAGAAAGATCAAATGGAGTTATAAAGACAACCTCACTCGTCATGAACTCAAGGTTCTGAAAGATTTGAGCATGTTATCAGATTGTATTATTAAACCATCGGACAAGGGTACGAATATTGTGGTGATGAACCGCGTGGACTACATCAAGGAGGTGGCAAGACAACTCAATGACCAATCCTGCTCCGCCAAATTGGGAGAGGATCCCACTGCAGGTATGCATATGAAACTTTTGGACTTGTTAAACACATACAAAGACAAGGGACTACTAGAGGATGATATGTGCAAGTATCTACATCCGAAGTTCACAGTGATGCCCACCATCTACTTTTTGCCTAAAGTGCATAAGAACATGAGGAAACCCCCAGGACGCCCTATAGTGACACTCTGTGGGGCACTGTACGAACATACCTCCAAGTTTGTAGATGAGACTTTGGTGTCCTTTGTAACAGCACTTCCCTCTTATTTGAGAGACACCAAAGACTTTCTGAATAAAATTGATGGCATCACATGGGAATCCACATACTTGCTCACCACCCTGGATGTGGTTTCCCTATATACCTCCATAAGACATAATGATGGACTGCGGGCCTGTGAATATTTTCTTCATACCAGGTCAATGAATTTTTTATCACATAGTCGCATGATACTAGACATGATTCACCTTTGTCTGACTAATAACTGTTTTGTATTTGATAAGGAGTTTTATGTACAACTTCAGGGCACAGCCATGGGGACAACATTTGCTCCTTCTTACGCCAATTTGTTCATGGGGTGGTGGGAGAAATTTGTTGCTTGGGGTCCAGAGTACAACAGTTATACATCTAAAATAGTACTCTGGCTCTGGTACATTGATGATTTATTCATTATCTGAGACGGAACCAGCTCAGAATGGTTGGATTTCGTAAAGAAACTTAACACCAATGATTTAAATCTTCAGTTCACAGAAAGCCACAGCAAGACTGCTCTAATGTATCTTGATATTCTTGTTAAAGTGGCTCAGGAGGAACTTGTGACAGAACTTTACAGGAAACCAACGAGTTCTAATGTACCACTACACGCCAAAAGCAACCACCCCACTCCACTGAAATGGTCAATACCATATGGCGAATTTATTCGTATAAGAAGGAACTGTTCGAAGTTGGAGACCTTTGATGCAGAGTGTGGGTATATGGCCCAGAAATTTAAACAGCGAAGTTACCTCAATAAGATTTTTGAACGAGCCTACCATAAAGCAAGAGACAAAGATCGCTCCACACTTTTAACATCTAAAGTGGTGCCATTATCACAAGAAGGTCAGAGTGAGACTCGTCTCATCCTTACCTATGGCACGAATTCCCAGAATATACAATGAATCATGCGAAGACACTGGCATGTTTTGCAACTGGATGAACATTTGGGGGCGATCTTGGGAGACAGGATGAATATTATATTTCGTCGATCCACCTCACTTAAAGATAATCTTGTCTCCAGCTTTATGAGTGCCTCCCCGCTGTCTAGAGGCTCTACTTGGCTTCAAACATCCAATGCAGGCTTCCACAAATGCAGAAAATGTAAGGCCTGTCAGTATGCAAAAGATGTCTCCCATTACAATCATCCTATTTTGAAAAAGAGTATTCCCATCGTATCACAAATCACTTGTGACACAGAGTACGTGGTTTATGTGCTTGTGTGTCCCTGTGACAAATGGTAAGTTGGCAGAACTATAGGTAGGCTTAAGCTGCGGATGTTGCAGCATATTCGAGCCATCAAAAATGTTGATGTAACATACCCCATGGCTTTGCATTTTAAAGAAGTACACGAGGGCAAGTTGGAGGGCTTTACATATTTTGGCATTCATTCTATAGCCAAACACCCTAGGGGTGGGAATAGAGAATTGACACTGAGACAACTTGGACCCAAATGCATTCTTGATCTCAATACGAAGAAACCAAGAGGTCACAACTTAGATGAGGAACTCTATACCTTTTTAGGGACCTAAGTATAATCATTACTGTTTTTATATATTAGGCTATTTTAAGTCCCAGTGTTGTTCCTCCATCTTGTAAATGCACATGTGTCACAGGTCTTTTCGTGAGCCTATTTCTCTGTCTCCTCTTGCCTTTCTCTAAATATATGTTATTACATGAATACTCTGCTTTAATCTTTAATACAGAATTAGTTTGAGTCCATGTAGTTGATTGTGGACGTTTAATCCCATACATTAAGTTAGGGGTTGGATATATGTGTACATTATTTCTTCTGATACTCTCTGATTGATTATCTTCGGTCCATTCTACTTTTGTATTTTTATTTATTTTTATCACTTTACTTCAGATGTTCTTATGTTTGCACTCCCTTCTCTCTCTGCTTGCTATCTAGTGGTGTGCACTGTGGATACAGGCGGTCAATAGGGTTTCCTTAGGGTCAGTGGATAAGTTTGAGTTCGCACTATTTCTGCACAGGGGGTAACCTTATGGTCTTGGTGATAGATTAGTCAACTGGGTCAATTTAAGTGTGACACTAAGGTCCCACCCCTGGCTTAGCAGAGGTAATATTTAAGTGTTTGCTTTTAGAATTTAGGTTTACTATTTTTGCCAAATTTTATTCTAATTTTGTTCCACGTAAGTGCGCCAAGGTCACATTAATAATGCGATGCTTTTTATATTGTCTCTCTTTTTCTCCTCCTCTTCCCTGTCCTACTACAATACTCTTTCCAAATCCATTACATTAATTGTTTAATTGTACATGTATTAATATTAGGTGTTTTAAATTGCTGTTCTATGCCATGCTGTTTTTTCTGGGATAATAATATATACACTGGACTTCATGCGTCATGCGTAACATGGAAATTAGCACCAATTTTGAGCTATTTTGCACTAGTCAAATGTTTACATGCACTAAGCACTTTAAAGTTAGTAATGTATTATCATTTTATAGCTGAAATGCACTAAGCACTTTATCGGCTACATGTGGTCTACTCAGAGTTACATATCCTGGATGTTGCTCCTTTGCTATTTTGCACATGGTAGCTTTTTGACATCTTAAAGTCCAGTGACAGATTACAGCATGCTGATTAACTTATGAACGGTATTTATAGCCTATATATTTTTGTTATGAACAGTGTTTAACATTTGAGGCAACGCCAGTCTAACTAATTATGCAATGAGGTGGGCTTTGGGAAGTATTTTACGGTGACAGAGTATATAAACATCATTATTATTGTCATTAGAAACATGTCAATGTTACTAAAAAGACGGCATGCGTTCAGAATGTAATATGCCCTAAACATAGTTGTCCCTGCAGAATGAATGCCATGCACTAAGCGCATATTATTCTTGAAGTAATGTCACAGGGGGCAGGGGCATTTTGAAATTATTTTTATTTTCACTCTCAAGCATCAGTCAACAACAGCAGTAACATTGTTTAAATAAGTGGCTTTTATATTAATGGACGTTCTTAACATGCATAAATGTTGCAGCAATTGTTAAGTTTTTTGCACATGCAAAGATGTCTGCCACGATTTTCGAGCCTTAGCTATGTGTTAAAAACAGAGACATTCTATCTGGAATGGAGATCACAGAGACTTTGTATCCTATTTAAAGTCACCTTGTTTATGTTTTGCACTTTGAACGTGATCAAGCAGCCTGTTGACCGCGAAACGCGTCGTTTTCCTACAAATTTCCTTGCCATGCTGACTTGAAACAATAAAGGATTGTCAGTTTGGATTTAATTTGGTGTATGAGCCTTTTTTCAGAGAGTCATCCAGGCTATCTTTGCTGTTCCTGGGAGTGCATTCCGCCAACCTTCTTTTCCCAGTTCCATTGTGGATCTGGGGACCTGGTTTTTTGTTTACAATATATAAATATATATATATATATATATGGCAGTTATTAGTAAAATTATGCCACATAACTAGTTTTTGCCAAAAATGTGACATGAGAACAAATGGGGCTTGTAAATTAATCTGTCATATGTCTGCTCCAGACTCTTAAACCAATCCTTAGAGAGGTGCTGGAGTGGGGAGGAGAGAGAAGGGTAACTGTCCAATCCTATTTGTGTGACCTTTTGCAGGGTACTCCCCCAAGATTGTATAATTGGTGTTGTCATTGCTGCTATATAAGGGGGACTGTACTAGGAGGAAGGAACCGAGCTACTGAAATTTGCCATCAAAAGAGTGCTGCTGGAATTTACCATCTGACAGCTGCAAGGAAACACCAGAGGAGATTGCTAAGAGTGCATCTGTTTATTGCTGGGAAGGCCTAAAAGCTGACTGGGTCCAATGGTGGAGAGCGAGCAGGAGGCCATCCTTGAGAGTGCAGTGCCCAGACCCCTGCCCTAACTTTCCAGAGTGTCCTGAAGCACAGTTGGCTTTCCTGAACTTTAAACAGGGGCTTTCTATGTAAGTAGAACAGAGCCTTCGGAAACCAAAAGGTGGGGGAATATGCTTGCCCTAAATTCTTTCCCTTTATAGCGGGCCGAGGGGAAACATTGTGTAGATCCTTAGCCTACTTAAATGAAAAGATTAATTTAATGAATTCCCCATTTGATGGAAGACTACAGGAGATTTTTGCTCAAATTCAAAATTAACAAAGTTCACTTCCCACTGTGCGCTGAAATACTCTAGCCTATAATTTAATATAATAATCCTTTTTGTCCTGTTGACCCTGACTTCTTTGAGGAAGAGGAGTGTCTTTGTTCTTAAGTCAGTCCAATCTTTTTGTCCAACTTTCCCCTAACACAGGCTTATACGTGGGGGCGAGGGGGCTGAAAATCCTAAATTCTCAAATCATCCCAATTTCTACCATCCAGCTTCCCCAACACAAGCATTTCAGTGGAGTCGGGTCCGATATCAAAATCTTCCCAAATCTTTCCAATTTTTCTGTCAGCCTTCCCCAAGCCAGATCATAGTAGGGGGGTGGTCTGAAAAAGAAACTGCTAAATCAACCCGTGTTTATTTTAAAGCGAAAGTGTGGGTGAAATAATAATTGCCATATGCCTTTGCATAAATTGGTAACAATAAACTGCTAGCTTTTAAGCGTGCAGGAAAATCAACTTTGCACAGCACTACATTTCTAATTGTTTGGTTACTGTTCAGTTTAATAATTTCTTCAATGGAAATTTGTAGAAAGTAAAGAATTGTGAGTTGTGTTTTCTTTTCTTAACTAATTTGTATAATTGATTTGTGTAACAAGAAGTTAATGGTGAGCCACAAAGAAGGTGGAGTGTGTAGTTTTACGATTTCTATTACTGTCACGCTCACCTGGTCTCCAAGGGGACATCGCACGAAGCTGCACAAAGGACGTCTGCACGCGCGTTGCACGAGGCTGAGTGATGAATGCTTGCACGCGTCTTCCCTCTCACTATCACTTCCCAGGAAGCATTTGCCTAGAATGTCAAAACGAGATGTTAACCAGCTGTGAGGAGCGGGTTTGGCTCCCACCTCCCGTAACCTCCTAGTACCCCTCTCTGTTTATGCCTCACCTTGGGTGTTTCAATGGCAGGTTCTCCGTCCTGCAACTATTCGCAGGGGCGCGGTATGTTCCAGCCTCTTCTCTGGATTTAGTTGCTTCACTGATCCTGCGGGGCTGTAGCGGAGTCTTGAATAACTTGACTCAGTAGGTAAGTCTCTATGCCAATATATGCTTGGTATAGTTTGCTTAATGTCTTTGTTGCCCAAGTTCTCACTATTGTTCTTTTATTTCTTTCAGGTGCGGTTTTGGGCGGTTTTCTGTTGAAGATTTGCCTCCTCCTACGACGCTGAGCAGAATTCCTGCGGGTGAATATTAGCGCGAGTGTTTGGCGCTGGAATGTCTTTAAATGGTTTCTTTCCTGTGCGCAACTAACCTGCTGTTCTTTTCTTTTCTGCATTGCAGGTGCGGCGCAACTCCGGAGCGGCGATCGGGTGAACCGCTTCAAAGGAATTCAAGAAGAAAGCAGCCTCCGGGTGAGTATTGGCTCTCTAAGAGAATGCCTTCCTTTCTGCAGATGCAAAGATCCGGAGAGCGGCTGAAGGCACGGCCATTCGGATGGACAGCTTCAGGTAATGGCTCAATCGCTGTTGTAATTCCTGTTCTTTTCCTTTCCTTCTACACAGATGCCAATGGATCGTGATCCCAGGACAGGCGTGGCTGTTGAAGATCGGGTACAGGAGCTGAGCAGACATGGTGAGCGTTGCGCTGCAGGAGTGCAGAATAACGCGAAGCGTATTCTGTCTGTAGGGTGTGGTTTAAATAGCCCTGCAAGTAGTTCCAGGTAAAGTAGTCCCTCCAGCCTCAGCTTGCACAAGTAATCCCAGGTCAAGTAGTCCCTCCAGCCACACCCAGAGTTAGGCTGAATGGCTCAGCTCCATTAGGCTGGGCTGTATGTAGTCCCATGCAGTTTACCACAAGATGGAATAATATGAGCCTGGCGCCAATGGCGCCAGCACTGAGTCCAGGAAGTCCCAAGGCAACCTTTTGGGGCTTTATAAGTCCTCAAGGGTGCCAGTAACTGGGGTAGGCTGGTCGGCTCCTGATGTTTGGGAGCATGTCCCATGACAATTACTTTTAAGTGAAATAAATACAAATATATTTCCTGTAGACCGGCCTGGTTCTTGGCTCATTGGTAGCTCAGCGGGAGGGATCCAGGGGGCATGATATGTATCTGAGCTAGGGCTGAAGAACATCATCAATTAAACAGTTTGTTGCGTGACACCTTGAGGGGAGAGGGAAGGAACTCCCCGTATTGAGGGTGGCCTCCCAATAAACTGTTACAAATTGAGGGCTCGTGGCTGGGATTTAGCTGCCTATTTCTGACCCATGACAAGTACAATGTGACAGACTATTCATTTTAATGCAATTGCATTAAGGTGGAGGAAAAGTCATCTTTGTTATGTTTAAGTGCCGCAAGGACTTGACGGCTGAATTCCAGGGAGGTGTATAGGTGAAAAATTAAGATTGTGTAAGACTTGATTTCTGTGAGGAAATCAAGCATGAACAGGGTGATTTTTGCCCCTCCACGAAGAAAGGTTTACTAAGGTGCACAAAGCCATTGTGAAAATGACTACTGTACAAATTGATGAAGCCTGGGAGCATCTTCCAGTTAAAGTATTTCTAAAAGGAGAAAATGTTGAGGGCGATGCTGGACACTGCCAAACCAGAACTGTGCGGGAGGTAACCTCACTAAACAATGATATTTGGCTTGAAGGTGGGATATTGCACAAAGCATGTGAGGCATTTTATGTGACCACAACTGCTCGTGATGAACAGATTCAAATGGCTCAGCTAACTGCTCCGTTATATTTTCATTTCTTGTTAGTGGAGGAGCGTGGGCAAAACAGTGAGGCTAGTCGGATGAATCAGGCTGGAGACCTGTCACAGGCTCGGGGTCTCCTTGAATAACTCAAAAATGAGTTAAAAGCCCAGAAATAGGAGAGTGCAGAGAGTGAAACAAAGTTTTCTGCACTGCAAAATGCACATGAAGAGTGTGTGGAAAATGTGAGCACACTCCAACATAAGGTTAATGATCTGACTATCTATAAAGAGGTTTGTTAGATGACATTATGGCCTTCAAACAACAAATCAAGAACTTAGAAAGGGAAAATAGTCAGTTTATCATTAAACAAATGGACTCACAAAAGGAATATGATGAAATACACCAAGGTATAAGTATTCTGAAACATCAGAGGACGCAACTGAGTCAGGGAAAAGACCTCTTGAATCAGGATAACAGTGTCCTATTACAGAGGATACATCAGTTGGAAATGGAGGTAGAAAAGGAACAGTCAGGTTCTCAGGAACTGACCAGAATTAGAGAAGAAGGGAATAGGCTAGAAAGACGAGTGAGACAAATAGAAGATGAAATATTAGAGGCAGCAAATTGTAAGGATGAGCAAGAGAAAGAGATTAGTCTCCTGAAGGAAAAGCGCCTTGACTATGCATGCAGCATACGAGGCTCACAGAGGGAGAATGAATCACTTCAGCAGGGGGTGCAGCAAACAAAGGATCGGTTGCCAGCTCAGAGCAGGGTGCATGAGATTAATCAGATCTTAGTGTCAGAATTAAAAAGCCAGCTCCCTGAATACCAACAGCAAATAAATAAAGAGAGATGCAGCTGTGAGAATCTCACCAAAGAAATTGACAATTATAAACAGGCCCTGAGGTACCCTGACCAATCAGGGTATGGGACAAAGCCCACTGATCAAGGTAAGGCGCCCTTCCCACAGGGGCCTCATGCCAGTCATTTACAACTTTTCATGCACAAATGGGAACTGACCTCATGCATGCCACCTATCCAGAACAGGGCGACATGAGGCAGTTAGACTTACCCAGGCCTAGACCAACTGATCAAGAAGGCCAGTCCCTGTCTGATATTGATGAGTATTCATCTCTACCAGACAGAAGAGAAAGTGGCTGGGCCAGTGTGCCCTGGGAAGTAAGGAATAATACTGTAAGTACTTCAGACTATGAAAACTCTTATGATGAGAAAGTCAAGGAGTTAAATTGGCTGAAGATACGACTACAAAGAGACCACCTTGCCTGATTTGCTGAAAGAGAAAAGCCAGACCCTTAGGCTGTGAAAACAGAAAAATAATATGAGGCTGGGAAGCCCAAAAAGAAACACACCAACACAGGTTACAAAGAAACATACAAGTGCTTTATTTAAAAGCTACAACAGTTACCAAGTCAATTGACAAACGGATAGCTATTCGGCTCTCAGAGTAACATAACGAACTTCAACGAGGGTTCGATGTGTTAGTGAGAGACCGCATATTGGAATACATGGGCTTTTTATACAATTTGTCCAGCCCTTGGCCAACCCTCTTGCGGGTTAACCATTCTGTGAAACAGGTCTATGGGTTCCTTGCCAGGTCAATCGTTTAATATATGCATTTCGATTAGTTTCACTGATATAGTTGTACATTTACATATAGGTCAATGGTAGGACAAGGTCTCAGTTCGCGACCCCGACAAGTGGCCTGCAGGCATATTAATTATTCAATTGTACGGAGGTCACAACGGCCAGAATCTTACTCAGAATGTCATTCGGCCTCCATTTTGATGTTCAGGGTGACTTCTACATACCAAGAGAACCTAAAATGGCGGCTTAATCCAAGATGGCGACTTACATTAGTTTTTCTAAGGTTAAGACCTTGCCGCGGAGTTTGTTCGCACATGATGTTTAGACAACTTGGCGTAGGCCAATACACATACAATTATTACAATAGGAGGCATAATATTGTTTCTATTCCGACAAACCCTCCTTTTGGCCTATGCCAAGTGCTAATATCATTTCTAATGTCTTTGTAAATAACTCCATGCATTGTCGTTCATACATCCTGAATCATTATCTATAATATCCCCCTACATACAGAGGCCTGTTCTCCCCGGTCAAATTTACAACGTTCACACAACCTTCAAAATCTCCCATTGACTGAGTGCCATTTCTTTGTACACAGAAGGGGACTGAATCGGGGCTATGGTTAATAGAGTAGGAAGGAGGCACAGCGTCCTTATTGCCTATCAGAGCCATTTTAAAGGAAATTAGAGTTTGGAAAGGAAGAGACAGTTTATCAGATGGCCTAATAGAAGCAACATTAGGTCTACTTCTATTTGCAAAAAGCGAGCATCCCAGGGGAGTTAATTCAAGTTTCTCGAAATCATTCAAATTAGTTCCATCAAAGTTCCCTGAGATGCTATCATTCCAACGGCCAAAGAATAGTGCTCTAAGAGAGGCATAGCAAGCAGTCGTTAAAGGTAAAGGGTGAATATACCATCCTAGCCCCTTGTTCCCATGTTGCGGTAAATGGGTGCAGATCCAGCAATTACTCTTATTAAAAATGGCATGCGTTGAATTCATTAAAGTGTTATTATGGTACTTTCGTCTATGCTGGGAGTCCCTAGGTGACAAAGTATGAAGGTGTACAGAGGGAGTCAAAGCAGTAGGTACAATTTCAATTGGCAGAAGAGGTTCTAGAGGATAAATTTCTTCGAAGTACCAGAATCCCAAGGCAGTAACTATAAAAATTGCAATTACTATTAACACAGCACAGCAATACGTTTTCGGGGCCCAGGCACATTGTTCATTATCCGAGTTGGTCACCCCCTATTTACAAGTCCAATGCGAGCAGCAGCGGTGGAGGTGGCAGGCATCATAGTTTCTCAATCGACGACCCCAATGTTCGTTGCTGGCGACACTACGGTCGCGTGACTTCTTAGACCTTCCCCAACCCTAGCCAGCAGAATCCCTTTTTCCTTTTTCAAAAAATTTTCTTTTGCAAGAACAAAACTCTCAATGACACTTTCTTTCCAGATGCACAGGCAAAACCTGTGCCGTAGTTCTATTTTCTTCGCCGAAGGTCGTACCTGGTGGTACCTGGTACTGTTTGATCCGGAAATAAGGTAACGTCACTTCCTGAGGAAAGCAACGTATCGGAGGCGACGGAAGTCGCAGAAATTGAAACAACGTTTTCCGAAAGCGACCTTTCCAAAGAGTGTGGAGACGAAATGGACTGTTCCCCAAGCTCCACGGGCTCAGAGAGATTCTCCGACACACTCACATCGCTATTTGCTACTCCAGGATCAGAGATTGTAGCATCAGCAAGGGGTTCTGCTTCTTCTGTAACGTGTGGCGTCGGGTGAGGAAGTTTCTTGACATGCGTCGCGTGGATCCAATGCTTCTTTCCAGCCACCCGCACTGCTGTCTGGGTGACCAACAGCACCTGATAGGGTCCCCGCCAGCGAGGCGCGAGACAGGAAGACCTTTCGTAGGCCTTCACCAGGACCCAACTTCCAGGCTGAATATTGTGTCCTGGGCCCGTAAACCGTACAGGTAAAGCTGATTGAACCTGATGATAAATGAGATACAGATTTTTAGTCAACTGGTTACAGTAGTCCACAAGCAATACATTTTCAACTTCCCTCAGAGTTTTGGGCTTCGGAAGGCCCCAAATATTAGCAGGTCTCCCCATCACTACCTCAAATGGAGAGAGCCCAGTCTTAGTTTGAGGTGTGGCACGCATGGCTAACAGTACAATAGGTAAGGCGTACGGCGATTTCAGTTTGGTGCCGGCACATGTTTTGGCAAGCTTATTCTTTAGGATACCGTTATGTCTCTCTACCAACCCAGCACTTTGAGGATGTCTAGCCGAGTGAAATCGCTTTTCAATGTGTAACGCTGTGCATATCTGCAAAATTACTGCTTCAACGAAATGGGGACCGTTGTCCGACCAAATTACTCTTGGCAGCCCAAATCGTGGAAAGAATTCCTTTACCATAGTCTTTGCAGTGGTCATGGCAGTAGCGTCCTTAACGGGGAAAGCCTCAACCCATTTACTAAAAGCACAAATAATCACAAGAACATATTTTAGATTGTTACACCTTTCCATCTCAATAAAATCAAAGTGGATGACCTCGAAGGGAACAGAAGGGGGCCCAAAACTACCCCTTGGAGTTACTGTCCCCTTCCCCACATTGTGCTGTAAGCAAATCATACAACTTTGAACATAGCGCTGTGCGATCTTCAAAATGTTATCATTCACCCAGACTTGTTCTAACATTTTTGTGATCTGCTGAGCACACACATGCGTAGGACCGTGTGCCATCGTAACCATCGCCAGCACATATGAACTAGGGAGCAACTTTTCCCTTCAGATGTATCTACCCAACACCCATCGTCATCTAGTTTCCCCATCCCTTCGGCCCACCTTTTGGATTCTTCTATTGTGGCATCAGCTTGGATATCTCGCACAGACCCAATACCCTCATCCATTACATAGGCATCTTTTGTTTCTCTTAGAGCATACATGTCCGCGCTCAGGTCTGTGGCCGTTCGCCTGGCTATCTGGTCAGCAAAAGCGTTCCCTTTTCCCACATCATCTATGACCTTACGATGTGCTGCACATTTCATGATTGCTAACTGACTAGGGAGCGAGAGTGCCGAGAGCAATTGCACTATCAGGGGGCCATGCTGAATCTTGGTCCCATGTGAGGTTAGGAACCCTCTTTCCGACCAGAGCCTCCCAAAGTTGTGAGCCACCCCAAAGGCATACTGGCTATCAGTATATATGTTTACTGTATGCCCTTCGGAGAGTTCACAAGCTCGGGTCAACGCTATAATCTCTGCGGCCTGTGCAGAGTTATGCGTAATTCTCTTAGTTTCAACAACCATACTCAATGTAGTAACTGCATAGGCAGCTGTAGATGTACGATCCGGGAGTTTGAAGCAGGAGCCATCACAAAACAGCTCCTCTTCCGCATTGTCCAAAGGAGTATCTATAAGGTCTATCCTGCCCTTCATTTCCTGTTCAGTAGTATACAGGCAGTCATGTGATTCTTCGTCACCGCAAACAGTATTTTGCGGGAAAGGTAGGAGTTCAGCCGGATTAAGAACACAACACCTCTTAATTTGAATGTGAGGGGCAAACAGAATTAATTCATACCTCGTCAGCCGTGCAGAGGTGAGGTGTTGCGTTTGGGTTTTATTCAATAGGACATCTACAGAGTGAGGTACCATCAGGATTAAATCATGGCCTAGCACCATTCCCTCACTCTGTTTTACAGACGCGGCAGCAGCAACGACAGCTCGCAAACATCTTGGCAAAGCGCATGCGACAGGATCAAGGGCGGAAGAGTAGTAGCCGCACGGTCTATTCTTCCCTCCGTGTTCCTGTGTTAACACAGCCAAAGCACATCCATCACATTCATGCACAAACAACACAAAGGCCTTGTTATAATTTGGAGTACCCAGAACCGGTGCAGAGCATAACGCAGTTTTGAGAAGCTCAAATGATCGTTGATGTTCCGATTTCCATGGCAGCGGCGAAGAAATGCCCTTCTCCGTCAAAGCCAACATCGGTTTTATCACTAGTGAGAAGTTCGGGATCCACAGCCTACAGTAAGAAGCCATACCTATTAAGGCTCTGACTTCTTTCTGTGTATTTGGAACAGACATGCCAGAAATGTGTTTAATTCTTTCAGGTGTCAGTCTTCTCCCCTCCTTTGACAGGAGATAGCCTAAATAGGCGACCTCCTGACAACAATATTGACATTTTTTAAGCGAAGCTTTATGACCGTTTTCAGCCAGATGAATAAGCAACAATACAGTGCCTTCTTTACAACCACTTTCAGAATCTGCAGCTAAAAGCAAGTCATCGACATACTGAAGCAGTGTACAAGTAGGTGGCAATTCAAGGGTATCAAGCTGCTCTTTCAAAGCCCTACTATAAATGCTTGGACTTTCAGTATAACCTTGAGGTGCACGAGTAAATGTGAACAAACGTCCCCCCAAGGTGAACGCGAACAAATATCTACTCTCCTTGTGTATAGGAATACTGAAGAAAGCATTCTTCAGATCCACAACACTAAAGTGCGTAGCTGTAGCAGGGATCATCGTTAGTATCGTTGTCACATCAGGCACAATTGGAAATTGTGGGGCGACAACTTTGTTAATAGCACATAGATCAATTATGAAACGGTATGGGATTGCATTGTCGCCTTTCTTGTCTACGGGTAAAATCGGGCTGTTACATAAGCTACCTGCAATCTCTTCAATCACCCCTCGATGCACAAAATCGGAGACAATGCACTTCAAAGCACGCTCGCCCTCAACTGATATTTTATATTGCGGAATGCGTGGTAGTTTAACTCCATGTTTCAAAACTATTTTAACGGGTTCAACCTGTAGTACCCCAACATCATTGTCGTCAACCGCCCACAAACATTCCGGGACAACGCTAAGCTCGGGAGGCAATGGTCGAGTCAAAAACTGAGAACTGGGAAGTTGCTGTGGTGAAACCGTCAATCGCACTCCGTCAGAGGAACAATGAATTACTGCATTTAGTTTCTTCAACAGATTTAACCCCAGTAAATTCTCTCCACAGTTTGAAGTCAGGAGGAAGGGACAATGGTCCATGAAGGGACCCAAAGAAACAGGCACCGGCGAAGAAACCGGGCAAGCAATTGGTATGCCAGAAAACCCTACAGAAATATTTGTTTGCCCTGACAGTGGAATGTTTGGAACCCGAGAATGACCAATGGAGCACTTCTGTGCTCCAGTGTCTATCAAAAACTGATGTTTCCTATTCCCCACTAACAATTCAATGTAGGGACCTTTCTGATTAACGGGAATAGGTGAAGGTTCCAAACCCTGCTTCAGGCAATCCTAACGAAATAAAATGTCGTCGGAAGGAAGCTCTTCAGAAAGGTAGGCAGCAGAAGGGTGATCAAATATATTTCTCGTGTCCACACTCGAAGTCTGATTTTCCCGTGAAAAAGGTTGCTGAGGATCTTGCGAGAACTGACCTCTATCAGGGCCCCCCACTCGGGGGCGACGTCTAGGCCGTCTACCCATACTCCCAAATGTGTTGTTTGACCTTTGTCGAAGGACAGGGCACTGTGCACGCCAAAGACCTTCCTGGCGGCAATAGGCACATTGATTAACATTCACAGGACCCAAGGGAACGTTCCCTTTTGGAACATAATGACCTCTGGTCTGTGAATTACCTCCTCTGGGATTTCTAACAATTTGTTGTAACAATACTTTAGTCTTCAAATCTCCTTTCCTCTTCTCTATTTTCTCCTTTTCATTATTAACACGGTTCTCATAATACTGAGCCATGTGTAAAACTTCAGATTGGGATTTCGCCTGCCAAGCACTCTCAGAGGACATAATCTGTGACTGGATGTCGGGCAACAATCCACATACAAATTTGTCCATAAACAACCTTTTACCAGACTCTGTGCCCAAGTCCTGTCCACTGAAGTCAGAAAATACCTGTTCGACTCTATTAAAGAATTCGGTGGCACCTTCAGTTTTTCCTTGAACACAGGCCGTAAGCTGGTCCCAAATAATTATTTTCTCAGGAATTCTGGTTTTCAATTTTGCGACAATTCTATCAGGCAAAGTGAGTATTACCTGAGGTGGTTTCTCACCAGCTGGTCTTTCCCCATCAAACCTAGTCATGTTAGCCCACGTATCTCCCAACCCTGGTACATCGTCTATTGTTCGAACCTGCTTCCATAAATCCACGGGCAGGAGTACAGGCAATAGCAAGTCAATATCACTTAAGGTGAACACAGAGGACTGCAAAACGGACTCTATCTCTTTGTAGAATCCTGTCGGATTTTTCCTAATATCGGGAATTGATTGTCTGATAGTGTTCACTTCCTGTCGCGAAAATGGGACGTGAACAAATTGCGATACATAATGTGCAGGGATGTCCACAGCGGGTGCACCTGTCCCGGCGTTAGCGGGAATCTCAACCTTTGGGACAAATGTCGGAGGAACCTCTCTCATTGGCAACTGAGATATAGGTAACTCCGACCGCTTACTGAGCAACAGAGCCAGGTCGAGCGCTAAGGCAGCCGAAGAAGTGTCGGGCAAAAAAGCCCTCTTACAAATACCCAATAACTCTATAGGACAACTAACCTTCTTTCTTACACATTCATCCTGCAGGTACTGTACCATTACCTGAATCACCTTCCTCTGCATTTCTACTGTAGACTGACTATACGTGTCATATACTTCATCCGGCGGTATCGATGAGTCCGAGATCCATCGAATCGCATCTTTGGTGCAAATTCGTACTTCCTCAGATGCCGATCGACGACACGGAAGGAACCGTTTCTGTACATACATACTGTCGTCTTCATCATCCTCATCCCGTAATCTTTCTAAGTCCCTCCTATACTCAAACAACCTCTCAGCATGACCATGTACTTTCTCCTCAGTGTCCCTCGAAAGCGCTAAAGTATTTAGATCCCTCAACCCTTGTGGGAGATCCGTATTATGTAATCTACCCCACATTACACATAAATGAGCCCCCAAACCTTCAATAAAAACATTTTTCTCTGGAAAATTGCCCATATTTGATAATGTGGAGAAAACGTCAGCTTGATAATCTCTCTCCATACAGTGCTTAGCCCATGCAAATAATTCCCGTTTCTTTTCTGCAGAGACAGTATTCCGAGTAACAATTCTTGACCCCGCACCCCGATCAACTTCAGTCAGTATAGAACCACTTGGGAGCGGAGGTGCGGGCAAATTCAATGGAGGTGCAACTGTCGGCGCAAGAGGAAGGGGTGGTAGAATGGGTGGAGGAACAACAACTGGAGGAATAGGAACAATAGGTTGTACAGGGGGAACAGGACTAACAGCAGGAATAACAGCAGGAATGGGCAGAGGACTAGGGAGAGGATCGTACGGAGGTGGCGCAGAGGAACCAGGCCTGCGTTCGTTTAACAATTTTTCAATAAATTCCTCAGAAACATGGAAATCTTTAGAGGGATAGATTTTCTGGATACCGAGTGAGAAAGCCCTATCCATATTTTTGACTGACTCTGAATGTTTTTCCTTATCATATAACAACGCCTTTTCGGCATTTGTTTTATGACGGCGTGCATGTTTATCCCTACTTTTAAGCTGCTGCAACGCTTCTTTTTTCCAATTTTGCAAAACATCAAATGCTGCAGGTCTGGCCTTCTTCTTTAGCAAGACCAATTCTAGGTATTCAATACGGGGGATCTCGAAACTACCATTGATTGGCCACTGAAATTCGGAGGCATGTCTGGTTTGTCTGTGCCAAATATCATTAAATATTATACTTCCAATGCCATGCTTACAGTACATAGTACACGCCGGCGACCCCTCCTGTGGTGCCGGGCGGCTAAATTCAAAAGATTGTCGATTGCTGCGGAACAGAGCCCTAAAGCAGCTAGACAATTTCCCAGGCATTTCACAAAAAATTGGTGTTACCTGGTCAATAATTGTGTCTGCAGATACAATACGCCAAATTCAAATTGTCAGGGTTAAATTAAGAGTCGGGTCACGACTACACCTGACCAAACCTAAGGAGGACCGTATGGTTTACCAAAGAACTTACCTAACGAATTTTACCATGTGTTTGGTGGTTTAGACAAATCTGCCCGCCTCAAAAAATGGACCCTCGTCAAGATGCCGTATCAGACCACACGACTATCGTCCAAGGATCGGATCGTGCAGCACTGCCAAGGTATCGCGTCTCGTTCGGTCAGGCCCGCAGTATCACACCGTCCGATCCCGGTTCGATAGTCTGCGTCAATCCTTCAATGATCCGGCATCAATCTTGAGGGTCCCTATTCAGGCGCCAACTGTGAAAACAGAAAAATAATATGAGGCCGGGAAGCCCAAAAAGAAACACACCAACACAGGTTACAAAGAAACATACAAGTGCTTTATTTTAAAGCTACAACAGTTACCAAGTCAATTGACAAACGGATAGCTATTCGGCTCTCAGAGTAACATAACGAACTCCAACGAGGGTTCGATGTGTTAGTGAGAGACCGCATATTGGAATACCTGGGCTTTTTATACAATTTGTCCAGTCCTTGGCCAACCCTCTTGCGGGTTAACCATTCTGTGCAACAGGTCTATGGGTTCCTTGCCAGGTCAATCCTTTAATATATGCATTTCGATTAGTTTCACTAATATAGTTGTACATTTACATATAGGTCAATGGTAGGACAAGGTCTCAGTTCACGACCCCGACAAGTGGCCTGCAGGCATATTAATTATTCAATTGTACGGAGGTCACAACGGCCAGAATCTTACTCAGAATGTCATTCGGCCTCCATTTTGATGTTCAGGGTGACTTCTACATACTAAGAGAACCTAAAATGGTGGCTTAATCCAAGATGGCGACTTACATTAGTTTTCTAAGGTCAAGACCTTGCCGCGGAGTTTGTTCGCACATGATGTTTAGTCAACTTGGCGTAGGCCAATACACATACAATTATTACAATAGGAGGCATAATATTGTTTCTATTCCGACAAGCCTAGGAAGGGCATCCTAAAACCCTCTGTATATTTAGGGGAAGAGGGAATTCCCCCTATTCTATGGTCGGAGGGATGGGGAAAATGGGTTCCATCCTGGGCCTAAAAGGAACTCCAGTGAGAGTGACCCTGAGAGTTCACTTTGGTTCAGGGTTCAGGTGAGAGGAGTTCAGATCTGTGGTTCTGGGAGATATTCCCAGTCTCATAGAGATAGGGAGCGCCTAGAAGACAGGGAAGGGATTACCACTAGCAGCTCTGAGTCAGAAGGTGAATGAACTCTGGTGTTGAAGGAGAAAAGAACAGGGAAACAGAGCAGGGGTTTTGTCAAAGACCCAATCAGACAGATCAAGGCCATAAAGAGTATCCTGACCCCATACCACAAGAATGCCAAGGATTCGGTATGGGAGCACCTGGAACTTTATGAGCAGATGATGGCATCATTCCAGATCAGGAATGATGTGAATTGTATAGCATCTGCTAAATGGACTTTCTCACCTGAGTACTCCAGTTTCTTTGCAGGATTGGAGGATTAGTATCAACTATGAGGCGGCCATATTGAAAATAAAATCCACCCACCGGAACCGACAGGAGGCCCGCAAGGCTGCATATAATTTGCAATGTGGGGAGGACCAGGTATCTAGGGAGTTTGTGCAGGAGTGAAAGTGGGTGTCTGCTCATACTTTCCGATGGGTGAACACCAATAGTAGGAAGTTCATAACTACATATTTCCATGCGCTCCCCAAATGCCTAATGACTCGATGATTGATTTTCACAAGCATAGGACCCTGGATTGGATGATTGAAGAGGCCATCAGGATCTATGAGGTCCAAAAGCCTGCTGAGAGTAAAGATACCGCCAAAACCCCCAAAATATCTAACACCCCTGCTGCTGTGATGGTGACAGAGGTAAACACGACCTCTCCATTGGATCTGGAGGTGGGGGGGGGCTAAAAGTAACCCTCCTGCCAACAAGTAAAATGGAAGGCAGAAGAGAACCCCCAATCCGGCTCAATTGAATGGTAGTCAGGCAGTGGCCCAGAACAATGATCCCACTGACCCTGCCACCTACATAAGTCCTAGGTACAAGAGTACTAAGCCAATCCTGGGGTATGTATACACTCGTTCGGCCCAAAGGGGGGGAATTAATCAGGTAAGTACTGCCCCAGGAAACTTCCCTCCAAACATCCCTCAGGAGAGAAGTATCACTCCACCTCGCAATCTGAACTTTTTCCACAGGTATCCCCTGAATCAGAACTTCCAAAACAATCCTCCTCTCTCTCCCCGGTTCCAGGACAATAAATCTGTGACTAATCAACTTCCAGGCACCAGTGGTCCAGGGATGAATATCGGTTTCTAAACCATCAGTCAACCCCACACCTCTAGTACACCAGAAGGGTTCCAAACAGGTTGGAATCCAGGTGAATTATAAGTCCTCCTTGTCCAATTTTGGTAACATAGACGGAATGGCAAACTTATCTCTGAAAGGTTGTGGATCATTGGTTAGTTGCAACACAGGGAAAATACAATTATTACCCAATGATAAAAGAGACTGTCCAGTCAAGGTTGCATAACAAATATCTACTTTATTACTACAACAGACAGTTCTAGCAGGCTACAAAATACACTCACCCTGCAAAGGAACACAGAGGATAGAGAGTTCTATGATGGAAAGGGATGCACTCTGGATACTGACAGGAGGGTAGTTGGTAAAGTAATCAGTCTTACTGTTCAAGGTTATTTGGTTAAAGCACTAAAGGGGCAAAGGGTCATAACTGTCTCTAGGGGCCTCCGGAGATGGACCATGGGGGCAGAACACAATGTATCTGATTCTGAAGAACTTCTTGGTGCACGACAGCAGCGAGGCATTTCCAGGGCGCTTTGCAGCCCTAGAGACAGAGTTAGTGGTGGGAGATATCTGCGGGTACCAGGAGCCAGGCAGTTTGGCAACCGAGGCTGGACAGACGTCTTCAGGCTGTCCGGTGCGGTGGCTTGGGGCCAAGAATCGTTGTATCTGTGCTGGTTGGCGGATCTGGAATGATGGTCGAGGCGGCTCGGACAGCTCTCATGACTGCGGCATGATAACAGTTAGCAGTGCAGCCAGATACGGTTCGAGGACTCGACTATTTTGAAAATGTCCTTAAAAGATGGATGCTGGATGATGCTTGTCTGGCACTCCTCCTAGCTTCTTCACAGAGCTCGTATCATCCTTTCAAGGCGGACGGGCCAAAGCTCAGGAGAGTGATTGTAGGCCACGGCCTTGTCCTTTATTCAGAGACTCTCTGGCACTTCCCACTTAGGAAGCTTGCTGGTAGAACCTAGCAGGGTTGGCTGAGTACCAGTTCTGGAGCTGCTGGACGGGACCTCTGAGTCCAGTATCTCCCTCTGTTCCCGGGCGATGTTTAGGAGAGGGATCTTGCTTCCCTCTTGGAACTCCTGGCCTTCCTTCACTGGATGAAGCTATAAGGTAGACTGTACCTTCAGCTCGGTTCCAAAATGAGACTTTCATCGTATTCCTTTTGAAGTCTTCAGATGGTCTGTTGTCAAGTGAGGGATTCAGCCCTCTTTTAAAGCCAAATGGGCCCCAGAGATTGGTGCAGGCTAGGCCTACCTTAATGAACCAATGCTGGGTCCCCACCAACAATCTTCTGTTATGCATGAGGTCAAGACCAGGGTGCTCTGCAACAGGACAGATAAGGGGTTACAACATATACCCAAGTCCAACCCATCTTCCTGTCCGTTGTAGATCAAAGTGTCTCTCTGTTTAACTGACCCTCTGTGATTCTTGATTAAAGCGCATGCTTCCCTTGAAGTATGTGCTGGGAGCAGACTTCCTGTCTCTCCCAAATCACATCCTTCGTCCCTCTGAAAGAGGTCTGCTCTGCAGGGACACCTGTGGTAACTGCTGGACCCAGACAGACCATTCACTGCCTTTCATACATGATATGATATGATAGATTATTTATAACACGCTTAATACCCAGAGATTTCTAAGCGCGGACATAGGGATCGAACCTGTGTTGCTCCGTGTCGTCTTGCTTCCAAGGCTAGCACGTTGCCCCTGAACTATCCTCCCGAGACAGAGAGGTGGGAACTAGCTTCAAGTTGACACATTGCTAAACAAGGGGATGTTGTCTCATCCACCAACCAAGCCTCTCCTCTAGACTTGCTTTAATTATCTCGTTAGTATGCACTGCCACCAGCCGGAGTAGCCAAAAGGAATGCAGATCCATGGAACCTTTGATATTTAAATTAGGCCGTTAATGGCTGGAGGAAGGTGTACCTTCCCCCTTCTAGAGATGCGTTGATGTACCCGGGGCTGTCACATTCCAGCTGAATATGATAGGGGAAGACAGCGCCTGTAGGCTGTGTCTTCCTGGAGTACATGTGACTATGAATTTGGTGCAGGAAGCAGAGGGACTGTGTGTGGAATGGCCTCACACAGTCCTTGGAGGTTGTTCTCCCATCATTCATTCTCATTATTAAAAGATCAAAAAGCTCAGGCAAGCGCACTCTCCCTGTGCAGATGGTCAAATTCCTCACATGTCCCCAAGCCTCAACATGTGAACCACCACCCTACTGAGGGTCTGGTTCGTCATCAAGGCAAAAGTACCGGCTGAAGCCATCTGCATTTCCATGCTGGGAGTCTGGCTTGTGCTGGATGTCCATATTTAATCATTGTAGGGATATGGCCCAATGCAAAAGCTTAGGGTTCTCCCCTTGCCTGGCCATTAACCATCGTAGAGGCATGTGGTCTGTCTGGATCGTAAGGTGAGACCCAAAGATGTAGGGTTTCAGCTTTTTATGGCCCACACGACTGCATACATCTCTTTTTCTATGACAGCCCAGTCCCTTTCACTTTTTGTCTATCGCCTGCTAATGTAAGCGACAGGTTGCTCTACCCCTTCAGAGTTCAGCTGCGCTGACAGTGCTCCAATCCAAAAATCACAAGCGTCTGTCTGGATAATTAATTCCAGGCCATAGTCTGGCACTTTCAGAACTGGGCCCTGCACAATCCATCCTTTAAATCCTGAAAGGAGGTTTGACAGGTGGGGGTCCAAGTTACCTTTTTGGCATCTTTTTGGACGTTACATCATTCAGGTGCATGGCAATGGTCCCATACCCTCTGGTGAGCAACCAGTAGTACCTGGTGAGACCTGGAAAGGCTCTCACCTGTGTCTGTGTGGTGGGGATGTCCCAATCATTCACAGCCTGCACCTGCGCTTCGTGAGGTTGTTTCTCACCTTAACCGACCAGGTGGCCTAGGTAACTCACAGTACCCTGCGCTATCTGACCCTTCGTGGCCATGATAGTCAGGCCTGCATTCTGCAGCACATGGATCACTTGTTTCAGGTGGGTTTCATGATCCTCCCATGTGTGGCTGAACACAGCAATGTCTTCTAAATAGGTGACACTGAGGTTTTCCAGTCCAGACAAAACCTGGTTAGCCATTCTCTGAAAAGTAGCAGGGGCATTCTTCAATCCGAAGGGCATCACAGTGAACTGATAATGTCCTTCCAAGGTTGAGGATGCTGACCTCTCTCTCGCTCTATCTGTCAAGCCGACCTGCCAATACCCCGCTGTGAGGTCAAAATTACTCATGTACTTGGCAGTGCCGAGCTTGTGAATGAGCTCATCTGCCGGAGGAATGGGGTGAGTATCTTTCTTCAGGAAAGAATTGAGCCCCCTGTAGTCCACACATAAACAATTTTCAGTTTTCCCACTACTGGTCTTTTTAGGGACCAGTACCACTGGGCTAGCCCAATGGTCGTGGGATGGCTCTATCACTCCTAGGGACAAGATATTTGAAGCTTCCTTCTTGATGGTGTCCCTGACCTCATTGGATATCCAGTGAATTCTACTATTCACCAGCTTACTGTCTCCACTCTCCACATCCTGGGTGCACCAATCTGCACGTCCGGGAGTCAGAGAAAAGAGACCGGAAAACTGTCCCAGTAACCGGCGACAGTCTGTCAGTTGCTGTTCTGACAGGACTGTTGCACGGTTGAAACCTTCAACTGACCCGTCTGTGGCTTCAGTGTGCAGAAGGTCGGGGAGAGGATCTGTCTTCGCCTCCATCCCTCCATCAGTCACTAACGCCATGACCAGGTCATCCTGGATATAATGGGGATTTAACAGGTTGACGTGAAAGACCCTGCTCATCTGTTTAGGTCCTTTCACATCAATGAGATAATTCACCTCACTGACCTTTTCCAGCACACAGTAAGGCTCAGTCCACTTGTCCGGAAGGGCACTAGGTTTGACAGGTTCCATAATCCACATCCGCATCCACTGGCCTAGAGAATAGACTGTCACTGTGGCCTTCTGGTCGTGCCAGTGCTTAATCAGCTTCTGACTGGCCTTTAAATTCTTTGTCGAATGTTCCATGTACTTTGCCATTCTAGACCGAAGGCTGAGTACATAGTCCACTGCATCTCATGATACGATAAGGGTTTGCTTTCCGTTCACTCCTTTACTAGACTGAGGGGACCCTGTATAGGGTGTCCAAAAAGAAGCTCAAAGGGGGTATACCCAATTCCAATCTGTGGCACCTCCCTGTAGGCGAACAGAAGTCATGGCCAGAGAATATCCAATTTTCTCAGGTGCTCTTCGATCCTACCTATCCTGCCTTTCAGGGTCTTCTTGAACCTCTCGACAAGACTGTTTGTTTGTGGATGGAAGGATGTGGAGAACCGGTAGGTGACTCCATACTCTTCCCACATAGCCTTCATATACGCTGATATGAAGTTTGATCCCCTGTCAGAAACGACTTCCTTTGGGAATCCAACACAGGAGAATATCCCAATCAGAGTCTTCGCAACCAGGGGGGCTTTGATGCTCCTCAGAGGGACAGCCTCAGGGTATCTTGTGGCGTGGTCTACCACCACCTATATGTATCTGTTCCCTGAGCTGGTTTGAGGATTCAAATAACCCACAATGGCAATGCCTATTCTCTCGAAAGGCCGCCCAACATCGGGTAGTGGAATTAAGGGGGCCTTTGTAGTACCACCTGACTTGCCAGAAGCTTGACAAGTTGGGCAGGACCGGACAAATTCCTTAACCTTTACTCCAAACTGCGGCCAGTAAAAGGGCGCAGACAACCGGTCCAAAGTCTTAGTCACTCCCAAGTGACCCGCTAAAGGAATTTGGTGAGCCAAATCCAAAAGGAACTTTCTGTGGCATTTGGGAACCACCAACCTTCTGGTGTCCTCACCCTCAGAATCCTTTGGCTCACTGTACAGGAGTCCATCCTCCCAGTACACTTTGAACAGTCCAGAGGCCTCGCCCTTAGCCTGCTCCTCCTCCTGCTTCTGCAGACTCCCCAGAGTGGGAAACTCTTTCTGGGCTGTGTACATGTCAGTCTGATCTGGGCTCCCAGCTGATGCAAACTCATCCAGCTTGGGCAGACCCTTCAGTTCTGCGCCCACCTGGTCCTCCACCTCAGGTTCCTGTGCTGCACCAGGCAACTCTGAAGTCACTGGGTCATCTGCTACCAAAGTAGGGTCCTCTGTGGCTACTGGCGCCTCTCCCACAGGAGTAGGTGACTCAGTAGTCAGTGGAACTGGACTAGGTACTACCGGCCATGCCGGTGCTTCCAACAAACCTTCTGGAAGCACTCCAGGCCCTAGGGCTTTCAGAGCGTTCAATCTGGCGTTCTCTTTGACCTTCGATCGTGTAGCCACTGTGACTATTTTGGAATCAGGTAGTTCATTACCCAGCAGACATGGGATAGGGATGGAGGCTTTCACCCCTACATGGCGCTCGGTTGTTTCACCTCGCCAGCTGAAATCTACTATCGCCAAGGGACACTTACTCTTACCATCAAATCCACTTACGCACAAATCATGTCCATCAATATACTGGCCTGGCTGTACCCACTGCCGGGTGACAGCAGTGGTGCAAGCCACGCTGTCTTCGACCGCAGGAGTTTTGTCTCCATTGATGGGCACGTGCTCTTCATAGAGTGGAGTATTATTGGGAACTGGGGTCTCTTCTGGAGATCCAGTACTGTTCCCACTCAGTGTAACCCATCCATATTTGGCCACTCCCTAGCCTAGTGGGAAATCCTCCTCTAAGAGGCCCACACTAATGATGGCCTCCTCCATGAGTCCAACATTCACTATGGCTTGCTTGGGTAAGCCCTTGCAAGCAGGATCCCCTTTCCTATGGCCCAGCTCCTTAGACACGAAACAACCTTTGGGTGGTTCCAAATGCAGGTGTCCCAGTGTTAGGGGTGCCTACGCTCTTCTTTTCAGTGTGCACAGCCGAACTACAGATTGGGGGTTTCCCCTCGTTCTTTTGGGGACCTGACTTTGAAGAGGATTGGGTTGGACCTTTGTCCTTCCCATCCCTGTTTACCTTTTTGTCCACCAATTTATCTTTCCGGTTTGGGTGTGCTCGCCTTAGCCTTTTTCTGGACTCGAGTACTCACAAACCTGTCGGCAGCCTTTACAAGCTCCCTGTGGTCTATGATAGTCTTGTCCACAAGATGCTGGTGTAGATCAACCTCACAATATTTCAACACATGCTCACAGGCAATCAAATTGTACATCCCTGTAAATGTGTCAACTTTGTTACCAGTCACCCACACCGCTCAGATATTTCAACAAGTGTGTGAATGCTTCAAATGTCTGCCTACTGCTCTTTCCGAGCTCTCTGAAGCTCTTGAGATACTGTTCTGGGGTTTTATAGAACTTCCTGGGGAGGGCTCCCTTCATGCTCTCATAATCGGGCCTTTCCTGAGGAGTTAACTGAAGAATTGCATCAGTCCCTGGTGTTGATAAGCGACTCATCAGGGCTGCAGCCCACAGTACCTCATCCACCTCCTGTAGATGAATCCCAGCCTAGGAGCTTCAAACCAGTCGAAAATATCCTTCCGCACCTCATAAGTCTGTATTAAATCTTTGGGGATGTGCCGTCGGGGGCTTATCCCGGGCACTCTGGCTTGAGCCACTACTGCTGTTCTCGCTCGAGGCGGACCTGTTGGCCTCTTTCTGTTCTTCAAGCGCCAGCTTGCGCAGCTCTATGGTGACCTTGTCCTGAACTGGAACATCAGACCGAGCCCTTTAAGACGAGGTAGCAATACCTAGAGACAGATGGAGATGCAGAATATTACTCAAACATTAATCATCAAAACTGACTCAGGAAGTTGGCAAAGTGTGACTGTTTAAATATAAATTATCTAAAACAGGCAGTAACAACGAACATCGACACATTCGCTCGATCTTCACACTCAATTGAACACATAAAAAAGCAGGTTATATACTAAAAACTCGTCATCATTGTCATCATTGACATCTATCTACGTTGTAAACTACAAAAACCTATTCGGAATGGTGATAGCCTTACAAGAAACATCTAGGTATATGTTCCATACCTGTCAAGGAAGGTGATTGGGTCTCTAACATCAGGTGGGGCAACTAAGCCCTCCTCTAGTGCAGGTCACTACGAACGTCGTCAAATACACGATGTCCCATTAGTTATACAAACTATAGGGCTCTCTATTACGTGCCCCTCTTTAATCAGTTGGCACCCTTGCACTCCTCTGTAATATTCCACCTATGCAAGCAGCATGCAGGCTGGCACACAGGTGCTGGTGGGCTGGTCATAATCATAGCTTCCCACCAATCAGCCCTGGCATCTATCATCACACTTGCAGCCTACTAGTCAATTAAGGCTTTGAACTCGGCCTTGGAAATGTTCTCCATGCTGGAGAATGTGAGGGAGTATAGCATACTCTGTCTTCTTGGTTTCGATACAGTTCATCATATAGTCTATTTTCATCTGACCACGTGACTGTAGACCATGTTTTCGAGTCTTACTGCATTTAAAATACTATTTGATGAACCTCTGACGTCTTGAATGTTCTCGCCTCTCATTTAAAACAGAAGGTTTGTTCTTTTCCCACTTTCTGTAATTGTTTGTACACACATCCAGGCCCAAGGTGGCCTTGACTTCTTGGTGTTGATCCAACCAAGCCTTTCTTTGATCCACCTCCATGGTTGAGTTTTTGATTTCTAACTGTGACACACTGAAAAAGTCTTTCTGCTCACGGAATCCAGTTCTGCTAAAGTGTGTTGTGGAATCATTCATAGTCCTTACACTTCCGATATATATATATATATACGTTGGTGCATCGCAGCAATCTATTCACTACATAGCCAGCCTTAAAGAATACTTTGTCTACTTACGTTGCTGCGACTGTACATTTGTAAAATCACTTGATAATTTCTTCATTATTTCTGTAGCATGAGCATCTTCATTTCGAGCCCGAAATGTTGCTCATCTTTTACACCTCCTCTTTTGCTTCTATAGAGTGCTTATGTTCACTCATCTCTGCATCTCTTCTGGGTGCATCAATTCTGCTCTTCATGACGTCACCAGTTTTCCCTTTTGCTCAGTTTTCCCACTTCTTCTGGGATTTCATTCAGATGGCCATCATATTGTCGTGTATGCATGTATGGCTTGCTTAATGGGAATCTTACTTTCAGGATTCTCTTTGGTACAGGTATTCTCACTGGTACCGTACGTGTCTCACATTCTGGCTCCCAACATATAGGTAACATGGGGGAGGTGGGGGAGGAGCTTTGGATGGAGGTACTTGGCTCCATCTCTACACTCCTGTTGCTTCTATTCCTCCAGCGCTAGTCTCCTCTCCTCAAGCAGGATCTTTCTAGCTGCTACCTCATTTCCAGCCGGAACAATTACTGGGCCACTTAGACACTGTGCTGAGCCCTGGGACCTGTGGGATGCTTACCTAGCCCCTGTCCTCACTGACACTCTTGAGTGTAGAGAAACCACACTTGCCCCCCGGCGGGATGATTGGCGAGAGACACTGCTCATGCCGTCGTCCTTGTCATTTACCCCCTCTAGAAGGTCTTGTTTGTTCAGGTACACGGGGCCTAGCCCGTCCCCTGGGGTCTTCTCCCCAACCACCCTCGCTTCTACCAAAGCTTGGAAGCTGGTCAGCAACTTATGTTTATTAACCTTAGTGCTGTGGGGGAGTCCCCTCTCTTGATATAAGACGTGCAGGATATCATTGGTCATGCCTTTTATAGTCTCCATGTCAAGCTCCACGACCCTTACTATTACCTAGCAGTGACTGAACTTTGCCTGCAACAGTACTTAATCATTGGGTGACTAAGCTGTGAGCAAGGCTCCAACCGATCCGACCTCTTGCCACCAATGTGACAAATGAACTTCCGGGCACCGGTGGTCCAGAGATGAATATCAGTTTCTAAACCATCAATCAACCCCACACCTCTAGTACACCAGAAGGGATTTGAACAGATTGGAATCAAGTGAATTATAAGACCTCCTTGTCCAATTTTGGAAACGTGGACGGAACAGCAGGCTTATCTCTGCAAGGTGGTGGATTGTTGGTTAAATGCAACACAGCAAAAATACAATTATTACCTGATGATAAAAGGAATTGTCCAGTCAAGGTTCTATACAAATATCTACTTCATTATTACTATAACAGACAGTTTTAGCACACTACAAAATACAACCCACCCTGTAAAGGAACACAGAGAACAGTTTCACGAAGGAAAGGGGTGCACTCTGGATACTGACAGGAGGGTGGTTGGTGAAGTAATCAGTCTTACTGTTCAAGGTTATTCAGTTCCAGCACCAATGGGGAAAAGGGTTGTAACTGTCACTAGGAGCCTTTGGAGAAGGGCCAGGGGCGCAGAACCACAATGCACCTGGTGCTGAAGAAGTCCTTAGTGCTTGACAGCGTGAATGCAGTTCCAGAGCACTTTGCAGCCTTAGAGACAGAGTTAGTGGCGGGAGACAGCTGCGGGTACCAGGCAGCAGGCAGTTCGGCAAGCAAGACTGGACAGACGTCTGCAGGCTGTCCGGGGCCAAGATTTGTTGTCTCTGTGCTGTTGGCGGATCTGGAATGCTGGTCGAGGCTTCTTGGATGGCTATGGTGACTGCGGCATGGCAACAGTCAACGGTGCAGCCAGATGCAGTTCGAGGACTTGTCTGTCTCAAAAATCTCCTTAAAAGATGGACACTAGATGATGCTTGTGTGGCACTCCTCTTACCTTCTTCGAAAGGCTTGTGTCCTTTGAAGGTGGACGGCCCAAAGATCAGGAGAGTGATTGCAGGCAACGGCCTTGTCCTTTGTTCAGAGACTCTCTGGCACTTCCACCTAGGAAGCTTGCTGGGAGAACCTAGCACGGCACGCTGTGTGCTGGCTGGGTACCGGTTCTGGACCTGCTGGATAGGTCCTCTGCTTCCATTCATCTGCCACTAAGAAGTGTTTCTGGCTGATCTGAAAATGTTTAAAATGTGAGAGTTGGCAAATGGGAGGAGTGTAAAATTAGGAATATGGGTAATAAATAACATATTCATAACTGTTATGCTTTTTTATGGAAATGGCAGAAAATTGCCAAATGGCAGTGCAAAATGGTGCAGACCTGTCTGTCATCTTATTTAGTTCCCCATGATTAGCTGAATCAGAACATATGTATATTATGCCAGTTATTAGTAATTTATGAACTTTTGTCACTTCACTAGTTTTTGCCAAAAATGTGACATGAGAACAAATGGGGCTTGTAAATTAAGCTGCCATATGTCTGTTCCAGGCTCTTAAACCAATCCGTAGAGAGGGGCTGGAGTGGGGGAGAGAGAGAAGGGTAACTGCCCAATCCTATTTGTGTGACCCCTATCAGGGTACTCCCCAAAGATTGTAAAATTGGTAGCGTCATTGCTGCTATATAAGGGGGCCTACACTAGGAGGAAGGGACAGAGCTGCTGAAATTTACCATCAAAGAGTGCTGCTGCAACTTACCATCTGACAACTGCAAGGAAACACCAGAGGAGATTGCTGAGAGTGCATCAGGGTGGAGCTGTCTATTGCTAGGAAGGCCTAAAAGCTGACTGGGTTCAATGGTGGAGAGCAGGAGGATATCCTTGAGAGTGGAGTGACCAGGCCCCTGCTCTATCTTTCCAGAGTGTCGTGAAACGCAGCTAGCATTCCTGAACTTTAAACAGAGGCTTTCTATGTAAGTAGAACTGAGCCCTGGGAAACCAAAAGGGTGGGGGGGGGATATGTCACAATCCCATTGCGGGCCCGGGAACAGCAGGTCAGGAGGAGGGGAGGCCCCTCTTCTAATAAGGTACGGAGACGGTGGACAGGTAGGATGGCTGGCGTGAGCGTGTGGGGAGGCGCGACACCGCTGCAGCCTGTAAGGAAGGGCCTACCACAGAGGAGGCAATGCCCGGCACGAGCCAAGGAGCTTTGAGCATGTGCGAGCCGGCACGTGCAAAGAAACATTTAGCACGTGCGAGAAACCAATGTCCTTGCGCATCTAGCCCTGACAGTGTATGGCTCAGGGCTATAAAAGCCCTGAAACATCCTTCAGGATCCCTTCGGTTGCTGTTCTGGTCTTCAGTGCTCTTCCCAGCTTTCAGCATCCCGGTTACAGCAGTTAATCTGTGGACTTTTGGTTCTTCGTCGCCTCTCTGCTTTGGACTTCGGTTCTTCCGCTCGCCTTCGAAGCCTGCCTCGCCCGCAGTGTCCAAGAACCTGGAAAAGCTAGCAACTGGGTGAGACTCTGCATCCTGCTCCGACCCTCACCCTACCCGCCTTCTCGAGAACTCACCTGTTTCTTGAAACGAGTTCTCCTCCTGCGGCTCTCCACTTCGGCTCCCCTGTTAACTGCTCAGCTCCTGGTTGGGGCAAAAGACAAAAGACAGTTAAAGGCAAGCCAACAATCGTGGGAGAGCCAACTCCTGTTCCAGCTCATCGTGTTACAAATAGACTTACCTGTTCGCCACCGTCAGCTCATCGTGTTACAAATAGACTTACCTGTTCGCCACTGCATCCTGTGCGCTGCAGTTGTCTGACCACGCGTCTTCAGGGAAGTAACTGGAGATCGATACCCTCCAGACACCTGGAACCATCATCTCTACAAATAAGTCAGCCATGCCAACGCACTCCAGTCAGCCACGTCCTGGGGAAGGGAGCGAAGGGGGGAGATCCCGCTAATATACAATAGAATTACCCTGTGTTCATCTCCAGGTTCATCTAATACCCCCAGAACACCACAACCCAGACGTCCCGAAATCACCCAGGCCCCTCCCACCCTCACGGTCCCTTGGAGGTTAATCCTCAGTCGGCCGGTGGGGGAATGTGTGGCTGGGATAAACCAGGGCCGGGAAGGGCTCTCCTTGGAGGGGAGTGCTGTCACGATCCCATTGCGGGCCCGGGGATGGCAGGTCAGGAGGAGGGGAGGCCCCTCTTCTACTAAGATAGGGAGACGGTGGGCAGGTATGATGGCTGGCTGGCGCAAGCGTGAAGGTCACCAGTAAGGGGGCTACTCTGCATTACAGATCAGACAAGGCACTCCTGCAGGGCACCAGAGGTAAGCGTGACAGAATCTGCTTGCCCTAAATCCTTTCCCTTTATAATGGGCGGGGGCAGGAGGGACAAAACTGTGTAGGTCCTTAGCCTACTTAACTGAAAAGATGAATTTAATTAATTCCCCATTTGGTGGAACATTACGGGGTGATTGTTGTTAAAATTCAAAATTAACAAAGTTCACTTCCCACTGTGCACTGAAAATCTCTAGCCGATGATTTAATTGAGGACTCCTTTTTGTCCTGTTGACCCTGACTTCTTTAAGGAAGAGGGTTTCTTTGTTCTTAAATCAGTCCAATCTTTTTGTCCAACTTTCTCCGACCACATGCCTGTAAGGGCTGGGGTGTGCTGAAAATCCTAAATTCATAAATGATCCCAATTTTTACCATCCAGCATCCCCAACCCAGGTCTTTCAGTGGAGGGGGGTCCGAAATCCGAAATTTCCCAATTATTTCAAATGTATCTCTTAGAATTCCCGAACCCAAACCACAGTAGATAGGGTGGGGGGGGGGTCTGAAAAACAAATCGCTAAATCACTCTGTGTTTATTTTAAAGCAAAAGTGTGGGTGAAATAACAATTGCCATATGCCTTTGCACACATTTGTACAAATAAACTGCTGGCTTTTAAGCCTGCAGGAAAATCAACATTGCACAGCACTGCATTTGTAAGTGTTTTGGTTACAGTTCAGTTTAACAATTTCTTGAATGGAAATTTGTGGAAAGTAAAGAATTGTGATTTGTGTTTTTTTTTCCTAACTAATTTGTAAAATTGATTCATGTAACAAGAAGTTAATGGTGAGCCACAAAGAAGGTGGCGCGTGTAGTTGTACGACTTCTATTAAATTTACTTCCTGCTTTTTTTAAATTGTAATTTAGTTTATTACAAACTTTTATTACATTTTATTTCGTTCACATTGAACCACCTTAAAGTTCAAAAACCTACAAATTCTCGTGCTTAACAGGTATCTGTTACCTTTCCAAGTCATTGATAGCTCAGGGGGAGGGATACAAGGGGCATGGTATGTGTCTGAAGTAGGGCTGAAGAAAAGAATCTGTTGAACAGTTTGTCGTGTGAGGCCTTGAGTGGGGAGGGAAGGAACTCCCCGTGTTGAGGGGGCCTCTCAATAACCCGTTACACCACACCATGCCAGGCCTTCCATTTCTGTGTCATGGAATTCATTGAACCTCAAAATGATAAGTGTAAAAGTATTCTGGTTTCCAGAAATTGAAATGCATTCTGCATTTCCAGGCATGGCATTTTCCAGCTTTTACCCCGGAGAACTGACAGCATCTATGGTCTAGTTTACCAGGCACAAGCGTTTGCCCTATTAATAGCAAGGAATAGCGGCCCTGAATCTGGGTCACACCGGCGCGTGGCATCCCGATGGGACGCAGGTGAGCCAGGAATAGCCCGGCAGGTGCCCACGCGTCACCTTCTGACATGGTGGCACTGGATGATAGAAGGAGAGGGGGTGGCAGAAAGAAGAATGGGGGGCTGACAGCTGACACACAGGTAGACAGGAAAAAACCCCACTCTCTGCTGCCTTAAGGGACTTCCATCCTGCGCGCCAGCGCAATAGGCCGAAAACCCTAATGAGCGCTCAGTACTGCAGCTGTTTACTATTCACTTATTGCCTGTTTTTATATAGCAAGAAATGGCACCGAAGAGCCTCAGGGTGCTGCACAATGGAAAAATATCCACTAAGCAATACCCAATAGCAAAATAAAAACAGAGCACTTAAAAAGCATGCATAAAAACACAAAGATTATAAAATATACATAGCTGTTAAAAAACTGCATTCTGTAACCAAGGTTTTTTTTTAGCAATTTTCGAAATGTTAGGCAATTAGAAATCAGGTGCAAAAGAGGTAGAAGAATTTTCCAGCAGAAGAAAGGGTTTTCTAGGGGAAGAATGCCATCACAAGTTGGGACCCTCCATCTGAAGCATATCCGAGGGTGGAGACCCCCTTATCTGCCTGCTCTGGCCATTTTGTTAGCTGCGTGCCTGGACGTCTGAGAAAGGTATAGGTAGTAGCTTTTGCTGCTCCCAGGGTCAGGCCAGGGTGTGAATTTACCAGAGAACTCATTGTTAGCTGGTTTGCCAGGAAAGCTTTTTTTTAGCATTTATGTAGCACTACGAAGCCTCAGGCATCTAAGCGCTGCTTATTATTACCCACGGTGTGTGGTGCTCATTTATCAACCCTGGAAGGATGAAAGGCTATGTTTGGCCTTGCCGAGATTCGAACCTACGTCAGTCAGCTCTGCAAGGATGTCAAAGCGAGCGCTCTACTTGCTGTGCTATCCGACCGGCTTTTCTAAAGGAAAGAAATTAGTAGAGGCGATGCTCAGGCGGCCTTTTTTATATGTCGCCAGCACGGCAATAGAAGATGGCTGACAGATCCGGTGGGGGTCAACGTGCACGCAGGAGGCCATCTCGACAGTGCCTTAATGAGGCATTAGAGCGCGCACCACAGGTAGGGTGACCAGACATCCTGGTTTTACTGGGACTGCCCAGGTATTTGCATCTCCGTCCCCATGTCCCGAGACTTTTTTAAGTTTAAAAACCTTGTCCCGGGATTTGGGAATTGGGTTGCTACCATCCCGGTTTTTGTCCGGATATCATTATTTTTGGCAGAAACTAGGATGGTAGCCACCCGATCCCCAAATCCGGGACAGGGTAAGCAGTGGTAGTGGACACCCCAGTTTCAGACCATGGGATCCTGTTAAAGCGTCTTGTCCAGTCCTGAATCTTTCAAGGATGAATTTGAGACGTACTCTGCCCACAGCATCTAAAAAAGCAATCATTTACTAATTTATAGGATCGCATTTACCGCCCCCCCCACGCCCTTCCAATGTGTGGTAGAACAATTATGCTTCCCTTACATATCTCTGATTTAGACGCCTCATTGAAAACAGGCATTGTCCACCTCCTCTAATTTTTTAAAGAAAAAAATGAAAAAATAATAGACCTGGGAGCTGAGGCCGTTGAATGGCATTTGCACGGCGGCCATCTTGGCGTGGAATTTTTCTTTTCTTTGATCCTCAGTTTTCTCCTCTGTAGAAATGACTGGGTCAAAGTTAGACAGACGTCTGCTATTGGGATTGGACATCATTCCACAATAATGACCCATCCCTTGACCTATAATGCTTAATAAAATTATTTTCTATAAGGTTTACAAAATCCTCCCTTTTCCTTTTTTTTATGGCTAGGATTATCAGAAACCTATGGAGACAGATGTCAATAGAATTCAGTTGGCCCGTTACATCTTGTTTCCTGTAACATAATAAGCGGACGATGACTCCGAATTCTGGCCATGTCAGATGGAGCTGACACAGTGTTAATATTCCCTGAGATATTTCCTAAATCCATCTGTACATCATTTAGATCTCGATTGCTATTAAATCCTACTCTTATCGTGTAAGGAGGACGTGAGCGCAGCTTAATTGTCATTCTCAGCATCACTTTCTAAACGGCTGCCAGAATCCAAGTGGTCCCTGAGAAATCTAGAAATATGATCCGGAAAAGAATTCACCTCCTCGTGGGAACTTTGATTGTTTTTAACCAGGATGGGAGACCAATTTATATCTTTGGTTTCAGTGGTGGGTGTATCTACACATCTACACATCTGATAGGATAGAATTTAGAGTATTCGGCAAACACTGCCTGGACAGTGGATATATCCCAAACCCCACTTGCAAGGCTGGGGTAATAGGAGCTAATTCATTAAGACGTACATCGTCTACATACCATGAAATCAGGCTTACCAGATTTATAGGGTAGATATTAACGTTGATTGAGCGACTCCAAAAGCAGAAAGGGCCGTCAGGCAAAGTTATTTGATCAATGTCTTTAGAAAATAACTTGTAGTAGTATATATTGGGAATCCCATTTCAAATATATGAAAAGTGTAAAATCTTATTGTCCTCTTAACATACATTGTTTACTCTGGGATTTTTATTCGGATCAGCTATACTAGAGCTGTTTCTAAATGCTGTGATTCCTTTGTGAGATTCATGTTTCAAGGATCTGAAAACTTCATGCTTCAAAGGGGGGGGCTGTACTTGGGACTAATAGGGGTGGCGGCTGCTCTTCGTCCTTACAATTTTGTTTCCAAAGTGACTCAGTAGATTCAATCGATATAACGTCTGGAAAAGATTTGAGACAATGAAATCTGGGCAGCCAATCAGAGGCAGAAAGGACTTTTTTTTAAAGCTCTGCGTGTTCTTTATCTTTTTTTTCCTTTTTGTGGGGAGGGCAGAGTGCCCTGGTACGACTTACCCGCATTCTGTACATGAACCTGGGGTCTATACGCTGTGGTCACCGCCTTATATTAAGTTGTTCACAGATCAGGCTTAGCTCTGAATATGGCTGACCAGTTCCAGGGTGGATTTTTGTATTTTTTCTGTATTTATTGGAAGAAGCAAAAAATATGCATTTTCATTAAAAAAAACTTCAGACAAAGAAATGATGGTAGCAGTCTAATTTTTGCTTATTTTACAATAAGTAGAATGTTGGGGGAGGGGACCAACGGGTAAAACAACCAGTGGGGAATTGTTAACTCGAGGAACTGAGAAAGGCATGAAGAGGTTATTGAGGGAGCAGAATGGGCACCCAGTATTTGTTAGGGGGTGAAGGATAATCAAGGGGGTATGGGACACCAATGTAAGATTCGTAGAGTCGTTATTTTGATCACAGTTTTTTTAGAACACTGAATCGTGCTGACCGATCCCCCCCCCTCTCCTGCCAACACACCCCACAATTACTCTGTGGCTTACTTTGTATGAATACATGTGGCCAGACCAAGCTCTTCTTGTTGTAGCAAAACAAATCCACAGTTTATTATTACATATTTACAACCATAAATTCAAAACACACATTCATTTGTATAACACAGGAGATCGGCAGCGGCTCTTGTCTAGTCTTCCTTCATCAGGACACCCCTTTTCCTTTTTCATCATTTTATTAATTTCTAGTCATCTTTCATTTTGTTCTTATCAACTCTTTACCGAGCATTTTAGGGTTTCCCGCCCCGAGCCTCCCTTAGCCCCCCACGCCCGCTCGCGGCGAGACACATTGGCAGCCGCCGCTGTTGGGCTGCGGGCACCGTCGTTATGCTTTCCTTTCCACCAACCAATGCTGGAAGCCGACGCCCCAACGGGGGATGCACCTCTTTATCTGACCATTCCGCACCCCACTGTGCTAGGATAACAGGGGGATGTTTACTCCTGGTCCTCCATGCCTCCGCCAGGAGGTTAGATTTAGTGCTGCCCCATCGCCTGAGTAACTGCCTGCGACAATACATGAAAACATGTTAGCAAAACCTGCAATAAAAGTCATGTTATACAATGTTGGACTTGCAGCAGGGGGGTAAAGCTGCAAAAGAGAGCACCCCCGTGTATCCGCTATATAGAGGCCCCACAGGGCCTCTCATGCCACCTGTTGGAGGTGCGAAGATACCTTCACCCTCCAATCAGGGGATTTACCAGGGGACGGGGCTTCCTCCCCTTCCGGTCCCTAAACTCATTTCTCCTTACATTTAGTCTTCCTCTGCGGTGAAATGATGTTGGTTTAGTAAAACAAAACAAGTCCTTTCACTTTTTCAGTCTGAAAGATTTATTTCATTTCTTTTATATTGTTGGGCATTCATAAGGCGCTTATACAGCTAGACTAGTGTTTCAAAGCGCCACAAGGAAAAAGGGAGCAAAACCTAACAATAGAAGAAAATGACAATGAAAAACAAGTGACAACAGCACTCCTACTAGGCCTTGTGACATTCGGAGCGTGCAAGTGCAGAGAGAGGGGAAATGGGGGCAGGGATGAGTGCAGCGGGCCCCCTAAGGGGCGGAGCATGCAAGTGCAGAGAGAGGGGAAATGGGGGCAGGGATGAGTGCAGGGGGCCCCCTAAGGGGCGGAGCATGCAAGTGCAGAGAGAGGGGAAATGGGGGCAGGGATGAGTGCAGGGGCCCCCCTAAGGGGCGGAGCATGCAAGTGCAGAGAGAGGAGAAATGGGGGCAGGGATGAGTGCAGGGGGGCCCCTAAGGGGCGGAGCATGCAAGTGCAGAGAGAGGGCAAGTGGGGGCAGGGATGAGTGCAGGGTGCCCCCTAAGGGGCGGAGCATGCAAGTGCAGAGAGAGGGGAAATGGGGGCAGGGATGAGTGCAGGGGGCCCCCTAAGGGGCGGAGCATGCAAGTGCAGAGAGAGGGCAAGTGGGGGCGGGATGAGTGCAGGGGGCCCCCTAAGGGGCGGAGCATGCAAGTGCAGAGAGAGGGGAAATGGGGGCAGGGATGAGTGCAGGGGGCCCCCTAAGGGGCGGAGCATGCAAGTGCAGAGAGAGGAGAAATGGGGGCAGGGATGAGTGCAGGGGGCCCCCTAAGGGGCGGAGCATGCAAGTGCAGAGAGAGGGGAAATGGGGGCAGGGATGAGTGCAGGGGGCCCCCTAAGGGGCGGAGCATGCAAGTGCAGAGAGAGGAGAAATGGGGGCGGGGATGAGTGCAGGGGGCCCCCTAAGGGGCGGAGCATGCAAGTGCAGAGAGAGGGCAAGTGGGGGCAGGGATGAGTGCAGGGGGCCCCCTAAGGGGCGGAGCATGCAAGTGCAGAGAGAGGGCAAGTGGGGGCGTGGGGCCCCCTAAGGGGCGGAGCATGCAAGTGCAGAGAGAGGAGAAATGGGGGCAGGGATGAGTGCAGGGGGCCCCCTAAAGGGGCGGAGCATGCAAGTGCAGAGAGAGGGGAAATGGGGGCAGGGATGAGTGCAGGAGGCCCCCTAAGGGGCGGAGCATGCAAGTGCAGAGAGAGGGGAAATGGGGGCAGGGATGAGTGCAGGGGGCCCCCTAAAGGGCGGAGCATGCAAGTGTAGAGAAAGGGCAAGTGGGGGTGGGATGAGTGCAGGGGGCCCCCTAAGGGGCGGAGCATGCAAGTGCAGAGAGAGGGCAAGTGGGGGCGGGATGAGTGCAGGGGGCCCCCTAAGGGGCTGAGCATGCAAGTGCAGAGAGAGGGGAAATGGGGGCAGAGATGAGTGCAGGGGGCCCCCCTAAGGGGCGGAGCAGGCAAGTACAGAGAGAGGGCAAGTGGGGGCGGGATGAGTGCAGGGGGCCCCCTAAGGGGCGGAGCATGCAAGTGCAGAGAGAGGGGAAATGGGGGCAGGGATGGGGGCAGGGATGAGTGCAGGGGGCCCCCTAAGGGGCGGAGCATGCAAGTGCAGAGAGAGGAGAAATGGGGGCAGGGATGAGTGCAGGGGGCCCCCTAAGGGGCGGAACATGCAAGTGCAGAGAGAGGGCAAGTGGGGGCGGGATGAGTGCAGGGGGCCCCCTAAGGGGCGGAGCATGCAAGTGCAGAGAGAGGGGAAATGGGGGCAGGGATGAATGCAGGGGGCCCCCTAAGGGGCGGAGCATGCAAGTACAGAGAGAGGGCAAGTGGGGGCGGGATGAGTGCAGGGGGCCCCCTAAGGGGCGGAGCATGCAAGTGCAGAGAGAGGGGAAATGGGGGCAGGGATGAGTGCAGGGGGCACCCTAAGGGGCGGAGCATGCAAGTGCAGAGAGAGGAGAAATGGGGGCAGGGATGAGTGCAGGGGGCCCCCTAAGGGGCGGAGCATGCAAGTGCAGAGAGAGGGCAAGTGGGGGCGGGGATGAGTGCAGGGGGCCCCCTAAGGGGCGGAGCATGCAAGTGCAGAGAGAGGAGAAATGGGGGCAGGGATGAGTGCAGGGGGCCCCCTAAGGGGCGGTGCATGCAAGTGCAGAGAGAGGGCAAGTGGGGGCAGGGATGAGTGCAGGGGGCCCCCTAAGGGGCGGAGCATGCAAGTGCAGAGAGAGGGGAAATGGGGGCAGGGATGAGTGCAGGGGGCCCCCTAAGGGGCGGAGCATGCAAGTACAGAGAGAGGGCAAGTGGGGGCGGGATGAGTGCAGGGGGCCCCCTAAGGGGCGGAGCATGCAAGTGCAGAGAGAGGGGAAATGGGGGCAGGGATGAGTGCAGGGGGCACCCTAAGGGGCGGAGCATGCAAGTGCAGAGAGAGGAGAAATGGGGGCAGGGATGAGTGCAGGGGGCCCCCTAAGGGGCGGAGCATGCAAGTGCAGAGAGAGGGCAAGTGGGGGCGGGGATGAGTGCAGGGGGCCCCCTAAGGGGCGGAGCATGCAAGTGCAGAGAGAGGAGAAATGGGGGCAGGGATGAGTGCAGGGGGCCCCCTAAGGGGCGGAGCATGCAAGTGCAGAGAGAGGGCAAGTGGGGGCAGGGATGAGTGCAGGGTGCCCCCTAAGGGGCGGAGCATGCAAGTGCAGAGAGAGGGGAAATGGGGGCAGGGATGAGTGCAGGGGGCCCCCTAAGGGGCGGAGCATGCAAGTGCAGAGAGAGGGTAAGAGCGGGCGGGATGAGTGCAGGGGGCCCCCTAAGGGGCGGAGCATTCAAGTGCAGAGAGAGGGGAAATGGGGGCAGGGATGAGTGCAGGGGGCCCCCTAAGGGGCAGAGCGTGCAAGTGCAGAGAGAGGAGAAATGGGAGCAGGGATGAGTGCAGGGGGCCCCCTAAGGGGCGGAGCGTGCAAGTGCAGAGAGAGGGGAAGTGGGGGCGGGGATGAGTGCAGGGGGGCCCCTAAGGGACGGAGCATGCAAGTGCAGAGAGAGGGCAAGTGGGGGCGGGGATGAGTGCAGGGGGCCCCCTAAGGGGTGGAGCGTGCAAGTGCAGAGAGAGGAGAAATGGGGGCAGGGATGAGTGCAGGGGGCCCCCTAAGGGGCGGAGCGTGCAAGTGCAGAGAGAGGGGAATTGGGGGCAGGGATGAGTGCAGGGGGCCCCCTAAGGGGCGGACCGTGCAAGTGCAGAGAGAGGGGAAATGGGGGCAGGGATGAGTGCAGGGGGCCCCCTAAGGGGTGGAGCGTGCAAGTGCAGAGAGAGGAGAAATGGGGGCAGGGATGAGTGCAGCGGGCCCCCTAAGGGGCGGACCATGCAAGTGCAGAGAGAGAGGGCAAGTGGGGGCGGGGATGAGTGCAGGGGGCTCCCTAAGGGGCGGACATGCAAGTGCAGAGAGAGGGCAAGTGGGGGCGGGGATGAGTGCAGGGGGCCCCCTAAGGGGCGGAGCATGCAAGTGCAGAGAGAGGAGAAATGGGGGCAGGGATGAGTGCAGGGGGCCCCCTAAGGGGCGGAGCATGCAAGTGCAGAGAGAGGGCAAGTGGGGGCAGGGATGAGTGCAGGGGGCCCCCTAAGGGGCGGAGCATGCAAGTGCAGAGAGAGGGGCAATGGGGGCAGGGATGAGTGCAGGGGGCCCCCTAAGGGGCGGAGCATGCAAGTACAGAGAGAGGGCAAGTGGGGGCGGGATGAGTGCAGGGGGCCCCCTAAGGGGCGGAGCATGCAAGTGCAGAGAGAGGGGAAATGGGGGCAGGGATGAGTGCAGGGGGCACCCTAAGGGGCGGAGCATGCAAGTGCAGAGAGAGGAGAAATGGGGGCAGGGATGAGTGCAGGGGGCCCCCTAAGGGGCGGAGCATGCAAGTGCAGAGAGAGGGCAAGTGGGGGCGGGGATGAGTGCAGGGGGCCCCCTAAGGGGCGGAGCATGCAAGTGCAGAGAGAGGAGAAATGGGGGCAGGGATGAGTGCAGGGGGCCCCCTAAGGGGCGGAGCATGCAAGTGCAGAGAGAGGGCAAGTGGGGGCAGGGATGAGTGCAGGGTGCCCCCTAAGGGGCGGAGCATGCAAGTGCAGAGAGAGGGGAAATGGGGGCAGGGATGAGTGCAGGGGGCCCCCTAAGGGGCGGAGCATGCAAGTGCAGAGAGAGGGCAAGTGGGGGCGGGATGAGTGCAGGGGGCCCCCTAAGGGGCGGAGCATTCAAGTGCAGAGAGAGGGGAAATGGGGGCAGGGATGAGTGCAGGGGGCCCCCTAAGGGGCAGAGCGTGCAAGTGCAGAGAGAGGAGAAATGGGAGCAGGGATGAGTGCAGGGGGCCCCCTAAGGGGCGGAGCGTGCAAGTGCAGAGAGAGGGGAAGTGGGGGCGGGGATGAGTGCAGGGGGGCCCCTAAGGGACGGAGCGTGCAAGTGCAGAGAGAGGGCAAGTGGGGGCGGGGATGAGTGCAGGGGGCCCCCTAAGGGGTGGAGCGTGCAAGTGCAGAGAGAGGAGAAATGGGGGCAGGGATGAGTGCAGGGGGCCCCCTAAGGGGCGGAGCGTGCAAGTGCAGAGAGAGGGGAATTGGGGGCAGGGATGAGTGCAGGGGGCCCCCTAAGGGGCGGACCGTGCAAGTGCAGAGAGAGGGGAAATGGGGGCAGGGATGAGTGCAGGGGGCCCCCTAAGGGGTGGAGCGTGCAAGTGCAGAGAGAGGAGAAATGGGGGCAGGGATGAGTGCAGCGGGCCCCCTAAGGGGAGGACCATGCAAGTGCAGAGAGAGAGGGCAAGTGGGGGCGGGGATGAGTGCAGGGGGCCCCCTAAGGGGCGGAGCATGCAAGTGCAGAGAGAGGACAAGTGGGGGCGGGGATGAGTGCAGGTGGGCCCCCTAAGGGGCGGAGCATGCAAGTGCAGAGAGAGGGGAAATGGGGGCGGGGATGAGTGCAGGGAGCCCCCTAAGGGGCGGAGCGTGCAAGTGCAGAGAGAGGGGAAATGGGGGCGGGGATGAGTGCAGGGGGCCCCCTAAGGGGCAGAGCGTGCAAGTGCAGAGAGAGGGCAAATGGGGGCGGGGATGAGTGCAGGGAGCCCCCTAAGGGGCGGACCGTGCAAGTGCAGAGAGAGGGGAAATGGGGGCGGGGAAATGGGGGCGGGGATGAGTGCAGGGAGCCCCCTAAGGGGCGGAGCGTGCAAGCGCAGAGAGAGGGCAAATGGGGGCGGGGATGAGTGCAGGGGGCCCCCTAAGGGGCGGAGCGTGCAAGTGCAGAGAGAGGGCAAGTGGGGGCAGGGATGAGTGCAGGGGGCCCCCTAAGGGGCGGAGCGTGCAAGTGCAGAGAGAGGGCAAGTGGGGGCGGGGATGAGTGCAGGGGGCCCCCTAAGGGGCGGAGCGTGCAAGTGCAGAGAGAGGAGAAATGGGGGCGGGGATGAGTGCAGGGGGCCCCCTAAGGGGCGGAGCATGCAAGTGCAGAGAGAGGGGAAGTGGGGGCAGGGATGAGTGCAGGGGGCCCCCTAAGGGGCGGAGCATGCAAGTGCAGAGAGAGGAGAAATGGGGGCGGGATGAGTGCAAGGGGCATCCTAAGGGGCGGAGCATGCAAGTGCAGAGAGAGGGCAAGTGGGGGCGGGGATGAGTGCAGGGGGCCCCCTAAGGGGCGGAGCGTGCAAGTGCAGAGAGAGGGGAAATGGGGGCAGGGATGAGTGCAGGGGGCCCCCTAAGGGGCGGAGCGTGCAAGTGCAGAGAGAGGGGAAATGGGGCAGGGATGAGTGCAGGGGGCCCCCTAAGGGGCGGAGCTTGCAAGTGCAGAGAGAGGAGAAATGGGGGCAGGGATGAGTGCAGGGGGCCCACTAAGGGGCGGAGCGTGCAAGTGCAGAGAGAGGGGAAATGGGGGCAGGGATGAGTGCAGGGGGCCCCCTAAGGGGCGGAGCATGCAAGTGCAGAGAGAGGAGAAATGGGGGCAGGGATGAGTGCAGGGGGCCCCCTAAGGGGCGGAGCATGCAAGTGCAGAGAGAGGGCAAGTGGGGGCAGGGATGAGTGCAGGGGGCCCCCTAAGGGGCGGAGCATGCAAGTGCAGAGAGAGGGCAAGTGGGGGCGTGGGGCCCCCTAAGGGGCAGAGCATGCAAGTGCAGAGAGAGGAGAAATGGGGGCAGGGATGAGTGCAGGGGGCCCCCTAAAGGGGCGGAGCATGCAAGTGCAGAGAGAGGGGAAATGGGGGCAGGGATGAGTGCAGCGGGCCCCCTAAGGGGCGGAGGATGCAAGTGCAGAGAGAGGGGAAATGGGGGCAGGGATGAGTGCAGGGGGCCCCCTAAGGGGCGGAGCATGCAAGTGCAGAGAAAGGGCAAGTGGGGGTGGGATGAGTGCAGGGGGCCCCCTAAGGGGCGGAGCATGCAAGTGCAGAGAGAGGGCAAGTGGGGGCGGGATGAGTGCAGGGGGCCCCCTAAGGGGCGGAGCATGCAAGTGCAGAGAGAGGGGAAATGGGGGCAGGGATGAGTGCAGGGGACCCCCTAAGGGGCGGAGCATGCAAGTACAGAGAGAGGGCAAGTGGGGGCGGGATGAGTGCAGGGGGCCCCCTAAGGGGCGGAGCATGCAAGTGCAGAGATGGGGGAAATGGGGGCAGGGATGGGGGCAGGGATGAGTGCAGGGGGCCCCCTAAGGGGCGGAGCATGCAAGTGCAGAGAGAGGAGAAATGGGGGCAGGGATGAGTGCAGGGGGCCCCCTAAGGGGCGGAGCATGCAAGTCCAGAGAGAGGGCAAGTGGGGGCATGGATGAGTGCACGGGGCCCCCTAAGGGGCGGAGCATGCAAGTGCAGAGAGAGGGGAAATGGGGGCAGGGATGAGTGCAGGGGGCCCCCTAAGGGGCGGAGCATGCAAGTGCAGAGAGAGGGCAAGTGGGGGCTGGATGAGTGCAGGGGGCGCCCTAAGAGGCGGAGCATGCAAGTGCAGAGAGAGGGGAAATGGGGGCAGGGATGAGTGCAGGGGGCCCCCTAAGGGGCGGAGCATGCAAGTGCAGAGAGAGGAGAAATGGGGGCAGGGATGAGTGCAGGGGGCCCCCTAAGGGGCGGAGCATGCAAGTGCAGAGAGAGGAGAAATGGGGGCAGGGATGAGTGCAGGGGGCCCCCTAAGGGGCGGAGCATGCAAGTGCAGAGAGAGGGCAAGTGGGGGCAGGGATGAGTGCAGGGGGCCCCCTAAGGGGCGGAGCATGCAAGTGCAGAGAGGGGGCAAGTGGGGGCGGGGGGCCCCCTAAGGGGCGGAGCATGCAAGTGCAGAGAGAGGAGAAATGGGGGCAGGGATGAGTGCAGGGGGCCCCCTAAGGGGCGGAGCATGCAAGTGCAGAGAGAGGGCAAATGGGGGCAGGGATGAGTTCTGGGGGCCCCCTAAGGGGCGGAGCATGCAAGTGCAGAGAGAGGGGAAATGGGGGCAGGGATGAGTGCAGGGGGCCCCCTAAGGGGCGGAGCATGCAAGTGCAGAGAAAAGGCAAGTGGGGGTGGGATGAGTGCAGGGGGCCCCCTAAGGGGCAGAGCATGCAAGTGCAGAGAGAGGGGAATTGGGGGCAGGGATGAGTGCAGGGGGCCCCCTAAGGGGCGGACCGTGCAAGTGCAGAGAGAGGGGAAATGGGGGCAGGGATGAGTGCAGGGGGCCCCCTAAGGGGTGGAGCGTGCAAGTGCAGAGAGAGGAGAAATGGGGGCAGGGATGAGTGCAGGGGGCCCCCTAAGGGGCGGAGCATGCAAGTGCAGAGAGAGGGCAAGTGGGGGCAGGGATGAGTGCAGGGGGCCCCCTAAGGGGCGGAGCATGCAAGTGCAGAGAGAGGGGAAATGGGGGCAGGGATGAGTGCAGGGGGCCCCCTAAGGGGCGGAGCATGCAAGTACAGAGAGAGGGCAAGTGGGGGCGGGATGAGTGCAGGGGGCCCCCTAAGGGGCGGAGCATGCAAGTGCAGAGAGTGGCGAAATGGGGGCAGGGATGAGTGCAGGGGGCACCCTAAGGGGCGGAGCATGCAAGTGCAGAGAGAGGAGAAATGGGGGCAGGGATGAGTGCAGGGGGCCCCCTAAGGGGCGGAGCATGCAAGTGCAGAGAGAGGGCAAGTGGGGGCGGGGATGAGTGCAGGGGGCCCCCTAAGGGGCGGAGCATGCAAGTGCAGAGAGAGGAGAAATGGGGGCAGGGATGAGTGCAGGGGGCCCCCTAAGGGGCGGAGCATGCAAGTGCAGAGAGAGGGCAAGTGGGGGCAGGGATGAGTGCAGGGTGCCCCCTAAGGGGCGGAGCATGCAAGTGCAGAGAGAGGGGAAATGGGGGCAGGGATGAGTGCAGGGGGCCCCCTAAGGGGCGGAGCATGCAAGTGCAGAGAGAGGGCAAGTGGGGGCGGGATGAGTGCAGGGGGCCCCCTAAGGGGCGGAGCATTCAAGTGCAGAGAGAGGGGAAATGGGGGCAGGGATGAGTGCAGGGGGCTCCCTAAGGGGCAGAGCGTGCAAGTGCAGAGAGAGGAGAAATGGGAGCAGGGATGAGTGCAGGGGGCCCCCTAAGGGGCGGAGCGTGCAAGTGCAGAGAGAGGGGAAGTGGGGGCGGGGATGAGTGCAGGGGGGCCCCTAAGGGACGGAGCGTGCAAGTGCAGAGAGAGGGCAAGTGGGGGCGGGGATGAGTGCAGGGGGCCCCCTAAGGGGTGGAGCGTGCAAGTGCAGAGAGAGGAGAAATGGGGGCAGGGATGAGTGCAGGGGGCCCCCTAAGGGGCGGAGCGTGCAAGTGCAGAGAGAGGGGAATTGGGGGCAGGGATGAGTGCAGGGGGCCCCCTAAGGGGCGGACCGTGCAAGTGCAGAGAGAGGGGAAATGGGGGCAGGGATGAGTGCAGGGGGCCCCCTAAGGGGTGGAGCGTGCAAGTGCAGAGAGAGGAGAAATGGGGGCAGGGATGAGTGCAGCGGGCCCCCTAAGGGGAGGACCATGCAAGTGCAGAGAGAGAGGGCAAGTGGGGGCGGGGATGAGTGCAGGGGGCCCCCTAAGGGGCGGAGCATGCAAGTGCAGAGAGAGGACAAGTGGGGGCGGGGATGAGTGCAGGTGGGCCCCCTAAGGGGCGGAGCATGCAAGTGCAGAGAGAGGGGAAATGGGGGCGGGGATGAGTGCAGGGAGCCCCCTAAGGGGCGGAGCGTGCAAGTGCAGAGAGAGGGGAAATGGGGGCGGGGATGAGTGCAGGGGGCCCCCTAAGGGGCAGAGCGTGCAAGTGCAGAGAGAGGGCAAATGGGGGCGGGGATGAGTGCAGGGAGCCCCCTAAGGGGCGGACCGTGCAAGTGCAGAGAGAGGGGAAATGGGGGCGGGGAAATGGGGGCGGGGATGAGTGCAGGGAGCCCCCTAAGAGGCGGAGCGTGCAAGCGCAGAGAGAGGGCAAATGGGGGCGGGGATGAGTGCAGGGGGCCCCCTAAGGGGCGGAGCGTGCAAGTGCAGAGAGAGGGCAAGTGGGGGCAGGGATGAGTGCAGGGGGCCCCCTAAGGGGCGGAGCGTGCAAGTGCAGAGAGAGGGCAAGTGGGGGCGGGGATGAGTGCAGGGGGCCCCCTAAGGGGCGGAGCGTGCAAGTGCAGAGAGAGGAGAAATGGGGGCGGGGATGAGTGCAGGGGGCCCCCTAAGGGGCGGAGCATGCAAGTGCAGAGAGAGGGGAAGTGGGGGCAGGGATGAGTGCAGGGGGCCCCCTAAGGGGCGGAGCATGCAAGTGCAGAGAGAGGAGAAATGGGGGCGGGATGAGTGCAAGGGGCATCCTAAGGGGCGGAGCATGCAAGTGCAGAGAGAGGGCAAGTGGGGGCGGGGATGAGTGCAGGGGGCCCCCTAAGGGGCGGAGCGTGCAAGTGCAGAGAGAGGGGAAATGGGGGCAGGGATGAGTGCAGGGGGCCCCCTAAGGGGCGGAGCGTGCAAGTGCAGAGAGAGGGGAAATGGGGCAGGGATGAGTGCAGGGGGCCCCCTAAGGGGCGGAGCTTGCAAGTGCAGAGAGAGGAGAAATGGGGGCAGGGATGAGTGCAGGGGGCCCCCTAAGGGGCGGAGCGTGCAAGTGCAGAGAGAGGGGAAATGGGGGCAGGGATGAGTGCAGGGGGCCCCCTAAGGGGCGGAGCATGCAAGTGCAGAGAGAGGAGAAATGGGGGCAGGGATGAGTGCAGGGGGCCCCCTAAGGGGCGGAGCATGCAAGTGCAGAGAGAGGGCAAGTGGGGGCAGGGATGAGTGCAGGGGGCCCCCTAAGGGGCGGAGCATGCAAGTGCAGAGAGAGGGCAAGTGGGGGCGTGGGGCCCCCTAAGGGGCGGAGCATGCAAGTGCAGAGAGAGGAGAAATGGGGGCAGGGATGAGTGCAGGGGGCCCCCTAAAGGGGCGGAGCATGCAAGTGCAGAGAGAGGGGAAATGGGGGCAGGGATGAGTGCAGCGGGCCCCCTAAGGGGCGGAGGATGCAAGTGCAGAGAGAGGGGAAATGGGGGCAGGGATGAGTGCAGGGGGCCCCCTAAGGGGCGGAGCATGCAAGTGCAGAGAAAGGGCAAGTGGGGGTGGGATGAGTGCAGGGGGCCCCCTAAGGGGCGGAGCATGCAAGTGCAGAGAGAGGGCAAGTGGGGGCGGGATGAGTGCAGGGGGCCCCCTAAGGGGCGGAGCATGCAAGTGCAGAGAGAGGGGAAATGGGGGCAGGGATGAGTGCAGGGGACCCCCTAAGGGGCGGAGCATGCAAGTACAGAGAGAGGGCAAGTGGGGGCGGGATGAGTGCAGGGGGCCCCCTAAGGGGCAGAGCATGCAAGTGCAGAGAGGGGGGAAATGGGGGCAGGGATGGGGGCAGGGATGAGTGCAGGGGGCCCCCTAAGGGGCGGAGCATGCAAGTGCAGAGAGAGGAGAAATGGGGGCAGGGATGAGTGCAGGGGGCCCCCTAAGGGGCGGAGCATGCAAGTGCAGAGAGAGGGCAAGTGGGGGCATGGATGAGTGCAGGGGGCCCCCTAAGGGGCGGAGCATGCAAGTGCAGAGAGAGGGGAAATGGGGGCAGGGATGAGTGCAGGGGGCCCCCTAAGGGGCGGAGCATGCAAGTGCAGAGAGAGGGCAAGTGGGGGCTGGATGAGTGCAGGGGGCGCCCTAAGAGGCGGAGCATGCAAGTGCAGAGAGAGGGGAAATGGGGGCAGGGATGAGTGCAGGGGGCCCCCTAAGGGGCAGAGCATGCAAGTGCAGAGAGAGGAGAAATGGGGGCAGGGATGAGTGCAGGGGGCCCCCTAAGGGGCGGAGCATGCAAGTGCAGAGAGAGGAGAAATGGGGGCAGGGATGAGTGCAGGGGGCCCCCTAAGGGGCGGAGCATGCAAGTGCAGAGAGAGGAGAAATGGGGGCAGGGATGAGTGCAGGGGGCCCCCTAAGGGGCGGAGCATGCAAGTGCAGAGAGAGGGCAAGTGGGGGCAGGGATGAGTGCAGGGGGCCCCCTAAGGGGCGGAGCATGCAAGTGCAGAGAGGGGGCAAGTGGGGGCGGGGGGCCCCCTAAGGGGCGGAGCATGCAAGTGCAGAGAGAGGAGAAATGGGGGCAGGGATGAGTGCAGGGGGCCCCCTAAGGGGCGGAGCATGCAAGTGCAGAGAGAGGGCAAATGGGGGCAGGGATGAGTTCTGGGGGCCCCCTAAGGGGCGGAGCATGCAAGTGCAGAGAGAGGGGAAATGGGGGCAGGGATGAGTGCAGGGGGCCCCCTAAGGGGCGGAGCATGCAAGTGCAGAGAAAAGGCAAGTGGGGGTGGGATGAGTGCAGGGGGCCCCCTAAGGGGCAGAGCATGCAAGTGCAGAGAGAGGGCAAGTGGGGGCGGGATGAGTGCAGGGGGCCCCCTAAGGGGCGGAGCATGCAAGTGCAGAGAGAGGGGAAATGGGGGCAGGGATGAGTGCAGGGGGCCCCCTAAGGGGCGGAGCATGCAAGTGCAGAGAGAGGAGAAATGGGGGCAGGGATGAGTGCAGGGGGCCCCCTAAGGGGTGGAGCATGCAAGTACAGAGAGAGGGCAAGTGGGGGCAGGGATGAGTGCAGGGGGCCCCCTAAGGGGCGGAGCGTGCAAGTGCAGAGAGAGGGGAATTGGGGGCAGGGATGAGTGCAGGGGGCCCCCTAAGGGGCGGACCGTGCAAGTGCAGAGAGAGGGGAAATGGGGGCAGGGATGAGTGCAGGGGGCCCCCTAAGGGGTGGAGCGTGCAAGTGCAGAGAGAGGAGAAATGGGGGCAGGGATGAGTGCAGCGGGCCCCCTAAGGGGCGGACCATGCAAGTGCAGAGAGAGAGGGCAAGTGGGGGCGGGGATGAGTGCAGGGGGCTCCCTAAGGGGCGGAGCATGCAAGTGCAGAGAGAGGGCAAGTGGGGGCGGGGATGAGTGCAGGGGGCCCCCTAAGGGGCGGAGCATGCAAGTGCAGAGAGAGGAGAAATGGGGGCAGGGATGAGTGCAGGGGGCCCCCTAAGGGGCGGAGCATGCAAGTGCAGAGAGAGGGCAAGTGGGGGCAGGGATGAGTGCAGGGGGCCCCCTAAGGGGCGGAGCATGCAAGTGCAGAGAGAGGGGAAATGGGGGCAGGGATGAGTGCAGGGGGCCCCCTAAGGGGCGGAGCATGCAAGTACAGAGAGAGGGCAAGTGGGGGTGGGATGAGTGCAGGGGGCCCCCTAAGGGGCGGAGCATGCAAGTGCAGAGAGAGGGGAAATGGGGGCAGGGATGAGTGCAGGGGGCACCCTAAGGGGCGGAGCATGCAAGTGCAGAGAGAGGAGAAATGGGGGCAGGGATGAGTGCAGGGGGCCCCCTAAGGGGCGGAGCATGCAAGTGCAGAGAGAGGGCAAGTGGGGGCGGGGATGAGTGCAGGGGGCCCCCTAAGGGGCGGAGCATGCAAGTGCAGAGAGAGGAGAAATGGGGGCAGGGATGAGTGCAGGGGGCCCCCTAAGGGGCGGAGCATGCAAGTGCAGAGAGAGGGGAAATGGGGGCAGGGATGAGTGCAGGGGGCCCCCTAAGGGGCGGAGCATGCAAGTGCAGAGAGAGGGCAAGTGGGGGCGGGATGAGTGCAGGGGGCCCCCTAAGGGGCGGAGCATTCAAGTGCAGAGAGAGGGGAAATGGGGGCAGGGATGAGTGCAGGGGGCCCCCTAAGGGGCGGAGCGTGCAAGTGCAGAGAGAGGAGAAATGGGAGCAGGGATGAGTGCAGGGGGCCCCCTAAGGGGCGGAGCGTGCAAGTGCAGAGAGAGGGGAAGTGGGGGCGGGGATGAGTGCAGGGGGGCCCCTAAGGGACGGAGCGTGCAAGTGCAGAGAGAGGGCAAGTGGGGGCGGGGATGAGTGCAGGGGGCCCCCTAAGGGGTGGAGCGTGCAAGTGCAGAGAGAGGAGAAATGGGGGCAGGGATGAGTGCAGGGGGCCCCCTAAGGGGCGGAGCGTGCAAGTGCAGAGAGAGGGGAATTGGGGGCAGGGATGAGTGCAGGGGGCCCCCTAAGGGGCGGACCGTGCAAGTGCAGAGAGAGGGGAAATGGGGGCAGGGATGAGTGCAGGGGGCCCCCTAAGGGGTGGAGCGTGCAAGTGCAGAGAGAGGAGAAATGGGGGCAGGGATGAGTGCAGCGGGCCCCCTAAGGGGAGGACCATGCAAGTGCAGAGAGAGAGGGCAAGTGGGGGCGGGGATGAGTGCAGGGAGCCCCCTAAGGGGCGGAGCGTGCAAGTGCAGAGAGAGGGGAAATGGGGGCGGGGATGAGTGCAGGGGGCCCCCTAAGGGGCAGAGCGTGCAAGTGCAGAGAGAGGGCAAATGGGGGCGGGGATGAGTGCAGGGAGCCCCCTAAGGGGCGGACCGTGCAAGTGCAGAGAGAGGGGAAATGGGGGCGGGGAAATGGGGGCGGGGATGAGTGCAGGGAGCCCCCTAAGGGGCGGAGCGTGCAAGCGCAGAGAGAGGGCAAATGGGGGCGGGGATGAGTGCAGGGGGCCCCCTAAGGGGCGGAGCGTGCAAGTGCAGAGAGAGGGCAAGTGGGGGCAGGGATGAGTGCAGGGGGCCCCCTAAGGGGCGGAGCGTGCAAGTGCAGAGAGAGGGCAAGTGGGGGCGGGGATGAGTGCAGGGGGCCCCCTAAGGGGCGGAGCGTGCAAGTGCAGAGAGAGGAGAAATGGGGGCGGGGATGAGTGCAGGGGGCCCCCTAAGGGGCGGAGCATGCAAGTGCAGAGAGAGGGGAAGTGGGGGCAGGGATGAGTGCAGGGGGCCCCCTAAGGGGCGGAGCATGCAAGTGCAGAGAGAGGAGAAATGGGGGCGGGATGAGTGCAAGGGGTATCCTAAGGGGCGGAGCATGCACGTGCAGAGAGAGGGCAAGTGGGGGCGGGGATGAGTGCAGGGGGCCCCCTAAGGGGCGGAGCGTGCAAGTGCAGAGAGAGGGGAAATGGGGGCAGGGATGAGTGCAGGGGGCCCCCTAAGGGGCGGAGCGTGCAAGTGCAGAGAGAGGGGAAATGGGGCAGGGATGAGTGCAGGGGGCCCCCTAAGGGGCGGAGCTTGCAAGTGCAGAGAGAGGAGAAATGGGGGCAGGGATGAGTGCAGGGGGCCCCCTAAGGGGCGGAGCGTGCAAGTGCAGAGAGAGGGGAAATGGGGGCAGGGATGAGTGCAGGGGGCCCCCTAAGGGGCGGAGCATGCAAGTGCAGAGAGAGGAGAAATGGGGGCAGGGATGAGTGCAGGGGGCCCCCTAAGGGGCGGAGCATGCAAGTGGAGAGAGAGGGCAAGTGGGGGCAGGGATGAGTGCAGGGGGCCCCCTAAGGGGCGGAGCATACAAGTGCAGAGAGAGGGCAAGTGGGGGCGTGGGGCCCCCTAAGGGGCGGAGCATGCAAGTGCAGAGAGAGGAGAAATGGGGGCAGGGATGAGTGCAGGGGGCCCCCTAAAGGGGCGGAGCATGCAAGTGCAGAGAGAGGGGAAATGGGGGCAGGGATGAGTGCAGCGGGCCCCCTAAGGGGCGGAGGATGCAAGTGCAGAGAGAGGGGAAATGGGGGCAGGGATGAGTGCAGGGGGCCCCCTAAGGGGCGGAGCATGCAAGTGCAGAGAAAGGGAAAGTGGGGGTGGGATGAGTGCAGGGGGCCCCCTAAGGGGCGGAGCATGCAAGTGCAGAGAGAGGGCAAGTGGGGGCGGGATGAGTGCAGGGGGCCCCCTAAGGGGCGGAGCATGCAAGTGCAGAGAGAGTGGAAATGGGGGCAGGGATGAGTGCAGGGGACCCCCTAAGGGGCGGAGCATGCAAGTACAGAGAGAGGGCAAGTGGGGGCGGGATGAGTGCAGGGGGCCCCCTAAGGGGCGGAGCATGCAAGTGCAGAGAGGGGGGAAATGGGGGCAGGGATGGGGGCAGGGATGAGTGCAGGGGGCCCCCTAAGGGGCGGAGCATGCAAGTGCAGAGAGAGGAGAAATGGGGGCAGGGATGAGTGCAGGGGGCCCCCTAAGGGGCGGAGCATGCAAGTGCAGAGAGAGGGCAAGTGGGGGCATGGATGAGTGCAGGGGGCCCCCTAAGGGGCGGAGCATGCAAGTGCAGAGAGAGGGGAAATGGGGGCAGGGATGAGTGCAGGGGGCCCCCTAAGGGGCGGAGCATGCAAGTGCAGAGAGAGGGCAAGTGGGGGCGGGATGAGTGCAGGGGGCGCCCTAAGAGGCGGAGCATGCAAGTGCAGAGAGAGGGGAAATGGGGGCAGGGATGAGTGCAGGGGGCCCCCTAAGGGGCAGAGCATGCAAGTGCAGAGAGAGGAGAAATGGGGGCAGGGATGAGTGCAGGGGGCCCCCTAAGGGGCGAAGCATGCAAGTGCAGAGAGAGGAGAAATCGGGGCAGGGATGAGTGCAGGGGGCCCCCTAAGGGGCGGAGCATGCAAGTGCAGAGAGAGGAGAAATGGGGGCAGGGATGAGTGCAGGGGGCCCCCTAAGGGGCAGAGCATGCAAGTGCAGAGAGAGGGCAAGTGGGGGCAGGGATGAGTGCAGGGGGCCCCCTAAGGGGCGGAGCATGCAAGTGCAGAGAGAGGGGAAATGGGGGCAGGGATGAGTGCAGGGGGCCCCCTAAGGGGCGGAGCATGCAAGTGCAGAGAGAGGGGAAATGGGGGCAGGGATGGGTGCAGGGGGCCCCCTAAGGGGCGGAGCATGCAAGTGCAGAGAAAGGGCAAGTGGGGGCGGGATGAGTGCAGGGGGCCCCCTAAGGGGCGGAGCATGCAAGTGCAGAGAGAGGGCAAGTGGGGGCGGGATGAGTGCAGGGGGCCCCCTAAGGGGCAGAGCATGCAAGTGCAGAGAGAGGGGAAATGGGGGCAGGGATGAGTGCAGGGGGCCCCCTAAGGGGCGGAGCATGCAAGTGCAGAGAGAGGAGAAATGGGGGCAGGGATGAGTGCAGGGGGCCCCCTAAGGGGCGGAGCATGCAAGTACAGAGAGAGGGCAAGTGGGGGCGGGATGAGTGTAGGGGGTCCCCTAAGGGGCGGAGCATGCAAGTGCAGAGAGAGGGGAAATGGGGGCAGGGATGAGTGCAGGGGGCCCCCTAAGGGGCGGAGCATGCAAGTGCAGAGAGAGGAGAAATGGGGGCAGGGATGAGTGCAGGGGGCCCCCTAAGGGGCGGAGCATGCAAGTGCAGAGAGAGGGCAAGTGGGGGCGGGGATGAGTGCAGGGGACCCCCTAAGGGGCGGAGCATGCAAGTGCAGAGAGAGGAGAAATGGGGGCAGGGATGAGTGCAGGGGGCCCCCTAAGGGTCGGAGCATGCAAGTGCAGAGAGAGGGCAAGTGGGGGCAGGGATGAGTGCAGGGGGGCCCCTAAGGGGCGGAGCATGCAAGTGCAGAGAGAGGGGAAATGGGGGCAGGGATGAGTGCAGGGGGCCCCCTAAGGGGCGGAGCATGCAAGTGCAGAGAGAGGGGAAATGGGGGCAGGGATGAGTGCAGGGGGGCCCCTAAGGGGCGGAGCATGCAAGTGCAGAGAGAGGGGAAATGGGGGCGGGGATGAGTGCAGGGAGCCCCCTTAGGGGCGGAGCATGCAAGTGCAGAGAGAGGGCAAGTGGGGGCGGGGATGAGTGCAGGGGGCCCCCTAAGGGGCGGAGCATGCAAGTGCAGAGAGAGGGCAAGTGGGGGCGGGGATGAGTGCAGGGGGCCCCCTAAGGGGCGGAGCGTGCAAGTGCAGAGAGAGGACAAGTGGGGGCAGGGATGAGTGCAGGGGTCCCCCTAAGGGGCGGGGCATGCAAGTGCAGAGAGAGGAGAAATGGGGGCAGGGATGAGTGCAGGGGGCCCCCTAAGGGGCGGAGCATGCAAGTGCAGAGAGAAGGCAAGTGGGGGCAGGGATGAGTGCAGGGGGCCCCCTAAGGGGCGGAGCATGCAAGTGCAGAGAGAGGGCAAGTGGGGGCGGGGGGCCCCCTAAGGGGCGGAGCATGCAAGTGCAGAGAGAAGGCAAGTGGGGGCAGGGATGAGTGCAGGGGGCCCCCTAAGGGGCGGAGCATGCAAGTGCAGAGAGAGGGCAAGTGGGGGCGGGGGGCCCCCTAAGGGGCGGAGCATGCAAGTGCAGAGAGAGGGCAAGTGGGGGCGGGGATGAGTGCAGGGGGCCCCCTAAGGGGCGGAGCATGCAAGTGCAGAGAGAGGGCAAGTGGGGGCGGGGATGAGTGCAGGGGGCCCCCTAAGGGGCAGAGCGTGCAAGTGCAGAGAGAGGGCAAGTGGGGGCAGGGATGAGTGCAGGGGGCCCCCTAAGGGGCGGGGCATGCAAGTGCAGAGAGAGGAGAAATGGGGCAGGGATGAGTGCAGGGGGCCCCCTAAGGGGCGGAGCATGCAAGTGCAGAGAGAAGGCAAGTGGGGGCAGGGATGAGTGCAGGGGGCCCCCTAAGGGGCGGAGCATGCAAGTGCAGAGAGAGGGCAAGTGGGGGCGGGGGGCCCCCTAAGGGGCGGAGCATGCAAGTGCAGAGAGAGGAGAAATGGGGGCATGGATGAGTGCAGGGGGCCCCCTAAGGGGCGGAGCATGCAAGTGCAGAGAGAGGAGAAATGGGGGCAGGGATGAGTGCAGGGGGCCCCCTAAGGGGCGGAGCATGCAAGTGCAGAGAGAGGAGAAATGGGGGCAGGGATGAGTGCAGGGGGCCCCCTAAGGGGCGGAGCATGCAAGTGCAGAGAGAGGGCAAGTGGGGGCAGGGATGAGTGCAGGGGGCCCCCTAAGGGGCGGAGCATGCAAGTGCAGAGAGAGGGCAAGTGGGGGCGGGGGGCCCCCTAAGGGGCGGAGCATGCAAGTGCAGAGAGAGGAGAAATGGGGGCAGGGATGAGTGCAGGGGGCCCCCTAAGGGGCAGAGCATGCAAGTGCAGAGAGAGGGCAAATGGGGGCAGGGATGAGTTCTGGGGGCCCCCTAAGGGGCGGAGCATGCAAGTGCAGAGAGAGGGGAAATGGGGGCAGGGATGAGTGCAGGGGGCCCCCTAAGGGGCGGAGCATGCAAGTGCAGAGAAAAGGCAAGTGGGGGTGGGATGAGTGCAGGGGGCCCCCTAAGGGGCAGAGCATGCAAGTGCAGAGAGAGGGCAAGTGGGGGCGGGATGAGTGCAGGGGGCCCCCTAAGGGGTGGAGCATGCAAGTGCAGAGAGAGGGGAAATGGGGGCAGGGATGAGTGCAGGGGGCCCCCTAAGGGGCGGAGCATGCAAGTGTAGAGAGAGGAGAAATGGGGGCAGGGATGAGTGCAGGGGGCCCCCTAAGGGGTGGAGCATGCAAGTACAGAGAGAGGGCAAGTGGGGGCGGGATGAGTGCATGGGGCCCCCTAAGGGGCGGAGCATGCAAGTGCAGAGAGAGAGGAAATGGGGGCAGGGATGAGTGCAGGGGGCCCCCTAAGGGGCGGAGCATGCAAGTGCAGAGAGAGGAGAAATGGGGGCGGGATGAGTGCAGGGGGCCCCCTAAGGGGCGGAGCATGCAAGTGCAGAGAGAGGGCAAGTGGGGGCGGGGATGAGTGCAGGGGGCCCCCTAAAGGGCGGAGCATGCAAGTGCAGAGAGAGGAGAAATGGGGGCAGGGATGAGTGCAGGGGGCCCCCTAAGGGTCGGAGCATGCAAGTGCAGAGAGAGGGCAAGTGGGGGCAGGGATGAGTGCAGGGGGGCCCCTAAGGGGCGGAGCATGCAAGTGCAGAGAGAGGGGAAATGGGGACAGGGATGAGTGCAGGGGGCCCCCTAAGGGGCGGAGCATGCAAGTGCAGAGAGAGGGGAAATGGGGGCGGGGATGAGTGCAGGGGGCCCCCTAAGGGGCGGAGCATGCAAGTGCAGAGAGAGGGGAAATGGGGGCGGGGATGAGTGCAGGGAGCCCCCTAAGGGGCGGAGCATGCAAGTGCAGAGAGAGGGCAAGTGGGGGCGGGGATGAGTGCAGGGGGCCCCCTAAGGGGCGGAGCTTGCAAGTGCAGAGAGAGGGCAAGTGGGGGCGGGGATGAGTGCAGGGGGCCCCCTAAGGGGCTGAGCGTGCAAGTGCAGAGAGAGGACAAGTGGGGGCAGGGATGAGTGCAGGGGGCCCCCTAAGGGGCCTAGCGTGCAAGTGCAGAGAGAGGGCAAGTGGGGGCAGGGATGAGTGCAGGGGGCCCCCTAAGGGGCGGAGCATGCAAGTGCAGAGAGAGGAGAAATGGGGCGGGGATGAGTGCAGGGGGCCCCCTAAGGGGCGGAGCATGCAAGTGCAGAGAGAGGGGAAGTGGGGGCAGGGATGAGTGCAGGGGGCCCCCTAAAGGGCGGAGCTTGCAAGTGCAGAGAGAGGAGAAATGGGGGCGGGATGAGTGCAAGGGGCCCCGTAAGGGGCGGAGCATGCAAGTGCAGAGAGAGGAGAAATGGGGGCAGGGATGAGTGCAGGGGGCCCCCTAAGGGGCGGAGCATGCAAGTCAGAGAGAGGGCAAGTGGGGGTGGGGATGAGTGCAGGGGGCCCCCTAAGGGGCGGAGCATGCAAGTGCAGAGAGAGGAGAAATGGGGGCAGGGATGAGTGCAGGGGGCCCCCTAAGGGGCGAAGCATGCAAGTCAGAGAGAGGGCAAGTGGGGGTGGGGATGAGTGCAGGGGGCCCCCTAAGGGGCGGAGCATGCAAGTGCAGAGAGAGGGCAAGTGGGGGCAGGGATGAGTGCAGGGGGCCCCCTAAGGGGCGGAGCATGCAAGTGCAGAGAGAGGGCAAGTGGGGGCAGGGATGAGTGCAGGGGGGCCCCTAAGGGGCGGAGCATGCAAGTGCAGAGAGAGGGGAAATGGGGGCAGGGATGAGTGCAGGGGGCCCCCTAAGGGGCAGAGCATGCAAGTGCAGAGAGAGGAGAAATGGGGCAGGGATGAGTGCAGGGGGCCCCCTAAGGGGCGGAGCGTGCAAGTGCAGAGAGAGGAGAAATGGGGGCAAGGATGAGTGCAGGGGGCCCCCTAAGGGGCGGAGCGTGCAAGTGCAGAGAGAGGAGAAATGGGGGCAGGGATGAGTGCAGGGGCCCCCCTAAGGGGCGGACCGTGCAAGTGCAGAGAGAGGGGAAGTGGGGGCTGGGATGAGTGCAGGGGGGCCCCTAAGGGGCGGAGCGTGCAAGTGCAGAGAGAGGGCAAGTGGGGGCGGGGATTAGTGCACGGGGCCCCCTAAGGGGCGGAGCATGCAAGTGCAGAGAGAGGAGAAATGGGGGCAGGGATGAGTGCAGGGGGCCCCCTAAGGGGCGGAGCATGCAAGTGCAGAGAGAGGGCAAGTGGGGGCAGGGATGAGTGCAGGGGGCCCCCTAAGGGGCGGAGCATGCAAGTGCAGAGAGAGGGCAAGTGGGGGCGGGGGGCCCCCTAAGGGGCGGAGCATGCAAGTGCAGAGAGAGGAGAAATGGGGGCAGGGATGAGTGCAGGGGGCCCCCTAAGGGGCGGAGCATGCAAGTGCAGAGAGAGGGCAAGTGGGGGCATGGATGAGTGCAGGGGGCCCCCTAAGGGGCGGAGCATGCAAGTGCAGAGAGAGGGGAAATGGGGGCAGGGATGAGTGCAGGGGGCCCCCTAAGGGGCGGAGCATGCAAGTGCAGAGAGAGGGCAAGTGGGGGCTGGATGAGTGCAGGGGGCGCCCTAAGAGGCGGAGCATGCAAGTGCAGAGAGAGGGGAAATGGGGGCAGGGATGAGTGCAGGGGGCCCCCTAAGGGGCAGAGCATGCAAGTGCAGAGAGAGGAGAAATGGGGGCAGGGATGAGTGCAGGGGGCCCCCTAAGGGGCGGAGCATGCAAGTGCAGAGAGAGGAGAAATGGGGGCAGGGATGAGTGCAGGGGGCCCCCTAAGGGGCGGAGCATGCAAGTGCAGAGAGAGGAGAAATGGGGGCAGGGATGAGTGCAGGGGGCCCCCTAAGGGGCAGAGCATGCAAGTGCAGAGAGAGGGCAAGTGGGGGCAGGGATGAGTGCAGGGGGCCCCCTAAGGGGCGGAGCATGCAAGTGCAGAGAGGGGGCAAGTGGGGGCGGGGGGCCCCCTAAGGGGCGGAGCATGCAAGTGCAGAGAGAGGAGAAATGGGGGCAGGGATGAGTGCAGGGGGCCCCCTAAGGGGCGGAGCATGCAAGTGCAGAGAGAGGGCAAATGGGGGCAGGGATGAGTTCTGGGGGCCCCCTAAGGGGCGGAGCATGCAAGTGCAGAGAGAGGGGAAATGGGGGCAGGGATGAGTGCAGGGGGCCCCCTAAGGGGCGGAGCATGCAAGTGCAGAGAAAAGGCAAGTGGGGGTGGGATGAGTGCAGGGGGCCCCCTAAGGGGCAGAGCATGCAAGTGCAGAGAGAGGGCAAGTGGGGGCGGGATGAGTGCAGGGGGCCCCCTAAGGGGCGGAGCATGCAAGTGCAGAGAGAGGGGAAATGGGGGCAGGGATGAGTGCAGGGGGCCCCCTAAGGGGCGGAGCATGCAAGTGCAGAGAGAGGAGAAATGGGGGCAGGGATGAGTGCAGGGGGCCCCCTAAGGGGTGGAGCATGCAAGTACAGAGAGAGGGCAAGTGGGGGCAGGGATGAGTGCAGGGGGCCCCCTAAGGGGCGGAGCGTGCAAGTGCAGAGAGAGGGGAATTGGGGGCAGGGATGAGTGCAGGGGGCCCCCTAAGGGGCGGACCGTGCAAGTGCAGAGAGAGGGGAAATGGGGGCAGGGATGAGTGCAGGGGGCCCCCTAAGGGGTGGAGCGTGCAAGTGCAGAGAGAGGAGAAATGGGGGCAGGGATGAGTGCAGCGGGCCCCCTAAGGGGCGGACCATGCAAGTGCAGAGAGAGAGGGCAAGTGGGGGCGGGGATGAGTGCAGGGGGCTCCCTAAGGGGCGGAGCATGCAAGTGCAGAGAGAGGGCAAGTGGGGGCGGGGATGAGTGCAGGGGGCCCCCTAAGGGGCGGAGCATGCAAGTGCAGAGAGAGGAGAAATGGGGGCAGGGATGAGTGCAGGGGGCCCCCTAAGGGGCGGAGCATGCAAGTGCAGAGAGAGGGCAAGTGGGGGCAGGGATGAGTGCAGGGGGCCCCCTAAGGGGCGGAGCATGCAAGTGCAGAGAGAGGGGAAATGGGGGCAGGGATGAGTGCAGGGGGCCCCCTAAGGGGCGGAGCATGCAAGTACAGAGAGAGGGCAAGTGGGGGTGGGATGAGTGCAGGGGGCCCCCTAAGGGGCGGAGCATGCAAGTGCAGAGAGAGGGGAAATGGGGGCAGGGATGAGTGCAGGGGGCACCCTAAGGGGCGGAGCATGCAAGTGCAGAGAGAGGAGAAATGGGGGCAGGGATGAGTGCAGGGTGCCCCCTAAGGGGCGGAGCATGCAAGTGCAGAGAGAGGGCAAGTGGGGGCGGGGATGAGTGCAGGGGGCCCCCTAAGGGGCGGAGCATGCAAGTGCAGAGAGAGGAGAAATGGGGGCAGGGATGAGTGCAGGGGGCCCCCTAAGGGGCGGAGCATGCAAGTGCAGAGAGAGGGCAAGTGGGGGCAGGGATGAGTGCAGGGTGCCCCCTAAGGGGCGGAGCATGCAAGTGCAGAGAGAGGGGAAATGGGGGCAGGGATGAGTGCAGGGGGCCCCCTAAGGGGCGGAGCATGCAAGTGCAGAGAGAGGGCAAGTGGGGGCGGGTTGAGTGCAGGGGGCCCCCTAAGGGGCGGAGCATTCAAGTGCAGAGAGAGGGGAAATGGGGGCAGGGATGAGTGCAGGGGGCCCCCTAAGGGGCGGAGCGTGCAAGTGCATAGAGAGGAGAAATGGGAGCAGGGATGAGTGCAGGGGGCCCCCTAAGGGGCGGAGCGTGCAAGTGCAGAGAGAGGGGAAGTGGGGGCGGGGATGAGTGCAGGGGGGCCCCTAAGGGACGGAGCGTGCAAGTGCAGAGAGAGGGCAAGTGGGGGCGGGGATGAGTGCAGGGGGCCCCCTAAGGGGTGGAGCGTGCAAGTGCAGAGAGAGGAGAAATGGGGGCAGGGATGAGTGCAGGGGGCCCCCTAAGGGGCGGAGCGTGCAAGTGCAGAGAGAGGGGAATTGGGGGCAGGGATGAGTGCAGGGGGCCCCCTAAGGGGCGGACCGTGCAAGTGCAGAGAGAGGGGAAATGGGGGCAGGGATGAGTGCAGGGGGCCCCCTAAGGGGTGGAGCGTGCAAGTGCAGAGAGAGGAGAAATGGGGGCAGGGATGAGTGCAGCGGGCCCCCTAAGGGGAGGACCATGCAAGTGCAGAGAGAGAGGGCAAGTGGGGGCGGGGATGAGTGCAGGGAGCCCCCTAAGGGGCGGAGCGTGCAAGTGCAGAGAGAGGGGAAATGGGGGCGGGGATGAGTGCAGGGGGCCCCCTAAGGGGCAGAGCGTGCAAGTGCAGAGAGAGGGCAAATGGGGGCGGGGATGAGTGCAGGGAGCCCCCTAAGGGGCGGACCGTGCAAGTGCAGAGAGAGGGGAAATGGGGGCGGGGAAATGGGGGCGGGGATGAGTGCAGGGAGCCCCCTAAGGGGCGGAGCGTGCAAGCGCAGAGAGAGGGCAAATGGGGGCGGGGATGAGTGCAGGGGGCCCCCTAAGGGGCGGAGCGTGCAAGTGCAGAGAGAGGGCAAGTGGGGGCAGGGATGAGTGCAGGGGGCCCCCTAAGGGGCGGAGCGTGCAAGTGCAGAGAGAGGGCAAGTGGGGGCGGGGATGAGTGCAGGGGGCCCCCTAAGGGGCGGAGCGTGCAAGTGCAGAGAGAGGAGAAATGGGGGCGGGGATGAGTGCAGGGGGCCCCCTAAGGGGCGGAGCATGCAAGTGCAGAGAGAGGGGAAGTGGGGGCAGGGATGAGTGCAGGGGGCCCCCTAAGGGGCGGAGCATGCAAGTGCAGAGAGAGGAGAAATGGGGGCGGGATGAGTGCAAGGGGTATCCTAAGGGGCGGAGCATGCACGTGCAGAGAGAGGGCAAGTGGGGGCGGGGATGAGTGCAGGGGGCCCCCTAAGGGGCGGAGCGTGCAAGTGCAGAGAGAGGGGAAATGGGGGCAGGGATGAGTGCAGGGGGCCCCCTAAGGGGCGGAGCGTGCAAGTGCAGAGAGAGGGGAAATGGGGCAGGGATGAGTGCAGGGGGCCCCCTAAGGGGCGGAGCTTGCAAGTGCAGAGAGAGGAGAAATGGGGGCAGGGATGAGTGCAGGGGGCCCCCTAAGGGGCGGAGCGTGCAAGTGCAGAGAGAGGGGAAATGGGGGCAGGGATGAGTGCAGGGGGCCCCCTAAGGGGCGGAGCATGCAAGTGCAGAGAGAGGAGAAATGGGGGCAGGGATGAGTGCAGGGGGCCCCCTAAGGGGCGAGCATGCAAGTGGAGAGAGAGGGCAAGTGGGGGCAGGGATGAGTGCAGGGGGCCCCCTAAGGGGCGGAGCATGCAAGTGCAGAGAGAGGGCAAGTGGGGGCGTGGGGCCCCCTAAGGGGCGGAGCATGCAAGTGCAGAGAGAGGAGAAATGGGGGCAGGGATGAGTGCAGGGGGCCCCCTAAAGGGGCGGAGCATGCAAGTGCAGAGAGAGGGGAAATGGGGGCAGGGATGAGTGCAGCGGGCCCCCTAAGGGGCGGAGGATGCAAGTGCAGAGAGAGGGGAAATGGGGGCAGGGATGAGTGCAGGGGGCCCCCTAAGGGGCGGAGCATGCAAGTGCAGAGAAAGGGCAAGTGGGGGTGGGATGAGTGCAGGGGTCCCCCTAAGGGGCGGAGCATGCAAGTGCAGAGAGAGGGCAAGTGGGGGCGGGATGAGTGCAGGGGGCCCCCTAAGGGGCGGAGCATGCAAGTGCAGAGAGAGGGGAAATGGGGGCAGGGATGAGTGCAGGGGACCCCCTAAGGGGCGGAGCATGCAAGTACAGAGAGAGGGCAAGTGGGGGCGGGATGAGTGCAGGGGGCCCCCTAAGGGGCGGAGCATGCAAGTGCAGAGAGGGGGGAAATGGGGGCAGGGATGGGGGCAGGGATGAGTGCAGGGGGCCCCCTAAGGGGCGGAGCATGCAAGTGCAGAGAGAGGAGAAATGGGGGCAGGGATGAGTGCAGGGGGCCCCCTAAGGGGTGGAGCATGCAAGTGCAGAGAGAGGGCAAGTGGGGGCGGGGATGAGTGCAGGGGGCCCCCTAAGGGGCGGAGCATGCAAGTGCAGAGAGAGGAGAAATGGGGGCAGGGATGAGTGCAGGGGGCCCCCTAAGGGGCGGAGCATGCAAGTGCAGAGAGAGGGCAAGTGGGGGCAGGGATGAGTGCAGGGTGCCCCCTAAGGGGCGGAGCATGCAAGTGCAGAGAGAGGGGAAATGGGGGCAGGGATGAGTGCAGGGGGCCCCCTAAGGGGCGGAGCATGCAAGTGCAGAGAGAGGGCAAGTGGGGGCGGGTTGAGTGCAGGGGGCCCCCTAAGGGGCGGAGCATTCAAGTGCAGAGAGAGGGGAAATGGGGGCAGGGATGAGTGCAGGGGGCCCCCTAAGGGGCGGAGCGTGCAAGTGCATAGAGAGGAGAAATGGGAGCAGGGATGAGTGCAGGGGGCCCCCTAAGGGGCGGAGCGTGCAAGTGCAGAGAGAGGGGAAGTGGGGGCGGGGATGAGTGCAGGGGGGCCCCTAAGGGACGGAGCGTGCAAGTGCAGAGAGAGGGCAAGTGGGGGCGGGGATGAGTGCAGGGGGCCCCCTAAGGGGTGGAGCGTGCAAGTGCAGAGAGAGGAGAAATGGGGGCAGGGATGAGTGCAGGGGGCCCCCTAAGGGGCGGAGCGTGCAAGTGCAGAGAGAGGGGAATTGGGGGCAGGGATGAGTGCAGGGGGCCCCCTAAGGGGCGGACCGTGCAAGTGCAGAGAGAGGGGAAATGGGGGCAGGGATGAGTGCAGGGGGCCCCCTAAGGGGTGGAGCGTGCAAGTGCAGAGAGAGGAGAAATGGGGGCAGGGATGAGTGCAGCGGGCCCCCTAAGGGGAGGACCATGCAAGTGCAGAGAGAGAGGGCAAGTGGGGGCGGGGATGAGTGCAGGGAGCCCCCTAAGGGGCGGAGCGTGCAAGTGCAGAGAGAGGGGAAATGGGGGCGGGGATGAGTGCAGGGGGCCCCCTAAGGGGCAGAGCGTGCAAGTGCAGAGAGAGGGCAAATGGGGGCGGGGATGAGTGCAGGGAGCCCCCTAAGGGGCGGACCGTGCAAGTGCAGAGAGAGGGGAAATGGGGGCGGGGAAATGGGGGCGGGGATGAGTGCAGGGAGCCCCCTAAGGGGCGGAGCGTGCAAGCGCAGAGAGAGGGCAAATGGGGGCGGGGATGAGTGCAGGGGGCCCCCTAAGGGGCGGAGCGTGCAAGTGCAGAGAGAGGGCAAGTGGGGGCAGGGATGAGTGCAGGGGGCCCCCTAAGGGGCGGAGCGTGCAAGTGCAGAGAGAGGGCAAGTGGGGGCGGGGATGAGTGCAGGGGGCCCCCTAAGGGGCGGAGCGTGCAAGTGCAGAGAGAGGAGAAATGGGGGCGGGGATGAGTGCAGGGGGCCCCCTAAGGGGCGGAGCATGCAAGTGCAGAGAGAGGGGAAGTGGGGGCAGGGATGAGTGCAGGGGGCCCCCTAAGGGGCGGAGCATGCAAGTGCAGAGAGAGGAGAAATGGGGGCGGGATGAGTGCAAGGGGTATCCTAAGGGGCGGAGCATGCACGTGCAGAGAGAGGGCAAGTGGGGGCGGGGATGAGTGCAGGGGGCCCCCTAAGGGGCGGAGCGTGCAAGTGCAGAGAGAGGGGAAATGGGGGCAGGGATGAGTGCAGGGGGCCCCCTAAGGGGCGGAGCGTGCAAGTGCAGAGAGAGGGGAAATGGGGCAGGGATGAGTGCAGGGGGCCCCCTAAGGGGCGGAGCTTGCAAGTGCAGAGAGAGGAGAAATGGGGGCAGGGATGAGTGCAGGGGGCCCCCTAAGGGGCGGAGCGTGCAAGTGCAGAGAGAGGGGAAATGGGGGCAGGGATGAGTGCAGGGGGCCCCCTAAGGGGCGGAGCATGCAAGTGCAGAGAGAGGAGAAATGGGGGCAGGGATGAGTGCAGGGGGCCCCCTAAGGGGCGAGCATGCAAGTGGAGAGAGAGGGCAAGTGGGGGCAGGGATGAGTGCAGGGGGCCCCCTAAGGGGCGGAGCATGCAAGTGCAGAGAGAGGGCAAGTGGGGGCGTGGGGCCCCCTAAGGGGCGGAGCATGCAAGTGCAGAGAGAGGAGAAATGGGGGCAGGGATGAGTGCAGGGGGCCCCCTAAAGGGGCGGAGCATGCAAGTGCAGAGAGAGGGGAAATGGGGGCAGGGATGAGTGCAGCGGGCCCCCTAAGGGGCGGAGGATGCAAGTGCAGAGAGAGGGGAAATGGGGGCAGGGATGAGTGCAGGGGGCCCCCTAAGGGGCGGAGCATGCAAGTGCAGAGAAAGGGCAAGTGGGGGTGGGATGAGTGCAGGGGGCCCCCTAAGGGGCGGAGCATGCAAGTGCAGAGAGAGGGCAAGTGGGGGCGGGATGAGTGCAGGGGGCCCCCTAAGGGGCGGAGCATGCAAGTGCAGAGAGAGGGGAAATGGGGGCAGGGATGAGTGCAGGGGACCCCCTAAGGGGCGGAGCATGCAAGTACAGAGAGAGGGCAAGTGGGGGCGGGATGAGTGCAGGGGGCCCCCTAAGGGGCGGAGCATGCAAGTGCAGAGAGGGGGGAAATGGGGGCAGGGATGGGGGCAGGGATGAGTGCAGGGGGCCCCCTAAGGGGCGGAGCATGCAAGTGCAGAGAGAGGAGAAATGGGGGCAGGGATGAGTGCAGGGGGCCCCCTAAGGGGTGGAGCATGCAAGTGCAGAGAGAGGGCAAGTGGGGGCATGGATGAGTGCAGGGGGCCCCCTAAGGGGCGGAGCATGCAAGTGCAGAGAGAGGGGAAATGGGGGCAGGGATGAGTGCAGGGGGCCCCCTAAGGGGCGGAGCATGCAAGTGCAGAGAGAGGGCAAGTGGGGGCGGGATGAGTGCAGGGGGCGCCCTAAGAGGCGGAGCATGCAAGTGCAGAGAGAGGGGAAATGGGGGCAGGGATGAGTGCAGGGGGCCCCCTAAGGGGCAGAGCATGCAAGTGCAGAGAGAGGAGAAATGGGGGCAGGGATGAGTGCAGGGGGCCCCCTAAGGGGCGGAGCATGCAAGTGCAGAGAGAGGAGAAATCGGGGCAGGGATGAGTGCAGGGGGCCCCCTAAGGGGCGGAGCATGCAAGTGCAGAGAGAGGAGAAATGGGGGCAGGGATGAGTGCAGGGGGCCCCCTAAGGGGCAGAGCATGCAAGTGCAGAGAGAGGGCAAGTGGGGGCAGGGATGAGTGCAGGGGGCCCCCTAAGGGGCGGAGCATGCAAGTGCAGAGAGAGGGGAAATGGGGGCAGGGATGAGTGCAGGGGGCCCCCTAAGGGGCGGAGCATGCAAGTGCAGAGAGAGTGGAAATGGGGGCAGGGATGGGTGCAGGGGGCCCCCTAAGGGGCGGAGCATGCAAGTGCAGAGAAAGGGCAAGTGGGGGCGGGATGAGTGCAGGGGGCCCCCTAAGGGGCGGAGCATGCAAGTGCAGAGAGAGGGCAAGTGGGGGCGGGATGAGTGCAGGGGGCCCCCTAAGGGGCAGAGCATGCAAGTGCAGAGAGAGGGGAAATGGGGGCAGGGATGAGTGCAGGGGGCCCCCTAAGGGGCGGAGCATGCAAGTGCAGAGAGAGGAGAAATGGGGGCAGGGATGAGTGCAGGGGGCCCCCTAAGGGGCGGAGCATGCAAGTACAGAGAGAGGGCAAGTGGGGGCGGGATGAGTGTAGGGGGTCCCCTAAGGGGCGGAGCATGCAAGTGCAGAGAGAGGGGAAATGGGGGCAGGGATGAGTGCAGGGGGCCCCCTAAGGGGCGGAGCATGCAAGTGCAGAGAGAGGAGAAATGGGGGCAGGGATGAGTGCAGGGGGCCCCCTAAGGGGCGGAGCATGCAAGTGCAGAGAGAGGGCAAGTGGGGGCGGGGATGAGTGCAGAGGACCCCCTAAGGGGCGGAGCATGCAAGTGCAGAGAGAGGAGAAATGGGGGCAGGGATGAGTGCAGGGGGCCCCCTAAGGGTCGGAGCATGCAAGTGCAGAGAGAGGGCAAGTGGGGGCAGGGATGAGTGCAGGGGGGCCCCTAAGGGGCGGAGCATGCAAGTGCAGAGAGAGGGGAAATGGGGGCAGGGATGAGTGCAGGGGGCCCCCTAAGGGGCGGAGCATGCAAGTGCAGAGAGAGGGGAAATGGGGGCAGGGATGAGTGCAGGGGGGCCCCTAAGGGGCGGAGCATGCAAGTGCAGAGAGAGGGGAAATGGGGGCGGGGATGAGTGCAGGGAGCCCCCTAAGGGGCGGAGCATGCAAGTGCAGAGAGAGGGCAAGTGGGGGCGGGGATGAGTGCAGGGGGCCCCCTAAGGGGCGGAGCATGCAAGTGCAGAGAGAGGGCAAGTGGGGGCGGGGATGAGTGCAGGGGGCCCCCTAAGGGGCGGAGCGTGCAAGTGCAGAGAGAGGACAAGTGGGGGCAGGGATGAGTGCAGGGGTCCCCCTAAGGGGCGGGGCATGCAAGTGCAGAGAGAGGAGAAATGGGGGCAGGGATGAGTGCAGAGGGCCCCCTAAGGGACGGAGCATGCAAGTGCAGAGAGAAGGCAAGTGGGGGCAGGGATGAGTGCAGGGGGCCCCCTAAGGGGCGGAGCATGCAAGTGCAGAGAGAGGGCAAGTGGGGGCGGGGGGCCCCCTAAGGGGCGGAGCATGCAAGTGCAGAGAGAAGGCAAGTGGGGGCAGGGATGAGTGCAGGGGGCCCCCTAAGGGGCGGAGCATGCAAGTGCAGAGAGAGGGCAAGTGGGGGCGGGGGGCCCCCTAAGGGGCGGAGCATGCAAGTGCAGAGAGAGGGCAAGTGGGGGCGGGGATGAGTGCAGGGGGCCCCCTAAGGGGCGGAGCATGCAAGTGCAGAGAGAGGGCAAGTGGGGGCGGGGATGAGTGCAGGGGGCCCCCTAAGGGGCGGAGCGTGCAAGTGCAGAGAGAGGGCAAGTGGGGGCAGGGATGAGTGCAGGGGGCCCCCTAAGGGGCGGGGCATGCAAGTGCAGAGAGAGGAGAAATGGGGCAGGGATGAGTGCAGGGGGCCCCCTAAGGGGCGGAGCATGCAAGTGCAGAGAGAAGGCAAGTGGGGGCAGGGATGAGTGCAGGGGGCCCCCTAAGGGGCGGAGCATGCAAGTGCAGAGAGAGGGCAAGTGGGGGCGGGGGGCCCCCTAAGGGGCGGAGCATGCAAGTGCAGAGAGAGGAGAAATGGGGGCATGGATGAGTGCAGGGGGCCCCCTAAGGGGCGGAGCATGCAAGTGCAGAGAGAGGAGAAATGGGGGCAGGGATGAGTGCAGGGGGCCCCCTAAGGGGCGGAGCATGCAAGTGCAGAGAGAGGAGAAATGGGGGCAGGGATGAGTGCAGGGGGCCCCCTAAGGGGCGGAGCATGCAAGTGCAGAGAGAGGGCAAGTGGGGGCAGGGATGAGTGCAGGGGGCCCCCTAAGGGGCGGAGCATGCAAGTGCAGAGAGAGGGCAAGTGGGGGCGGGGGGGCCCCCTAAGGGGCGGAGCATGCAAGTGCAGAGAGAGGAGAAATGGGGGCAGGGATGAGTGCAGGGGGCCCCCTAAGGGGCAGAGCATGCAAGTGCAGAGAGAGGGCAAATGGGGGCAGGGATGAGTTCTGGGGGCCCCCTAAGGGGCGGAGCATGCAAGTGCAGAGAGAGGGGAAATGGGGGCAGGGATGAGTGCAGGGGGCCCCCTAAGGGGCGGAGCATGCAAGTGCAGAGAAAAGGCAAGTGGGGGTGGGATGAGTGCAGGGGGCCCCCTAAGGGGCAGAGCATGCAAGTGCAGAGAGAGGGCAAGTGGGGGCGGGATGAGTGCAGGGGGCCCCCTAAGGGGCGGAGCATGCAAGTGCAGAGAGAGGGGAAATGGGGGCAGGGATGAGTGCAGGGGGCCCCCTAAGGGGCGGAGCATGCAAGTGTAGAGAGAGGAGAAATGGGGGCAGGGATGAGTGCAGGGGGCCCCCTAAGGGGTGGAGCATGCAAGTACAGAGAGAGGGCAAGTGGGGGCGGGATGAGTGCATGGGGCCCCCTAAGGGGCGGAGCATGCAAGTGCAGAGAGAGAGGAAATGGGGGCAGGGATGAGTGCAGGGGGCCCCCTAAGGGGCGGAGCATGCAAGTGCAGAGAGAGGAGAAATGGGGGCGGGATGAGTGCAGGGGGCCCCCTAAGGGGCGGAGCATGCAAGTGCAGAGAGAGGGCAAGTGGGGGCGGGGATGAGTGCAGGGGGCCCCCTAAAGGGCGGAGCATGCAAGTGCAGAGAGAGGAGAAATGGGGGCAGGGATGAGTGCAGGGGGCCCCCTAAGGGTCGGAGCATGCAAGTGCAGAGAGAGGGCAAGTGGGGGCAGGGATGAGTGCAGGGGGGCCCCTAAGGGGCGGAGCATGCAAGTGCAGAGAGAGGGGAAATGGGGACAGGGATGAGTGCAGGGGGCCCCCTAAGGGGCGGAGCATGCAAGTGCAGAGAGAGGGGAAATGGGGGCGGGGATGAGTGCAGGGGGCCCCCTAAGGGGCGGAGCATGCAAGTGCAGAGAGAGGGGAAATGGGGGCGGGGATGAGTGCAGGGAGCCCCCTAAGGGGCGGAGCATGCAAGTGCAGAGAGAGGGCAAGTGGGGGCGGGGATGAGTGCAGGGGGCCCCCTAAGGGGCGGAGCGTGCAAGTGCAGAGAGAGGGCAAGTGGGGGCGGGGATGAGTGCAGGGGGCCCCCTAAGGGGCTGAGCGTGCAAGTGCAGAGAGAGGACAAGTGGGGGCAGGGATGAGTGCAGGGGGCCCCCTAAGGGGCCTAGCGTGCAAGTGCAGAGAGAGGGCAAGTGGGGGCAGGGATGAGTGCAGGGGGCCCCCTAAGGGGCGGAGCATGCAAGTGCAGAGAGAGGAGAAATGGGGCGGGGATGAGTGCAGGGGGCCCCCTAAGGGGCGGAGCATGCAAGTGCAGAGAGAGGGGAAGTGGGGGCAGGGATGAGTGCAGGGGGCCCCCTAAGGGGCGGAGCTTGCAAGTGCAGAGAGAGGAGAAATGGGGGCGGGATGAGTGCAAGGGGCCCCGTAAGGGGCGGAGCATGCAAGTGCAGAGAGAGGAGAAATGGGGGCAGGGATGAGTGCAGGGGGCCCCCTAAGGGGCGGAGCATGCAAGTCAGAGAGAGGGCAAGTGGGGGCGGGGATGAGTGCAGGGGGCCCCCTAAGGGGCGGAGCATGCAAGTGCAGAGAGAGGAGAAATGGGGGCAGGGATGAGTGCAGGGGGCCCCCTAAGGGGCGAAGCATGCAAGTCAGAGAGAGGGCAAGTGGGGGTGGGGATGAGTGCAGGGGGCCCCCTAAGGGGCGGAGCATGCAAGTGCAGAGAGAGGGCAAGTGGGGGCAGGGATGAGTGCAGGGGGCCCCCTAAGGGGCGGAGCATGCAAGTGCAGAGAGAGGGCAAGTGGGGGCAGGGATGAGTGCAGGGGGGCCCCTAAGGGGCGGAGCATGCAAGTGCAGAGAGAGGGGAAATGGGGGCAGGGATGAGTGCAGGGGGCCCCCTAAGGGGCAGAGCATGCAAGTGCAGAGAGAGGAGAAATGGGGCAGGGATGAGTGCAGGGGGCCCCCTAAGGGGCGGAGCGTGCAAGTGCAGAGAGAGGAGAAATGGGGGCAAGGATGAGTGCAGGGGGCCCCCTAAGGGGCGGAGCGTGCAAGTGCAGAGAGAGGAGAAATGGGGGCAGGGATGAGTGCAGGGGGCCCCCTAAGGGGCGGACCGTGCAAGTGCAGAGAGAGGGGAAGTGGGGGCTGGGATGAGTGCAGGGGGGCCCCTAAGGGGCGGAGCGTGCAAGTGCAGAGAGAGGGCAAGTGGGGGCGGGGATTAGTGCACGGGGCCCCCTAAGGGGCGGAGCATGCAAGTGCAGAGAGAGGAGAAATGGGGGCAGGGATGAGTGCAGGGGGCCCCCTAAGGGGCGGAGCGTGCAAGTGCAGAGAGAGGGGAAATGGGGGCAGGGATGAGTGCAGGGGGCCCCCTAAGGGGTGGAGCGTGCAAGTGCAGAGAGAGGAGAAATGGGGGCAGGGATGAGTGCAGCGGGCCCCCTAAGGGGCGGACCATGCAAGTGCAGAGACAGAGGGCAAGTGGGGGCGGGGATGAGTGCAGGGGGCCCCCTAAGGGGCGGAGCATGCAAGTGCAGAGAGAGGACAAGTGGGGGCGGCGATGAGTGCAGGTGGGCCCCTATGGGGCTGAGCATGCAAGTGCAGAGAGAGGGGAAATGGGGGCAGGGATGAGTGCAGGGGGCCCCCTAAGGGGCGGAGCAGGCAAATGCAGAGAGAGGGGAAATGGGGGCAGGGATGAGTGCAGGGGTCCCCCTAAGGGGCGGAGCATGCAAGTGCAGAGAGAGGGGAAATGGGGGCGGGGATGAGTGCAGGGAGCCCCCTAAGGGGCGGAGCATGCAAGCGCAGAGAGAGGGCAAGTGGGGGCAGGGATGAGTGCAGGGGGCCCCCTAAGTGGCGGAGCATGCAAGCGCAGAGAGAGGGCAAGTGGGGGCAGGGATGAGTGCAGGGGGCCCCCTAAGGGGCGGAGCGTGCAAGCGCAGAGAGAGGACAAGTGGGGGCAGGGATGAGTGCAGGGGGCCCCCTAAGGGGCGGAGCGTGCAAGTGCAGAGAGAGGGCAAGTGGGGGCAGGGATGAGTGCAGGGGGCCCCCTAAGGGGCGGAGCATGCAAGTGCAGAGAGAGGAGAAATGGGGGCGGGGATGAGTGCAGGGGGCCCCCTAAGGGGCGGAGCATGCAAGTGCAGAGAGAGGGGAAGTGGGGGCAGGGATGAGTGCAGGGGGCCCCTAAGGGGCGGAGCATGCAAGTGCAGAGAGAGGAGAAATGGGGGCGGGATGAGTGCAAGGGGCCCCCTAAGGGGCGGAGCATGCAAGTGCAGAGAGAGGAGAAATGGGGGCAGGGATGAGTGCAGGGGGCCCCCTAAGGGGCGGAGCATGCAAGTGCAGAGAGAGGGGAAATGGGGGCAGGGATGAGTGCAGGGGGCCCCCTAAGGGGCGGAACATTCAAGTGCAGAGAGAGGGCAAGTGGGGGCGGGGATGAGTGCAGGGGGCCCCCTAAGGGGTGGAGCGTGCAAGTGCAGAGAGAGGGGAAATGGGGGCAGGGATGAGTGCAGGGGGCCCCCTAAGGGGCAGAGCGTACAAGTGCAGAGAGAGGAGAAATGGGGGCAGGGATGAGTGCTGGGGCCCCCCTAAGGGGCGGAGCATACAAGTGCAGAGAGAGGAGAAATGGGGGCAGGGATGAGTGCAGGGGGGCCCCTAAAGGGGTGGAGCATGCAAGTGCAGAGAGAGGGCAAGTGGGGGCGGGGATGAGTGCAGGGGGCCCCCTAAGGGGCGGAGCATGCAAGTGCAGAGAGAGGACAAGTGGGGGCAGGGATGAGTGCAGGTGGGCCCCTAAGGGTAAGTGCGATGCAGTGGCCACCTAGTAAGAAGGGGGGTCAGCCGCCAACCCAATAAGTGCAGACTTGAGGAGCACCACAGGTCAGTTATGTCCGAAGGCAAGTGCAGGGCGGGGGTGGGGGGCAGATGCTGTAGGCGATTGGGCAGAATGCCAGGACCCAATAGGACTCTTAAGGGCTCATGGCAGCAATCTCAGCTACTGTGGGAGATTAGCATGGGAGGGAGAGAAGTAAGGAGGAGGAGAAGAGGAAAGTCTTGAGGTGCTTGCAGAACTTGAGGAGATCTGGCTCAAGATGGAGAGAAAGCAGGAGAGGCTGTTCCAGAGGAGGGAGCCGTTCGAAAAAAGAGAATGGCCCCCGACTCTCTGCTTAGAGAAGCGTTGGACCAGCAGAGAGTTGGAGTCAGAGGATCGGAGGGGTCTGAAGGAGAGTATTTAGTGAGAGTGAATTCCAGATCGTGTGGTGCCCGACCCCAGAGAGCCTTGTGGATGATGCAGAGGGTCTTGAATTTGATCCTTGCAGCCACCGGAAGCCAGTGCAGAGATTTTAGGGCTGGCCAGATGCGGTCCCTGGACTTGAGGCCAAGAATAAGCCTTACCAACCCTGTTCTGGATTAGCTGGAGGGGGCGGAGAGAGGAAGGTAGATTAAGGAAGAGGCAGTTGCAGTAGTCCAGCTTGGAGAGAATCAGGGCTCTGAAGACATTGCGCTTCTGGTAGAAGGTGAGGAGAGGGAGGATGCCCTGAGGAAGTGAAGTTGGAAATGGGACTTCTTGGCACGGTCCAAGATGTGAGGAATGAAAGAGAACGAGGAGTCGAAGATGACTCATAGGTTTCTGGCTTCTGAGGAATGAGAGGGGGGGGTGCATAGAGGGTGGCCGAGAGAAAGGGAGGAAACAGGGAACAGGAGTCCCGATGGGAAGGGTCTCAGTCTTGCTGGCATTGAGACAGAGATTGGTAGAGGTGCGCCAGAGATGGGACTTGGCTGGAGGACGAATCTTGTTTTTTCTTAGGGCACAGCATCAAATATAGGATGGGACTCAGAGTTTAAGTTTTGCCCCTTCTATGAATTGGGGCAAAGCCAGTTTGCTCCATTCCCTATTAAACAAGCCACAGAAGTGGAGCCAAGTGGATTTGCTCGACTTTTAGCACCGGTGCAAACATTGGATTTCTGCCCGCATCGCTCTGGTCTTAAGCTCCCTGATATTCGCATGTGCCCCCCATCTTTCTGGTTACATACTACAGCCAAAGCCGCCCTACGCCCGCGGGTTGGACCCGGGGCGATGGACCCTTTGTCATGTAATGTAACTGGCCCTTTCATAGTGCCACTCCTGCAATCTCAGCGGCCTCTTGGCGCTAAGCGACATATTCCACTGCAGAGGTGAGTAGATCGCCGTTTTATGGGCGTCTGCAGAAAATGGATCTTTTTCGAAGAAATCTACATTTAGAAGAACCCCTTTGAACATGTTCCTCCCCAGCCCATCCTAGCTCCGTGGCGAGGGAACCCTCCTGACTTCCTGGCAGGATCTCTGCAGAATTATGCATCTTCAGTGTGGCGAGACCACCCCCCCCCCCCCGCCCCCATCCCCCCGGTTTCCCCCGCTTCTCCGCCTTTGCACAGGCAGCTGGAGTCGTCATTTCGCTCTTTTGAAGCTGTGGTTTCGCGCCTCCCCGGCGATGACGTCATTATTATAATGTACGTGGCTTGTAGGGTGAGCCAAGAAGAGCCAGCGAAAGAGGCCCCTCATCGTGGATATGGCGACAGCGGTAAAAAAAAAAATGGTGCAACGAAATTACCGCCATGTTCACCAGGCTAGCAGATTAGGAGGAAGGAGAAATATTGGAGGAAATACCCCCAGCGCATGGATGGGGGAATTTCCTCCAAAAAAGAATGGGTGAATTCTTGCCGGCTAAATTCCTGCAGGCGCTGCATAGGGCGCTGTGGCACTCACTACTAGGAGGTAACCACAACCCTCACTCTTGCGGATCTGCCATGAGTGCAGGTGGCCACAACCATAAAGATGTTGGCGGTATTTACTGTGCAAATACCGCCACGCTCTTAATTTTAAGCCCAAAATCTTTCAGACCGAATGAACAAAATAAGGACTGTTTAAAGATGGACGTCAGCACATTAGCCTATTCAATGTACCCATCCCTATTGTGCCATCCCCACTGTGCCCATGTCCATAGGGCCTATCCCCATTATACCCATCTCCTCATGCCCATCCCCAGCGTCGCCATCAAGCCCATCCCCATCAGGCCTGTCGCCCTCATGGCCATCCCCACTGTGCCCATCCCCATCAATCTCATCACCATCGTGGCCATCCCTACCATGCCCATCCCCACTGTGCCCATCCCCATCAATCTCATCACCATAGAGCTCATCCCCACTGTGCCCATCAAGCTCATCCCCATCGTGGCCATCCCTACCGTGCCCATCCCCCTCGTGGCCATCCCACCGTGCCATCCCGCTCGTGGCCATCCCACCGTGCCATCCCCCTCATGGCCATCCCCACTGTGCCCATCCCCATCAATCTCATCACCCTCGTGGCCATCCCTACCATGCCCATCCCCATCGGTCCCATCCCATCAAGCCCATCCCCCTTGTGGCCATCCCACCGTGCCATCCCCCACCGTGATACCCTATACAGAGCACGAGCAAACTGCGGTTGGGTAACATCTAAATATTCTTTTAAGAGCTTTTTTTGACCTGTGGCTGATTTACAAAATGATCCTACTGAATGCATTTACCAGTTCAGACCTATTGGCTTTGCCAATGCTTGTTTTATTAAGGTGATAACATTTGCTGAGCATGAGATGGAAAAACGACCTATACATGGACGGTTTTTATTTTTTATTTATACTTATTGTGATACAATCCAAAAATTGGATTTTACACAACTCATAAGTATATACATCCCAAAAAAACATATATACATCTCAAAATACAAACAGAACATAGACAGAGCATAAACAAGACAAATCAACTCACTCATATGAAATATAAGATATAAAAGTATAAAAAAGTATAAGAAAATACAAATACATCGCATAGCAGCCACGTAGAGGAATTTGATAAGTTAAGGTAGGTGAGTTACTCTACCAGGTGAGCACCTATAGTTATTGGGAATTCCCCAACCCAATACAGCAGTGTATAAAAGAGACCATTAGGTATCACTTTATTACTAAAGTGATAGGGTTTTCACTGAAGTAAAAGCTTCACATGGTTCCATACCCTAAAGAGAGCTAACTGAAGGCCTAAAGTGACTGGATTCAAGCATCCATACCAAAAGAACTCATCTTTTATTGCCTCAAGGTTGTGGACCCATTTTTCATATGAGTTCATGTATAACGGTCCCAATTTTGGGCAAAGTGTTAGTACGTGCCGAGCAGATTCTAGTGCTCCTATTTTCTTACATATTCTACATGTTCTAGATTCACGAGGGATTTTTAGCCTTGGGCCAATTATGGTAAGCACGGGGAGCTGGTTTGTTCTTAATTGTAGCAAGAAGCGTCTAACATCAGGTGCCGGGGTGAGCAAGAGATACACCTGGGGTCTAAGATATCTATGGGTGACATGAAGTACTGCCTCATACCCTTTTAAGGTTGCTAAATGCTCCACATTCAAACACCAGTTCCACTTGTTCAGCTTATCTTGGAATGCTCTTTTCTGGTGAATAAACGGTAAATGTTTTAGCTTTTCATAGGGCCAATCAATCTCCATAAACAGTGATTCATTCAACTGTTTATAAGACCCACCGCTAGGGTGTTTTTCCAGGTCAAAGCTTTGCCCTGCCAGTTTGAGCAATTTACAACGTGGGTTGGCTAAGGCTTTCAGGTAGAAGGAACCTCTCGCGCGCAGTGCCATCCCTCTCAGGGAGACAAGACCCAGTTCCAATCTTAGATACTGTACTGAGCAAGAGGGTCCCAGGCCAAAGACAGAGCGCCAATAGTGTCCCTCTAGAATGTTTAGCCACATCAAGTCTTGCATTGCTAAGGCCTCCAGGCCATATAGCACAGCAGGGACAAAGCACTGCATATACAACTTCATGATACCAGCCATGCTAAAGCCAGCCGTCCCCTTAGCAAATCTACATGCCTGGAGGGTAAGCAATTTAGCTCGTCTTTTTTTGTTTCTGATAATGGCTTCATAGTCTGATAAGGCCATAAAATCCAGCCCCAAATATGGGTATTGCTTCACCACTGCAATAGTTCCCAAATTAGTATCAACACCAAATCTTCTTGGCCCTTTTCTTGCAATAGTCATTATTTTTGTTTTTTCCAAGTTTATAACAAGACCCAATTTAGCAGAGTATTCCTGTAGTTCATTAAGTAGAGTCTTGATACCGCATAATGTCTGGTCAAATAGAATTAGATCATCTGCATATAGCATTCCCGTAAGTGGGGTATCCTTCAATTTAGGAGGGCAGTTTGATTTTAATGCCATACGTGCCAGCAGATCTGCTATATATAAATTATATAGCATAGGAGCCGTTACGCATCCCTGCTTTACTCCTATGTTGGTACAAATCTCTTTGGATACCTCCCCCCGGTCATTAAGGCGGACCCTTGTTACGGTATTACTATGCAGAGCTATCAGAATATCTACGATCCAATGTGGGCATTCCATATCTTTTAACTTGCACGACAGGGTATCCCGATCCACCAGATCGAAAGCACTTGTGAAGTCTACAAAAACAATGAGGAGTGTGGCATCCTTACAGCTCATGGTGTTATTTATTAGCATGTCTAGGACCCTGATGTTATGGGTAGTGCCTGCTCCGGGTCTAAAGCCAGTTTGGGCATAATGCAAAATCTGTCTTTCAGAAACCCAATTTTCAATCTCTTTAAGGACCAGCGTGTTAAAGATTTTGCTGCTCACATCCAGCATTGAGAGTAGGCGATAATTGGCCGGTAAGGTGCGCTCCCCCTTTTTGTATATAGGTATTAATACAGACTTCTTCCAAGAAGAAGGAATTTGGCTAGATCTACAGATCCTTGAATATAATGTGAGTAGTATCTGTGCCCACTTATGTGGGTCCTGCTTCAATACCGCATTAGCCAGACCATTTGGGCCGGGAGCATTAGATGATTTTAAATTCAGTATAGCCTGTTTTATACAACTATAGCTCAGGGGGAGGGGCCAAGTTAGTGCCCCCATAGTGCTTTGTGTGTTGGTCGTATTCTCTCTAAAGAATTTGTTTGAAATATAATCTACCCATTTTTCTCCCTGAATGGGGTTTAGGACCTTCAACTTCTGTTCTCCCCCCGCCTTTGCCAATATTTGCCAGATCTTGCTGCTATTTTTACTGCAAAGAGCTTCAGCAAATTTTTGCCATTTACTTCTTTTTTGAGTCTGGCGGTACCTTTTTAGCCAGATGTGATAATTACGTTTTATCTTTAAGGTCTCCGAAGTAAATATGTTCACCTCAGAGATAGAAGTTTTGTGTGTTCTTAAGAATCTTAGGGCTCTTCGCATAAGGCGTTTCTGGTCTCTGATATTAGCGTCAAATGTTCGAATACCCCCACTCTTCCAGCTTATCATCGGGGTAGGATTAGCTTTAAAGAGTGAGTGTGTTAAATGGGTAATCCAAGATTCAATTTCCTCTGGACTCTTACCCCACATTAATTGCTTAATGGTCTTGTCACTAGGGAAGTAGATAGAGGTCATTTTTTCAATATATCTGTGTGTCCATCTAATCTCGTTACCCACAAGGTTAGAAGCCAAATCTTTACAGGAATCCACCTTTATACTGTCCCCTCCACCCTCTACGGCTAAAGTGAGGGATCCATGATCACTAAAGTCGTTCAGCATGATGTCTAGATGCATGACATATGAGAGGATACACTCCAATATGGCCACATAGTCCAAAACAGAGCTCTTTTCCCCCACAGACCAGGAGTCTTTCCCAGGTATATCTCCCCTAGTACGACCATTTAGAATGGTCAAGTTACATTCTCTAATAATGTCCAACCAGAGGCTTCCTTTGTTATTACTCTTCGATAGGGGCATATCACATATATTCTGGACATAACGGTAGTTCCCACACCCTTCCAAGTCAAAGCATTTTGCGTTCAGATCTCCACAAAGTATCACTGCTGGCTTATTATCCCCAGTGTACCAAGCAGACAATATAGTGTCCAATTTATCTCCTATGGATTCTGTGTTCTGCTCACCCGGCGGGTCATAGATATTAATTATCAGGACCTCATTACAACCTGCCCAACCACCCGGCGGGTTTATTTCAATCGCCAAGGCATTTCCTCCTGGGCTATCCTGATAAATCAATTTCGGGTTGTATGAGGACTTTACCCCAATTAGAAGACCCCCTTTCGGTCTACCCCTGTCTCCCCTTACTGCCATACATTGAAATATAATATAGCCATCGAACGCCAAGTCGAAAGTTACCCAAGTTTCTTGCAGTAGGAATATGTCCGCAGCTAAAAGGATATTACAGGAGACTCCCTCATTTATCCAATGGCTATGTCCCCTCGTATTCCAACTGATGATGGTAAAAGTTCATTCCCTTTTCTTCTGGTCAAGCATTCCTTGCAGCCATTCCCACCCTTGTTCATCGCTGAGTCTTTGCGCAGCCTTTGATGTTGTTGATCCAGCTGCACCAGGGGTACAAGCGCAAGAGCATTTCAGACACTTTTCCTCCATCGAAACAGTAGATATGGGTATGTCTAATTTGTATCCCAGATATTCTAGGGACGACCAGTTTGCCCTTATCATGGCAGCTGTCTCTGGTAAGCAGCAGTGGATTGTAGTTAATTTTACTCCCTTTTGGAGCGAGGGTTCAACAAAGCTGACATCGCTATTATTTAGTATCCTCAGCGATGGAATTTTTGAGAAAAGAGCAAAGAGTGCAGATCTATTTAATTGAGTGCCCATTTTTTCGCCCTCAATGGGCGCTATAGTAACGTTTTTGATGTCCAGTTTAATGTCCAGTTTTTAAATACTCGAGGGCTCCCTGTTCTCCACACAAGGAATTTTGGTAGGAATGTGTTGGGGGAAAGAAGGGGTCGGTACGGCAGCCTCAGTTGCCTGCCTGGGTATAGATACAGAGTTTTGTAGCCCTTCTCCTAATTCAGAGCAATTTGGCGTCTGGGCTTCCGAGTGCTGACTGGGTTGTCCCAGTTGTTCCTCCATTAACCAGCTGGTTAATGTGCCCACTGTATGGGCAGATCTTCGTTTCCTTCTGTCCACCCGTTTACGTTGTTTTTTAGATAGATTTTTAACTGGTGGCCGTGGGGTAGAGTTTCGGGGCGGGGGGGAATTGTTGGTTTTTTCCTCAGCTTTCTTTGCCTGTCTTCTCTGTTTTCTGGAGAGCTGTGTTCTATTTTCCACCACCCCCTCCCCCGTAAGAGGAGGTCCATGTTCCTCCTCCATCGTGGTTTCTTTGTCTAATGTTGATCTTGGGATTGTCTTTCCCCGACCCTTTGGAGGTATAGCAGTGGGTGGTAGTTCCCGCAAATCAATGCAGGGGATGATTGGTGATTTGATAGAGACACTCAGCAGTTTGTAGAGAGCCAGGACCACTCTCCCCTGAGCTTTTTGATCTTCGTGGATCCTACCACAGAGTTTTAGCAATATTTTGATGGCAAAATTAAGTGTTGAGTTCTCAGATTGTGATGTTTCGTGAGTACTATAATCTGGTGGTGCAAGGTCATGTACAGAATTTCCAGAATCAAAGGCCATATTTGGACTAGCCGATAAACGTGGATCCATTGATGAGGGTATAGGGATAATAGTTGGTGAGGTGGAGGACAGGGGAGGGTCCGTTTGCGAGGCAGAGGATACAAGAATAGGGTGTTCCTCATCCCCCAACAATGGGGCTTTAGCCAATTTCTCCAAGATCGGCAACGTAGTTCCTCTTGGCGCCGGGGTGTCTGGTATAAAATCTCTGAGGACAGGGGACCCTCCGGCTTTTTCCTCCATTTGTTTCCCCTCTTGTGTACCCACTCGCTCCTGAAGGGCATAGCACAACTGTAACAGGGAGTCATTATCAAGATCCAATGGTAGGTAACTACCTTCTCCCTCTATTTGAGGCGTGTTCCCTTTTTTTGGGCCAATCGCGTGCCTTCCCTCCTGTGGTTTACTGGGAAAATATGCATCCAGAGGGCCCTTTAGGGGGACCACCTCTTTGCCTCCTGCGGCGTTCATATCTCCATTTTCCGCCATAGGAGTTTTACTCAAATCCGCTATAGGTCCTTTATTAGATCGTAGGCCATAAGGTTTCCTCCCCCTTGCCATTTTATTTCGATTAGTTGCCTTACCCGGCATTCTCTTAGCCAAGATAGGTCTAGTAACAACTCCTTTCTAAGCTCTGTTCAAGTCCAAGGAAGGGAATAGATAAGGAGCCGCCTTTTTGAGCAGCACCGCTACCTTGGGCTGAGGCAGTTTATTGCCACGCTCCCAAAAGGTTTGCCTAGAGTAGCGAGCGGATTGCAGTGATAGTGTAGGCAATAAGAAGGTTAGGGAGAGTTTTAGGGCTTTTAGCTTTCCCAAAGTACCTTGGCCTTTTGGCACTAAGGCAATGCCTAGTTCTGATCAGTCACCTTCGGCTTCCTCACTCTCCCGTTTTATAAAAAGCAATTTTTCAATGATCACATAGAGATAGTGTGGGCTGGTTACCTGTACGTGCACCGTGATGTTTGAGTCCGCACTTGATGTTTTGACTTGATTGAGAATCCTGGAGGGATCAAAGAGGGAATTACCTCCGCAGTCTCCCTCAGTGCGCCACCAGTGCCTAACAGCTGCACAACAGCCAGAGCCCTTTACCCCTGTCGGGCTTAACGCCGCACGGGCGGCTGTGTGCAGGATAAGAGCCTCCTTACGAGGTCACGTGATGCGGTCATGTGAAGAGAAGCTCCGCCTTCCTTCCCTCGGAGCAGCAAGAGCAGGGGGCTCGCAGTGCTGCCTTAAAGCGTGTGCAAGTTCACAGGCCGAAAGCACGTAAATGTCACGAGTGCTAAAGAAATGCTCCTTCTCAACGCCGCACGGGCGGCTGTGTGCAGGATAAGAGCCTCCTTACGAGGTCACGTGATGCGGTCACGTGAAGAGAAGCTCCGCCTTCCTTCCCTCGGAGCAGCAAGAGCAGGGGGCTCGCAGTGCTGCCTTAAAGCGTGTGCAAGTTCACAGGCCGAAAGCACGTAAATGTCACCAGTGCTAAAGAAATGCTCCTTCTCAACGCCGCACGGGCGGCTGTGTGCAGGATAAGAGCCTCCTTACGAGGTCACGTGATGCGGTCACGTGAAGAGAAGCTCCGCCTTCCTTCCCTCGGAGCAGCAAGAGCAGGGGGCTCGCAGTGCTGCCTTAAAGCGTGTGCAAGTTCACAGGCCGAAAGCACGTAAATGTCACCAGTGCTAAAGAAATGCTCCTTCTCAACGCCATGGACGGTTTTATGAACTGGGCCGGGAATGGTACGTTGCGGGACATCATGCGGGCGGCTGTAGTCCCTGCTGGTTGCACGGATCTGTATCTGTTCATCGGCTCGCAGCAGAGGCGTTACTAGGGGGGCTCTGGGGGGGCTATAGCACCAGGTCTTTTGGTTGTAGACCTAGATAGAAGCTCATGGTCTACAGCCAAAGGGCTGGCTAGCCCATAGTCCCGACATTAGCCTAGCCCTGGATCTTTTCCAGACCTAGCAGCACCCCTGACGCACAGAATCACGGTATGCAGCTCTACTCATACCTGTCTACACCTCAATTTCTTCTCTCCCTTGACCCCTAGCCTGCCTGTCCCCTTGCCCTTTTCACCCTGCAGTTTGGGGGTACAGTCCATATTCGTGATTCTGTGGGCCTCTGATCATGCAGAACCTTATAAAGTCCCCTAAGTGGCTAATTTTTCAGAGGACTTTTTGATTGCTCGGCCCTTAAGTCTCAGAAAACGAATGGAGTTTGAAAAGAAGAGGTGGTTTACCCTGGCATCTGCCCGGGGGAGCTGCTGAAGTGATCCAGGTGTGCACATTACACCCAATGTCCACATACTTATAAATTACAGAAGGGCCTATAGCCTGCCCTTGCTGCCTACGCCTTCTCACATGAATCCTTCCCATCATGCCATCTTCCTTCGGGAATTTAGTTTCCATTCTAGCTGTAGCCTAGACAAACCTCTGACAATCTCTAGTGTAATCTGATCAACGCCTTATTCTCCACATTATGTCTTTGCTGAACAATGTGCCTTTGAAGGTGCGTGTTTCGCACTTATTGCATCGTCAGGGCATTCATAAAGGCTTTAAACTAAAGTAACAGTACATCTCCTTGGTACACATATTCAATTTTAGGGCTGGTATAAAGTTATAGAGCGCTCTTCTAATAACCATTGGTGATGTTCTATATTTACCAGTGTCTGATCCTTCTGTCATTATAGATTTCAGATAAGCTTCTATGTCTGTTTTTTGCTTGGATTGTTTATTTATTTTATATTTTACATTTGTAAAGCGCCCAAGCCTAAAGGCCTCAGTAGGGGGGGGGGGGACTTCCACTGAACTAAGAGCTCAGGGGGACGTTCTCCAGTTGAAGTCTTCATACGTTATTGGGTCCCCTTCTCAAATACCATTGCACTTCGCACGCAGACCTTCTTGGTCAAGCTTCGCGGCTTGTATTTCCATTTCATCGACTCATGTGATCGCTGCTCACGACACCTGCCATTGGCCAGTTTCTGCTGTCCCGGAGGTTATGTGGACCATCTGCGTGTAGCAGATTCAGCCTTGGACCAGGTGCTGGACCCCATTCCAATGCTTCTGTGTGTCCCTGTGCAGAGACACCCTCATCAAGTGCAGGCTCTGCATTTTTGCAACACATGCATTCACACCTACCCGGAGCCCATGAACACCCATTGCTAAATATTCATTTGCTCTGGAGGCGTCGCTGTATAGCCCCCAGCCAGTCGCCTCCTGCCCCCAAGCTGGACTCTGCATGTGGGCAGCCTGTGTTACATTACTTCTGATTCGAGAGAGTCATTTCCTTCCCCCTATGACTCCCATCAGCCTTAGCTAGCATAGTCAATGGTGAAGAATCATGGGAGTTGTAGTCCAAAACATCTGGAGAGCCACAGGTTGCAGGCCCCTGCTCTAGTGGAACTTGTTCCTTCCAATTTTAGACTGGCTCCTGACGCCTGTGGTCGCTCAGCTAAATCCTGCAATTTGTGCTTGGCTATAATTAAGATAGTTTGAGAGCCATTCGACCGATTCAATAGCGAATTACACACAGGCGGTGAAACCCTACAGTTGTGCGGATATCAGTTGGCATTAAAACGCCATGAACATTGTGTTTAAAAACGCCATTACTGCCCACTCGCTGCTGAAGCGGTGCACAGTCACAGTGTGTGGTGAGTCATCGAGCCTTCTTCACAATTCTGCAGAATTCCAACCCTGTCCTCCTTCTACCCTGTGAGCGGCACCGAGAAAGGCTACATCTGCCGGCTTCCTTACACACTTTCCAACAGGACCCATTCTAATCTGTAGGTGCTTATCCAGTCCTGGTTTTCTTCTTTGCATTCGGGGACTTGTAGTTTCCACTTTTCCCATTGTAAAGCTCGGACTACAAGTCCCAGAATGCAACATAAAAAACAGGATTGGCTAAGCACCAACAGATTGGAATGGGTCATGTTGGCAACTATGCCATTCCGGAGATCGACGAGAGCATGACAGCGGCACCAAGACCTGAAACCCTCGAACTTATGTGAAGACCAGCTTTAAAAATTCTGCTTTCATCGTCATCAGAAAACTTTTATTCGCCCCCCCCTGAAAATAAAACTCAGCTTAACCAAAATATAAAAATAGAACGCGAAGCACAGTGATATATAATATGATTGGTTATTTATAACAAGCTTAATACCCAGAGGTTTCTAAGCGCGGACCCGGGGATCGAACCTGGGGTGCAGCACGCCTTCTGATCCAACCTAAGTACGTGTATTTAACCACCCAAGAAATTGCACAGGCTCTGCAGAGGATCATTGCATTTCCCTGAGTAGGTCTGTGCGCCCTCAAAAAGAGGGTTTTCAGATATCTCACTTTGAGAAATGTAAACCCATCACACAGCGGCATAAAACGGGTCTGGGTTTGCAGTGGAGCCGGTCCAGGTGCTGGTAAACGCGGCCCCTTTTGAGGCGTTCCACCTGAACTCCCTGTGCAGAGCAGGAGCAGACTGGGCTGAATAACAGCGGAATGACAGCTATGTATTCAACAAAGCCCAATTCCAGTTTGCATGATAAATATAAGGTCCTGGGCCCGCTGACTCCAGCCCCCTCCTAAAAACCAAAGAAGCTGCTGGTTTTGCTGTGTTTTTGCTCTCTCTGTCTACAGATGGCGAGTTCTCCCCCAGGCCTGCCAAATCCAGGGACGGCCGCCATCTTTTGACGTGAGCAAACCAGGGCTGAGATCGGCCTCCCTGGAGTGCTAAAACACGCCCCCAAAGACTCTCTGTATTTGGTTATGCCCGGGGTTCCCCACTCTCGTATCCTTCCCCGGCAGAGCCCTCCCAACCTCTGCAAGCCCTTCCCCAAAGCCCGAGGAGCCTTCCCTACCTCTGCAGGGCCTTCACCTACCTCTGCAGGGCCCTCCCTACCTCTGCAAGCCCTTGCCCAAAACCTCAGGAGCTTTCCCTACATCTGTAGGGCCTTCACCTACCTCTGCAGGGCCCTCCCTACCCCTGCAAGCCCTTGCCCAAAACCTCAGGAGCTTTCCCTACATCTGCAGGGCCTTCACCTACCTCTGCAGGGCCCTCCCTACCTCTGCAAGCCCTTGCCCAAAACCTCAGGAGCTTTCCCTACATCTGCAGGGCCTTCACCTACCTCTGCAGGGCCTGCACTTCCTCTGCAGGGCCTTCACCTATCTCTGCAGGGCCCTCCCTACCTCTGCAAGTCCTTTCCCAACACAAAAGGAGCTGTCTCTGCTTCTGCAGGGCCTTCCACATCCACTTGAGACGCCTTTCCTACCTCTGCAGGTCCTTCACCTACCTCTGCAGGGCCTACACCCACCTCTGCAGCTCCTTCTCCAACGCATGAGGAGCCTTCCCTACCTCTGCAGGGCCCTCCCCACCTCTGCAAGACCTTGCCCAAAACCTCAGGAACTTTCCCTGCATCTGCAGGGCCTTCACCTACCTCTGCAGGGCCCTCCCTACCCCTGCAAGCCGTTCCCCAAAGCCTGAGGAGCCTTCCCTACCTCTGCAGGGCCTTCACCTACCTCTGCAGGGCCCTCCATACCTCTGCAAGCCCTTGCCCAAAACCTCAGGAGCTTTCCCTACATCTGCAGGGCCTTCACCTACCTCTGCAGGGCCCTCCCTACCTCTGCAAGCCCTTGCCCAAAACCTCAGGAGCTTTCCCTACATCTGCAGGGCCTTCACCTACCTCTGCAGGGCCTGCACTTCCTCTGCAGGGCCTTCACCTATCTCTGCAGGGCCCTCCCTACCTCTGCAAGTCCTTTCCCAACACAAAAGGAGCTGTCTCTGCTTCTGCAGGGCCTTCCACATCCACTTGAGACGCCTTTCCTACCTCTGCAGGTCCTTCACCTACCTCTGCAGGGCCTACACCCACCTCTGCAGCTCCTTCTCCAACGCATGAGGAGCCTTCCCTACCTCTGCAGGGCCCTCCCCACCTCTGCAAGACCTTGCCCAAAACCTCAGGAACTTTCCCTGCATCTGCAGGGCCTTCACCTACCTCTGCAGGGCCCTCCCTACCCCTGCAAGCCGTTCCCCAAAGCCTGAGGAGCCTTCCCTACCTCTGCAGGGCCTTCACCTACCTCTGCAGGGCCCTCCATACCTCTGCAAGCCCTTGCCCAAAACCTCAGGAGCTTTCCCTACATCTGCAGGGCCTTCACCTACCTCTGCAGGGCCCTCCCTACCTCTGCAAGCCCTTGCCCAAAACCTCAGGAGCTTTCCCTACATCTGCAGGGCCTTCACCTACCTCTGCAGGGCCCTCCCTACCCCTGCAAGCCCTTGCCCAAAACCTCAGGAGCTTTCCCTACATCTGCAGGGCCTTCACCTACCTCTGCAGGGCCCTCCCTACCCCTGCAAGCCCTTGCCCAAAACCTCAGGAGCTTTCCCTACATCTGCAGGGCCTTCACCTACCTCTTCAGGGCCCTGCCTACCTCTGCAAGCCCTTGCCCAAAACCTCAGGAGCTTTCCCTACATCTGCAGGGCCTTCACCTACCTCTGCAGGGCCTGCACTTCCTCTGCAGGGCCTTCACCTATCTCTGCAGGGCCCTCCCTACCTCTGCAAGTCCTTTCCCAACACAAAAGGAGCTGTCTCTGCATCTGCAGGGCCTTCCACATCCACTTGAGACGCCTTCCCTACCTCTGCGGGTCCTTCACCTACCTCTGCAGGGCCTACACCCACCTCTGCAGGGTCCTCCATACCTCTGCAAACCATTTCCAACACAAAAGGAGCCTTCCCTACCTCTGCAGGGCCTTCACTTACCTCTGCAGGGCCCTCCCTACCTCTGCAAGCCCTTCCCCAAAGCCCGAGGAGCCTTCCCTACTGCTGCAGGGCCCTCCCTACCCCTGCAAGCCCTTGCCCAAAACCTCAGGAACTTTCCCTACATCTGCAGGGCCTTCACCTACCTCTGCAGGGCCTGCACTTCCTCTGCAGGGCCTTCACCTATCTCTGCAGGGCCCTCCCTACCTCTGCAAGTCCTTTCCCAACACAAAAGGAGCTGTCTCTGCTTCTGCAGGGCCTTCCACATCCACTTGAGACGCCTTCCCTACCTCTGCAGGTCCTTCACCTACCTCTGCAGGGCCTTCACCCACCTCTGCAGCTCCTTCTCCAACGCATGAGGAGCCTTCCCTACCTCTGCAGGGCCCTCCCTACCTCTGCAAGCCCTTACCAACATTCAAGGAGCCGTCCCTACCTCTGCAGGGCCTTCACCTACCTCTGCAGGGTCCTCCATACCTCTGCAAGCCCTTCTCAACATCTGAGGAGCCTTCCCTACCTCTGCAGGGCCCTCGCCTACCTCTGCAGGGCCTGCACTTACCTTTGCAGGGTCGTAAAACTACTTTAGAAGGAGGGGTCTCCAATCTATGCATGGCCTACCCTTACGCATATGGGGCTGTCTCCTACCTCTGGGGAGCCTTTGTTTAACTCTGCAAACCCTTTCACCGCCTCTGCAGGACCTTACACTACCCCTGCAGGGAGTAAAACGACCTCTGGGGTCCCTCCCCAGAGAAGGGCCCTCAGCAGCCTATGTATGGCCGACCTCTGCCCAGATTGGGCCATAACCTACCTCTGGAGTGCCATCTTTACCTCTACAAAACCCTTCACTGCCTCTACAGGACCTAACTCAGCCCCTGCATTCCTTCCCTTGTCTCAGCAGGCCTTCCTCTGCTGGGGCTTCAACCACCTCTGCAGGACCTTACACTACCTCTCCGGGACCCTTCCCCACCTAACAATGGGTGTGGGGCTTTCCTCTACCTTCTCAGTGCCTTCCCATCCCTACAGAGCCATTCTATTCCCTTAGGGGCCTTGCCCAATGTCCGTGGGACTTTTTCTTATTCCTATAGGACTTTCCCAACCTCTGCAAAGCCTTCACCCACCTATGCAGAGTCTTAACCTCCCAGTGGCCCTCCATTGCCTATTAATGCCTGTTCCCGCCCCATACAGGGCCTTGGCCTACCTCCACAGGGGCTTCCCCTACCTCCAAAGCCCTCCAGCTGTTGCTTGATTTTGTGTTATATTTGTGTTATTGTCTCCTGCTTCCTCACTTTTCAGATCTCTTTGGAAAAAAGGAAATGTTTTTCTTTAAATGTCTAATTTTCAAACACTTTTGTTGCAGCCATAACACACCAGGTAGCACCCCCTGAATATGCAACAACAAAAACAAAAAAACAGAAGCTGGACCTGGAAATGTAATCTGTGAACTAGACCATAAACCCATGTTTTAAAATAACATTTGTATGATGCCCTCTATTGACAGGAAACAGTAACTGCAGCCCAGGGTGAGAAGGCTAATCAAATGCTGGATTATGTAAATTAGCTCCCATAAACACCCAGACTCAGCCTAAGAGGATTCCCGCCTCACACACTAATATACCCATCACCTCAAAGGCCCAAGCAGGACTCGGGAACCTCCAGGAAGAATGGACGGGGGCTTATTCTCACAAGAAGCTGATGTTGAAATCCCACCCTCAGTTAAATGTGCACATATTTTCCTTCCAGCTTTCCCATCTATAGAATCTGGTGGTTCGTGTCCTAGGGCAGTAAGTAGAGGGGCATTGCATGCTGTGTTTACTTGAGCACGGTTTTCTACATGCTTTGGCGCACCATGACACTGTGGAAGGCTCATAGTCTGACCATAAGTACTTTACGCACAAGCCTAGGGTTTTGATAACCTTGACATAAAGGAGTGTGACAAATCCCAGGACATAGTCACTGCTTCCTAAGTGGGAGCCCCTTCCCATGGGGCAAGGGAGGTTCGGCTGCTACCCGATAGTCCCCCTGGAGGTGGTACTCAGCGGGTGGATCCCATGGGATTGGAAACCCCCTACAGGACCAGTGACGACTATTCTGGCAGAACATGGTATCTTCCCAACACCTATACCTTTCCCTTTCATCCCCTCTCTCTCCAAAACTACCCTCCTATCCATCATACTTCTGTAGAACTCAGAAAGTAGAAAAGACTGAGACGAGGAAGAGTGGAGTAGTTGCCATGAAGATCCAAGCCAAAGGACTGAGATGAGGAAGAAGTGTGAGGATCACACTAAGAAAGCTACCTGAACAGTCTAGTCTTCAACTACAGACCATATTGAATGCTGACACAAAAACTGACAACAGACTTATCTGCCTGTCAGATCTTCCCTGGAGGAAACGAGAGCGTGGTGAACGCTCACTGCGGAGAACAGCAAGGGAAGACCAGAATGCGCAATAGCGAGAAGCACAGTGTCCCAGGGACCCGGCCCCAGAACAATAAAGCCGACTGGAGAGAACACAAGCTGCATGGCACTACAGGACCACGCGGTCAAACTACGAGTTCCATTCCAAACAAGGACAGGAGCTGCAGAGACGCTGCAGCAAGCTGAGAAGAGCCCCATAGAGCCAGCAAGCCGAAGCAAGGAACGGGGAACCATGCCACCGCCGGAGATCTGCAGCCAAGACCCTAAAGGTATTTGGGTGGCTGAGTCTCTGATTGGGTATGCTCAGAGGGACGAAAAACCCTAAAGTCAACGGTACAGGAAAAGAGGGCAAAAGAGGATAAACCCCATGGGACATTAAGAGAAGCACGAGCAAAGCAATATAATAAAGAAGATAGGGTCTGGGACCCTTACCTGAAAAGCACATATCACGTAACAAGGATACCGAATCTTCCTTGTGGCGGTACTTGGAGGGAAGACGACCCAGGGCTGTTAATTAAGAGGGGAGAAGGCAAAGAGTACTGTGAGAATAAGATATATGCAAACAGTGCTTGGCGGGAGAGTAAACCAAGTCTGCATGTGAGATTAAGTAAACGTGCAGAGATCTGTGAGAGGGATACATATGAACGCAGTGCTTGGGAAGCTAGTAAACCAATTCCGTGTTGGAGCCTTGGAGACCTGAGAGAAAGGAGAATCAGGTCTGCCAACCAGGGTCAGGGACCGACCTGAGTCTGGAGAAGCATTCAGACTCCTCTTTTTCATTCCAGTGCCTGGTAGAAGGGAACCAGGCCTGCCTACCATGGTCAGGGACTCACCTGAGCCTGGAGAAGCATCCAGACTCCTCTTCTTCATCGCAGTGCCTGGTAGAAGGGAACCAGGTCTGCCTACCATGGTCAGGGACTCACCTGAGCCTGGAGAAGCATCCAGACTCCGCTTCTTCATCGCAGTGCCTGATAGAAGGGAACCAGGTCTGCCAACTGGGGTCAAGGACCCATCTGAGTCTGGAGAAGCATCTAGACTCCTCTTCTTCATGGCAGTGCCTGGTAGAAGGGAGCCAGGTCTGCCAACCAGGGTCAAGGACCCATCTAAGTCTGTAGAAGCATCCAGACTCCTCTTCTTTATCGCAGTGCCTGATAGAAGGGAACCAGGTCTGCCAACCAGGGTCAAGGACCCATCTGAGTCTGTAGAAGCATCCAGAGTCCTTTTTTTGTCACTGTGCCTCGTAGAAGGGAATCAGGCCTGCCAACAAGGGCCAGGGACCCACATATGTCTGAAGAAGCATCTACACTCCTCTTCTTCATCGCAGTACCTGGTAGAAGTGAACCAGATCTGCAGCCAGGATCAAGGACCCAAATGAGTATGGAGAAGCATTCAGACGTCTATTCTTCATCACATTACCTGGTAGAAGGGATCCAGGTCTGCCAACCAGAGTCAAGGACCCACCTGAGTCTGGAGAAACATCCAAACTCCTCTTCTTCATCGCAGTGCCTGGTAGAAGGGAACCAGGCATGTCAACCAGGGCCAGGGACCCACCAGAGTCTGGAGAAACATCCAGACTCCTCTTCTTCGTCGCAGTTCCTGGTAGAAGGGAACCAGGTCTGCCAACCAGGGCCAGGGACCCACCTGAGTCTGGAGAAACATCCAGACTCCTCTTCTTCGTCGCAGTGCCTGGTAGAAGGGAACCAGGTCTGCCAACCAGGGCCAGGTACCCATCTGCATCTGGAGAAGCATCCAGGATCCTCTTCTTCATCGCAGTGCCTGGTAGAAGGGAACCAGGTCTGCCAACTACCGTTAGGAGCCCACCACTATTTAAGGAAGCCTGAGAAAGGCCAGTTGGGGAAAAGCAGACATTTCTCAATTGTTGAACTGTGCTGTAAGCCTAAGGAAGGCTGGGGAAAGGAAACAGTCCCCCCAGCAGTTGACAAACTGTACCAGAAGCCCAAGGAAGGCTGGGGAAAGGAAACGGTCCCCCAGCAGTTGACAGACTGTACCAGAAGCCTAAGGAAGGCTGGGGAAAGGAAACGGTCCCCCAGCAGTTGACAAACTGTACCAGAAGCCTAAGGAAGGCTGGGGAAAGGAAACGGTCCCCCAGCAGTTGACAGACTGTACCAGAAGCCTAAGGAAGGCTGGGAAGTGAGAGATTCCCCCGAACATTTGAGTTTAAATGTTAAGAACTTTCTAAAACAAGTACTGTCTTTTTGTCCAGGGGAAGACATCCTTCTTTTCATTTAGTTTAACACAGAGCGTGAGGGACATAGGACTGTGGATTCTTGTTCTGACATCCTAACGGCGTGCTTAGTCATTTTGGTTGAGGCAGGTAGTCCCCTCTTGGACTGAGGGCACGATAGGGGTTTCTTTTCATTTCATCATCAGAATAAAAGTTTTATGCCAACCACCATGACCGCCCTGTGTCAGAGCCGCAACGACCCCTCTGTGTCAGAGTCTTACTTCTACACCCTTACATGAGCAACCAAAAAAATGTGAGGGTTTTTGTCCTCACTTTTCATGGAGCTTTGGCAAACTAGTCAACTTCAGATTTCTGGCATACAGGGAGGAGGGCTTTGCTGCCTGTGTTTTCTTGGGCATGGCTTCTGCATCCCCAGGCTCACCATGCAGTGAGTAATTTCCAGACGTGCGCCCCTTATGCAGAGGACTGTCTCTCCTCTTGGCGCTGGGCCCCATAGATTACAGTGGAGTCCCACAATATATTCGGTCCAATTCTACACATAACTCCTCCACCTTTTCCTTCTCAGGCCTTCCTCTGCATCTTATCTACTCCTCTCGCCCTCATCCCAACTATCTGCCCAGCTTTTTACTTCTCCTTACCACTACTGAATGTCCTATCATACTCCTCCATTGCCGATCTGACGGGCAAAGTGCTTCGTAGCCATACGCTTTGGCACGCTGCGAAATACAAATACAAGATGACATAAATAATTCACTCCGCCATCAAAGAGAAATTGAAGGCAAATTTCACCAGTTTCATTTCGACGGCTGTGACTTCAACCCCACCCCTCCCCAATAACAACATTGAAGAGGATAACGTTATAGGCTTGGGTCAGCTAGATCTCTTTAAGGCGCCCAGGAAGGTTCCTAGAACTCTATCGGCCTCATTACGAGTTTGGTGGTATCTGAGCGGTAAATCCGCCCAGATACCACCAAACGGAATTATCGTTATAGCCACTTGGTGTGACGGAATTACCGCCATATTACAAGTGGCGGTGTAAATCCCCATTTTCTTCGAGTCCATTGGACTCAATGGGCTTTTCTGGCAGAATTACTGTGGCAGTAACTCCGCTGTGGACATTCTGCCGATTTTGCAGATTATTTCGGCAGAGAGTTTTGCTAGAGGTAAATTCGCAACTCCAGGACCATACCTGTAATATAGCGGAGCGGGAAAAGCGGCAGTAATTTGATTACTGTCTATTTTTTGTAATGAGGCCTAATGAGTTAAGGGGACCCCCACCCCTAATTAATGAATATGGATGGACATGAGGCATGTTAACCTTCCCACTGCTTTGAAGGCAGATTGGAGGATTGACTTGCAGGGGACTGGGGTCCACTGGAGATGACGGCAAGCAGGAAGCACTCGCCAAGATGAATATACTTGTGACGTTATAGTCACCAGCACTGGATACATTGATGAGTTGAAAGTGTGAAGCAGCCCTTTAAAGCCTTCTTGAGTTTAGGAGAGTGGATAAGACCAACTTCCTGCAAGGGGATTTGGGGGTCGGAAGTGGAGGGGGGGGCAAGAATTCGATCCCATGACCGGAAGGTGTCACACATTACTGACCCATCGTGCCTGTGTTTCTGCCCAGTGCCTTGAGTGTTGTATGTTGGGCAACAATTCAGTGGATGAGTTTTACCGCCTCCTTCGTTAATCTTTTCCTATTATTTTTTTTTAAATTCAAAGTTTATTGAGTTTATACAAGTTGAACATTCACTTACATTGCGATGAAGAAATTTCGGTGTATAAGTAGAAAGAGCACAAGAGAGAAGTATCATCAACATAAATCCTGTACAGTATTTCCTGAAAAGTGAACAGTATAGTGAACAAGAACAACAACGCCCAGTCGCACCCCTCCCCCTCCCCCCTCCCCCCCCTTCTCTAATATCTCCAAATAAATGGTTGGGAAACCTCCTTGCACAGCGAGACAACACCAGAGAACTTCGAATATGAGTATGATGACCGACCATTACACATAACGCAACTCAGAGAGCCGCCACAACAAAAATCTTCATTTGTTACTATTATTGGCACAAATCACAACAATGTATTGCACACTTTGTCTTTACGGGGCATGCTTGGCTCTAAACTCAGACCAGGCACTTTCAACATTAGTACGATCTCCGCGTAACGTAGCGGTCAGGCAGTCCATTCTGTAGAGGTTCTGTGCCACCCCAAGCCATTCGGTTTTACTAGGGAGCTTGGGCCGCTTCCAAACCATGGTGAGGCAAGCTCGCGCAGCCATCAGGAGGCCCTGTACCATCCTAGGCGCTTTCACAACGTCGTCTCCTGTTTCGATCAGACCGAAGAGGACAAACATTGGTTGCTTCACCCTCTCTTCATCATCCAGGTCCCTGATCCAGCTAAGAACCTCCGACCAGTAAGTCTGGACCATGGTACACCCCCACCACATATGCCAGTAGCCAGCCCGCTCCCCACAACCCCTCCAACAGTATGGACTAACACCTTGGTACATTTTGGCGAGCCTGATCGGGTCATACTGCCATCTATACAAAAGTTTTATAGCATGCAATTTGTATTGGCAGGATATTGAGGACTTCGCAGTGCGTCTGCAGATGTGTAGCCACAGCTTTTCGGAGATCTGTCTGCCCATATCCGCCTCCCATCTGCCCTTGAGCACCAAAGAAGGGGAGATGTCAGTCTCGATCATGGCCGAATACATAGCACTGATCAGACCACTGGAGCCTGTACATCGATCAAGGATCGCCTCAAAAGGGGTAAGGTCCCTCTGCAGCTGGTCTTTCCATACAGGCCTTGTCATCACCCCTTTGAGTCTCAGATAGAGGAAGACCGAGAGTGCTCCTATGCCAAGCGCTTCCTGGAGCTCTTGTATAGTTACGAAGGTTCCCCCACGCCATAATTGGCCTGCTCTTTCCAGCCCCGCCTGGTACCATGTTTCGTAGCTTCCCGGTTCCGGTATGGCGTCACGGATCCCTGGAGACCAAAGGTGACCCAGGGGGGATGGCCACGTCGTGACTCCAACCATTTTCTTGCCTGGTCTCCAAATAGCCCATAATGTACCTAGGATAGGGTGAGATCTAACACTTTCACGTAACTGGGATCTGGGGACCCATAACCATTCAGGCACAATAAAGGGACGAAGGTGGTAATTATCTAAGGCTATCCACTGGGGTTCCGAGCGTTGCCTAAAGTGTGGGACAAGGACTCTAAGTTGCGCCGCCCTGTAGTATGTTTCCATGTCCGGGAGGCCTACTCCCGCGTTGTCTTTGCGGAGCTGGAGTAAGGGTCTTGGGATTCTGGGTCTTTGGCCCTGCCACAAGAAGGACAAAAACATTTTTCGCACATCTACGAAATATTCCGGGGGCAACCTAACGGGGAGCATCTGGAACAAATATAATATCTTGGGGAGAAAGACCATCTTTATGGCATTTAAACGACCCATCCAGGAGATTGTGAGTTTAGACCACCGTTGGCTATCTTTCTGTAAGGCAAGTAGCAGTGGGGGGAAGTTAGCACCATATAGGGAATCGAAGTCACGGGTAACATTAACGCCCAAGTAACGGAGGGTAGTGAGGCTGACTTGGACTCCCAACGGGGCAAAGCGTGCGATCTCAGAATCTCTACTCTTATCAATCGGGAGGAGGACTGATTTCTCCGTATTGATTTTTAGGCCGGCCAGCGCGCCGTATTCCTCAATTATTTCAAGCGCAGCTGGGATTGAGGCCAAGGGGTCGGTCAAATGAAGCAAGATGTCATCCGCATATAGCCCCAGTTTGTACTCTCTTTCTCCCACCGTGATGCCCTTGACTCTACCGTCATTTCTTAGTTTCTGCGCCAGCGGTTCAAGGGACATGACGAACAATATCGCCGACAGTGGACAGCCTTGTCTCGTACCTCTTTCAAGGGGGAACCAACGTGAGTATCCCCCATTCACCGCCACCGATGTCGTAGGGGAGGCATACAATGCTCTAATGGCACGGCAGAGTCTGGATCCCAACCCATATGAGACCAATACTCTTTCTAGAAAGTCCCAGGACACCCTATCAAAAGCTTTCTCAGCATCAAGTGATAAGAGCAATGGGTCCCCCTCCATTCCCTGTGCCTCGTATAATAAGTGGAGTGTTTTTCGCATGGTATCTGCGCCCTGCCTGCCTAGAACAAAGCCAACCTGGTCAGAGTGCACCAGTCTAGGGAGATATGTTTCGAGCCGAGCCGCGATGACCCTAGCATACACCTTGGCGTCGATGTTAAGAAGTGAGATGGGCCGATAAGAGCTACAGTGTTTAGGGTCTCGGCCTTCCTTGGGAATTACAGCCAATAGGGCCCGAGAAAAGGACGGAGGGGCCTGCCCAGTGTCAAGAATGTGATTAAACAAGGATGCTAGGAAGGGTGCAAGGTGGGTGGAGAATGCTTTATAGAAACCCGGTGTAAATCCATCTTCCCCCGGGGCCTTCCCTATTTTCAGCCTCTTGATGGCACTTTCCACCTCTTCCCCAGTGACCGGAGCGTCTAGAGATTCGGCCTCCGCGCCCGTGAGGGCGGGGAGACACGCCCCCACAAGATATGCATCCACGCTCCCCACAGGGGGAGGGGGGTCACACATATATAGGTCCTCATAGAAGTAGGCAAATGCCTCCTGTATGTCCTTCGGGGATGTGACCGTTGTATCTATCAGGGTGCCATCATTCCTCTCAATTTGGTCGACCCATCTCTCTGCTCTCTGCGCACGGAGGCGGGCCGCCAAGAGAGCATCTGCCTTGTCCCCCTTCTCATAGTATTTCTGTTTAAGGTATTGCAAGGTCTGGGCCGTTTTGCCAGCAATAAGAATCCTCAATTCTTCTCTAAGTTGCTTAGTTTCAGCTAAGTACTTTGGTCTATCAGCCGGGGTGGTCTGCGCCAGATTCTGTGCCACAGCAAGCTTCTCCCTGATGCCCCTTTCTAATATTGTACGTTCCCTTTTCTTTCGGGCCCCCTCCCCTATAAGGATACCCCTCCAAGTAGCCTTGGCTGCTTCCCATACAGCTACCTTCCCTACTTCCCCAGTATCATTAGTCGGAAAGAATTGCTCAATCTCTATCTCAAAGGTCTCTCTAAAGACCGGGTCGGCCCAGAGGGAGTCATTACACCTCCATTTTGTGTTGCGCGGCGACAGCTCACCCCAGGATATGTCAACTGTGACCATGTCGTGGTCTGACCAAGCGGAGGGGTATATAGTGGCAGCTTGCAGTACACGTAGAAGATCGTTAGAGAGAAAGATATAATCGATGCGTGTGAGTGTGTCGTGGGGGAGGGAGTGAAAGGTAAAGCCTTTTTCCGACGGGTGTAGATGTCGCCAGCTGTCTACAAGGCCATAAAGATCAAGGGTAGACTTAATTTCAGCCTCAGTTCGAGTGTTGGGAGGGTCTAAAGCATCAGCCCTGGTCTGTCTGTCAATAGAGCTATCCATCCATATGTTAAAGTCTCCGCCCAGGACCGTGTATCCCTTAGCCATATTGAAGACTTTTTCAGAGATTCTATGGAGAAAGCGATTTTGCCCTTGATTGGGTGCATAGAGTGTGGCCAGAGTAATCGTCGTGCCCCTTATATTGCCCACAACCGTGATCGCCCTCCCCTCATTGTCCGTCCATATGTCAAGGGTTGTCATTCGGAGGCATTTACGAACCAGAATTCCCACCCCTGCCTTTTTGAGTATACCCGAGCTCCAGTAGGTGAGCCCGATATCACGTGATGGGATGGCTTTCTCCTCTCCCTTCCGATATCTCGTTTCTTGAAGGAACAAGATGTCTACATTCGACCTTCTAAATTCCCTGGCCACCATCGACCGTTTTGTGGGAGAGTTCAAGCCTTTGACGTTGAGTGTGCAAATGCGTAATGTGTCCCTACGGGGTGTGAGTGCCATCTTGAGTGTAATTGTTGATCGTGGGCGGCCATTCCCTCTGTGCCACGGCACATTTCCTGTCGGCCATCGCTATGCATGGGTCGTCGTGATGGGATTGGTTCCCAGAGAATCCCATGGAGACCGACGACCAACTCGTCTGGAGCATATCGTGGGCCTCGGTGTGCGCAAGGTGTGTCTGCGTGTACGTCGTGTCAAAATCAGTGTGAGAAGTGTGTTCCCCAACCACCCCCTCCCCCACCCCCCTCCCCGTCCCCAACACATTCGGCGCCCGATTCGCCCAGGTTGACATCACCCAGCCGAACTCGGACCACCCGTGAAGACCGCAAAACAGGCGGTCCTATCATAATAGGATAATATATATCAGTGAGCCCCCAACTTTTGTGTGCACTTAACGATAACAATAATTCAGTAACAGAGACATTTACCCTCCCCCAGGAGCTAGCGGAGCAGAGATATTATGCCTTATCACATTTCTAACATCTGCGAGACATCGAGCTAACAATACCTCACACTTGGAGGAGGCGACCTTTCACAGTCAGTCACATATAGGGAGGTCGACTCGCACATGAGAGTTCGTAACCTCCGTGGTGGAGTAATTTTCCCAGTTTACCTCTAACCAAATAGTATGTCAAAGTACCTCAGGCACCCTGTCAATGTTCCATATCTTGGGAGGTGTTCATTTTTCTGTATTTTCTAGAGCCTGGAATCCTTCTTCGCCGCGAAGCCTTGACTTTCCATTCACCACCAGATGATCCTTGATCCTCATGAGAGGGAGCACCCTCCGGCGCACCCAGCAGATCCGTCGTACAGTCAGCAATGTCTTTCTCCGAGACAAGTCTCATTGTCGAGCCTTCCCATTCGAAAGTGAGGGAAAATGGATACCCCCAGCGATACCTGACGCCCTTGTCTTTCAACATTTTCGTGATCGGAGAGCACTTTTTCCTCATCGCCAACGTGAGGGATGACAAATCCTGAAAAAGTGAAATGACGGAGTTCTCCAAGGACAGCTGTGGGGCGCTTCTGGCCTTGTCCAAGATTCGCGCTCTGTCCGCATAGTTATGGAATCGGGCCAGGACCGATCTCGGGGCCCCCGGTCTACCTCCGGCCCTATGGATGCGGTCAATTTTAGGCGCGTCAATTGAGTCATCGTTGTATAGGAGCTTCAGGATGGCATGCAACGATTGCTTCAGGTCCAGTTCGGTTTCGCCCTCTTTCTCAGGAAGACCAAATATTCGGATATTGTTCCGGCGCTCCCTGTTCTCGAGGTCATCGACCTTAAGGCGCAGTTCATTCTCTCTGTCCGATATATCTGCGATTCGGTGATCCATCTGTGCTTCCAGCACATTCAGAGATGTTTGGTTGTGCTCAACCTGTTCGAGCCTATCGTCCATTTTGTCGATCCTCTGCGTGATCTTGTCTATCCTATTGCCAATATCTGCTCGCATGCCCCTCATTTCGGCAAGCAAATCAGCAACATCCGCCTTGGTCGCGGTGGCCTCGGATCCTGCAGTCGACATTATAGAAATCAAGGAGGGCCCTGGGGATCTGGCAATTGGTGAAAACGTATATTTCGCTAGCCTGGTTTTAGGGTCCATAAAGGGAGGCCTCCCACAGCATCCGGGTCGTGAAGCGACGTTAGCACCCGCCAACGCGGGGGACGTGAAGGACCAAGCCACCAGGGCCTCCTGAGCTTTGCAGGGGGGGTGAGGGGTCCGCCTACCGTGTCGCGGTGGGGGTATCAACCGCCCTTGGCAGAGGTGCGCAGCCGGTTCCACGCGGAGGACCGAGAAGTGCGCCGGATCAGACTCAGAGGGCGGCACTTCCCGCGTATACGCAGGCCCGGGTTGGGAGTTCCGCGGAACTCACGCCGCGCCGAAGGCCTCAAAGCGCCGGCGTTAATTTCACCACGATGCCGCTTCCGATTTTCTCCGGGTTTTCTCTCAGGTGGGGGGGACACCTTCCCACGTCTCTTGGTCAAAAATCAGCTCTGGGGGGGGTCTCGAAGTGGGGGCTCACTGCCACTTTCCGGACCCTGTGTAGAGCGCTCACACGGAGAGGCGACTCATCCGCGCGCCCCCTGGTGGCCGACCCCTTTTCCTATTATTTTAATTAAGTCCAGTTCATAGCACGTACTTATGTTCTTTGAAGCTGGACACATGCTTTGTTTTCTTCTACAATATTGCAAACACATGATAGAGTCATGTATTTGCTAATAATTAGGCGTTGCTAATTACACACGCTAATTATGGGTTTCAGTCCGCCATGTTTGGTTGGGGTTCCGCCATTCTGTTCTGATAGAGGGACACGCCACGTCTTTCTTCACGTCGTCTATTTCTTTGTTGCTTTTGTCTCACTCTGTGATTTATATACATTTTTCTTAATGCCATGATTTGCTTTTTAATTGCGCATTGTTGTCTCATCCCTTGACGTATGCTTTGCTTGGCGGGCTTCCCGCCACCTTTGCTAGTTTGCTGCAGTTCCAAGTCGTCTTTGATAAATGTGTAATAAAGACAGTACACTGCGAGTGCATCAGTAACCGTTTATTTCGATCACCCTGTAGCCAGCCGTGCCACAGCTCCTTCAACTCTCTCAACAGTCCAGTGTAAAGCAACAACAAAGGTAAACAACATTGGAACATTAGAACTACGAGCGTGGAATTCTACATGTAGAATTCCACGCTCGTATGACACGAGCTGTGGAAAAAGAAAAATTGATATGAGGCCGGGAAGCCCAAAGGAAACACACCAACACAGGTTACAAAGGACATACAAAGCGCTTTATTCAAAGTTACAACAATTACCAAAGTCAATTGACAAACGGATAGCTATTCGGCCCTCAGAGTAACAGAACGAACCATCAACGGTAGTTCGCCGTGTTAGTGTGAGAGACCGTACATTGGGATACTCGGGTTTTTATACTTTTTATCCAGCTCTGGCTAACCCCCTCACGGGTTAACCATTCTTGGGACCAGGCCTAGGATTCGTTGCCAGGTCAATCCCATAATGTATGCATTTTGATCAGTTCCGCTGATACAGTTGTTCATTTACACATAGGTCAGGGATAGGACAAGGGGCCTCATTACACGGTAGGCAGTAGGGATTTACCGGCACCGGTAAAATACCGGTACCGGTAAATCCCTGCCGCCTTACTACGAGGTCCCTTAGCGGGTTGGAGTTTTAACGCCTGCTTTTTGCAGGCGTTAAATACCAACCCGCTAAGGGACCTCGGAGCTAATTACGGCACCACAAAATTGCGGTGCCGTAATTAGCGCCTTCCCCATTCCCATAGAGCCCTATGGGGCAGAAATGGGAATGGGGAAGGGCAATGGCGGAAGGGGGATTTACCGCCCCTCCAACCTTGGGATGGGGCGGTAAATCCCCTTTCCGCCAAGGCGGTGCCGGTATTTTACCGGCATGAGCCATGGCGCTAATAGCGCCATGGCTCACCGCCTACCGTGTAATGAGGCCCAAGGTCTCAGTTCACGACCCCAACAAGTGGCCTGCGGGCATATTACTTATTCATGTGTGCGGAGGTCACAACGGCCAGAATCCCACTCGAAATGTCATTCGGCCTCCATTTTTTTGTTCAGGGTGACTTCCACACTGCAAGAGAACCTAAAATGGCGGCTAAATCCAAGATGGCGATTTGCACAATACATTAAGGTCAAGACCTTGCCGCGAAATCTATGTACACGATGTTTTTAGACAACTTGGCGTAGGCCAACATACATTCAAACAATGCGATAGGAGGTACAATATTATTTCGATTTCCACAGAGCTACTTACAACACTTCTCCTCCCCTCACACACTCAATCAACATACATTCATCAACACTCATCCAGCGCAAAGGAAGACAAGGAAGAGAAGGAGAAAAAGTGGAAAGGAAAAGAATGGAAAAGTGGTGAACACACCACAAACAAAATGATCACCCTGTAATAGAACCCGGGCAAACTCATTATACTTAGAGGGGAACCTCCTGACCCTAACCGGGAGAGACCTACGAGTTCCGAACTCAGAGTCGGGCTCTCTGGGGGTTGTTACTGCTGCCTCCCCATAATTTGAAGTAGAGGCGGAACCTTCTGGACCCGTAGGTGCCACTTCAGCACCCCCCACGGAACCTTCTGGACCAGTGGGTGCCTCTTCAGCACCCCCTTGACCCATAGATGTCAAATCAGCACCCCTCGGGGCCCCACCCTCTGCATTTACAACTTCTGTGGTACTGCCACCCTCCACAGTACTGTCACCTTCCAGGTCGAGGATCACAGGCGGTCGACCCTCATGAAAACCACCATCAAGACCCCTCTCAATGCCACATAAGCCTGAGGTGTTTTCCTCTCGCACCACTACACCTCCCTTTTCCACAACAACCACACGTCTCAAACTCCACCTGGTACCATCGTCTAATTTTACATAACCACGCAGTCTTGGTCACCACACGTTGCTGCATGTATTTGCTCAAACCCTTAGCCACAAACCTCGGATTCTTCACGACAACTTGATCCCCAATTTCACTCGCAAGGGTTTCCTCAGTCTTAGTTGTCCCTGCCAAAAAGCCGCCTGTTTACGGCGCACCCTATCCAAAACGTCTTGTATGTCCACCTGTGACCGACCACCTCCACCGAGAGCGGGAACCCTCAATTTAGAGCCAGGCCTCCTCCCCCTCATTAGCTCAAATGGGGACAAACCCATAAAAATCGAAGGTGTCAGCCTATACGCCTTGAGTGCCTCAGAAACAACGCTGCACCACGGCAAACCGTTGGTGAGCGCCAATTGTATGGCCCCCTTCACGAAGCAGTTCATGCCCTCGACCAACCCATTGGCCTCCGGATTATACAGGGACAACCTATGGTGGCGAATTCCTAAATTAGAGAAAAACTCTTGCATGGCACTTGATACAAACTGAGAACCATTGTCCGTGACCACACCAGTAGGAACACCTTCTCTATCGAAGACAGAAGAAAGGAACTCAACCACTTTCTCAGTCGTCGCAGAAGTTAGCGCCGTGGCCTCCACCCACCTGGAGGTATAGTCCACCATCACCACAATTAATCTCAAACCACCACCCAAGGAATCTATGGGCCCCATTATGTCCACAGCTACCTTGGACCACACATCCTTAGGTATCTCCACAGGATAGATAGGTTGGGCAGCGGTCACCTTGCTCTTATCGCTGGCCGAACACGCTGCGCAGTCCTTCACAACTCTCTCGACATCATCATCCATCCTCGGCCACCAATATACCTCCCTGAGCCTCCTTTTAGTCATAGACCTCCCTAGGTGTCCTTCATGAGCCAACTCCACAAGCCTGCCCTTGAGTGACTCTGGCGGAATCAATCTTAAACTCCTGGCGATACCCCAAGGACCCTCAGACAATTCTGGCCACACATGACCAAACAACTTTTACAATTCCTCATCACGGACTCCGGTTCTGAGGGCGGACCTGATACTAATCAATACCGGATCCAGACTGCACTCCTCGCTCCATACCTGTTCGCAAATGGTGGGAGCAACGTCAGCTACCAACGTGCAATCGTCACCAGTCAATTCCTGGATTTGATCTGCGCCCCCCCCGACGTGGAAAACGGGATAGACAGTCGGCGACAGCATTCCTTTGGCCGGGCACGTACTCAACACTAAAATTAAATTCTCCCATATCAGCCATCCAACGCAGGACCCTGGAGGACGCCTGGGATAACCCCTTGCTGGTTAAAACGTCTACCAATGGTTTGTGATCGGTGCGCAATGTATACTCAACACCCCATAGGAATGTTCTAAAATGCCTTGAGGCCCAGACTGCAGCCAAGGCCTCCCTTTCGATCACAGCGTATCTACGCTCTGCCTCTTTAAGCACTCTGGATGTAAACGCAATGGGACGGAATGTGCCACCCTCCCACTGTTCCAACACTGCCCCAACGCCATACTCGCTGGCGTCCACAGTTAAGACAGTTTTCCTCGACGGACAAAAGGACGCCAAGGAAGGAGTTTGGTCTACATCCACCTTCAAGTTCTCAAACTCGCTCTGACAGTGATCAGACCAATCAAAATGTGCACCTTTCTTGAGTAATGCGCTCATGGCAATCGTTTTGTCAGAATACGCTGGTACAAATCTGCTATAATACTCAGCTAGACCCATAAAGGATCTCAACTGGTCTTGATTGAATGGGGAGGCGCGTCACGCAAAACCTTCACTAATTCCTCTTTAGGATGAACCCCTTCAGCATCTAAGGTATGTCTTAGGTAAGTCACACACTCCATACCCACCTTGCACTTGCTCATCTTGACTGTGAGACAACTCCTTTCTAACACACCCATGACCTTCAAGACTCTCTCATTGTGCTCCTTATTAGAACTTCCCCAGACCAAGATGTCATCTTGGAAGTATTCCACACCGCTGACACATGTGAACAACTTTTGCATAACTCGCTGGAAGACAGCAGAGGCGGAAGCTAAACCAAAGGGCAATCGGCGGAAACGGAATGCCCAAAACGGGGTGATGAAAGAGGTGAGCGGCGTGATTCGCTGTGAAGGTCTATCTGATGATAGGCAGATGAGAGGTCAAAGGTGGAAAAACAGGATGCCCCCCACCAAAGAGAGCCTCTCGCTGATGTTCGGCAAGGGATGCCTGTCGATCCAGATGTTGCAATTTAAGTCTCTAAGGTCGACACACATTCTCTTGCCCCCATCAGATTTGCCTGCCAGAACCACAGGAGCCAACCACTCCGATGACTCCACTTCCTCAATCACTGCTGCTTCCATGAGCTTGTCAAGCTCTGCCTTGAGTGAGTCTCGGGCAGCAATGGGGACACATCGAACTTTGTGTACAACAGGAGTGGCACCTCTTTTTAAAACTATCTTGTGTGCAAAACCCCGCAACTTGCCTAACCCGGATGTAAAAACAGTGGGAAACCTGTTTTGAAGTAACTCTGCCGTCAAGGGTGCAGCCAAATCCTTACCGCTCCCACTTCCTTCACTCACACTTAAAACTGGGACGGCTTTCCCGGGGCGAACCTCTATTTCCAGGGCAGCCTGCTCGTCCCACCCTACGACCGGATCACCCTTGTGCCCCACATAGAGTTTACCCTTGGTTCTCCGACCTTGAACCTCTATGTCAACCCAATCAAAATCCAGTGCCTTGATGGGAACACGACCGTAGGCGCAAGGGTTGATGTCAGAGGAATGCAAGTCAGACACTTTCTTCTGAAATTTGGAGTAATACAGTTCTGGAGATATCATGGTATAGGGGGATCCTGTATCAACCATCGAGTCAATAGCCACACCATTTATGCACAGAGTGGCCCATGCGCTCTTCCTTGCCGAACCCACACTCAGCAGTAAACCCTCCTTGACACATACATCAGCAGCTTGAGAAGAACCTACATAACCAATCACCGTCACCCTTCCTCCACATCACCTGGATCCACCATTTTTACAGTTTCCTTAGTGGGGACATTGTTCCTGCACATGCGGGCATAATGCCCTCTCCCCTTACAGTTTCTGCAAACTACTGCGGCAGCTGGGCACTCCTTCGACCCTGGTAAATGCCCACGCCACCCACACCTCCTGCAAACATCTCTTGAATTGAACGTCCCTTTGGAGTCCTTGTCTCTAGCCTTGGCATCTTCACTCCTGCGCGGTTGAACCATATGCACAATATCATTCTTCTCCGACATTTCCTTCACGCTTTTAAGGGACTCCTCCATGGCGCGGGCAATTTCGATCACTTTCTCTAGCGGTGGATCTTTCTCAGTCCACAGTCTCTCCCTGACCCTGCAGTCACTAGTCCTCATCATTATTTGATCACGGATATATTCATCCACCACACCCGTGAATTTACATGTGGCTATTAGTGCACGTAGGGCAGTGACATAGGAGTCAATACCTTCACCGGGCCCTTGTGCCCTCGAAAAAAAATGATATCTCTCCAGAACCACGTTGGCCCTCTTGCCAAAACGCCCCTCCAATTTGTTAAGAGCAGTTTCGTATGCGAGCACGGCCCCTTGAACAGCATCGCCTCCTTCGCCATTATCAGGGGGAGGAAACAGTACACGGTCCAGGCAAATGTCTAAACACTCTGAGGCCTTCTGTGCCCAGACAATTAAGTAAGGCCGCTTCCTTGTCGTCATCGGATAATCTGCTGCCGCCTGATGCTCTCAAGTAAACTTTAAAGGTATCTACCCATAGTTCCCAGGCAATGGGTGGCTCCCCCGGTTGGGTAGGAAGGCGGGAGGAAGACGGGCGTTGCTGTGTTGCATGGTTGAGGACACTGGGTTAACAGGACACTGCTAGCAGTCACAACTGAGTGTCATAAACTATCTGGCGTAATGCGCAAGGTGCACCTATTTCTTGAAGTCAATAGGCAAGAAGACAGTACAATGTGAGCTTGGGAAATATGCACCCCTTGCTGCTGGATAGCTGGCAAAGCAATTACAGTGTTCACAAGTTCGTGCTCGTGAGGCTAACACATGGGCTGGCAGATAAATATGGGCAAGGAGGGGTTAATTGTTGTACATACACAAGCACGGCCCCGCCCAGCGTTCATCAAGGTGTACGCTTGGTGCGCAAGTGATAGGCTGGAGGCCCTGCCCTTCCTGTGGCGGCAGGGATCAAGTCACAACATTCTCTGTTTTTTCGCCACCCTCTCACCTGTAGTGCAGCGGTTTCCTCCCTCGCCGCAGACGGGAGGGATAGAGTCACAGGGTACTCCGGCTCCTCACCTCAGCGTGTGGTGGTTTCTCCCACGGTCCCTCTTCCAGGTGCAGCAGCGCCTCGCCGCACTTGACCCACAACAGCTTCGCCGGGGAAGCTGAGAGCGATGGATGCGGCGTGTGCGGGAGGACTCCACTCACACCCAACAACTCCGGGAACTCTCTGGTCGTAAGGCTGATCGAGGGGAGCGCCGGAGATGCACAGGGACAGCAGGATAGCACGGCTGGCGGCAGTCAGGCGCGTGGGTAAGCAGGTTGATCACTCGTCGCCAGTGTAATAAAGACAGTACACTGCGAGTGCATCAGTAACCGTTTATTCCGATCAACCTGTAGCCAGCCGTGCCACAGCTCCCTCAATTTTCTCAACAGTCCAGTATAAAGCAACAACAAACGTAAACAACATTGGAATATTAGAACTACGAGCGTGGAATTCTACATGTAGAATTCCACGCTCGTATGACACGAGCTACTTACAACAAAATGCGAAGAAAATAATTGAAAATAACGACAAACTGCACCGTTGATAACGAAATGGGCTCAGTCACCACGTGATCTCCTTATGAAGTCAATGACAGTCTAACCAGCTGTAGGAACGTGACTATCCCAGACACCTGTCTGTCCAGGAGCACAATCTTGCAGGTGTTAGGTGAACAGCTGGTAAGGCAGCTCAGTGAGTTTCGGGAGCGGCTCAGGCTTCCATGCTCAGCCTTGAAGTCACAGGTTTGAATTCCACCAGCGTCACCCAGCCTTTTGTCCTTCCGAGGTTAATATATAGATTGCCATGCCTTTGGCTACACTAAGACCTTACGGTATGCAGTGTTTATATCGTTTTTTTAGATTGAGAACCTCTATAGTGAATGCATTTAGGGGTGCATTGAAGGGTTAAATATTGTTGGTATACGGTCAGGGTGGGTTTTTAGGAATTGGAAAGAGGGTTTGGTGGGGACACCCCCAAAAGAAAGGCATTCACTTTAAAAGTTTTCAATATAAACTATTAGAGATATGTGCATTCAATATACAATATTTCGATATAAAGACATGTAACCGTTAAAGCCGGCCACAATTCCTATGAACGTGAGCCTAGGCTATGGGTGGGGAGGCCCACCCAAACCAAGGGAGTGATGAAGCCACCAGGTACCCTGGTCCTTAACACAGGATTCAAAGGAATTGATGGGTCCCCCCCAGACATTTGATAAGAAATGGAGAGAAATTGTTTAATTGTTTTAATCGAAGTTTTAATGGTCAAGTGTGTGCAGTTCCATAAAGGTAGAAATATGGACGCAGCTCAGGTGTGGGTGTCCCTCCTGGCAAGTGTAAGGTCGCAGTTGGGAGAAGTCAGAAGCCAGAGTTCCTCTTTGCCAGATAAGGGGGGACGGAGGGGGACTGCACAGGTAGAGGAAACGCTGCTCCAACTCCCCCGACCTTAAGACGAACCCCATGGCAGGGTGTTGGCATGCAAAGCTGGTGCCTATCAGGGGCCCAGTCCCTCAGGTCAAGCGGATATGCTTACAGGTCGAGCAGGCCTCCATTTTGTTTTCAAGGCCCATTTTCACGATTTTGGTTTGCAATCCTGGCAGCATTTGAGTTCACCCAAGAGGGAGATTTTCTTTAAAAAAAAGTTTTTAAATTGTTTTTTTATTCACATATTTATAAGATTCACAACAGAACCAGCAGCACCGCCCCCCCCACCCCCACACCCGAACCAAAGGTAACAGTTAGTATAGATCTAAAAACCCTGCCCTAAATATTCTCAAACTGTTTCTTTTTCTTCTGACTGTCATAGATCACTCGCTCCATATCCACCCGTTTAAACATCTCATCAAACCAAGTACTCTTTTCTGGGGAAATCCTTGACAAGTGGGAGATTTTCCGCCTGAAAAGGGGAAGCAGGAAATCGTTTTTTCAGGAGGGACTGAGTTAACATGTATGAAAAATAGGGGAATGTTGGTCTAAAGCAATGGCGAGACGCAGTCTTAAATAGGGAGATTGTCAAGTCTGCAAAACTTTTTTTGCATTCATTATATTTGAAAATCTCCCCAAATATAAAACCTGTACTGATGGCCTAATTAGTTGTACCAGGCTGCCCAGCCATCACCCCCCCTCCGGTACACCTGCCATGTCACTTATTAGAATGGAATAACCAGGTCTGCAGACATTGGACCTCCTTCGCAGTATGCTGGTTTCCTGGTGGTAGAGCTGCCAGGATACCGGCATTTGGTACTTAGCTTTACCGGCAACCGGTCTGGCAGCATTGCCACCGGATTACAAGTGCCGGTGGTGCTGTAAATCCCAATCATGGAGTCCCATAGGAAGCCATGAGGGGATTTGCCGTCATTACTGCCACTGGTGGCGATAATGAGGACTTCATTTGCCGGTGGGGCGTCTGGCTTACCTCCAGCATTTAGGTGGTAAAATCTACGGCTTCCGGCACTTTTTTACCAGACTACCCGACTCGGAATGAGTCCCAATGTAAACCCGTCTATCGAATTTTGCAGAATACAAAAATGTGCTTAATTTTTCTCCTACAAATCGCAGATTCTCAAAGCTGCGTGTGGATGAAACAAAAAAAATGACAAACATTCTTGCGTTAAACATTATTTTTTCATAAATGAAAGGCTAAGAGCCTGTAATAACTCACTTGCCAGTGTGGACTAGAAAAGGCTCCAGCGGCCTGAGACCACCGACTGGATGTTTCAGGCAAAAGGGGGCGTTTTATTCTAAAGCGAGCCTGGCCCGCTCCCAGTGAACTCAGGCAATTAGCATTCATGGAATCCGGGTTCTATTTTTAGAAATAATTCTAAACACTTGGGCGTGATTTGCATATCATGCCACCTGACTGGCAACCTCCACAACCCTTTAAATGCACCGGGCGGGCGCAGCCACGCATAATGAGACGGTCGCGTGGCAAGACAGCCAGGGTTCCAGGTAAGAGAGCCAGGGTTCCAGGCAAGACAGCCAGGGTTCCAGGTAAGAGAGCCAGGGTTCCAGGCAAGACAGCCAGGGTTCCAGGCAAGACAGCCAGGGTTCCAAGTAAGAGAGCCAGGGTTCCAGGTAAGACAGCCAGGGTTCCAGGTAAGAGAACCAGGGTTCCAGGTAAGAGAGCCAGGGTTCCAGGCAAGACAGCCAGGGTTCCAGGTAAGACAGCCAGGGTTCCAGGCAAGACAGCCAGGGTTCCAGGTAAGAGAGCCAGGGTTCCAGGCAAGACAGCCAGGGTTCCAGGCAAGACAGCCAGGGTTCCAGGTAAGACAGCCAGGGCTCCAGGCAAGACAGCCGGGGCTCCAGGTAAAACAGCCAGGGTTCCAGGCAAGAGAGCCAGGGCTCCAGGCAAGACAGCCAGGGTTCCAGGCAAGACAGCCGGGGTTCCAGGTAAGACAGCCGGGGTTCCAGGCAAGACAGCCAGGGTTCCAGGTAAGAGAGCCAGGGTTCCAGGCAAGACAGCCAGGGTTCCAGGCAAGACAGCCAGGGTTCCAGGTAAGACAGCCAGGGCTCCAGGCAAGACAGCCAGGGCTCCAGGTAAAACAGCCAGGGTTCCAGGCAAGAGAGCCAAGGCTCCAGGCAAGACAGCCAGGGTTCCAGGCAAGACAGCCGGGGTTCCAGGTAAGACAGCCGGGGTTCCAGTTAAGACAGCCAGGGTTCCAGTTAAGACAGCCAGGGTTCCAGGTAAGACAGCCGGGGTTCCAGGCAAGACAGCCAGGGTTCCAGGCAAGACAGCCAGAGTTCCAGGTAAGACAGCCAGGGTTCCAGGCAAGACAGCCAGGGTTCCAAGTAAAACAGCCAGGGTTCCAGGCAAGAGAGCCAGGGTTCCAGGCAAGACAGCCAGAGTTCCAGGTAAAACAGCCAGGGCTCCAGGTAAGACAGCCAAGGTTCCAGGTAAGACAGCCAGGGTTCCAGGTAAGAGAGCCAGGGTTCCAGGCAAGACAGCCAGAGTTCCAGGCAAGACAGCCGGGGTTCCAGGTAAGACAGCCAGGGCTCCAGGCAAGACAGCCAGGGTTACAGTTAAGACAGCCAGGGTTCCAGGTAAGACAGCCGGGGTTCCAGGCAAGACAGCCAGAGTTCCAGGAAAGACAGCCAGGGTTCCAGTTAAGACAGCCAGGGTTCCAGGTAAGACAGTCGGGGTTCCAGGCAAGACAGCCAGAGTTCCAGGAAAGACAGCCAGGGTTCCAGGCAAGACAGCCGGGGTTCCAGGTAAGACAGCCAGGGTTCCAGGCAACACAGCCAGGGTTCCAGTTAAGACAGCCAGGGTTCCAGGTAAGACCGCCAGGGTTCCAGGCAAGACAGCCAGAGTTCCAGGTAAGACAGCCAGGGTTCCAGGCAAGACATCCGGGGTTCCAGGTAAGACAGCCAGGGTTCCAGGCAATACAGCCGGGGTTCCAGTTAAGACAGCCAGGGTTCCAGGTAAGACAGCCGGGGTTCCAGGCAAGACAGCCAGAGTTCCAGGTAAGACAGCCGGGGTTCCAGGCAAGACAGCTGGGGTTCCAGGTAAGACAGCCAGGGTTCCAGGCAACACAGCCGGGGGTCCAGGCAAGACAGCCGGGGTTCCAGGTAAGACAACCAGGGTTCCAGGCAACACAGCCAGGGTTCCAGTTAAGACAGCCAGGGTTCCAGGCAAGACAGCCGGGGTTCCAGGCAAGACAGCCGGGGTTCCAGGCAAGACAGCCAGAGTTCCAGGTAAGACAGCCAGGGCTCCAGGCAAGACAGCCAGGGTTCCAGGCAAGACAGCCAGGGTTCCAGGCAACACAGCCAGGGTTCCAGTTAAGACAGCCAGGGTTCCAGGCAAGACAGCCAGGGTTCCAGGCAAGACAGTCAGGGTTCCAGGCAAGAGAGCCAGGGTTCCAGGCAAGACAGACAGGGTTCCAGGTAAGACAGCCAGGGTTCCAGGCAAGACAGCCAGGGTTCCAGGCAAGAGAGCCAGGTTTCCAGGCAAGAGAGCCAGGGTTCCAGGTAAGACAGCCAGGGTTCCAGGCAAGACAGCCAGGGCTCCAGGCAAGACAGCCAGGGTTCCAGGAAAGACAGCCAGGGTTCCAGGTAAGACAGCCAAGGTTCCAGGCAAGACAGCCAAGGTTCCAGGAAAGACAGCCAGGGTTCCAGGCAACACAGACAGGGTTCCAGTTAAGACAGCCAGGGTTCCAGGTAAGACAGCCAGGGTTCCAGGCAAGACAGCCAGGGTTCCAGGTAAGAGAGCCAGGGTTCCAGGCAAGACAGCCAGGGTTCCAGGCAAGACAGCCAGGGTTCCAGGTAAGACAGCCAGGGCTCCAGGCAAGACAGCCGGGGCTCCAGGTAAAACAGCCAGGGTTCCAGGCAAGAGAGCCAGGGCTCCAGGCAAGACAGCCAGGGTTCCAGGTAAGAGAGCCAGGGTTCCAGGCAAGACAGCCAGGGTTCCAGGCAAGACAGCCAGGGTTCCAGGTAAGACAGCCAGGGCTCCAGGCAAGACAGCCAGGGCTCCAGGTAAAACAGCCAGGGTTCCAGGCAAGAGAGCCAGGGCTCCAGGCAAGACAGCCAGGGTTCCAGGCAAGACAGCCGGGGTTCCAGGTAAGACAGCCGGGGTTCCAGTTAAGACAGCCAGGGTTCCAGTTAAGACAGCCAGGGTTCCAGGTAAGACAGCCGGGGTTCCAGGCAAGACAGCCAGGGTTCCAGGCAAGACAGCCAGAGTTCCAGGTAAGACAGCCAGGGTTCCAGGCAAGACAGCCAGGGTTCCAAGTAAAACAGCCAGGGTTCCAGGCAAGAGAGCCAGGGCTCCAGGCAAGACAGCCAGAGTTCCAGGCAAGACAGCCGGGGTTCCAGGTAAGACAGCCAGGGCTCCAGGCAAGACAGCCAGGGTTACAGTTAAGACAGCCAGGGTTCCAGGTAAGACAGCCGGGGTTCCAGGCAAGACAGCCAGAGTTCCAGGAAAGACAGCCAGGGTTCCAGTTAAGACAGCCAGGGTTCCAGGTAAGACAGTCGGGGTTCCAGGCAAGACAGCCAGAGTTCCAGGAAAGACAGCCAGGGTTCCAGGCAAGACAGCCGGGGTTCCAGGTAAGACAGCCAGGGTTCCAGGCAACACAGCCAGGGTTCCAGTTAAGACAGCCAGGGTTCCAGGTAAGACCGCCAGGGTTCCAGGCAAGACAGCCAGAGTTCCAGGTAAGACAGCCAGGGTTCCAGGCAAGACATCCGGGGTTCCAGGTAAGACAGCCAGGGTTCCAGGCAATACAGCCGGGGTTCCAGTTAAGACAGCCAGGGTTCCAGGTAAGACAGCCGGGGTTCCAGGCAAGACAGCCAGAGTTCCAGGTAAGACAGCCGGGGTTCCAGGCAAGACAGCTGGGGTTCCAGGTAAGACAGCCAGGGTTCCAGGCAACACAGCCGGGGGTCCAGGCAAGACAGCCGGGGTTCCAGGTAAGACAACCAGGGTTCCAGGCAACACAGCCAGGGTTCCAGTTAAGACAGCCAGGGTTCCAGGCAAGACAGCCGGGGTTCCAGGCAAGGCAGCCGGGGTTCCAGGCAAGACAGACAGAGTTCCAGGTAAGACAGCCAGGGCTCCAGGCAAGACAGCCAGGGTTCCAGGCAAGACAGCCAGGGTTCCAGGCAACACAGCCAGGGTTCCAGTTAAGACAGCCAGGGTTCCAGGCAAGACAGCCAGGGTTCCAGGCAAGACAGTCAGGGTTCCAGGCAAGAGAACCAGGGTTCCAGGCAAGACAGACAGGGTTCCAGGTAAGACAGCCAGGGTTCCAGGCAAGACAGCCAGGGTTCCAGGCAAGAGAGCCAGGTTTCCAGGCAAGAGAGCCAGGGTTCCAGGTAAGACAGCCAGGGTTCCAGGCAAGACAGCCAGGGCTCCAGGCAAGACAGCCAGGGTTCCAGGAAAGACAGCCAGGGTTCCAGGTAAGACAGCCAAGGTTCCAGGCAAGACAGCCAAGGTTCCAGGAAAGACAGCCAGGGTTCCAGGCAACACAGACAGGGTTCCAGTTAAGACAGCCAGGGTTCCAGGCAAGACAGCCAGGGTTCCAGTTAAGACAGCCAGGGTTCCAGGCAAGACAGCCAGGTTTACAATTAAGACAGCCAGGTTTACAATTAAGACAGCCAGGGTTCCAGGTAAGACAGCCAGGGTTCCAGGCAAGACAGCCAGGGTTCCAGTTAAGACAGCCAGGGTTCCAGGCAAGATAGCCAGGGTTCCAGTTAAGACAGCCAGGGTTCCAGGCAAGACAGCCAGGGTTCCAGGTAAGACAGCCAGGGCTCCAGGCAAGACAGCCGGGGCTCCAGGTAAAACAGCCAGGGTTCCAGGCAAGAGAGCCAGGGCTCCAGGCAAGACAGCCAGGGTTCCAGGCAAGACAGCCGGGGTTCCAGGTAAGACAGCCGGGGTTCCAGGCAAGACAGCCAGGGTTCCAGGTAAGAGAGCCAGGGTTCCAGGCAAGACAGCCAGGGTTCCAGGCAAGACAGCCAGGGTTCCAGGTAAGACAGCCAGGGCTCCAGGCAAGACAGCCAGGGCTCCAGGTAAAACAGCCAGGGTTCCAGGCAAGAGAGCCAGGGCTCCAGGCAAGACAGCCAGGGTTCCAGGCAAGACAGCCGGGGTTCCAGGTAAGACAGCCGGGGTTCCAGTTAAGACAGCCAGGGTTCCAGTTAAGACAGCCAGGGTTCCAGGTAAGACAGCCGGGGTTCCAGGCAAGACAGCCAGGGTTCCAGGCAAGACAGCCAGAGTTCCAGGTAAGACAGCCAGGGTTCCAGGCAAGACAGCCAGGGTTCCAAGTAAAACAGCCAGGGTTCCAGGCAAGAGAGCCAGGGCTCCAGGCAAGACAGCCAGAGTTCCAGGCAAGACAGCCGGGGTTCCAGGTAAGACAGCCAGGGCTCCAGGCAAGACAGCCAGGGTTACAGTTAAGACAGCCAGGGTTCCAGGTAAGACAGCCGGGGTTCCAGGCAAGACAGCCAGAGTTCCAGGAAAGACAGCCAGGGTTCCAGTTAAGACAGCCAGGGTTCCAGGTAAGACAGTCGGGGTTCCAGGCAAGACAGCCAGAGTTCCAGGAAAGACAGCCAGGGTTCCAGGCAAGACAGCCGGGGTTCCAGGTAAGACAGCCAGGGTTCCAGGCAACACAGCCAGGGTTCCAGTTAAGACAGCCAGGGTTCCAGGTAAGACCGCCAGGGTTCCAGGCAAGACAGCCAGAGTTCCAGGTAAGACAGCCAGGGTTCCAGGCAAGACATCCGGGGTTCCAGGTAAGACAGCCAGGGTTCCAGGCAATACAGCCGGGGTTCCAGTTAAGACAGCCAGGGTTCCAGGTAAGACAGCCGGGGTTCCAGGCAAGACAGCCAGAGTTCCAGGTAAGACAGCCGGGGTTCCAGGCAAGACAGCTGGGGTTCCAGGTAAGACAGCCAGGGTTCCAGGCAACACAGCCGGGGGTCCAGGCAAGACAGCCGGGGTTCCAGGTAAGACAACCAGGGTTCCAGGCAACACAGCCAGGGTTCCAGTTAAGACAGCCAGGGTTCCAGGCAAGACAGCCGGGGTTCCAGGCAAGACAGCCGGGGTTCCAGGCAAGACAGACAGAGTTCCAGGTAAGACAGCCAGGGCTCCAGGCAAGACAGCCAGGGTTCCAGGCAAGACAGCCAGGGTTCCAGGCAACACAGCCAGGGTTCCAGTTAAGACAGCCAGGGTTCCAGGCAAGACAGCCAGGGTTCCAGGCAAGACAGTCAGGGTTCCAGGCAAGAGAGCCAGGGTTCCAGGCAAGACAGACAGGGTTCCAGGTAAGACAGCCAGGGTTCCAGGCAAGACAGCCAGGGTTCCAGGCAAGAGAGCCAGGTTTCCAGGCAAGAGAGCCAGGGTTCCAGGTAAGACAGCCAGGGTTCCAGGCAAGACAGCCAGGGCTCCAGGCAAGACAGCCAGGGTTCCAGGAAAGACAGCCAGGGTTCCAGGTAAGACAGCCAAGGTTCCAGGCAAGACAGCCAAGGTTCCAGGAAAGACAGCCAGGGTTCCAGGCAACACAGACAGGGTTCCAGTTAAGACAGCCAGGGTTCCAGGCAAGACAGCCAGGGTTCCAGTTAAGACAGCCAGGGTTCCAGGCAAGACAGCCAGGTTTACAATTAAGACAGCCAGGTTTACAATTAAGACAGCCAGGGTTCCAGGTAAGACAGCCAGGGTTCCAGGCAAGACAGCCAGGGTTCCAGTTAAGACAGCCAGGGTTCCAGGCAAGATAGCCAGGGTTCCAGTTAAGACAGCCAGGGTTCCAGGTAAGACAGCCAGGGTTCCATTTAGACTATCAGACGTGGCAAAATGGCCCTGTTGCCACCCCTCCTTTGGCGCGCCCACATCTTACACATGGCAAGAGCGGGCACACTTCCCCAAGTATTTTTTTCATATTTGCACGTAATTCGTGCGTTGCTTTTATAATTTAAACCTCTTTATTTTTTTTTAAATAATTTATTTTATTTATTGTAATTTATAGTACCACCGGGTGACTATTCACACCGTTCGGAAATGGCATTTGTTATAGTTTAAGCTATGTCACCATCTATACGCAAACCATTACAGCTTGGATTTGGAGAACGCTGTGATTAAAGTGTTTGGGGAACAGGGTTGGGGGTCAGTGTTTTGTTAATCCACACAGGAGAACAAGAAACAGTGGGCCCGGTTCATGGCATTTTTTACCTGGTTCAAAGTGACTTTGCACTGCTGAAAAGTGACTTTGCACGGCCGACGCAAACCCTGATTCATGGAACCGTGCAAAGTGTATTTTTTCAGTGTAAAGTCAGTGCATAGTCATTTTTGCAGTGCAAAATGCCTTTGCACAGACTGTGCACTGCAAACATCCACTTTGCACAGTTCCATGAATCAGGGCTTGTGTCGGCAGTGCAAAGTCACTTTTCAGCAGTGCAAAGCCATTTTGAACCGTGCATAAAATTCCATGAATCAGGCCCAGTATGTATCGAATGTGCACTGCCGTTCCTCGCCAGCAGGTGGCAGCCCGCAGACGTTTTCAGACCCAAACACAAGGCACGCATTTTGAATGCTAAATGGTATTTATTAATACACTTTTCATCAGCGTCTAATCATAGATACTGCGGTTTACAAAAAGATTCCAGAATCTGAAGGCGCTCGGTATTCTGGCAGAAACGTGCACTTTGAGCAGCGAGGTGAGGGGAGGGCCTAGAATGTTCTACTTACCGGGGGAGCTTAATGGAAGTGGTTTTGCAGTATTTGCAAGTGGGGCTAATGGTGAACTGATACGAGTGAGGGGCCTGATTACCACTTGGGTGGGCCTTTTTGCAGAAATACTGCTGGCAGTAAAAAAATACCAGTTTACCGCGGGTGCTGGTGGTAATCATGGAATACCTCCAGAGAAAGACCCACCTTCACCAGTGGTGACCTTGGAGAGTCTTAAACTTTCAAGGTAGAGGTGAAAATGGGGAATGTGCTGTAGGGGGTACATACAGGGTGGCCTGACGTCCTGGTTTTGTCGGGACGGTCCTGGTATATACATAGCGGTTGGTCCCGGCATCCCCAGAGTTTTGGGAGTTTAAAAACCCCGTCCTGGAATTGGAGGGACGGGTGGCTACTGTCAGTGTTTTTGCCGGGAACCGATTAAAAAAACATGAAATCAGTCCCAGCACCGCTCTTTCTGCTCGCGTGAATGCTTTTCACGCCCTCCATTTCCGCCCTCTTCCCCACCCTGGTCGCTCTCCTCCAATGAGAGTTGTGTGCCTGTGAACACCCCCCTCCCCTCGTACCAGGCCGCTGACATAGAAGTAGGACTACAGTTTATCAGCGTCCTGTTTGTGTTTATTGAAGTCCTACTTCTGTTTCTACTGCCTTGTCTGTTTTTTTTAAATATGGCCACACTAGGTTCGCATCACTGCGGTACATATCAATACTGACCTTTTTACGCATTAGCTGTGTAAGGTGGTGAGTTGGGCACCTATCACAGAATGTTTTTAATTTATTGAAGGGAAGGTTGTTTTTCACTTCTGTACTGTAAAAATGAATTTTCTTTTTTTGTAGTGTTTTAAAATGTTTACGTTCACCATATTTCCTCACTCGGATCTCGTCACCCTAAAACGCAAGTGCAGGGTGGCAGAGAGGAAATGGCGTGCTTCATGTTCATCCTCTGACAAACTGGCCCGCCGCCTGCTCCAAAGGCAATACCGGCTATCCGTTCTCAACAAGAAGAGAGCATCCCAGCCCGCATCTCTGTGGCATCTAACAATTCGGCCGAACTCTTTAAAATCTGCAAGGAGCTGGCCAACCCTGCTGCAGTCTCTACCTCTCCTGTCCCCTCCCAGGCCCTGTGCACGGCACTGGCCTCTCACTTCATCTCTAAAACTCAGGACATCCTGTCCTCACTCTCCTCCTTCCACCTCCCCCCTCTATTCCCTGCACTTCCTCTGGCCCTTCTGCAGCCACCCCTCCTCCCTCCTTCTCTGCCTTTCCCCTTTTCTCTGCTGACAAGGTTTCCAGACAAGTCCGATCTATGAAAGTCTCGTCAAAACAGGTTCACCCCTGTTCCTCCAAAACTATCAAGGACCACATGGACTCCTTGGCTCCTGCCCTGGCTGACTTTTGCAACCACTCCTTTGCCTCTGAAGTCTTCCCATCCCCCCTTAAGCACTCCCTTGTGCACCCTCTTCTTAAGAAACACTCTTCCGACCCCACCTGCCCGGCTAACTATCGCCCAATCTCTATCACTCCTTTCCTGGGCAAGCTCCTGGAGAAACTGGCCATCTCCCAGGTTAACTCCATGCTGAATCTGTTGGTAGTCTTCATGACCATCAGTCTGGCTTCAGAGCCGCCAGAAGCACGGAAACTGCTCTCCTGAACATCTGTGGGGACCTGCTCTCGAACCTTGACTCCAACACCCCGTGTGTTCTCATTTTGCTTGATCTCTTTTCTGCCTTTGATACTGTCAACCATGTCATCCTGCTCAACCGTCTCCGTGATAACCTGGGTATCACTGGTCAGGCTCTGGCGTGGCTGACCTCTTTCCTCTCTGATCGACCCTCCCAGGTCCAACTTGGGTCCTTCCTCGCTGACATCTTTTTCTCTACCTGTGGTGTCCCCCAGGGATCTAACTTCTCTCCCTGGCTGTTCAACCAGTACTTGGCACTTCTTGCCCACCGCATTGCCACTCTCTGCCCCAACTTTCAGTGCTATGCGGATGATACAGCTCTACCTTACGTGCCCATATGCCCCAGGGCCTGGCTGCGCTTTATAAATAAACTAAATACAAATACAAATACAAATACCCAGCTCATTTTCAGGCTACCCTCAGCCGCCTTCTCTCCTTCCCTCATCTCTGACTGTCTTTCTGCTATCCAGGAATGGTGTGCCGCCAACGACCTCTGCCTTAATGCCAGTAAGACTGAGATTCTACTTATCAGCACACCCACTCCCTCCTTCCCTGCAGCTCTCTGGCCGGCCTCTCTTGGCCCTCTTCCTGCTCCTACATGCAAGGCAAAAAACCTCGGGGTCACCTTCGACTCCACACTCTCCTTCTCTCCTCACATGTCTGACGTCTCTAAGAAGTCACATTCCCAGCTGCACCTCCTCACAGGTATTCTTCCTTTCCTCTCCTTCCCCCAGAAGCTCACTGTCTCCCGAGCCCTGGTTCTCTCGAAGCTGGACTACTGTAACAGCCTCTATCTAAATCTGCCTGCCTCTACTCTCCGTCCTCTGCAATTTATCCAGAACAGGACTGCAAGACTTGTCCTTGGCCTCAAGCCCAGGGACCGTATCTCTCCAGGACTGCAATTGCTACACTGGCTCCCAGTGGCTACGAGGATTAAGTTTAAAACACTCTGCATTGTCCACAAGGCCTTCTGGGGCCTGGGGCCTAAATACCTTCAACTCTCTCTTCCTAAATATCTTCCTTCTCAAGCTCTTCACTCATCCGCCTCCAACTCCTTCAGGGTCAGCCGCTTCTCCAAGCAACGAGTTGGGGGTAGATCTCTCTCCGCGGCAGGGGCCTCCCTCTGGAACAGCCTTCCTGCCTCCCTTAAACTTGAGGAGAACCATCTCCAGTTCCAGAAGCACCTCAAAACCTTCCTCTTTGCTTCTGCTTTCTCTCCCCCTCTCCCCTGCTAATTCTTGACTGAAACTGCACTGAATCTGCAACTGGGCCATTCTCACCGATCTCGGTCCTTGGCCCAGAGACTCTCCACCTGCACTGACAACCCCTGGACTGCGGGACTGTCTCTGTATCCCTACAGCCCCCTTCCCAGCACTTGTTCTGCACTTACCTTGCACTTGCCACTAGCTGGCCATATTATTTATTATTCTTCTACTTACCCTGTACTGCACTTTCCCCCCTCCCTTTCCCCATGCACCTCTCCCTTCCCCCTACCCCTGCACTTGCGCGATCTGAATGACACCTGGTCTAGTAGGATCGTTGTCTGTCTTCCCTTTGTTCCCCCTCCCTGCCTCGTCGCGCCTTGAAACACTTGTGTATAGGCGCGTTACAAATGCCATATCATATCATAGCATATTTATGGAGGTACACATAGTTGAACTTTGCTGAAAATCTGAAGTGTGCCTTTACTTATTGAGGGGAATGCCCCCACAGTCATTCCCCCAAACCCTGAATCCAGCAGACAGGAATTCCAGCAGTATTTCTCAAATACCGCCAAGCTTACTTTTACCACCGTACTTGTAACATCCCCCCTGGCCTTCCTCAGTCATTGAGACCAACATAAGGCAGTCACATTTCAGTAACCAGCGGAAAGAGCAGTAACTACCGGTAAAATCGCTAAGCTGCGTAGCGCTGCCATGCCGCGTCTTCTAGACCTCATATACCTGAATTGAATACGCTGCATCATGATGTTTGTTTTGGAAAATATTTTACGGCCGCAGGCTTTATTTTCTTGTAACATAACAACATGCCAAGCAATTCAAAACACTCAAAGGTGTGCTTTTGGGCACCTCCTTGTTAATGAGAGCGATGCCCATCCCCAGCCAGTTTGTCTTCCAGAGCTCCACTTTGCACCAGCACGGGGGGCTTTCCACTGTCCCTGAGCTCTGTTGCCAAGTCCTATTTGCGTCAGCAAGCTGGGCGTTAGCTACACTAGGTTTTTCCATTCATTGCTTTGACACTTGACAGGGGCATTCTCTCCTTTGACACGTGCCGCCACACGTGAGTGGGCTTACGCCCACTCAGTTTCCCCCCAAAAGCGCACTGATACGAAACCCCTCTACGCTACGGCCTTTAATACGCTGCTTGTAAACTCCTGTATCCCCTTTGCTGATAGGTGTACACCGTCTTGGTGAAATCGATCAGGGTTGCTCTGTGACTTTTCATGTCTAATGAAATGTAACACAATGTTCCTGCAAAACCTTTCTAGTGCCTTGTTTAATTTCCTCCTGGATTTTTCTGCTGCTTTTCTGCAATCTGCTCCTCGTCAAATTCTTCTGTGCCCTGCATCGGACAAAAATATCTCGGTCTCCCTGGCGCAGTGAGCTATACTGTTCAGTGAATCGCACGTGTCTTCTAGCAACCTCTGCCTGCCCAGGCTGGTTAAAACGTTGCCACTTAGGCTAATCAGATTGGGTGGCCTGTCCTGGATGTCCTGCCATCGCATCCAAGGTGTCCCCCACCAGGAGGTTATTGTCTTCTGGAAGTGCGGGCACTTCCTCTGCCCATCTCCCTGACCTTGTCACTCTGTTCTGATTGCTTTCACAAAGACGGTTTGCAAATGAAATCTACTTGGAGACTTGCCATCCTTGTTTGCCAGTGGCTGTCAAGGGCCAAGTCAACTCTCTCCTTGTCACCCTTTCCGTCTACGCCGTCTTTCTCCTCCTCTTGAACTGTCTTGCTGAGGTAGCTCTCCCGTCGTGCTCGTATTGTGCTCGTATTTGTGCCACAAATTAAGTAAAGGTTAATCAGATTGGGCAGGCTGTCGCCCTGAACTGCGTCATTTCATCAACATCACTGTACGCCTCACACAATACCTTCCATAATCTAGCTAGCTTCCCAAAATTCAGTTAGCACCTGGCAATGTATCTCGTCCCCCCTATTCTGGTCCATCCCTTGAGCGCATATTCTGTTAGTGCGCTGTGGGCAGGGTCTGCACCCACCTGCTAAATTGCCATGGCCGGCAATTGCTGCCCAGTGCGGTGCTGTCCCTCACTTTCTTTTGTTTTTTTTAAACGCCCATTCCCAAAATTCTTTTACGTGAGCCCGCTGATGTCATTAATGCCACTAAATTGTATGATTTTAGCAAAATCTTATAGGCACTTACTGTAATGCAAAGCCGTTTTTTGGCCAAAGCATTCTTTGCCCTGCCCATGATTAAACTCGTCTTGGTAATCAGCAGAGGAATGTCTCGTGCACCGTTGACATCTGCTGCAACACATGTTGGCTATTGTTCGTGGAATTATCATTCCTTATACGGAGGTTCCACAGGCCTTGGTCGGAAAGGGCCAGGTTAACTTTCCCCTTGTCACCCTCTCAGTCTGCGCCGTCTTTCGCCTCCTCTTGAACTGTCCTGCTGAGTTAGCTCTCCCGTTGTGCGGTCAGCCTCACTCGTATTGTGCTCTTGTGCTCCACCTTTTATCCCTGTGGGGAAGGGAAAGGGCTGTCAGGTGTGTGTGATTGTGGTCTGTTGCCTGACTTTGCCTGACCCTGGTATTGGGACATGTCAGGTAAACGGTTCTGGTTGGGGTCCTTGGATTGGATGGGTAGAGGGTTGTTAGGTACACCGGGTTGAGGTTTAGGGAGTGGTTATTGATAGGCAGGGGATTTCTAGGAAAGGCATGCTCCTTGGCTCTGTCCTCGGCTAGCTGTTACAATAGGCAGAGGTATTGCAGCCTTCACGGCTTTTTCCACATCACATGCATTCCCTCATACATGCGTTACCCTTTCTGAGATCAAGACATGCATTCAACATTCATGCATGCGTTACCCACATGGTGTTGCAGTCCCACTCTCTGTTATAAATCAGCACAGAGGTGGAAATTTGAATTGCAGGTTAGAAACAATAACATAACAGTATGCTATTCAGTGTCTCCAGTTGTTCAGGGAAAGAAAATAAAACCAAATACTAGATTGGAACGAGCACTCCTGCGCGTGTACAACAAAACAGATTGTTTTCATGCATAGGCAAAAAACTTATAGGCACTTAGCTCTGGCTTCGCCAAGCGTCCGGCTCCCTTGCGGTTTGGGCGGATTCTGTAGGCTGCTAGGGCTGAGGCGTTTTCGTTCCTGACACACACACAAAAAGAAAACTGTTAGTGCGTGCCCCCCTAGAAGTGTGTAGATCCTGTCTCCCAATCAGCCCAAACAATGCCCGCAACTGGCGAGCATAACGTAGCATGCAGTTAGGAGTTAGTATGTTGGAGCGTTCCGCTATTCACTCGTGGCCGCTTCCCAAAAGTTAGTATTTCAAACTGGTCAAAAACCCGCTCCGGAAAACTTCCGTAGCAGTAACACTAGAGCAGCACTTATCTCATGAAGCGCGGGGCCAAGGAAGGTGTTTTTCCGGCGAGGACGGGCCCCGCGAGGGAGGTTTGCCGGAGCTCCGCTGAATGCGTCCTGTCCGATGCAATCTCAAGCGCGAACAAGCGTTGGCGGGTTGCGCATGCGCGGTGCTCTCTCGCGCATGCGCGATGCCTTGGGCGTGGACTTGGGCGTTGCCTGGGCCATTTGCTGGTCCCGTGTGCCTGGCTTGTTCCAGAGAGTCGGCTGGGCAGCTGGGGATGTAGTCCTATGCCCGGAGGCTGCTGTGATTTGAAGTCCTGCTACGAACCTCTTCTTGCTTCTAATTGTTGTCCTGCTATCACACAAAGCACATCTGCAACCTGGACACAAATGACATCTACTTAATGGCTTACCCATACCTGTTCCAGAAGCAACTTTATGCTTTCCTTCATTAGTGTTCGCTTTTACGACAGTACACCCCCTCCCCACCGAAGGGCCTGGCTTAGAGGGGTGGTTGCGATGGAACAGACGCATGAGCCGAGGAGCATGCACATTAGAGGCGGGTTCCCATGATCTATCTTCAGGACCAAAACCCACCCAATCTATGAAGTAAAATAACTGGCCACCCCGTATTCGTGAATTAAGTATTGCCTTTACCTCATATTCTGCAAACCGCTCGACTATAAACGGTGGTGGTCTTTGCATTCGTATGTGAGGGGCTGCAGGCTTCAAGAGAGCCACATGAAAAACAGGGTGGACCTTCATGTGGGAAGGCAAACGCAGTCGCATGGCCACTGGGTTGATAACTTGTGTGATGCAGAATGTGCCAATAAAACGTGGTTTTAGCTTTTGAGGGCCTGATATACGTAAATGCTTGGTTGAAAGCCACACCTTATCACCTGTTTGATAGTCTGGGTTGGCTCGACGCTTTTTATCAGCATATTGTTTGTTCGTGATTTTAGCTTTTATCAAATTCTGATGAGCCTTTTTCCAAGTTTCTGTTAACAGTTTTATTCTTGTCTGCACTGATGGTGAAGTATCTGGAAGTACTGCGGTAGATGCTTGCACGTTTGGATTATACCCATATGTTGCGAAGAACGGTGAGTACCCAGTGGCAGTATGTTGTGAGTTGTTGTATGCTAGTTCTGCAAGCCACAGGGTGTCCAGCCAACTTTCTTCTGCCCCATGTGTAAAACAACTAAGATATTGTTCGAGAGTTTGGTTCAAGCGCTCGGTCTGTCCGTCTGTTTCGGGATGGTAACTGCTGGACAACTGTAACTGTATACCGATTTTTTTACAGAAGAGACGCCAGAATTGGGACGTAAACTGAGACCCCCGATCTGAAATGATGTGTTGTGTTACTCCATGCAATCGGACTATGTGCTGCAAGAACAAGTCTGCAAATTCACCCGCAGACGGTAGGCCTTGACAAGGAACAAAGTGAGCGAGTTTAGTGAATGAGTCTATTACCATTAATATAGTTGTGTAATTCCGGTCCGGAGGCAATTCCACAATAAAGTCCAGTGACACGGTATGCCACGGCTGACATGGTGTTGGTAAAGGTCTAAGCAGACCCATGGGTTTCTTGTGGTCTGTCTTGTTTCGAGCACACACTTCGCATTGTGTTACATATTCTCGAACTTCTTTATGAAGGTTCGGCCACCAGTAATGTCGTTGAATCAACTCCTGAGTTTTTTTAATGCCTGGATGTCCCGCTAATGGTGAATCATGGCACCAGTTGAGTGCTTGGGTTTGCAGTGGTTGAGTTGGTAAATACACGACCTTGCCCTGATACGGTATCCCTTCTTTCAATCACCGCTCCTGTGTTGGATCTTCCCACTGGAGCAATTCCTGTGCCGTCATTGCATCACCAATTTGTTCCAATAAGGTATTGGTTGTACCTCCTATGATCTTAGTGGAGGGTACTATAAGTTTTGCTTCCTCATCAGTGTTAGGACAGCTTGGTGGCTCTGGATACCTAGATAACAGGTCAGCTTTCTTATTCTCTTGACCTAGGTGGTATGTTACCACGAAATCAAAGTCCGCGAAGTACATGGCCCACCGTAGTTGACGTGGGGTAAGGGCACGTGCGGATTTTAAGAATTGAAGGTTACGATGATCCGTTAGTACGGTTATTGTGTGCCTTGCCCCTAACATATAGTGTCTCCATTCCGCAAAGGTGGCTTTGATAGCAAGTAGTTCACTGTCAGCGATGGTGTAGTTCTGTTCTGCAGAATTGAGTTTTCTCGAATAGTAGGCTACCGGATGTAATTGTCCAGACTGATCCCGTTGTGACAATATAGCCCCCAATGCGTAACTAGAAGCGTCTGTTTCCACCAAAAAAGGCAACGTGGGATCTGGATGGAGAAGAACAGGCGCTGAAGTAAACGCTTCTTTCAGTTGTTGAAAACTATGTTCCGCCTCAGGCCCCCACACAAATGGTTTTCCTTTTCTCAGCAGTCGAGTGATGGCTAAGCTTTTTTGCGCAAATCCCTGGATAAATCTTCGATAAAAGTTTGCGAACCCCAGTACGGATTGCACTTCTTTGATGTTTCGTGGGGCCGGCCAATCCAGAATTGCTTGTACTTTATGCGAATCCATCTTGACTCCGTCGGGTGATAGAATGAACCCGAGAAACTCCACCGTAATACAATGAAAAGTACATTTCTCCAATTTGGCGTATAGATGGTGCTCACGCAAACGTTGTAATACAGATTTTACATGGTCTATGTGTTCCTGTTTGTTACGGGAGTAAATCAGGATATCGTCGATGTAGACCACGACGAAGACATCCAGGAATCCTCGCAGAACCTCATCCAGAAAATGTTGAAAGGCGGCGGGTGCGTTACAGAGACCAAATGGCATGACCTGATATTCATAGAGTCCGAACTTTGTCCTAAAGGCGGTGTCCATTCATCTCCTTGACGCACCCGCACCAGATGGTAGGCCCCGCGTAGATCCAGTTTTGTGTAGATTGTCGCTCCACGTACTTGGTCCAATAAGACTGGTATCAGGGGGAGTGGGTATCGATTCTTAATCGTGATCCGATTTATTGCCCTATAGTCTATGCACATCCTAAAGTCCACGGTCTTTTTCGGGACGAAGAATAATGGCGAGGAGACGGGGGAAGTAGAATGACGGATTAAACCATTTCGCAAGTTGGTGTCTATGTACTCCTTAAGATGCCGGTTTTCTGCTTCTGTGAGGGCGTATATCCGACTGCACAGTAAGGTGGCTCCGGGTTCCAAATCTATCCTACAGTCAAAGGATCTATGTGGTGGTAAAGTCTCGGCAGCTGCCTTGCTGAAAACATCGCTGAAGTCTTCATATTCTTGGGGCAAATCCCCTAACAGACTACGGTCATCTTCTTTTGTGGCCCCAACACTTGCACCACGTGTTTTACGTTCTTGGTGCAATGTGTATTGCAATATTCTGAGGAAAAGCGAACCGTGCCATAACTCCAGTCAATTACTGGATTGTGTAACATGAGCCAAGGCAGACCAAGGATGAATCCAAATTGGGGGTCCGCAATAACATCAAATCTGATTAGTTCCTTATGACCTCGAATGTCCAATACCATCTCACCCGTTTGCTCCATCACAGGCCCGGACTTCAATGGAGACCCATCGACTGAACAGACCGCTTCTTGTACCTCTTTAAGTTGTACTGGTAAACCCATCTTTTGAACATAAGCAGCATCCACGAAATTGCCCGTGGCTCCCGAATCCACCATGAGAGTGACGGGCTGATCAGCTTGACGTGTCTGTAGAATCCCTGTGACTGTGATGTGTATTTTATTGCTGTAAATTACATTACCCAATGTGTGCTTAGGGGCGTTGTGATGGTTTTGGCTCGACAGATTTGCCCTACTCACTGGCGAGCACTGGCGTTTCCCGAAGGCGTGCCGGAACTTCCCTGCGTTGACATTTTGTTTGGTTTTACTCCACATTCCTTTACGAATGTCCTGCTTTGCCACAATGCAAAGCTTTTCTCGCCGCCGCTTCTCCCTTTCTTCTTTGGAAATCGGTCCTCTAATTGACCCTATCTGCATGGGCTCTGACTCTGGAGCTCTTTCTGCCTTACCGGAACTGATCGGGCCTTTCTGATAGTCCAACCTAGCCAAGTTTGGTTTATTCTCCCATCTCCTTCTGTCTTGCCTTCTTTCGTTTTGACAATGATCTAAGCGTAAGGCCAGATCTATCATTGCTGAACACGTGGTTGGTTGGGGATCTACTTGTGCTATCAAGTCCTTTAGCTCCTCCCGAAGTCCCTGATAGAAGAGGGCCATTCTCTTCTCGTGTGGCCACTCGGCTTCCACTACCAGACGATCGAAGGTGGTGACATATGTAATCAAATCCTTGCTTCCTTGTCTCAAAGTGAGGAGTTCCCGATCCCGTACTAAAGAGGCTGTTTTCCTATTGAATATTTTCCCAAATTCTTCTTGGAACTCCCCCCAATCATACAAAACGGCATCATCTTTTTGCACTAACGGGGTTGCCCAGGCTGCGGTATCCCCCGTAAGATAAGAAATAAGAAAAGCGGTCCGGGATTGCGCGGTACAAAATATAGTTGGTTTGGTGATAAAGTGCAACTGGCATTGTGTCATGAATACTGAGTATTTGTGTGGGTCCCCCCCGTACCTTTCTGGGGCAGCCAAGGGCATAGGTGGCTCAGTAGTCACTTGGACCTGCACCGGGGTTGGTGGGGGCCCCCCTGGTAGTGGCCTACCCTGTGCTCCTGCACTCGAGTGGTCAAAGTAGCATAATCCTGCCTAGTAAGATCTAGTGCAGCCTTCAATTCATTTAAGACACGAGCTATGTCCTCCATTTCTTGTTTCTGAGTTCGTGCTATTTGGGCGTATGAGTTATACGTGGGTTCGCGCTTCTGTCAAGGCGAGTTCCGTTCCACGCAGAAGCAGCACAAACTCCTACCTCCCCTTGGCGGTCTTGGTGCCTGGATTAGGCAAACGCAGGTCACCGCGACCCCGACGGGGAAAGAGGGTTGGGGTCCTTGGATTGGATGGGTAGAGGGTTGTTAGGTACACCGGGTTGAGGTTTAGGGAGCGGTTATGGATAGGCAGGGGATTTCTAGGAAAGGCATGCTCCTTGGCTCTGTCCTCGGCTAGCTGTTACAATAGGCAGAGGTATTGCAGCCTTCACGGCTTTTTCCACATCACATGCATTCCCTCATACATGCGTTACCCTTTCTGAGATCAAGACATGCATTCAACATTCATGCATGCGTTACCCACATGGTGTTGCAGTCCCACTCTCTGTTATAAATCAGCACAGAGGCGGAAATTTGAATTGCAGGTTAGAAACAATAACATAACAGTATGCTATTCAGTGTCTCCAGTTGTTCAGGGAAAGAAAATAAAACCAAATACTAGATTGGAACGAGCACTCCTGCGCGTGTACAACAAAACAGATTGTTTTCATGCATAGGCAAAAAACTTATAGGCACTTAGCTCTGGCTTCGCCAAGCGTCCTGCTCCCTTGCGGTTTGGGCGGATTCTGTAGGCTGCTAGGGCTGAGGCGTTTTCGTTCCTGACACACACACAAAAAGAAAACTGTTAGTGGGTGCCCCCCTAGAAGTGTGTAGATCCTGTCTCCCAATCAGCCCAAACAATGCCCGCAACTGGCGAGCATAACGTAGCATGCAGTTAGGAGTTAGTATGTTGGAGCGTTCCGCTATTCACTCGTGGTCGCTTCCCAAAAGTTAGTATTTAAAACTGGTCAAAAACCCGCTCCGGAAAACTTCCGTAGCAGTAACACTAGAGCAGCACTTATCTCATGAAGCGCGGGGCCAAGGAAGGTGTTTTTCCGGCGAGGACGGGCCCCGCGAGGGAGGTTTGCCGGAGCTCCGCTGAATGCGTCCTGTCCGATGCAATCTCAAGCGCGAACAAGCGTTCGCGGGTTGCGCATGCGCGGTAGCTCTCTCGCGCATGCGCGATGCCTTGGGCGTGGACTTGGGCGTTGCCTGGGCCATTTGCTGGTCCCGTGTGCCTGGCTTGTTCCAGAGAGTCGGCTGGGCAGCTGGGGCTGTGGTCCTATGCCCGGAGGCTGCTGGGATTTGAAGTCCTGCTACGAGCCTCTTCTTGCTTCTAATTGTTGTTCTGCTATCACACAAAGCACATCTGTAACCTGGACACAAATGACATCTACTTAATGGCTTACCCATACCTGTTCCAGCAGCAACTTTATGCTTTCCTTCATTAGTGTTCGCCTTTACGACAGTAGTCTTTTGTTTTGTACAAAAGTGTTCACGTGGAAAGGGGGAGGCAGTGTTTTGGAATATTCTACATGGTAGGATGGGGAAAAGGTGTCAAAAGAAGGGGGATGCCGCATCTCGCCCGTCGGTGTCCCTCTCCCTCTCCCCAAGGACCACCCATCCAGGTGATCCTCCCCCACTAGTCCACCCCCATGAACTGGATCCAATAGCGATGGCCGTGTCCTGGCCACCTGGATGACAGATCTCCGGGGACTAGTCAATGAGTCACCTTCAGGATTCTCACAAATGTGTGTGTGCCCAGTGCCCGTAGTACAAGCTGCAGCTGCGTGCAAAAACGTGGCCAGCGCAAACGCATCCATGCTTACACAACGGGCCACCATGCCGGACAAAATGAGTCGTGATAATGCCATGTCTTTAAATGAAGGTGCAGTTTTTTGGCCAGTCACTACATATTAGATGGCGACAACGTCCGCCCCATCACTAATTCAATAAGAATGTAATTGCCTGGAATGTTGGTTGCCATATGTGTTAGTGTACACGATAGACAATGGGTGCACCGTCTGTGGCAAAGCACTGCAGGGCATGCCACGTTAAGTGTAAGTGGCATGCATTGTTTTTTCCCCGCTGAGTCGGCTTACATGCCAAATACACATCGCACCCTTACCTCTGCAAAGTTGTATGTGCTTTAGTCAAGCGCATACGACACTACTGAGTGAGGCACTATGCCGTCTGCCCCTCGGAATGTGTGCAAATGCTTTCACCACAATGACCCTGCTTCCTAGAAGGCATCAGTTCCTCATCATGTTGCTTGCTGCCTTGGAGCTCATTTTAGTGTTTGCAAAACAGACGTCATAGGTGGTTCCAAGAGCTTCCTATACAAGGACACTATTTTCCTTTTAAGTGTGTATTCTAGGAATAATAGGGCAATTTCGAGCCTGCAGATGGCCATCGGACCACTTAGCAGGAAACATTTTGAACACAAATCTCTCCACCTACTTGCAGGGGCACCGAGTATGTCGGTGCTCTGGAGCTCGACAACCCCCCCGCCCCCCGCCCCGGGCAAGGCAAGGCTACTTTCGTGAAAGTCCATATACTTATAATGGGACATTTTAGATTTTTTAGCCGTCGACACCCCCGGTCGCCCCCGGGAAAACCAAAAGTCTATGCACCTGCCTACTTGCAGAGTGTATGAACGTGCCGGATTCCCTGGGCCTCATCTAAACCCAGGATTACATATAAAGAGTTCTGGCCTACACGTGCTCGACGTTAGTACGTTTGATTCATATCGAACGTGTGTGCGTCACTTCCTAGCCTGAGACCTGCTGTTGAACTGTGGGCAGATCAGGCTCATACTCGCCGCGCCCGTTCTTCTTCCATTCCTCTTGGTTTTTCTTTTACTTCCTCCACCAACCTTCGTTGAACCTGCCCTGCCTTCTTCCCTGCGTCTCTTCTTCTGTGTATGCTGCCGCTCGGTCCCCTTCTTCCTCCGTACTAGGCAAACCCGCGGGTTGACTTGGTTTTCTACCAACCGTGGTGTGGATAAGTCTCCTTCTGACCTCATCCATGCCGTGGACGTGTGCTGCTTCTTTTTCCCAATCAAGCAACAGGCTGCTTTTGAACCCCAACTTGTTAGCCGTCTCGCTCCTGCTGTTTGCAGCGCGCCGCTCCAACCTACAAGCAAACTGCTTGATGCTTGTAGGTTGGAGCGGCTCCTTCGATCTTCTTCCTGCTCTGCTAGGTGCCCATGCCGTTACAAACGGCTTCTTGGCGGGTACCGCCCTTTGCGGGGAGGCCCACCAAGCCCAGCCCTAGCCAAGAGGGGAGGGGGAGGCATCTAACTCATCTGCCCCAGGCAATTTGTGGATTGGAAAGATTTGGGGACTGGGAAGAATTGGGGAATGGAAAGAAGAAGCAAAAAGGTTTGGGTAACGGGAAGCCTTGAGGATGAAAGGAACCGGGGGTTGGAATTGGGTATGAGCTAGAATTGGGGAAATGAAATGAGCTGGGCAATAGAAAGGTTGGGGGAAAGGAGCAGAGTCAAAGGCTTGAAGGATGGAGAGAAGGGGGAGGAAGGACCTGGTGGATGGGAAAGTATTGGCACAGAGATGAGGGGGTTTGCAAAAAGTAAGGGGATGCCTAGAACCGGGGGAATGAAAGAATTGGGGAAGGGGCAGAATGCGGAGGGAACCACTGTATTGGGGAAAGCAGAGGATCGGGGAATGAAAAGTGAAGATAATGAACGGCTTGCAGTTTGAACAAAGATGAGGGAACGAAGAATGGGGAAGTGTAAAGAAATTGGGAAATGGAAAGAAAACATTGGGGGAAATGAAAATAAATGCTGGGAAATGAACAAATGGGGTTAGAAAGAAAGAATAATAAGAAAAGAAAAATGAAAACATGATGGCCATGGGTAGTGAGGGAAGGTCTAGGTAGAGAAGGGGAACACCTGCCAGGGACCACAAGGACCTTGATGGGGCAGGGAATGGAGGGGGACTAAGGAAACCGCACCCAGCGCAAAATCCTGAGGCGTGTTGGAGAAACAGATCACCTGTAAGATAACTCCTGGCTCTGTGTTCAATAAAGCTTGCTGCAGCAATTTCAACTTCCACTCAGACAACTGGTCCTGCCTCTTTATTCAGGGGAACTATGCGATACCATAAGGAAAGGGGTGGGATAAGGGGGGTGTTAATGAGGTGTGGGCTGTCGGCGCTAAAACGTGTCCGCGTGAACCCGCTGTGCGGGGTGAGGGGCTTTTGCTCCCTCTTCCTGGCAGTTTTGCTCCTTGCCAACAGCAGGCCTCATGCCCCTGTGCTCGTTCAGAGGGGCGTGAGTCTTTAAATAATGCAGCCTCTTCTTAGAAAAGGGGTATTGTCAATGCTAGAGCCCCCCACCCCTATACAGGCGAGGCACGGGGAGAGTGACTGACCTCTGTCTGCAGGGTCGAACTGGGGCATAACATTGCCTCGGGCACCAATGAAAAAGTGGTCCACCGTTGCAAATGGCACATCATTCCTGTTTGAGTAGTACCCAAGGGGCAGGTTTTGGATAAAATGTAATGCAAAGAATATTTATTCAGCAACACTGGTCAAACTACTAGCCGCATGGTGAAGTAACATATCAAACTGGCCCACATGGGCCAAAAAAGTGGACCACTTTCACCACTAAATAAATAAACTGGCCCACTGTAGCATTTTTTTGCGTTTTTGGTTTGGGCATTGCCCTATCGCCCTATAGGCCAGTCTGAGCCTGTCTGTCTGCCAATATACTACAGTTGTGTGAGCCACTTCTATGCAACCAATACTTTCCTGCTGACCAGGGGCTTGACACCTTCGCGCACGAGCCCCTGCGGTGCTTCAGGTAAGGACGCAGCAAGTCTTCGGTGAAAACTGGAAGCCTTTCTTTTCCGGGCTCCTTCACCGGGACGTAAATTCGGGTCTGGCCACCAGGGCCAGCCCTAGGGGCAGCAGCGCCCCCGGTGAATTGGTGGCCACCCTTCCCCCACGCACCCCTGGTAAACAGGAAGTGGGGTGGAGGGGGGGGCGGAGCCAGGATGAACCACTTATTTTTTTTTTCCTCCTCACTCAGGCGTGGAGGTAATGATATGAATAGGGTGCATTAGCACCCTATTGCTGTTAAATGCACTCCGCCGCTGCGGGTGCATTTAATATCAATGAGGTGCCTGCCACGCCTTCTGCCAGTACTCCAGCTCGGGGGAGCCCTTGAAAGACTCCCCCGAGCTGGCATGGTGGGGGGCTAATGGCGCCTTTTGTTATTAAAAGAGCCTGCGGTGGAGGGGCGCATTTAATGACAATAGAGTGCTGAACACCCTATTGTCATTAAATGCCCCTGCCGCAGGTGCATTTATCCCACAGCAGTGATTTTTTGGATACCGAGGCTGGAGCCTCATTACTCCATCTTCTCGGGTTGAGTGCGTAGTCGTGGGTTGGGATTCTTCTTGGTCTGTGTGGTCTTGTCACAGTAGGGCTGGTTGGTTTCACAGGGTCTTTGCCTTTTGTTACTGAACGTCCACTTTTATGAGGAAACCTCCCTTTGTTCAGCTCAGGCAGTTTCGGCCAGATTCGGGGCATCAACCCGACCCCTGCTGTGTTTTCGCAGCTGTAGATGGAGAATCTCTTCACCCGCCTTGCCCGGGCTTTTGGTCCTTTGGTGGGAGAGCCTTGCCTTTTGAGTTTGGGGTGCCACTCTGCTGCCCCGCTCCCCTGCCGGGTGGCGTGGTTTGGCCCAGTCCCCGGCGCTTATTTCCCAGCATCCTTTTAACATATATATATATATATAACATTTTTGATAGTAACGCCATTGGTAGGGTGACCAGATTTTTAAAAAACAAACCCGGGACCGAGCATGTAAATAGAAGTAGGACCAAATTAAATACATATACAACTTTAGTTTTACTTCTATGTCGCTGGCCTGTTGTGGGGGGGGTTGCTAACAGGCACACTCCTCTCATTGGAGAAGAGTGCCGGGGAGCTGGGGAAGAAATGGGGGCGTGAAACGCATTGCCCCCATTCACACAGGAACAGTTGCACCGGGACCTTATTTCGGGTCCCGGCAAAAAAAAGGACCGTAGCCGAAATCCTGGATGGGGTTTATAAAATTTAAAAAACGTATGGGGCGTCGGGTGATTTCCCCAGACTGTCCTAGGAAAACCCGGACGTCTGGTCACCCTAGCCATAGCGCCCGATTCATGGAATTGTGCAAAGTATATTTTTGCTGTGCAAACTCAGTGCAAAGTTATTTTGCACTAAAATACACTTTGCACAGTTCCATGAATCATGGTTTGTGTCGGTAGTGCAAAGTCACTTTTCAGCAGTCACTTTGAACTGTGCAAAATATTCCATGAATCAGGCCCATACTATTCAAAGAGCAAGACACATGTGGTTTTGAGGCCCACAGAGGCCACTTCTCCAGCGGGTGACTATATACTAGTGAAACTGATATTGCACATGTGCAATAAAGGAGTTTAGCAGTACTTTACAATTGTGCAAAATCGACTAGTGGAACGCTATGCATCTTTTGTAGATACTAAAAAAAGGGTGGTGCTGCAATCATTTCTGCCTCCTGTTGTCACCTGGATATAGAAAATCACTGTGTGCATGAAAGTCCGTACACAGTGTGGGCGGCTGGAATATACACGTGCATCCCCTAGGTTCACCCTAGGCCACAGTTCTGAAATCTGTGGTTGCCCAGAGGTTGTGGACTATGACTCCCATGATTCCTCATCATTGACTATGCTGGCTAGGTCTCATGGGCTCTGTAGTCCAAGACATGTGGCCAGCAAAAGGCTATCTGTGTGGGTTGTGAAGGAAAGATGTGAGGTGCCACATAGCTTAGATCAAGAAAATTAAGTAGGGGCATTCATGTCTTGCCCACCGATTTTACTGATCGCCCCGTGGGTTGGCTGTGGCAGGGGGGAAATGAACCTTTCAGATTCGGTCATGCGTAATTCTCTATCACAGTTTAAGCCTAGAAAGTTTGCATGTAATTGCAGCATCATTTTGATTCCACTGCTCCCCTGCTTTTAAATTCACATCTAAGGCTGCAACCCTAATTTCCCCCGGACTGCTTCCTAAACCGAATAGTTGGTAGCCAATGAGAACGGTTAGCCGCTGAGGGTCTGTGCATTTGTTTTCTTGAGTATAAAAAGTACCATTTAGAATGCAGTGTTTAAGTACAACTTGCACCCGGGAGGTGGTCTCATGAGGCTTCACAGCCAATCGAGAAGATCGGAATGCTGGCTATACCTCATATCACTCCCTTCTCCCTACGTCCATGGTGGCCATTTTGTTTTGTAACTGTGCCATTTCTCAACTCAACAGAAAAGCTCTAAGCACCCTGGAAAGTAAGCTGGGGGCTAATAGCTATAAAGCCCTCCATGGGCGGGCATTACTGGAAAGGTAATGGGGGCAGATTGCAAGTTAAGGCCCTCATGATTGCTTAAATATTGAATACCCGGACAGGTTTAAAGCAAGTAAAAGTGCTGGACTTTAATTAAAGGTTATTAAAAAAACACAAGTACTTTAAGTCTGACCCACAACCGGGCATTCAAATGGAAGGATGATCAGGTTGATTGGCAGGGGCATAAGTTAAGCTAGAAGTTAAAAAATATGCGTCTGGCTTCCAAGTCTACAAGATCATGAACATCTCACCAGGGCCGGCAGCAGGAAGACCGGGGCTGCTCCCGAGAGCCCCCTGTTGGGAGGAGTGTGAAAAGGCACCCATACCGGTTCTTGCTCTCTGGCAGAAGAGGTTTGAGGGGTCCTGTAGCACCTCCTGCTTAGCATGTTTCCTTTGGTGGCCTAACATGACACATGGGCTTTAACCCTCTTCAACATTATACGCTCTCCTTCAGGGCAATGCACCAGCTCCAGGGAGTGAAGCACTAATGGTAAACAGATTTCTCAGCAAAGCGTTGGCACTTGGCTGGGGCGGGAGCCAAGTATGTTTGGAGAGGGAAAATCCGAGTGTCCCTTACCTCCCGATGGGGCCCCCAACTGGAAGAAGCACCCCCGACAGAATAACCATTGACCGTACGAAGTTGCACCAATCCCCACCGCTCCCAGCATAAGCACGCACCATGAACGGTACCCAGTCCCCCGATCATATAACCCTGCAGTGGTACAAACTATCCAATCCAAGCAACGACAACCAAGACCGAGCTGGAGATGGTTATACGGACCGAATCGATTGACGTTCCCGCAAGCCATGCTGCAGGTCATTAGAGACACCATCGCCATGACGACATAACCGCGTTAGACAGGAAGCACACGTGCAACCTGCACAGTCGAGAAACTCACACACCAATCCACACGAAGAACATACGCATACGGACTATGAGCAAGATGACAGTGACATACACATACTGTCTGCATGATTGTTATTTTGCCACATAGGCTCGCTACAGCACAGCAGAAACGCAAGACACCAGAAGAGCTTGTGTATATGCTTGCAGATGCTACATGCTATTAACCAAATGGATAGACAGGAGCGCTGAAAGGACCTGACCAACCATGACATGCCTTTAACCTATGGACGATTATGTCAAATGAATAACCAGAGCCGTAGTAGGCCTCAGACAAATCCAGCACACTAGAATCCTCTCACAAAAATCCCAAACCTGCAAGTTGCTGTGCAAGCAGAATAGCCCTGACAGGGACTGCCACCAAGGCCACGATGCTGCAAGTGACATTCCTCACTCACCGTGCCACTGTGGGCCCAGCTACAGGGGAGAATATCCCAAGCTAAAATACAAATCAAATCGAAGTAATTCGGCCTCACCAGCGGTTTCCTCACACGTGATCCGGCCGACCTGAAATGATGCCAAGACCTAGAAGCTGGGAAGACGCAGCCATCCCACGTCTGAGACTGAGCTTGCAACAAATCGCAACAATCCACCGCGCTGGGACTGGACCGCCCTCATGGCATTAGTAAAAGCCCCCATTGTTATACACTGTCACATAGTCACACCTTGTTGATACACACTATACGTAAGCAGGTATCTTGCGGGCTGGGAACAACGGTAGTCCCAGGCTTGGGGGCCCACGGCCTGACCAATGAGGACACTGAGGGATAGGGGCTGGCGGCGGGAAACCCCAGCCAATAATTGGGGTTTCTAATGTAACAATATTCAGGTAACAATTTTTAGGGAAGGTACAAACATACCACCTGACACTGTATCCTACACTAACAACGCACACTATATGTTCATATACTAGACCTACCACTCTGGGAGCCAACCCGGAGTGGCGTTAGGTTCAGGGATGGGTTTTGAGATGTGACGCTGATTGTGACATCACACATGTAAAAAAATGGCCTGCGAAATGTGCCTGGACTGGATTTTGCTCCATGCGGGTGATCGTTGCTTGTTTGTCATAATAAAACAGCAATAACCCTTTGCTCCTTGTGCCGACCTCCACTTCTTTGGAACATTGGAAGGAGTTAGGGCTTTCCGAGAGCTGGAGGTCTGCAGACCCTAGGTACGGCTCTGCCGACCCCAGAAATTACCCTAACAAGTTGGAGGTCCCAGCAAGATCGTTTGTGACGTCGCCTCGGAAAGGTGTGGCCCCCTCTGCTGTCGGACCTCGGAAGACTGCAGGACCCTTGCGAATTGCGACACAACCGGACAGCTCAACCGGAGATTGGCTGTCGGGAACCGACTTCAGAAATCATCCCGTCTGCAGTTGGCGAGTGTGCAGACGTGGTCCAGAAGAGGCGAGACGAGCCAAGTGGGAGGGGAGCCAGCAGCTGAGCAGCGCCAGCAGACGTGCGCCTAAAAGTAAGTGTGGTCCACACAACTAGCAACAACCTATTGTGTGGATGGTGGGGAGGATGTGTAATTAGGGTGGAGGGTGGTGTAACATTGTCATAACGTTCGGTACCGAGGCAGTGGTTTGGCATGTGTATGGAGGTAGTCCCTTCTTGTGTTGGTGAGCGATTCAGGGGCGGGGCAGCAGGTCCCATTGTGATGGAAGGATTGTTGCGCCGATAGGTCTGGACGGTGAGCACATGTGTAGGGGCGTGGATTTCCTATTAATCAACGTTGTAGCTCGGTGAATAGATGTGGTCTTCCTATTAATTGAGCTTTTTAGCTCAGTGAATAGATGTCGAATTCCCATACGAGTTAGCTGTAGCTATTTTAGGTTGCGGAAGGTAGTTGACTGGTTAAGTTTCTCAGGTAGGAAACGTATCACACGTCAGGCGACACGACGGGTGCAGTTCAATTACAAAAAGAGTTGATTGATGACGTATACTCATCTCCGGGGAGGAGTGAAGACAGGTGTGGGGATTGTGGATTTTTATATGTGGAATTAAAACGGCAGGGGGTTTGTGTATAATACGTGCACAAATTGTTTGGTAAACCTATGTTTTCTTTTGACCCCATATCGGAGTGTCAAATGGAGAGCACCCTGAGAAAGGTGCAATATGCAACATGTCCTGGCGACACCATCGCGTCCAAGGTCATTTGCACAAATGTTGAGTTGTTTACTCCATTTTTGACACTTTTTACTAATGCTACGTTTGTTCATAATTTGGTCCCAGATAATATAAAAAATGTGACCGTTACCGCCCTGATTAAAAAATCTGGTCAAGACCCTAAGACACATAGCAATTTAAGACCTATTATAAATGTCCCTTTTTAGTTAAAAATGATTGAGACGATTGAAAGTGTACAATTTCAAGGACATTTGGATAAAGAGGCTATGCTACACCCTAGACAATCAAGCTTCAGGTCCTTCCACAGCACCGAGAGTGCCCCGATGGACCTGCAAATCCACATGCTCAATATTACTGACTGGAGTAAGTCGGTGCTGCCGATGTTGTTCGATCTGTCAGCAGCCTTCGACCTTGTGGATCATGAGAGGCTTCTTAATATCTTGTCAAGTATAAGGTATCGCTCCGGAGAAGCTGTAGCATGGGTCGAGTCCTTTCTTACACATAGGAAGTCAAACATCTGCTGGGGGAATGCTACTTCAGAACCAGCATAGATTACTTGTGGTGTACCCCAAGGCGCCTGCCTTTCTCCAGCACTTTTTAAAGTGTATATTTGCTCCTGAAGTGATCTTCCGGGGAACATGGGATCGCAATTCCCTAATTATGCTGATGGCACTCAGCTCAATTATTGAGCTGAGTGGCAACTAGGATAAGGATGCTGTGAACATTCTACATATCTATGAAAAAAGTCAACATTGGATGACAACAAATTGGCATTGCCTTGACAGTGCTAAGACTGAGCTGCTTATTTTTGGCTCAGTCCAGGCAAGAGCTAAGTTGGGATCTCAGTATGCAGGTTCCCCATTGACAACCATCAAAGTAGTCAAAAAGGTGAAAACATTAGGAGTCTTTCTTGAAGCTTCTTTGGGGGATGATGCTCAGGTAAGTAACGTGATGAAAACATCTCAATACCACTTGAGATTGCTGTCACTTGTCAAACCATACATTTCCACAACAAATTGCACAACCCTGGTTAGAGCAACTTTAATGCTGAGGCTTGACCATTGCAAGGCCCTGATGAGTGGCACTAGCAAGGGTTGTACTAAAGAATTGCATATCCTGCAGAACAATGCAGTTGCCATCATCAGAGGTGTATGCAGGAAGGAACACGTTCCTATGTATATAAGAGATCTGCATTGGTTGCTGGTGTAAAGACTGGTGGGGGGTGTCTGTACTCCTGCTCTCTCTATGGTAGAGGGGAGGCACTGAGGACCCCAGCCAAAATTCTCTATTGTTGGTAGCAATGGACGAGCAATCAAGGCCTAGATTCTCAGGAGGTGATGCAGACTGGTTCTTGAGTACAGTGTAGTCCCCAAGCACCCACACAGGAATGGCCACACACTGTATTAGTTAAAACACAGTCTTTATATAATTAAGGGTCAAGGTTATATACACAATCACAATAACTCACTTTGTGCTCAGTTAATCTACAATAGCAAATATATACAGTTCTAAGAGGTACCACAATTATTATCAGATTTCATTAAAGTGCATCAACTGTACTCTGGTCAAATGTCACACAAATCACTTAATAAAGGTAACCAACAATAGTTATAGGAGGGAAAGCAATTGGTTAGAACAATTGGCAGAATACTGGCCCCTACCGTTAGACACATTTCTGTGTGGAGATCCCCCACCTGGGCAACCTGTAAAATAAAGATACACTACAAGCCCAGTCCATATATTGTTCAATAAGTCTTATTTCCTTCTATAAGGTTTCTACCACCCCAATGAACCTGGAATAGCAGATTTCAACGACGAGTTGTCGATGGATCCTTCTTGAGCGGCTCCCTTTAAAGCAGGAGACACAGATCATTGAGAACCCTCGAAAAAAGTGAACTCGGCATCGAGGCGGCAGCTTCGGTCCCAGAGGTGCTCGTCAACGACGGAGCAAAGATGTCCTGCAAGGAAGAGGCCTGCGGGGCACCTCGAAGTCGATAGTTCAGGACCGCAAAGAGATTGTGAAGAATTGTGGCCCAGCAAGGCCGTCAAGTCGTCCGGCGTCTCTACGGTCTTTGGGTGGCGGGAAACCCAACGGCGGATGCTCCTCGGCGCGTCAACGGCCTGGCCTTCTCTGGTGGGATAAGGCGGGCGGCGATGCGGACAAGCGCGTTTGTGAATCAAAAGTCTTAGGCAAAGGAGTGTTGTGGCTCCAGTCGTCAATGGCACGGCGTTAAGCGGTCCCCGCTTCTGGGCAACACGGCTTCGACGGGCCTCCAGCGGTTATAGCAAACCATCGAACCCTGGTCGACGACGGTGGACGGAATGTCCGGTGCTTATCTTTGTTCTCCTCAGCGGTCCACATCTCCGGTCGGCAACCTGTCGAGGGTCTGACTTCCAGGGCGCTTCAGCGAAGGTCAGCAGTGCTCGATGGTCCCTCGGAGCATGGGAAGAGGGCACCGAACCAGGTCCTCTCTTGGAACAGTCTCGACGGCTCGGCGGCTTTCAGATTTCAGCGAAGGGACACAGCAGTCAGCCTTCTTCTTCAGGCTCGGTTGTCAAGATCAAGCGTCAGTTTCTACTTCAGCTTCTGAACGAATTCTAGCAGTGAGAGGCCCCCAGATATATTAGTTGATCTCTCATTCATTCTGCTGGGTCACACTCAGGCAACCAATCACACAGAAGGGCATTCAGAAGTCAGTCAGCCAATCAGGCATATAGTGCATTCAGGCCATTCTCCTCCCTCTCAGACACTCACAAGGAATGTGCATTGGCACAAGTACCCAGCCATTCAACACTACACACTGCATTCATACCAGTTTCGGGCTGGGCTGTCTCATTCATAATATTTCATACTAGAAACCAGACATCCACAACAAGAAGTGCATATTGATCACACACTCCATTCACCCAGGTCCCACCCACAGGGTGTACCCACAACATAAAGTCACTGGGAAGGCTCCAGCCAGTCTGGCCTGGACTTCACAACAACACCACATATGGAACTTCCACCCAACAGCCAGTCAGGGGGAAAGGACAGAGTCAGGGCTTCCCAAGACTTTGGGAAAACAAGGTAACAGGCAATAGAAAGCAAGAGGCCACGGGGGCCATCTTGTTTTCCATCAGGAATCAACTGATCCCAATGGCAGGGCCGGGGTATCCCAAAATGGAGGATACCCAGAGCACCTGTCAAATTCAGCATGGAGCTGCCACCAGCCCATACCCTGCTCTGTGGGCCACACACAGGTGCCCAAAAACATACACCTGTGGCACAGAGTTGTACCCTGACCCATGGGTGCCATAAGGGTATCCCATGGGTCTGTACACCAAAGCAAAAACAGGAAGAGCTGCACTGCCAGGTGTCCCACATGGACTCCTGGTCAGATAACAATACAGAACACAAATGAAAAAGGACTACAGGACAAGGACAGGGAGGCCCTGTCCCTCCAATGCATTTCCAGCATCACAGCCGGTTACAGCCAGAATCTTTTTTAAGATCAATACACTGACGCATTAATACCTTCATGGACTGACATCATCCTATTTATGGGAAAAATTTGCACAGCAACACTCGTCACAAGTTACTCGGTCTAGTAATGCTATGTATTTAACCTATCCTTGCAGCAAATGCGCCTGAGGAACTGGGCGCTCTTTTCCTGTCCAATCGGGTTTGGCCCGGAATAAGCTGCCAGTGGATCTACGTAGAGAACCGAATCTGTTGACTTTTCGTAAGTATCGAAAACTTTACTGTTTATTTGATTCACCTGGCTCTTTTATTGTTTAGGACGTTCCATGTCTGTCAGTTTCTTTTGTGTGAACTCTGATGTCTGAGGGCTCTGGCACGAAATAAAGAAACACATTTTAAACAAATAAAAAAATGTTAAAGTACAAATATATGAAAATACATTATAATCAGAATTTAAACATTGCACCTTTACTTTCTAGAATATCACGGTCTTTATCCTCAAAATAAGAACATTTTGTCACACAAGGGTCTAATCAGCATGCAAATTATGTAACCATTTTATTTTTTTATAGGACAGGCTAAAAGGACAGGGGTCTCACATCACCCCCCCCCAAGTAAGTCCTCTGGAAAAGATCTCACGAAACAGGCTATATTACTTCTGCGTATTTTCTCAATTTTGCTAACCATGCACGATGGATACAATTGGACACTCTGAAAACGGTGTGCATATCTTCCGAGCTTATACACAGGTCCAAAGCTTCTTGCGTAGAACGTGTGCCTGCTGTCCCTACAATGGGATTGAGGCAGAATGTTCTCAATCCTCCAGTCGCTGCACCCAGAAACATAACATGGAATCCTAATTGTGTCAATTGCTAATGTGTGCATTTTCTTCTTAGGATGGGAAGCTATTAGGGTCGGATCATCCAAGCCTCGTATTGATCTTCCCATATCCCATCGAGCGCCCGCAGGGGTTCCAAATGCATGTTAAAATCCCCTACGACTATAACGATCGCTTTCTCTGATTTTAGAATTTTCCCCCGATTAGAACGAGGTCGCGGATCTCCCTGATTACTGAGATTAAATATGGAAATTAAATAGGGAAATACGTTGGCCACCTGGAGTGGTGGCAAGGACATATCTGTGCTGTTAGTTACGCCAGGTTCCATCTTCTAATTAAGAATTAAGGACCAGATCGATCCAGATAAGTAACCCACCACTAGGACGTCCTCTGGGACCTTTTTGGGCCGGAATATGATAGACCTGAGAGCCTTGTAGTTCCACTTCTTCCGAAGCCCATGTTTCCTGAAGGAAATGTCCAATGAAAGTATTCCAAGACAGTGAGATTAGATGCTTTAGGAGGCCTGCGATGTTCCAAGCAAGCATGTTTACGGGTTGCGATTAACTGATCGTAATACTACCCAATATATGTCAGGATATACCCTCGCACCCTTCACCTTCTAGAACCAGGCTTTCAGTACAACCGTGAAAGCCTGGTCCTAAAAGGCGAAGGACCAGGCTAGGTTTGCTTACTTTTCATCTGAACAGCAGCCATGACATATGCTAGGAGCAAAATTGTCTTTGTTAATTTCACCATTCTGGTACCCTTTGTAACTAAAAAGAACCGTGTACGGCAGTAAAGATCTTTCCGCAACACAAAGCAATTGATAACTGCCAACAATGAACCTTTAATAGGCAACTTACTTGATTTTGCTCCGGAAAAAGCATTGACAATTCAAGATATGGTCACTGCCCTAACTACTAATTTGGTTAGTATTTCAGATAAATTAGCATCACTGAAACAGAAAAAGATAAGTAAAGATAATACCAATAAACAGACCTGGTTTTCAGAGGAATTGAGAAAACTTAAATCAATCTCGATGAAATCCTATTATGATTGGAAACGTGATTCTAACCCAGCTTCACTAACATCATATAAGAAAACTGCCTTGGACTACACAAATGCTATACTTTTGGCCAAGAGAAACTATCATAACACTCACATAAGTAATGCTGTTTCAGATACTAAAGAATTGTTTAGAATTTTAAAGGAACAGCAAATCACGCCTGCTCCTTTAGGCTTAGCTGAAACTAACGATAAGGATTGGTGTCAACTAATCCAAAACGTCTTGCAGGGTAAACTGAATAACATCCAAGCAACTATGCTTGAAAAAAAGAAGCTGATTTTGGCCTCCTCGGATACTTTATCACTGGATGTCTTTATAAGGAATCCAGATATCCCTATTTTCAACTTTCATCCAATAAGCGAAATGGAACTTGAAAAAATAATAGGGCAGATGAAACCATCACAGTGTAGAGGAGATGTCTGTGCCGCCACAATTATCAAATCTTGCGCTCCGTCCTTAGTTAAAGCAATCTGTATCTTTGTTAACGCCTCACTTAAGGAAGGGATATGTGCCTTTGGAACTAAAACAAACTAAAGTTACCCCAATTATCAAGAAGCCAGGACTGTCAAGAGGTAATCCGTTGAACTTCTGTCCCATTTCACACACTCCGTTTCTGTTGAAAATTCTCGATAGAGTGGTTTACCATCAGATTGCCCAACACTTGCATCGACATCCAATCCTGCACGCTCGTCAATCAGCATCCTTCGATTTAATCGAACACTCCATACTGAACATGAGGCTCAAGGAAGTGGCTAACGTTTCCAACCAGGCTGCTGCTTGGATCGCCTCTTTCGTAGAACACAGACACAGTAGTGTCTGTTGGGATATCGCAGAAGCTGATTCAATCCCAGTTCTTTTTGGAGTCCCACACGGGGCTAGCACCTCACCATGTATCTACAATCTTTTCATGGCACTGTTCTTTTACATGCTGGAGCGGGAGGGTGTAATCTTCTCAAATTACGCTGATGACACCCAATGTGTATTACATCTAACAGGTTCCCAGGAATAGGATGAGCTGGAAGTGAATAGAATCTTCTGCTTGATTGGAAACTGGATGCTGAATAACTATCTGGCTCTAAACAGGGCTAAGACCGAGTTAATGATTGTGGGTTGTGGGTTGCCCACATTCATTGAAGGTCCTAAACCATGCCTGCAGCTCTTTCACGTTGGGGGATGATATCATATGCCCACTCCCTAAAACGAAAATAGTGGGTGTTACCCTTGACCAGTCTCTTAACATGAAAGCACACATGTCCTCGGTTGTGTCATCATCAGTGTATAATGTTCAGTTACTGTCCCACCTGAGGCCCCTTATATCTCAGAAAAGTGCCAAAACTATAGCACGAGCGATAATAGGGGCCAAACTAGACTATTGTTGCAGCCTTCTATTAGGTATCGGTAAGTTGGCTCTACAGAAACTACAACAGGTTCAGAATTGGGCTGTGAGAGTTGTAGTGGGGCTTACTAGGCGCAAACACATCTCGGAAGCCAGGCGGGGACTTCAGTGACTTCCAGTGGAGGCTAGAATTAAATTCAGAACATTGGTTATAATATTTAAATGTAGAATGCAAATGATGCCTCCACATCTTTAGTGTCACATCAATGATAACGTAAACACCAGAGCGTTAAGATCTGGAGATCATAATCTCTGGGAGCAACGTAGACCAAAAACTTCAAAAGCGGAGAATGGAGCCTTTGCCTTCAAAGCTCCCATTCTCTGGAATCTATTTCCTGAGTACCTGCACAAACACAAACTTCTGGCCATGTTCAAGTAAGAACTTAAAACCTTTCTCTTCTCATAAGCAGGCCTTTTTGGGCAGCTTGGTCTAGGAATGATATGGCCAGTAGGAACGCTTATCGCGACCACGCCAGACAGGACTTGTTTAGGCTAGTGCACCTGACCCTTTTCGTTGTATGTCTTGTTTCTTTCTGTTAGCGCCTTCATGCCTATGTGCCCATAGTGCGCTTTATAAATGTAATGTAATGTAATATTGAGCATATTTTTCCCCTGCACCACAGCCCTTGCAAATGCAAGGAGTAGCCCTGGCATATTGAGCAGTCATATCACCTGGACAAAAGCCCTGGCATATGCAAGGAGCAGCCCTAGCATATAGAACATAAATATCATCTGGACAACAGCCCTGGCATATGCAAGGAGCAGCCCTGCCATATTGAGCATATTTCTCCTCTGGACAGCCTCACTGCAATATGCAGGGAGCAGCCCTGGCATATTAAACACACTTTTAATCTGGACAGCAGCCCTGGCATATGAAAAGAGCTGCCCTGGCATACTGACCAGACATATCATCTACACAACAGCCCTGGCAGATGCAAGGAAAAGCCCTGGCATATTGAGCAGACATATCATCTGAACAACAACCCTGGTATGGCAAGGAGCTGCTCTGGCAAAATGGGCATATTTTCCATCTAGACAGCTAAGACCGAGTTAATGATTGTGGGTTATCCGTCATATACCGAACTGTCTAAACAAATCGGATGATGTGCTGGTAGTTGGCAAAACCAAAGAAGAACATGACACAGCCCTACACCAGGTGTGCGCCGCCATGGAATCGGCAGGCCTCACGCTTAACAAAGACAAGTGCGAGTTTGGCAAGGCTAAGATCCTTCGGCCACATCTTTTCGGACCAGGGTATGCGGCCAGACCCAGACAAGGTCGCAGCACTCAAGACAGCTCTGCCCCCCGCAAACACCTCAGAGCTACGCTCCTTTCTAGGTCTCGCAAGCTACTGCGCAAGATACCTCAAGGACTATGCGACGGTAAGCAACCCGCTGAGACTTCTCACATGCAAAGACCAACCATTCATGTGGTCAGAGGAGTGTCAACAAGCGTTTGAGTCCATCAGAAACTCCATCTCAAAGGCAGAACACATGGCCTACTTCGACGCCCGAAGGGACACAGAGGTCATTGTCGATGCCAGGTCGGTGGGGCTGGGGGCCATCCTATCTCAAAAAGACCAGGAGGACCCGACCAAAGTCTTCATAGTGGCTTACGCCAGCAGAAGCCTCACCTCCACGGAACAGGCATACTCCCAGGCCGAGAAGGAGAGTTTAGCAGTGGTGTGGGCCTGCAAATACTTTCACCTTTTCCTGTACGGGAAAGAATTCACTGTCGTCACGGACCACCAAGCGCTGCTCACCATCTAGAGTGATCCCAAATCGAGAATGCCTCCGAGAATAGCAAGGTAGGGGTTGAGGCTACAGGACTATAAATTCAACATCAAGCATCGTCCGGGAAAGGAGGACAATCCGGCGGACTACTTATCCCGACACCCATCGGGCCCAGCCCAGACTCAACCTTCCATAGCAGACGCTTACATCAATTACGTGGTACATCACCTGCAACCATTCCCCGTAGAATGGGCGGAAGTGGTAAGCAAATCCGAACAAGACCCAGCGCTACAAATCGTCAAACACTGTATACAAACAGACAAGCGGGCGCATAGGACACAACAGGCCAAACAAGAACCAGAGAAGGTGAAAGATGACATACGAGGGATCAGCCAAGTGAGAGACGAACTATCAATTGTGGAGGATCACATCATACTGAAAGGCTGCAAAGTGGTGGTACCCGTATCACTGAGGGAAAGAATAATACAACGGACTCATGAAGGACACAGAGGAGTGGAAGCAACAAAAGGACTCCTAAGACAAAAGGTCTGGTTCCCAAAACTTGATGCCATGGTGGACTCACTGGTAGGCGGATGCCCCACGTGCGCGCAGCTCGCACCCCCGCCTCACCCAAACCCGTTGCAAATGTCCAAGCTGCCAGACCGGGTCTGGGACGAACTAGCCGTGGATCTGTTTGGACCAATGCGAAATGGCACCTATGTACTAGTGCTAATTGATGAACATTCATGATTTCCCGAGGCCCAGATCGTGGAAAGACCGGTGGCCACCAGCATCATACCCGCCCTGGCCCGCATGCCCTCCGCATACGGCGTTCCCAGGGTGATAAAGTCGGACAACGGCCCGCCCTTTGCCAGTACAGACTTCCAGAATTTCGCCAGGTACATGGGCTTCCATCATAGAAAGATAACTCTGAGATGGCCCCAAGCGAATGGAACAGTGGAGAGATTCATGGCCAACATCCGAAGAGCACTACAAATTGCAACCATACTGAACAAGCCATTTGAACAGGCCCTATACCAATTGCTCCGGGAATACAGACACACCCCACACAGCACCAGGGTGGTCTGCCCGGCTGACCTCATGTTCAGACGTCCGGTGAAGACAAGACTACAGGAGGACCCAACACCGAAACCCCTGACATCACTTGAGCTTCAAGCCAGAGAAAAGGATCGAGAGGAAAAGGAAAAAATGAAACAAACGTCCGACATGCGTCGAAAACCCCAAGAGTCAAACGTCAAACCCGGTAACCAGGTGCTGATGCGGCAGGCCACTGGACGGAAGGAAGATGCCCCGTTTGCCCATGAGGTACTGACAGTCACGCGAAGGAAAGGCACCATGGTCACCGCGGAAAGAGAAGGGCGGTCCTCGGTCACCCGAAATGTCTCTCAGTTCAAAAGAACGCTGACACCCCTCAAGGGGAGATGGGAATCCGGCGAAGAAACTAGGGATTGGCCAGATGACGATGGACCATACCTAGGAGACAGGGAAGCATCTGAAGACGAAAGTACCGAGCGAGGCACGATGGACCGCGCCTGACACACAACCCCAGAGAGGTTTAGACGACCCCTGCGGAGTCGCATGAAGCCGCAGAGATTCATAGAAGAAATGGGGTAAGAGACACCAGAGAACTGTTGAGTTAAAAAGGCGGGAGATGTCAGGCTGAGAATCCATGGGCTCTGTTAGAGCCCACCCACATCGTTATGTGGGAGTCCGCCGTTGCGGGCTGTTTGGGGAAAAAGAGGAAATGACGTTGCGGGTTAGGGAGGGGCTGGCGGGGACGCCGGTGGTTGAGTTTTGTATTGCATTAAAGGCAGACGTGTGAAATATATGCTCCGGCGGGCACGAGTCACTGCTGCACACCCCCAAGCCTGAAATGTCAACAGAGAAGCCAACGATTCTTCCATTGACCTGAAAAGCTTCTGGAATGTTCTCAACTTTTAAACAGAACCGTGATTTCCAGAGTCCAATAGACGAATCACAGAGAATTTGAAGCGCTGTCAAACCTGGGAGAAGCGTGCCCCAGCCCTAGGGGGACAGGGGGGGAGCTGAGCCTGTAAGCGTGCACCAGCCAGAGGGGCTGGGCCTGTAAGCGTGCCCCAGCCAGGGGGGCTGGGCCTGTAAGTGGGCCCCAGCCAGAGGGGGCTGAGCCTGTAAGCGTGCTGCAGCCTGGGAGCCTGGGTCTGTAAGCGTGCCCCAGCTATTGGGCATGGGCCTGCAAGCGTGCCCCAGCCATGGGGGAGCTGAGCCCGTAAGCGTGCTCCAGCCAGGGGGGCTGAGTCTGTAAGCATGCCCCAGCCAGGGGGGGCTGGACCTGTAAGCATGCCCCAGCCATGGGGGGGTGAGGCTGTAAGCGTGCTCCAGCCAGGGGGGCTGAGCCTGTAAGCGTGCCCCAGCCAGGGGGGCTGGGCCTGTAAGCGTGCCCCAGCCAGGGGCCCTGGGCCTGTAAGCGTGCTCCAGCCACGGGGGCTGGGCCTGTAAGCGTGCCCCAGCCAGGGGGGCTGAAGCTGTAAGCGTGCCCCAGCCAGGGGGGCTGAAGCTGTAAGCGTGCCCCAGCGAGGGGGTGCTGGCCTGTAAGCGTGCCCCAGCCAGGGGGGCTGGCCTGTAAGCGTGCCCCAGCCAGGGGGGCTGAGGCTGTAAGCGTGCCCCAGCCAGGGGGGCTGGGCCGGGGGCCCTGCCCTGTGTGTCTGCTGCTGTCGCAGTAAACTACATGCTGCAAGTTTCATTTTTTGATACAGGGTGAAGACAAAACAAAACACGTTCGGCTGAACATGTGAATTCAGAATTCTTGAAGCAAGCTGCATTGTTCGATTTTTCCACTCCTGGGGGGCTCTAATTTGGCTTCTGTAGAGAAGCTGCCAAGAAGGCGCGCTCTGGGCAAGCGCGGCTCCAGGAGCCAGAAAATGCTGTGTTATTTATAAAACTCTGCAGCTTGTGGGGTATCAAAGTGCTTCGCCCCCCCCTCTCTTCCCTAAGGCTTCCTAGGGATCGGGGATTTCTGTGAATGCCTGCACTCTCTCCCTACTGTTACCCTACTCAAAGGTGTGGATTTTCTGGAATCCCCCTTCTCTCTCTCTCTCCAAAGGGGTCCCTGGGATCAAGAATTTCGGGGATTTTCTGCACTCTCTCCTGTTACACAAATGTCAGGATTTTCTTTGAATCCCCTCTGTTTCTTCCCAAAGGCTTCCTAGGGATCAGGGATTTATGTGAATGTCTGCACTCTCTCCTATTACACTACCCAAAGGTCTGTATTTCCTGTGAATCCCCTCTCTCTCTTCCCAAAGGCTGCCTAGTGATCGGGGATTTCTGTGACTGTCTGCACTCTCTCCTGTTACACTACACAAAGGTCTGGATTTCCTGTGAATCCCCGCTCTCTCTCTTCCCAAAGGCTGCCTAGTGATCGGGGATTTCTGTGACTGTCTGCACTCTCTCCTGTTACACTACACAAAGGTCTGGATTTCCTGTGAATCCCCGCTCTCTCTTCCCAAAGGCTGCCTAGGGATTGAGGATTTCTGAGAATGTCTGCGGGTCTGGATTTCCTGTGAAACCCCTCTCTCTCTTCCCAAAGGCTTCCTAGGGTTGAGGGATTGCTCTGAATGTCTGCACTCTGTACTGTTACACTACCCAAAGGTCTGGATTTCCTGTGAATCCCCGCTCTCTCTCTTCCCAAAGGCTGCCTAGTGATCGGGGATTTCTGTGAATTTCTGAACTTTGTACTGTTACACTACCCAAAGGTCTGGATTTCCTGTGAATCCCCTCTGTTTCTTCCCAAAGGCTTCCTAGGGATCAGGGATTTCTGTGACTGTCTGCACTCTCTCCTGTTACACTACCCAAAGGTCTGTATTTCCTGTGAATCACCTCTCTCTCTTCCCAAAGGCTTCCTAGGGATCAGGGATTTCTGTGACTGTCTGCACTCTCTCCTGTTACACTACACAAAGGTCTGGATTTCCTGTGAATCCCCGCTCTCTCTCTTCCCAAAGGCTGCCTAGTGATCGGGGATTTCTGTGACTGTCTGCACTCTCTCCTGTTACACTACACAAAGGTCTGGATTTCCTGTGAATCCCCGCTCTCTCTCTTCCCAAAGGCTGCCTAGTGATCGGGGATTTCTGTGACTGTCTGCACTCTCTCCTGTTACACTACACAAAGGTCTGGATTTCCCGTGAATCCCCGCTCTCTCTCTTCCCAAAGGCTGCCTAGTAGTGATCGGGGATTTCTGTGACTGTCTGCACTCTCTCCTGTTACACTACACAAAGGTCTGTATTTCCTGTGAATCCCCTCTCTCTCTTCCCAAAGGCTGCCTAGTGATCGGGGATTTCTGTGACTGTCTGCACTCTCTCCTGTTACACTACACAAAGGTCTGGATTTCCTGTGAATCCCCGCTCTCTCTCTTCCCAAAGGCTGCCTAGTGATCGGGGATTTCTGTGAATTTCTGCGGGTCTGGATTTCCTGTGAATCACCTCTCTCTCTCTTCCCAAAGGCTGCCTAGGGATTGAGGATTTCTGTGAATGTCTGCGGGTCTGGATTTCCTGTGAATCCCCTCTGTCTCTTCCCAAAGGCTTCCTAGGGATCAGGGATTTCTGTGACTGTCTGCGCTCTGTACTCTTACACTACCCAAAGGTCTGGATTTCCTGTGAATCCCCTCTGTTTCTTCCCAAAGGCTTCCTAGGGATCAGGGATTTCTGTGACTGTCTGCGCTCTGTACTCTTACACTACCCAAAGGTCTGGATTTCCTGTGAAACCCCTCTCTCTCTTCCCAAAGGCTTCCTAGGGTTGAGGGATTGCTCTGAATGTCTGCACTCTGTACTGTTACACTACCCAAAGGTCTGGATTTCCTGTGAATCCCCGCTCTCTCTCTTCCCAAAGGCTGTCTAGTGATCGGGGATTTCTGTGAATTTCTGCACTTTGTACTGTTACACTACCCAAAGGTCTGGATTTTCTGTGAATCCCCTCTCTCTCTTCCCAAAGGCTGCCTAGGGATTGAGGATTTCTGAGAATGTCTGCGGGTCTGGATTTCCTGTGAATCCCCTCTGTCTCTTCCCAAAGGCTTCCTAGGGATCAGGGATTTCTGTGACTGTCTGCGCTCTGTACTCTTACACTACCCAAAGGTCTGGATTTCCTGTGAATCCCCTCTGTTTCTTCCCAAAGGCTTCCTAGGGATCAGGGATTTCTGTGACTGTCTGCGCTCTGTACTCTTACACTACCCAAAGGTCTGGATTTCCTGTGAATCCCCTCTGTTTCTTCCCAGAGGCTTCCTAGGGATCAGGGATTTCTGTGACTGTCTGCGCTCTGTACTCTTACACTACCCAGAGGTCTGGATTTCCTGTGAAACCCCTCTCTCTCTTCCCAAAGGCTTCCTAGGGTTGAGGGATTGCTCTGAATGTCTGCACTCTGTACTGTTACACTACCCAAAGGTCTGGATTTCCTGTGAATCCCCGCTCTCTCTCTTCCCAAAGGCTGTCTAGTGATCGGGGATTTCTGTGAATTTCTGCACTTTGTACTGTTACACTACCCAAAGATCTGGATTTCCTGTGAATCACCTCTCTCTCTCTTCCCAAAGGCTGCCTAGGGATTGAGGATTTCTGTGAATGTCTGCGGGTCTGGATTTCCTGTGAATCCCCTTTCTCTCTTCCCAAAGGCTTCCTAGAGATCGGGGATTTCTGTAACTGTCTGAGCTCTGTACTGTTACACTACCCACAGGTCTGGATTTCCTGTGAAACCCCTCTCTCTCTTCCCAAAGGCTGCCTAGGGATCAGGGATTTCTGTGACTGTCTGCACTCTCTCCTGTTACACTACCCAAAGGTCTGTATTTCCTGTGAATCCCCTCTCTCTCTTCCCAAAGGCTGCCTAGTGATCGGGGATTTCTGTGACTGTCTGCACTCTCTCCTGTTACACTACACAAAGGTCTGGATTTCCTGTGAATCCCCGCTCTCTCTCTTCCCAAAGGCTGCCTAGTAGTGATCGGGGATTTCTGTGACTGTCTGCACTCTCTCCTATTACACTACACAAAGGTCTGGATTTCCTGTGAATCCCCTCTCTCTCTTCCCAAAGGCTGCCTAGTGATCGGGGATTTCTGTGAATTTCTGAACTTTGTACTGTTACACTACACAAAGGTCTGGATTTCCTGTGAATCACCTCTCTCTCTTCCCAAAGGCTTCCTAGGGATCAGAGATTTATGTGAATGTCTGCGCTCTCCTGTTACACTACCCAAAGGTCTGGATTTTCTGTGAATCCCCTCTCTCTCTTCCCAAAGGCTGCCTAGGGATTGAGGATTTCTGAGAATGTCTGCGGGTCTGGATTTCCTGTGAATCCCCTCTGTCTCTTCCCAAAGGCTTCCAAGGGATCAGGGATTTCTGTGACTGTCTGCGCTCTGTACTCTTACACTACCCAAAGGTCTGGATTTCCTGTGAATCCCCTCTGTTTCTTCCCAAAGGCTTCCTAGGGATCAGGGATTTCTGTGACTGTCTGCGCTCTGTACTCTTACACTACCCAAAGGTCTGGATTTCCTGTGAATCCCCTCTGTTTCTTCCCAGAGGCTTCCTAGGGATCAGGGATTTCTGTGACTGTCTGCGCTCTGTACTCTTACACTACCCAGAGGTCTGGATTTCCTGTGAAACCCCTCTCTCTCTTCCCAAAGGCTTCCTAGGGTTGAGGGATTGCTCTGAATGTCTGCACTCTGTACTGTTACACTACCCAAAGGTCTGGATTTCCTGTGAATCCCCGCTCTCTCTCTTCCCAAAGGCTGTCTAGTGATCGGGGATTTCTGTGAATTTCTGCACTTTGTACTGTTACACTACCCAAAGGTCTGGATTTCCTGTGAATCACCTCTCTCTCTCTTCCCAAAGGCTGCCTAGGGATTGAGGATTTCTGTGAATGTCTGCGGGTCTGGATTTCCTGTGAATCCCCTTTCTCTCTTCCCAAAGGCTTCGTAGAGATCGGGGATTTCTGTAACTGTCTGAGCTCTGTACTGTTACACTACCCACAGGTCTGGATTTCCTGTGAAACCACTCTCTCTCTTCCCAAAGGCTTCCTATGGATCAGGGCTTTCTGTGAATGGCTGCGCTCTGTACTGTTCACTACCGAAAGGTCTGGATTTCCTGTGAATTCCCTCTCTCTCTTCCCAAAGGCTTCCTAGGGATCAGGAATTTCTCTGAATTCGTGCACTCTCTCCCTACAGTTACACTACCCAAAGGTCGGGATGTTCTATGAATTTCCCCTCTCACAAGGCCTTCTGGGGCACAGGGCCTCAATACCTTCAACTCTCTCTTCCTAAATCTCTTCCTTCTCAAGCCCTTCGCTCATCCGCCTCCAAATCCCTCATGGTCAGTCGCTTCTCCAAGCAACAAGTTGGTGGTAGATCTCTCTCTTCAACTGGGGCCTACCTCTGGAACAGCCTTTTGCCTCCCTGAAACTTGAGGAGAACGATCTCTGGTTCCGGAAGCACCTCAAAACCTTTCTCTTTGCTTCTACTTTTTCTCCTCCTCTCCCCTGCTGACCATCTGGCTGCAACCAGAAATGCTCTGGTTACCTGGACACCCTCTGAACTTGGGCCCAGGTCCCCCCGCCAGTCAGACATACTTGAACAGGGGACTGTCTCTGTATCCCTTCAGTCCCCCTACCAGCACTTGACACCTGATGTCAGTATTTACCCTTGCACTTGCTGGCCGTTACTGTTACTTATTGTTACTATCTGTTCCCATGTATTGCACTGTCCCTTCCCTTCCCCCCTTCCCTTGCACTTGTGCTATCTGAATGATACCTGGCCTAGTAGGATCTTTGTCTGTCCTCCCTTGCCTCGTCGCGCCTTAAAACACTTGTGTATAGGCGCGTTATAAATGCCATATCATATCATGTCTTTCTCTCTTCTAAGGCTGCCTAAGGATCAGGAATTCCTCTGAATTTCTGTATTCTCTCTCTACTGTTACACTACAGAAAGGTCAGGATGTTCTTTGAATTCCCCCCCCCCCTCTCTCTCCTCTAAGGCTGCCCTCTCTCTCCCTACTGTTACACTACCCAGAGGTCAGGAATTTCTGCGAATTTCGCCTCTCTGTTCCCTAAGGATGCCCAGGGATTTTTGTGAACTTCTGCACCCTCTCTCTTCTCTTACACTACCCAAAGGTCGGGATGTTCTGTGAATTTCCCTTCTCTCTCTCTCCTCTAAGGCTGCCATGGGAACAGGGATTTCTGTTAATTTGAGCACTCTCTCCCTACTGTTACACTACCCAGAGGTCAGGAATTTCTGTGAATTTCCCCTCTCTCTCTCCTCTAAGGCTGCCCTGGGATCAGGGATTTCTGTGAATTTGAGCACTCTCTCCCTACTGTTACACTACCCAGAGGTCAGGAATTTCTGTGAATTTCGCCTCTCTGTTCCCTAAGGCTGCACTGGGATCAGGAATGTCTCTGAATGTCTGCACTCTCTTCCTACTGTTACACTACCCAATGATTGAGATGTTCTGTGAATTCCCCCCCCCTCTCTCTCTCCTCTAAGGCTGCCCTGGGATCAGGGATTTCTGTGAATTTGAGCACTCTCTCCCTACTGTTACACTACCCAGAGGTCAGGAATTTCTGTGAATTTCGCCTCTCTGTTCCCTAAGGATGCCCAGGGATTTCTGTGAACTTCTGCACCCTCTCTCTTCTCTTGCACTACCCAAAGATTGGGATTTTCTATGAATGTCTCCTCTCCATTCCCTAAGGCTGCCCTGGGATCAGGAATTTCTCTGAATGTCTGCACTCTCTTCCTATTGTTACACTACCCAATGTTTGAGATGTTCTGTGAATTCCCCCCCCCCCCCTCTCTCTCTCCTCTAAGGCTGCCCTGGCATCAGGGATTTCTGTGAATCTGAGCACTCTCTCTCTACTGTTACACTACCCAGAGGTCAGGAATTTCTGTGAATTTCGCCTCTCTGTTCCCTAAGGCTGCACTGGGATCAGGAATTTCTCTGAATGTCTGCACTCTCTTCCTACTGTTACACTACCCAATGGTTGAGATGTTCTGTGAATCCCCCCCCCCCTCTCTCTCTCCTCTAAGGCTGCCCTGGGATCAGGGATTTCTGTGAATCTGAGCACTCTCTCCCTACTGTTACACTACCCAGAGGTCAGGAATTTCTGTGAATTTCGCCTCTCTGTTCCCTAAGGCTGCACTGGGATCAGGAATTTCTCTGAATGTCTGCACTCTCTTCCTACTGTTACACTACCCAATGATTGAGATGTTCTGTGAATCCCCCCCCCCTCTCTCTCTCCTCTAAGGCTGCCCTGGGATCAGGGATTTCTGTGAATTTGAGCACTCTCTCCCTACTGTTACACTACCCAGAGGTCAGGAATTTCTGTGAATTTCGCCTCTCTGTTCCCTAAGGATGCCCAGGGATTTTTGTGAACTTCTGCACCCTCTCTCTTCTCTTGCACTACCCAAAGATTGGGATTTTCTATGAATGTCTCCTCTCCATTCCCTAAGGCTGCCCTGGGATCAGGAATTTCTCTGAATGTCTGCACTCTCTTCCTATTGTTACACTACCCAATGTTTGAGATGTTCTGTGAATTCCCCCCCCCCTCTCTCTCTCCTCTAAGGCTGCCCTGGCATCAGGGATTTCTGTGAATCTGAGCACTCTCTCTCTCTACTGTTACACTACCCAGAGGTCAGGAATTTCTGTTAATTTCGCCTCTCTGTTCCCTAAGGCTGCACTGGGATCAGGAATTTCTCTGAATGTCTGCACTCTCTTCCTACTGTTACACTACCCAATGGTTGAGATGTTCTGTGAATCCCCCCCTCTCTCTCTCTCCTCTAAGGCTGCCCTGGGATCAGGGATTTCTGTGAATCTGAGCACTCTCTCCCTCCTGTTACACTACCCAGAGGTCAGGAATTTCTGTGAATTTCGCCTCTCTGTTCCCTAAGGCTGCACTGGGATCAGGAATTTCTCTGAATGTCTGCACTCTCTTCCTACTGTTACACTACCCAATGATTGAGATGTTCTGTGAATCCCCCCCCCTCTCTCTCTCTCCTCTAAGGCTGCCCTGGGATCAGGGATTTCTGTGAATTTGAGCACTCTCTCCCTACTGTTACACTACCCAGAGGTCAGGAATTTCTGTGAATTTCGCCTCTCTGTTCCCTAAGGATGCCCAGGGATTTTTGTGAACTTCTGCACCCTCTCTCTTCTCTTGCACTACCCAAAGATTGGGATTTTCTGTGAATGTCCCCTCTCCATTCCCAAAGGCTGCCTTGGGATCAGGGAGTTCTGTGAATCTGTGCACTCTCCACTGTTGCACCATCCAAAGGTCGGGATTTTCTGTGAATTTCCCATCTCGCTGCTCTCACCCTGACCAGGGGTCAGGATTGTCTGTTACTTCCCCTGCCCCCTACTCTCACACCACAGGGATCAGGATTGTCTGTGAATTCCTGCACTCTCTCACAGACCTTTGTGGTTCATGCAAATCTTCCTTTAGCAAGTGTGCAGTTCATGGTATGCTGTGATTTTAACGAATACAAAACAACTAATGGAATTTTAAACAAACCCAAACATCTATAAATAAAATAAGACATTTTTTAAAACTATGTATATGTAGTTGGGAGTGGAAATAGTAGTTTTGAGGGTGGGAGAAAAGTATGAAACAAAATGGGGGGGCTTGGTGCGGAACCCCCCAAAACAACGGGAAAAACATTTTTTATTTTGTTTTTAGATGTTTTTGGTTCATTAAAAATTAATTTGCTGTTTTATGATTCGTTAAAATCCCATGTAGACGCAGTTCATGCCTGATATTCCTGTTTCTGCCCCGGTTCTCCACATTTATCGGGGTTCCATCTCCCTGCTCCCCCCTCTTTTCATCTTTACCTTCTCCACTCGCAGTGTCTTCTCCAGAGCCAGCTTCAGCTTGTTTGCTGTCTTATTAAAAATTCAAGTTGCATTTTCGTAAACTTGTGCTGCAAACATGCCATTCTTTAAAATGTTTGTGTTTAACCAACACCACCCTTATTTGCTATTAACCTCAGCAGGGGGAGTGGTTTCCTGTGTGTACCCTCATTCTTCAACCTTACCATCCCCAGGGGGATTTTTTTCTGTGCATTCCTCCGCTCTCTGCTACTACTCGCCCCAGGGTCTCTGTATTTTGTTGTGAATTTCTGTACTCTCTGATCTTATCCTCATATGGGGACATGAATGTCTGTGAATTTCCCCACCCTCAGGTCTTACCCGTGCCAAATTCAGGATTTTCTGTGATTCCCTCGCTATCTTTTCTTTACCTTCCCGGGGTCTCCTGTTTTGTGAATTCCTGCGTTCTCTGATCTTATTCTGAAATAGGCTATCATATCCCTGAATTCTCCCCCTCTCTTCGACACCCCACTTGTAGGGGAGGTCCCAAATAAAGCCTGCACTCCAATCGTCCATTTTGAAGTTCCAGGAACGTTCACACCAAGATATGTGACGTATGATGAGCAAATAAACCAGCAGAGAGTCACGGTAGGGCTCTGCCCAGTGCCTTTTAGAAGAACAGCACCTATTGAAGCACCAGTACCAAGGAAACCATGGACAGTAAGGTATCCATTAAGAAATCCCTACCAACAAATGAAACGAAATGAAGATCGTCTGAGTACCGTCCCTGAAGAAACCAAAAAGGCCTTAATGGAAGACGAATGGTGACGTCACGAGGGCCCGGACTGACTTGCAGATAGAAGAAATGACAACCAGAGAATGACACACAGAGACGAAACGCCATGAATAAGAATATTGTGAACTTAAAGTAAAAGAACGATGTCAAAATACAAAGAAGTTCAAGCTGTAAGCAAGATGAAGATATTCAACCAGTTAACACCTGTAAATATGCTTGGAACTGCAAGAAAGCTAAGGAAACAGTGCGGCTTGCTATGCTTAGTAGAAGAGTAGTGCGGCAAGCGCCATTATACATAATCTACCTCAAACGAAACACAGTATTGTAACTATATTTCTACTTTCCACAAAAAGCAGAATCAACCCAGGTTACTAAAGGCCAAATGAGAAAGATTCATATTTAGCAAAACGAGAAGAGACGGCTGAATCGAAACTCGACAAATGCAACTCATGTAGGAGAGCCAAGGTCATGCCAATAGAAGCTACAAACGGTAGCTACATATAATTGAAACTAAGAACAGAATATCCTGCCTCTGAAAGGTCGAGATAAGAAGGCAAAGGCAAGTGACGAAAATCAAATACACAAACTGAGAGAAAATAGACAAATTCACAGTGTCAGAATCACGTGACCAGCCGAGCAAGAAGAAGCGGGGGTTCACACCTATGCTTGGCACTGGACCAAGCAGAGAATCAGAACTTTTCCAGACAGAAGATGCAGTTTCGAGGCCAACCGCAGATCTAATTGACACATGGCTACTAAAGTAATGATTGATTGTAACCATAATTGGAGGAAGGCCGGGTAACTAAGGGGCACCTCACACCTGGCTGACCATTCTGCGTGCTGCTAAGCGAAGTGGAAAAGTGTGCATGGGGTTGGTGCCAACCCAATCACAATGGACCAAATAATCTAGGGTCCTATAGTTAGCAGAACCAATAGGACGTCGCACTTTTAGTGACGTCTGCAATAGTCATTTTGAAGGAAGGCCTTAGAAGCCCACCTGACAGTGTTTACCCAATCCCCACACTCCGTACCATATACAGCTATAGTACCTATAGTAAAGTTACCTTTTCCTAACCAACAGAAATGCATATTAACTTTTGAGTGTTACACGTCAATGATGACGAGTTTTGAGTATAGATGTTAAAACTTGTATGAAGTTCGTTGGTGTTGAAGCGAGAAGGACAATCGCATCACTGCTGATATCCATGACTCCCCGTTTTATGTACTTGCCAAACCATTGAGTTGTCCTTATTGATTCACGTTGGAGTAATGAATATGCACCCCCATCCATCTCAAGGGTGCAGCTATCTCGTCTTAAAGTACTTCTGAGCAAACCTCGGCTCTATCCGCCGGCCGGGGGTCTCGGAGTACACACTAATCATGATTTTCTAGGAAATCCCCAGCTCTCTGATCTTACCCTCCCCAGGGAGGCTGTACATTATTGTGAATTCCTGCGTTTTCTGATCTTATTCTGATATGGGCTATCATATCCCTGAATTCTGCCCCTCTCTTCGACACCCCACTAATCATGATTTTCTAGGAATTCCCCTGCTCTCTGATGTTACCCTCCCCATGGGGTCTGGATTTTGAGTGACCTTATCTATTATGTACTTTTTTCTTTCATAGGGATCTGAATTGAATTTAATGAATGCCCGTGCTCCCCCGTTTGCTTTTGAAGCACAGGGATTTTTTTTATACATAGCATTCCTTTGCGTGATGTTTCAGTTCACCTGTGCCTTTACAGGAGAGGTCCCACCTTATGCCTGTCACCGTTGATTCTGCCCACAAAGCGATCAGCACAGGCTATACTACTAGGCCACAGGAGCACAAGCAACCCCAGACATGTTTCGGTGCTGACAGGCTTCATCAGGTCAGTGCAGCTGTTCGCCGTTCCAACTAACTTAGGTCGAGGTCTTGTGTTGGGCAGCTGAGTGGACAAACATTGGACACTTTCCATATTTAAAATTAACCGCTTCCATTAGGCTCCTCCACTTTTCAATTGAGAGAATTCAGAGTAGCTATCCACATAATCAGAACCTTCCAGAAGTAGGCCGGTACTGTGCAACAGTAAATATCGTTGGTCAATTGACTATTCTAATGGGCACCATCCTCCACTAGTCATGGGTAATTGGGGCAAGCGGGTGAACGCTGCATGGCTTCTTGGTCCTGCTATTTCTTCCCCATGAATCTTTGTTCATTCGTTTTGCCACTTGGGTCCTCCTGTGATGGTCACGTGTAATGAAGGGACGGTGATGAACACTGAATAGTGCCTCGGCCCTTTAATCATCTCCTGTGCAGCAGTGAGAACAGAGCAGACTTGGGCAGCTGGGATGTGCTAGTTCGGAGCCTAGTTCTGTCTGTCTATCTATCTATCTATCTATCTATCTATCTATCTATCTATCTATCTATCTATCTATCTGTCTGTCTATCTATCTATTTCTTTTATAGCGCCATTCACCCAAAGGCCTGAAGGCACTCACAGGACAATAGACAACAGAAAACATAAAAAGAGGGTAGGTAGAGAGGAAAAGGAACGAGAGAAGAAAGTAATTTAGCCTGTACATGTATCAAAGAGATGGGTTTTTAGACGTTTCTTGAATTGAGCAGTCGACACACGTCCCCTGGGATTGGGTGGTAGTGAATTCCAGAGACTTGGTGCCCAGGCATTAAAGCTTGAGCCACCGATCTTTTTTAAGAGAAATCGAGGTTGATGGAGTAAGATGTCTTTCTTAGAGCGTAGCTCCCGCCTGAAGGGAATCCTCGGCTTCTCCTCGGCTTCTCCTACCAAACACTTGAACGGCAGAATGGTGCCTTTAAACTGAATTCTTTAGCTGACCGAGAGCCAGTGCAGTTTTGTGCGTGCCTCGACACTTGAGACCGACAACTGATATCACAAACAGCATGTACTGCTCCATTTTGAATCACTTGTATCCTTTTCAGTTTCGCTTGAGAGGTTCCAACAAGCAAGCTATTACAGTAGTCCAATTTTGTATTTATGATGGCTGCCACAGTCATAGCCCTGTTATACTCTGATAAGTATGGACGACTCTTCCATAGCAAGTGTATGAAATAGGAGCAAGATGACTTTGGGTGGGAAACATGTTTTTTAAAAGATAACTGAGGGTCGAAGGCAACTCCGATTGTTTTGACAGCAGCCGACACCTTAATGTCATTAGCCGCAATAGAAAAGCTTCTATATGATGCATGTGGGGTGAAGAAGATAAGCAACTCAGTGTTCTTGTTGTTTAAAGCTAGAGGATTCATGGCCATCCCGGACTGTATTGCCTTGAAAACCTCATTCACCCTGTCTACGTCTTTACTGCAGATGCCTGATAGTTCTGGCATTGAACAAAATTGTTGACAGGGAAGAGCCCTGACTCACACCACAAAAAAAGCGAGACCATGTGTGATTGCGCACTATCCTTGGTCACAAAGGCAGTTCTAGGTCCAAGAAAGGATCTGTACCGACAAGCCGCAGAGGCGGTACAGCCGCCAGCCTTGACTAGTCTGTCTGCTAGGAGAGCATGCTCGACCAAGTCAAAAGCGGCTGACAGGTCCAGGAGAAGTAGCAACGGCACGCCGCCCTTGTCAATCATACCTGCTACGTTGGATTTAAGATCCAGTAGTGCAGTTTGCGTTCCGTGATTCACAAGGAACCCGGATCATCCTGGCGCAAGGATGTTATTTTGTTGTACAAAGTTGGATATATGCCACCATATGAAGTGTTTTCAGTTGGATTGAGGGTTTATTTATTTATTTGTTTACAGGGAGGAAACATGCTCTTTGAATCACAAAAGAACGTACAATAGATGAGGCAACAGATTTGACAGGAAGCGGTGGGCTTCTTACAATGGGGTGAGTTTGAGGGGCATTCTGACCAGGTTGTGGAGGGGAGTGAATGGAACAGTCTCCGGGGACAATACATGGGTGGACATACACAGATTAAGGAGAAACAACATTAGACATTTATAAGTGTAGGTAGGCGGTACGGCCAGCTGTGCTCAGGATGTGACCACGAGGGGTGAAGTGCTAAAGTGGAGGTGGCTGAATTGAGGGACAGAGAGGCGGGGTACAGGCGAGGCAGATGCAGTAGGTTACGAGGGTAACTCGGAGGCGAGGAGGTAGGCTTTTAGTTTTGTTTTCAACAAATCCGTGTGGACTGTTTCTCGGATGTCCTGGGAAAGAGAATTCCGTGCAAGTGGAGCAAGAAGAGAGAAGGAGCGGAAGCGAGAGGAAGCATGGGCCGGGGGGAGAGGGGATGAATGTGTGTTCGCTTCCCTAACACACCCACCAGGTATAGAGTGGGGGATTGCAGCTGCTACTACAACAAGAGGTTTTTCAAGCATCAGAACCCCTCATGCCACAGACCGGTAACGAAGGGCGAAAAGGGTTAAAAACCGAAGACACATTAGGGGAGTGTGGCGGGGAGGAAGGAGGGCTCTCCAGATATGAGAGTAAGAGAAAAGAGACTGCAAACGTAACCTTATTGGGTCGTCCTTATTGCCAAAGAGATTTTCAAGATGTTTTCACGTGTAATTGTGTAAAGCCACAAAATGCAACAGAAAGGCTGCATAGCTCCTTGCTTGCCAGCTTTAAGTCAGAATCCCACTCTGATGTGCCTTCGGTGCTGTACTAGACTGTGTGTGAACCCGCATCCGGCCTTCAGCTCTTCTCCGATAATAGAATGTTCCAGAAGCCCAGCTGCCAGGAATTCCCCGAACCTCTTTAGTGGAATTTCATTGCTTTGCATGCTTTCAAATTGTTTTGATTTTAGGGGCTGTGATTGCTCTTAGTAAACAATTTGCAAATGCTGAACGAATGCGCCACGCGGCGCGTCAGAGTGTTTTTGCACAGTCGAATGTCCCCGGAGCTTCATTTGAAATCACTTTGGCATTTCAAATGAGGAGCGCAGCTTGCTGGAGTGCTGCTAATCAGGGAGGTTTGATCACGAAGCCACTTGATCATTCAGCTGGTAAATTGGGGAGGAGAAGAGGGAACGGGGAAACCCGCCAGTACGCTCCCAGTTCGCGGTTGTGGGCCTCCACTTCAGCAGCTCAGAGCCGTTCTCCATCCCCGCCAACAGTGGCGTGTCCAGACTCTTTTGACTGGGGCGGGATGAAGTAGGAGCGCACACACACATAATGATCATAGTTTAGGATAATGGGGTGGCCAATCAGATTCCAGGGGTAGCACGTACTGACCCAGGCCACTCCCTGGACACACCACTGCCGCCAACACGCAACAGTATGAAGTTCTGCATCTTATGTTGAAGTTTGATTTGCGGAACACTATGCACTAGCTCCTGGTTCTCCAGTGGTAGCTCCTGGTCACTGGTTAGTAATGGATAACAAAGAGCTGGTTTCAGCTCCTGCTTATCCAATCTCAATGTTGGTCCCTACACAAGCTTTAGTGAACCAGACTGTAATGGGAGGTATTGTTTACTTGTGTATTTCTCAAAGCCAGAATCTCAATGCTCCTGCAATTCAACTCTTGGCTCTGACAGAGAGATTTCGAGTAGGCTTTTTCAATCTTTAGTTGCTCCTCGAGGGCTGGATTATTTACCAGAGGTAAAGCCTTGAAACGTATAAATGTTCTTGTTGTGCATTTGTAGCCATTGCAGACTGTCATTGGCGCACCCCAAAGCGCTGTGGTCTATTCTTCATATTGAGATCCTTCACCTGTAGTCATCTCGCCACCTCTGTATGAAAACCAGAGCTTTTAGGGTCAGGACCGCTTTTATGTATTTAATTGTTTGTTTATAACGTGCCTAATGCTGTACCGGCGCTTGGTTTCGAAGCACGGATCCGGGATTCGAACCCTGTTGCTCTGCGTGGTCTTGCTTCCAACACCAGCGCGTTGAGCTGTGCCATCCTTTCTGGAGATAAAGCACTAGACAATAATAGAAACAGATTATTTCAAGATCCGAACCAGATCTTTGAGACCAAGAAGGAAACTGAGCAATATGTGATTGAGTAGCCCCCCAAAAACAAAGCAAGGAGACCTGTGGGTGTATTTTCTCTGGCGCTGACAGCCCTTTCTACTTCCACACAGCCATGTAATGGAAAGGAAGAAAACGGCGGCCATACTGGATTGGGAGAGCTCTATCTGAGAAACCTGTAAGGAAATAAGGGAATTAAAAGGGTAGACATGTTTGGGATTGTTCTACTATATCGGAACCAGAAGAACTGTGTCAATTGCCAAAGCTCACGCTGACCGGAAGTGCTATGGCAAGCATGGGACGTGACATCACCAAACTGCCCCTGACTCCACCAGCCAGGATCTGTTCCCCCAATGCCCAGAACCACAACAGAACTGGACTCCTGAGGACACCAGTCCACCCAGAACTGCAGGCTGTAGTTCAGAGTACGACATATATCAGTGTCTTAGTGTGTGAGTGTATTTTTGTGTGTCTGTGTTCGTTCCCGCGCGATACCCACCATAGCAAGTATTGTCTCACCTGTGCAATGCCACCCCATGTGCAACAGCCTCATTCGTGACCCGTCCCTCGCCTTCTCCCACCTGGTGAATAATCATTCTAAGAGCAATGAGCGTTGCCAATTGTCTTGCCTTTGGGTTTCCAAGCCCACAGAGGCTTCGCTAGGAGGGACCTGGGGGGCAATAGCCCCGTATCTTTTGGGTGTAGCCCCGGATAGAAGCTCAGGGGCTACAGCCAAAAGGCTGGCTAGCACCAAGTCCTGACATCAGCGCAGCCCCAGATCTTTTCCAGACCTAGCAACACCCCTGCAATCCTGTAATCAAGCAGTGTGGTAAAACTCTATCGCTGTCTTTCTGACCACTGCCACCAAACTCGTAATGAGTGCCTTTGACTGACGGGTCGCCAACAGGTACTTGTAGTTTCTCTCTTTCCATTAGAAGTATGGACCTACAGACCCAGCATGCTAAGTGCTATTAAAAAGCCAGAACTAGGTAAAGTTTACTTCAAAGTCATATAGCCGCTGTAATGGGTAATGGTTCAAGCACCTTCATGTTAGAATGATCAGGTAAAACGAATTAGAAAATATGTAAATACACCTTAAAAACGAAGTGATTGACTGAAACACCAGTGGTTATCTACCAGCTGGTCTCATGTCATGCGGCTGACCTTCATCCAGACCTGGATTTGTACCAGCATTACCTCCACATCCACTCCTCCTCGTCACAGTACTTAATGCATGAGGCCCCTGCCTCTGACACAGGTCCTTCTTTTATTTCTATTATCCCCTATAAATCCTCCTCTCAAACCACGTCACCCAGTTGAATTTTTCCTGCCTCCGGCAGGTTGGCCGGTTCCCCGTTTTGGGCTCCGGGGAACAACAATTGCTGGACCACTGGTGGGGCTGTGTGGCTAGGCTTTCGGCTCCCTCAGGTGCGGCACTGCTCCTGGGCCCCCTGCGGGGCTTGTGGTCCCAGTTGAGTGGGATTGCCTCGCTCAATTCTTTGCTGGGCTCCGGACCGGAGCTTGGGCATTACGACCCAGGTCCTGCAGGGCCGGGGTACGGTAAGGAGGTGGGGGGATCCCAATAGCTCAACAGGTAGAGCACGGGTCCACCAGTAACAATATTTGTAAAGTTTTCTTCTCCTGCCGGTGGGGCCGAGCTTGATATGCGGCTGCACCAGCTCCTTTTGAAGTTGTTTCTGACGTTCATCTCCGGAGGCGGGCGGGCTCCACCTCCGGCAGTGTATGCTTCGCTCTCTATGGGTAATGGAACGGTTCCCATGGAGATAGATTGTTTGAACTTTGCCATTGGTGGGAGTTCTCCTGGCCTACAATTTTAAACATGTAATTGGCAAGGTTGTGTTCTGTTTTTCTCTTTGCACGCCATGGGTAAACATTCTGAAAAGCTCAGGCACCTTGTCCTGTCTTCTTCCTCAGCTTCCTCTTCACCTGAACCACGCAGGAGGAGGAAGAAAAAGTCAAATTGTTTTTCCTTGACCAGGAAGGAATTGAAGAACCTGCTAAATCATCATGCTGGAGGGACTCACAGCCAAGCGCATGGCCGCAAGCGACGGCGTCTGTCTTCCTCTTCATCCCCCTCTTCTGGCACTGAGGCCTCGGCTTCTTCCTGTTCCTCGTCGGCTGATGCAGAAGGGAAATATCTGGACAGGTGAGGTGTGGAGGTGCCTGCTCATGTTTGGGACTGCATGGGGTTCTCTGAGCCCCTGGTTCCGGTGGAGGGGGCTGACCCTACTATTCGTCAATATAGGCATAACCCAAGGTTGGGGTTGCCTTTGGTTTCAGATATCCAGGATAAAATCCTTCAGGAATGGCGTGATCCAGAAAAGATTGTGAGGCCCACTCTATGGCCAAACTCTACCCGTTGAAAGGGGGGCGAGACTTTGCTCTTGGATCCAGTTGAGGTTGATAATATCCTCGCCAGTCTGATGGGTCGGCCGAGGAGGCAGCTGTCCGGGGTCCTGGTGGACCGTAGGGTTAATTCCAGTCTGAAGAAGGTTCATGCTGGTGCACATCTGGCCCTCAGGGCGAATATGTACGGTTCCTACACGGCGGAAACTGTGCTAGGTGGTTTCAGAAAATTGAAAAAGGCAGTGTATGGGGGTTCTGACTGTGCCCCTTTGCTATCAGAGATGCAAAGACAGGTTTAACTTTTGTCCAATCTGGCTTTTGACGGGGTGCGTGGCTCGGCCAGGGCCATGGGGGCTGGTGTATCGGCCTGGCGGCATGTGCATCTGCGGGATTGGAAAACGGAACGTTTTCAGAAGGCGGCTGGCCTAAAAATTCCTTTTGATGAGTCCAAACATTTTGGTGACTCTCCTGAAAATAAAGGGCATAAAGTGTTTAGGGCTGACAAGCACACAGAGAAGTTGTGGCGCAAGCCATCCTCAACGGCCAAGAAGTCTTCCTCTGGTGAGGGTACTGTGACCGGAAGGTCCTTTTTTGACCCTTCCTCTCAATCTTTTCGGAGATCAAGGGGGGGTCGGGGTCCTCCACGCTCTTCACGTCCTGGTCCAGTACAGAAATCCTGATAGTTTGGACAGGCCGGTGGCCGGGCGTCTCCGGCGGTTTTTTCCAGTATGGGACAGGTGGTTCTTGGATTCCTGGGTTCTGGACACCATTCGGAGAGGTTATCTAGTGAACTTCCTGTCTCCTCCTGTCTGGGCTGGCATGGTTCAGACTTTGGTTCCCAGGTCACGGACCAAGAGGTTGGCCATGGAAACTGCTCTTTTCGAATTGTTGCTGAAGGCAGCCATCACGCCCGTCCCTTTCCCATTTCGAGGGCAGGGTTTCTACTCGCGGGTGTTCCTGTCCCCAAACCTTCAGGGAAGTATCGCCTGGTTTTGGACCTCAAGGCCCTGAACTGCTTCGTCCAGAAGGAATGCTTCAAGATGGAGATTTTGCAGAACATTGTTCCGATGTTGTACAGTGGGCACTGGATGGCATCTGTGGATCTCCAGGGTGCATATTACCACGTGGCTCTCCGCACCTGTCACATGAAGTTCTTCCATTTTGCAGTGGGGTCCCGACACTTTCAGTTCCAAGTGCTCCCGTTCAGGTTGCGCTCAGCCTAGATCCAGGGGGGGCTGGTGGCCCCCCTGGTGGCGCATCTGCACCTGAGGGGTATTCAGACTTTTCCCTGCCTGGACGATTGGGTGGTCAAGGCGGCCCTCCAGCGGACAGTCCTGACTCATCTCCAGTTGGTCTGCCAGGCATTGCAGGCCTGGGGTTTTCTGGTGAACTGGCAGAAGTCTTAGCTGGAACCCTCTCAGGATCTAGTTTTCAATGGGGCTCAGATTTGCACCATGATGGGGAGGGTGTTCCTGTCCCTAGAGACGGTCCATCGCTTGCTGGCTATTCTGGGCAGGATTCTCAGGAGGCAGTATGTCTCAGCTCGCCTGAAACTAAAGTTGCAGGGGCACATGGCATCTTGCGTGTTTCTGGTTCATTGGGCCCGTCTTCATATACGTCCTCTGGTGTCTTATCTTCTCTCCAACTAGCTCCCCACGTCTCAGGATTACGAGGCCTTGATCCCGGTGTCCCAGTACTTACCTCATGAGGTATGCCATAGCAGCAACAGGGAAAAAGTCCCAATGAGACACAGAGCCAAAACCAGTGCAGTAAAACACACACCTTTAATAACTCTAAATTCACATCCCTAAAGACAAGACTCCGACCCCGAAGGAATCTCCGTGCAGGGGTTTCCCTGGTCCTTCCTCCTGTGACCACTCTTACTACAGACACCAGCGGATGAGGGTGGCGGACAACCGTGGGGGTCCTCTCAACCCAGGGGTTGTGGGATCGAGGGGAGAGCCGTAGGTCATCCAATTGGAGAGAGCTGTGTCCCATTCTCTGGGCACTGGTGTACTGCAAAGTGTTTCTGGAGGGCCGGGCAGTTTTGGTCCGGACGGACAATACAACGGCCTTGGCATATGTCAACCACCAGGGGGGTTCCGGCCTCTCCTTGAATGCTCTGGCTGCTCAGATAGGTTCATGGGGGGAATCTCGTCTGGTGTCCCTGGTGGCCTCCCATGTCAGGGGGTTGGACAACGTTCGAGTGTATCTTCTCAGCCGCTGATTTTCCTCCTCTGCGGAACTGGTTCTATCGGACTGGGTTTTTTGCAGAGATATGTGTCAGATTCGGGACCCCCGTTCTAGATCTCTTTACCTCTGCAGCCTCAGCGAAGGTTCCCCTTTTCTGCTCACAGAGGGAGCTTGGGGGGTGGACGCCCGCTAGGTGCAGTGTCCTCGGGGTCTTCTTTGTGCATTCCCCCCTCTTCCCCGGGTGGTTCAGCGCATCAGAGTGTCGAGGTCGACTGTGTTGTTGGTTGCTCATTTCTGGCCCCTCTGGATTCAGTTCCCCTCTCTGTTGGAGCTTCAGTCCCAGGAGCCTTGGCTGGTTCTGTAGTGGCCATGTCCCCTGCAGGGGAGACTGGGGTTTGGAGTCCGATGGATTGAATGGGCACTGTGGCTATTGCGCGGTTTAGGTTGATGTCTCAGGGCTTTTCAGGTCCTGTGGTTGAGTCTATCATGGATTCTCATCGACCCTCTACTCTGAAGGCGTAGGCAGGCATTGGGGCCATTTCCAGTACTGGTGTGGGTGGTCTGGGATCCCTCCTCTGAGTTCTGGTCTGCCCACTATTCTCAAATTCCTCCAGGAGGGGTTTGGCACGGGCCTGGCAGTTTCCACGATTCACTCCCAATGGGCCTCCATAAAATTCCTCTTGGGGGACTCTGATGATCACCTGGATGGGGAGGTTTTGGTGGGGAAGTTGCTCCAGGGTCTTTCTTCTTCCCGTCCTTGTGCTTATAAAGGACTTCCCCCTTGGAATCGCCCTCTTGTCTTGAGGTTCCTACAAGGGCCTCCTTTTGAGCCCATTTCAGAGATTGACATAAAACATCTTACTCTGAAGACTGCCTTTCTTATTGCCACCACTTCTGCCCGTAGGCTTGGGGAGATTGGAGCTCTATTATGTCACCCCCCTTTCCTGAGGGTGCTACCAAACTCGGGGGTGTTGCGGTGTGATCCAAAGTTCCTCCCTAAAGTTGTGTCTCGGTTTCACACCTCTCAGGATCTGGTTCTCTCTGCCTTTTTTCAGGATCCGCAAACGCCAGAGGAGGTGGCTTGGCATACCATTGATGTGCGGCAGGCGGTGTTGGTGTATTTGGCTAGGACTGCCCCTTTCCGCCAATCTGATAGTCTTCTGGTCACTTTTGGTCCGGCTGGGGCTGGCCGTAAGGCATCTGTGGTGTCCATTAGCCAGTGGATCTGTGTTGTGGTCTCCATGGCCTATGTGGCTTCTGGCCTGCCTGTTCCTGCTCACATTCAGGGGCGGTCCACCAGAGGTTTGGTGGCCTCATGGCCCGATGCAAGGGGGTTTCTCCACAGGAGATTTGTAGGGCTGCCACCTGGGCAGATCAAAGCACTTTCATCAACCACTATAGGTTGAATGTCTCGCACTCGGGAGTTGGTTCCTTCGGGGTCGGAGTCTTGTCTTTAGGGATGTGAATTTAGAGTTATTAAAGGTGAGTGTTTTACTGCACTGGTTTTGGCTCGGTGTCTCATTGGGTCTTTTTCCCTGTTGCTGCTATGGTATACCTCATCAGGTAAGTACTGGGACGAGGAAGAGGGGACATGGAGGTAATGCTCTGATTACATACCAGTAATCTTCATTACTCCTAGTCCTACTCTTCCTCATCACAGTACTGACAACCCTCCTGTCCTTCCCTGCGGGGGAGGTCCCATGCTCTGGCTTGGTTATGTGAACTGGGTGACGTGGTTGGAGGGGAGGGTATATAGGAGATAATTAAAATCAAAGAAGGTCCTGTGTCGGAGGCAGGTGCTTCATGAGCTAAGTACTGTGACGAGGAATAGTAGGACTAGGAGTAATGAAGATTACTGGTAAGTAATCAGAGCAGTATTCTGCATGCTCAGGGCGACCAGGAGACTGCATATAACGGGAACACCATGTGTTTTTTTTAAAGCAATGCATTCTGGTAATTGTAGTCTTGGTTAACTTTTATTAGACTGCGATTGAGCCCTCTGCTGCGCTATTACAGAAACATTGCACCGGTGAAAGTGCAATTGGCACTAGGGCAAAAATTGCACTAGTGCAAAAGAGGTTTTAGGCCCATATCTACAATTGGAAAAGCAGAACTAGGGCCTGCAGAGTAGCAAGTACTACTGGCAGAAAACCTTCTCGAGTTGGCTACTACGCCTGCTAGAGTTTTGAAATCCCCAAAAATACATGCATGTCAACATGCCCCATTCCATTTGCGAGATTTTAGTCCAGGCCTCGTTTTAAATGTGCATTCTGGGACTTGTAGTCCTGGATGTCTCTATTATTAACCCAGAACTACACGTCCCAGAATGCAAAGCTACCACCAGGAATGGACTAGCCTCTTCCAAATGGAACAGGGCATGTTGGCAAGTTTGACATTTAATCAAGACGGATGAAAACAGCAAGTCATGTTGGCCTGCGGCTGTGAGCTGTTGAGTAAAAGGGGATTCACGCCTTCATAACAGGGCTCCCACAGGAGCGGCTGGGCTACGTGCTCTCGCAGACAGGAGGCAGGTCTGAAATGTTCCCAAAACGCGCCAGAACCACAGCCTAAACAGTCGCAGCTGCGAGGAGTGGGGCGGCGTGGGCTGCAAATGCAATAGGCATTTGTGGGGGGCGTTTGGGAGCTATTTTGGAAGGGACGTCACTTTGAGCGGCTTTGGCGCGCTTTCAGATAAACGTGTGTGACATGGCGGCGGCATTTCTGGGAAAGGGAGAAATCTCGCATCTGTGGCGAGGGGGAGAGAGAAAATATAGCATGCAGAAATGTCATTTCTGCCTGGACTACACACGCCAAGCCTCTTGACAGAAAGTAGGCCTGTCAATGTCCATGAATTACCCGGATTATTTCCAAGATAAAATTCACCTAAAAACCCTCAACCGAGTCGTCGCATATACATTGGATTGTGTAGGTCAGGGGTCAGCGACCTGTGTCTGTTCAGATGTTTTGGACTACAACTCCCATGATCCCTCAACCTTGACTCTTCTTCCATAGGCTGGTGCGGGTTGAAGGCTCGAACGTCACTCCGCCGAATGCCAGAGTTATCTGACGTGTAACTGGCCTGGCCCGATCAGCGGAGTGCTGTGTCCTACGCGAGCACAGCAGAAGGCTGCCACTTGGGGAGGGATGGGTGTCATTGGGTTGGTTCTTCACCCTGTAATTGCTGCCAGGATGGGAAGATTGAACAGATGTTGTGGTGCATCTTTGTGCCATCTCCCACCTGCTCAGGGAGCACCCGGGAACGATGGCGCAATATGCCACTGCCATCATCCCATGTGTCAACTGATATTGGCGAACAGCCGACCTAGGTTTTAGATGACTTTTTCAAATTAGTTATCAGGGCTCAAGCCTTGAGTTCAGCCACGCTACCAAATGGTGAGCCAGGGACACCTTAGTGTGACTTGGTTCCTCTCTCTCTTAAAGCACTTGTGGGTAGGTGTACCGGCAGGTATAGTCTCCATCCCTCTCCCTCCACATCCCGCTCAGAGATCTCTTTACAAAGATGTGTTTGTTTATGTAAAAAAAAGGAATAACTTCTTGATATCTTATCAAGACTGGCCCTCCTTTAACTGTCTAAAAAATATATTTCCTAATCAAATACATTAACAATTGATTTGCAATATGACAATATGTGAAGTGTATCAATAATGTCACGATATGGGGTACCAGGTGTTTTTCTTTATCATAGCTATAAAAAAGCAATGACATTTAAGAAAATAGAGGGCCTTTTTAAGCTCCCGTCTTACTTTCTTAGCATTATGTTTAAATTGGAGACTTTATAAATTTTTTGCATTTACGACGATATGTCACGGAGAATACCCCACTTCCCCGCTCATCAGTACAGCTCTTGCCCGCAGGGGGGTTACCCCACCACAACCTAAAGTGATGGGTTCAGATACCTTTGCCCGAACTGGAAAAAAGAGAAGAAATGAGAAGTCCAGAATGGATGAGTCATGAAGTGAGAGTCCCGGCAACTCTTTATTTATTTATTTATTTAGTTGTAAATTACCTGGTTGTAGTAAACCGCTTCAAGCGCAAGGTCACAGTGCTGATGTGAATTCAAGAACATAAAGAAAGGATACAGGAAAATCACGTAGACAGGCAGCCGTGAATGGTGTGTCCCGAGGAACAGAACACAGCGGATATTAGAGTACAGCAAATAGCTACAATAGATGTACATACATCTACACAAATCCAGAGATCGAAGAAAGCCAGAGGGAGGAGGTGCAGTGTCGGGTGAGGCAGACTCCATCAGGTTGGAGTCTTCCTTCCTGATTTCCACTGGGGGTACTCTTCCAAAGTGTGGAGCTGAGCAAAAGATTGGTATGACATTTGGGAATGTGGAGCGGGTTTAAGGTGCTGATCTTAAGTTCTCTCAAGGCATGTGTTTCTTGATCAAGGTGTCTGTACTCAACTTCTTTTCTAATTTAATTCATATCATTTCTTTTCGAAACCTGCATTTCAGATTTATTTGGTCCTGTACATTTCCTTATCCTAATAAGTAGAAATATGTATTTTTCCTAAGAAGTAGAAATACAAAAAGCACACGTAAGTGGATGACAGTAACTGCATGTTGTCGCAGCCTTTTGAGGTATGGTCAATGGGCTTGAAAAGACCGGAATGTCAAGTCCAGTTGCTTCGTGAAAATGCAACAAATATGCCACAGAGGGAAAATGTATAGTGCTAATGTGGTATTGAGCTCTGTCCAAGTTATCGTCTGATTTTCATTTGAATTGCTTGATTCTGTTGTCTGTATTTTTCCCCAATACTGTCAGATAAGGTACAACTGCAAAAGAGAAGTGAAAAACAAAACAAAACCCCAGAGTTGGACCTCAGGCGCCCTTCCAGACTAATTGAATAGGCTAACCAACACATGCTAGTCCCGGGCCTCCGAGTTCAATTTTCAAGAGCCAAATCCAACCTTTCAAGAGCCAAATCCACTCCATGTTATCAGGATATTCTAGATGTTTGACTGCAGGAGTCTAACTGCGAGGATGCCTGAAAATTTGCTGTGGTCCTCGAGGACCGGACATGAAGAATACTGTATTGGGAAGTCACACACTTCGTATCAAAAAGAAAAACATTAAAATATGCAGCTGCCTGAATCTTAATCTAGTATGAGAATAGAATTGAAAACTGCAAAAAAAAAGATACAGAGGAAAAGATCCAAGCAGACATTTGAATGATATTATAAAGCATAATATGTTTTAACAGTGGCTTTCTTTTGAGGATTGGGTGTCTTTGACCTGAAATGATTGCATTGTGAGCGATCCGAGTCTTATTACGACTGGGGGGTCTTCTATCTTACGATGAGACGCGTCAGCGCTAATACATCCAAGGCATGCTAAGGCGTGCACTGGGCAGTGGAAACAGATCAGACAGATTGCATGATTGGGAAAATTAAGACTGGCATCTGTGTGTAATCACTTTAGGGAAATTAAATTCTGTAATTTAATATCCCAATTATAATTCCAGGGACATGAAACCGAGACTTGTCCGCTCTCTGTTCTCATTTCAATATGTTGATGCTGGCTGAGGGCTCTATAATGCATCTGACTGAGTGTAGAGAGCGCCGCTGCCCGACGGGTGATAGAAAAGCAGCAGGCGGTTTTTCCACCTTATGATATTACAGATGTTGGCCAGAGGTGGAAATGGGGCAAAGAAAAGATCACACTAAACAGGCCCACAAATGAAATGCAGATAAGCCTAAATGCAAGCCTTTTGCTCCATAAACTTGCCATTGTTTTACAGGGCAGTGTTACTTTATACATAGTGTCTCGAGAGGATAGCTCAGGGGCAACATGCTCGCCTTGGAAGCAAGATGACAGGGAGCACCACAGGTTCGATCCCCGGGTCCGCGCTTATAAATAACCAATCATATCATAGCTTAATCAATGCAAGATAGACCTTTCGCAAGACTACAGACAACCTCATGTCTGGAAAATCAAGGCTCAAACAGAACATAAGGCTATGCAAAGGCAAATATTCAACGCAAACGCCACCACACTCACGCGTTAGGCTTTGGATCTGACATGGTCCATTGACACAATAGAGCTTTTAATGTGATTTGAAGTTTTGCATAAGTTCATCTTTAGTTTGAGCCTTTATTCTGTGGTTCATACTCCAGATACACAGCCTCAGGCTTGCATGTGTGAGTGTGTGTGCTTATATTTTTGTGTCAGTGATAATTATGTTTAACAAGGGACACACATGTCACCCACCTTCTGAAAATGGCTGCAAGCATGTGCCTGTAAGGTCAGCGTTACTGTCCAGGCTAAATGAAGGAGGGCATCCCCCCTGATTGAAGGACACTTTGGACAAGCCGGGAAAGCGCAGAGTGGTGGGACAGGTAAGGAATGGAAAAAGGTGAGAAAGACAAGGAGAGCACTCATTTGACGGCCCAGGAATACCTTCCCTGGTACCACATGTGATGAATCCAATGGAGTCATCACTGCTCTCCAGCCTAAGGTCTCCTCCCATATGGCCAGGGAAAGGCAACCGCTACCTGATCCTGACCTTGGGGTGGTATTCTGAGGGTGGATCACATGGTAGGAGATGGCTGTCGGGGAGAAGTGGTGACTCCACCAGGAGAGATGCGGTATTCCACTCTTTCCTGTGAAAAGACCCTCTAACCCCAGAGGGTCCGTTGGCCTGTTGTCATTATTCAGAACCCTTCAGTGTTGAAACCCTGAAAACCCATTTTTCCAAACATTCCAGACAAAATACTATTCATTCTTCATGTGGTATGTGATCACAACACCCCTAAACACATGTAACATCTAGTGTTTATAATGGTTGTTATTTAAACAAAGATGTTCAACAATCTAAATTAAAACAGTTTAAAATTCCTTTGGACTCCAAGTCCCAGAAAGCCTCAAGTACTGAGACAAAGAAGAGGCGTAAAGAGTCAATGTAGAATAAAAGTAACATCAAGTTCTACATGCGGTCTAGTAGTTAAGTTTACAATCGTCAGCGCGGGACATTTAATTCTAAAGATCACCTACCTGTGAGAGAGTAGGATAGCTGCAGAGAAAGCAAAGTGGAAAGCGGACCCATAGGCAGAGGCAGATACACAGAGGCAAGCAGTGTAGAAAGATTGAAGCGCTTGCGAGCAGCTGCCTGGAGGCGTGCCTTACCGGAGGAGGGAGACTCCGGTGAACTCACAGCGTTTGCCCTAGAGAGGCTGCTGGAAGACTGTACAGGACGCGGCCCTGTGGGGTTGCCTTGGTTCCATCAGCCAGTAGGAGGAAAGGTGACACGGGAACCAAATGAGAGTCTGCCTGACGGGGGAAGCCTGTCCAATGTAACATTTTTGCTGCAGCTTCACATTACACCAGTGAGTCGACCCAGAGGAGTTGCGGGGCACCGGGGCGTGCTAACCAACTTGTGAACACTTGTGTAATTATTCTGAACACCAACCAAATAAAATTAAAGAGCAAAAGTGGTAAACATCTCCTTATATGAGATATCAATTTGGGGAAACTTGGAACAAGCATTGCCATAAGCCAAGAGACATTAATGAGGAAATTGAAAGGCTAAAGTTGTACAAATCTACTTATATTAAGCGTCAATTTGGGGAAACTTGGAACAAGCATTACCAAAAGCCAAGAGATACTAAGAAAGAAGTTTACAGACAGACCTTGAACAAACTCCATATATTGGAAGTCAATATGGGGGAAGGTGGAACAAGTAATACCTGAAGTCAGTGAGGTATAAGCTGTGAAGAAGTGCAACCGTGTTACACTTGAAAGTGAAATTGTAGTCACTTGGTGAAAGATACACATCTGCTGGTAGTGAATCCTTTTTGGGAAGAGATACCTGGTACGAGAGTACACCAGGGGATCTACAAGAGTCAAAAGGGGGGAATTCCTGGCAGGAGAGTAAACCAGGATATCCAAAGATTCTGTTGAGAAATTCCTGGCAGGGGAGCATACCAGGACATCATTTTGGAACAGTTGTGTGAAAGAAAAAAGAGCAGTTGATGAAAATAAACATTTTGCCATCCTATAAAGTAGAAGATACTTTCTCTTGCTGCACTACAAACAGTGTTGTGGAAAAGACATTTGCCTTCGCCATTCTGAGTAAAATTATTATGTGAAAAAGACATTTTCATTAACTTTAACAGAACATTGTTGAAACAGAACATGTTCAATAGTTTTCCTGAAACAATGTAAGGGAAGGGAACCAACCCCTGGATACAATGATTGTTTTGTTGGAATTACACATTTGGATTTTCACATATTTTGTTAAATTGGAAACAGAAAGATTTTCCTTGCAGATTTTGATTGTGTATGGGTCTGTGTGAGGGTCTGATATATTTTGGCCACACGGTCAGCTTGCTTTAGTTTTAGTTTCATAGGCAGGGATATTCTCTTTAGGAAAGGAGAAGGTAGGCCTTTAGCCAAACCTTTTTTTTCTTCTAATAATAAGGACTAATGTTGAAAACATTACAACTTTTTGGTCCGCATCTCACTACTGACTCCTCACACGCGGCACTTAACTAGCGGCTGCCACACGTATGTGGCCATCAGAGAGGGCTATTCCAGTTGACTGATTGCAATTGTTTTATTTATTTAATATATTTATTTAAATGTTAAAGCAGATACATCGCAGATCGTGGTTTTGTGATCCAAAAGCCAATATATTTGCCATCTTTCTTGCTACATAGAATAATTCTATTAGGTGGGAAGGATGCAGTTCTCTCAGAATCTGAAGGGATGTTTCTATTTGGCCGTAAACTATCAAACGGCACCATTTCCAACTGGGATGAAGGATTCCGTCGACCGCCTATTCGACATATGTTGTGTATCCCGGACGATAGCTCATGAGTCAAGCACCTGCTTCAGAATAAAGGACAGCCTACAGTTTGCAAGTTCGATTCCCATGGCAGGAAAAACTCAGCATTTCATCCTCTGAACTTGAGAAAATGAATGCCAGCAAATTGATGGGATCAGAAGTCGTCAGGGGTTCTGGGAACCCCACCAACAGCACTGAAGACGGCTGGTCTGCTGACCAAGTGTTATTGAAGGATTTACTTTTTGGAGGTACACACTCATTCTGCAGAAAGGGCATTTGGCTGGCCAACTTGATTGTTTTTATTTTGCTGTACTGATAAATAAAAGTTATTTTCTTACAACACAGTCCAGTGCTCCTGAAAAAGAGTCTATTAAGAGCCGAAACTTGTTAAGTTGCTTTTAAGGGAGAATCTATTAGGTCTGGAAACACATCAAATTGCCCAAACAAACTGTACAGATGTTGTAGAGCCTTGTGCTTAATCACTAGAAATGTAATTGATCTAAGCAAATACTTTAAAAATCTCTCCCAAGAACTCAATAAAGGAGTTTTTAAGATAAATGTGCCTTACCGTAGAGTGCCTAGAGGAAAGAGACACATCTTATGCCAGTCATGTGATGAATGAAATGGCACTTCAAAGTTTAAATTTTTTAAACAACGCTGTGCGTCAAAAGTGTTTTTTACACAGCCGGAGAGTTTTTACTTACTATTTTACAATATTAATTTTCATGAACTCTTATTATTAACGGCGTTCAAGGGTCAGTGCACTCGAAGTCATTGGTTTTCCAGTCTCTCCCCAACCTCTCTGCACTTTCCCACATACTTGTGCTTGGAGGTTAGTCATACACTGTTGCACAGGAAACTCTGGCTCGTTCCTTGGGTCGTCAAATGTCCTGCGCCACCTGCCGTTATTGTTATTTTACCTTCTCTCACCCTGATCTCCTGTTGATCAATATAATGCCTTTAATTTACTCTTCTGCTTGTTGAAGCTAGAAGGATTGCATAATCAGGGATAAGGAGCCTTTCACTTTCTAGATGAGTGGGACTACAACTCCCATCATCCCTAGCTTGCATAGTTAATGGTGCGGAACCATAGAAGTGGTAGTGCAAAACATCTGGAGAGCCAAAGTTTACAGATCCTTTGTATATGTTCGCCAAACTAGTGCCTGTCAAGGACTGATCCATGCTTTAGAAAACCTCAAAAAATTGATGGATAAATATGGGGCACAAGATGAAAAGGATCAGCCCCCACCCTCCCTGATGCCCAAAGCACTCAATATATATATATATATATGCCCCCCCTTGCTTAAAATGCTCTTGCCAACAGCATGAACCACACGTCCCTGCTCACATCATCCTGGCGCACCTGATCATCGCAATTAATCTTTTAGTGTCCTAGCCTCAAAAAGACAATCTCCAATATAAAATACAGCACACACACCAAAAAGAATTGTGTGCATTTTCTTTTTACTATTGCAGTAACTCAATGATAGCTGTTGCATAGTTAAGTTTTGATATTAACAGCGATAAATTGTTCATGTGCAGAAACCCAATTGTATCTTTTCGCAGGTGGCTGCGTGAGACTCAGTCCTGTTCGTAAATTCACACAATCAAAAGTAGGCCACTTTTGACTATCAGCAGTCAAAATGGTGACCACTGCCTGAATTGTACTGTGGGGAACGCTGTTTATTGCTGTGAATGTGGAATGTTTATCCCACAAACTGGACAGAATTAGAGCTTCAAATGGAAGCTCTACCGCCTGCGTGCCCCTCTGCCTGCTTGCCTTGTACCTCCTGCACTGTCTAGTGTATCAGTCTCTGCTCCATCCATCCAGCACTGTCCCATTCTATCAACTACTCTGTTGCTGCCATCTAGTGGTATAAATGTGCACTTACAGCGCATTGCCACAGACATCCTTAGCCTTTTATATGCAGAAGTATGGATTATTTTTCTATTCATTATACGTATGTTACACATTGCATTATGCTGTCTGTTCATGGCCTGTATGCTTCAGATGCAAATCTATTTATGGGTGATGTCACCCTGCAGCTCTCTCAGCAAACCTTGTCACATTTTCAGTGGAGTTTCAATATCTCACCTTTCCAGGGTTTCAGCTGGTGTCAAAGTGTGCGGACACCCTGGGAACGAAAATAAGTGTAGGTTGAAAATGGATGCTAGCAGTTGTACTCCTCAGAGAATGGATCTAGGCACCTCTCAATGAACACTTCCTATTCGGTCTTTTTACAGCAAGAGGTGACTGTAAAGAAAAGAAATCACACTGTCTCTCTGTGACATTGTCATCATCTGATAATCAGTTTGTTGGAGGAAGCGAAGCAGAAGGGAAGATATGAAGCTTCTGATGAGAAATGCACCCTGAATCAGTGAGCATGCACCACAGTGAAGGCTAAAAACACCATCTGCATGATTGCTGGAAAATCAGTGCATTGACAGCTTCCAGCCTGATCACAAATTGCACCGTATTTTCATGCTTCCCAAAGCACAGAGCGAAAATAAGGAATGCAGGACTCAGAAAATGATAGTTGGCAACATTTTGATTATATAATAGATACCAGACCGCTCAAAAATAAGATGGCTTCAATATCATAAAACAAGATGGACAAATTGCAATGACACGGAGGGAATAAAATAATTCGGTTATTAGAGCCTGAGTTATGTCAGGAAAAGTGAAGGCCTTCACAGGCCTAACCATCAGCTTAAATGCGAACTGGTGGGGCACTACGGCTTTTGTCACGAAGCGCCATCATATTTACCACTATCTTGCACATATATAAATATTGCTTATTTTATCACGACATTGAAACTTTCAATGAATCCATTTGTTTCTGGATGGTGAACCAAACTAGTATTTTGCCCAATCCCAAAGTCCCATTTCCTTTGACTTCCATTGCACCCTTTGTCTGTTACTGTTGAAGGAGGATCAGCTGAACGCCTCTGCAGGAAGTCCCGCCCCCATCCTTCCTATATGCTGGAAGCCAGCGATCGCGACATACACGACACCAGTGATGGTGCCTATTCCACTAATAGCCTTTGAGAAAAGGTATCCATTGAGAAAATCCTATCGGATGATTCCCCATAGAGATTACAATCTCCTGGAGGAAATCCCTGAAGGGATATGAAAATGAGAGAAGGAGAAATTGGTGACATCACAAGAAGCAAGCGTGACGCACTGAGAAGATTGGCTGAAGAAGAGGATGTATAGTCCATATAGAATCTGATGACGAAGAAAAGAATCGAATGAACTTTCATATGCGGAATAAAGATTGCACATGTAAAGAGCACCGCAGAAATTGCAAGCCGTTTTATAACTGTGCAGATGTAGCAAGGCAAGTAGACTAAGTCATTTATAGGCTAGTGAATAGACTGCAGGCGGTGACGCCATTATATAGAATCTGGACATTCGGTGTCACAATTTTAGTAAGCTCAGACCCACGGAGAAAGAAGGATCGAAAAGCTGCGTCAAAGCAAGAAAACAGCTGAAGATGGAGGAAAGACCGAGAAGGCTGTCTGGCTTGGTGTAAAAGGCTGGAGCAGCCAAGAACTGGTTATCTATCCTTGAAGAACAGTGAACGTGAGAAGCTGAACCATCCCTTGTTAAGCTGCAAGGAAAAGACACCATGAGTGCCAAGTTTTATTAATTTAATACTATTAAATGCGAGAAAAGGAGCCGAAGCACGGCCTCCTGTCACATGGGTTAGATGGAAATAGAAACTGGGCATGCAGCACCAGACTTGAAATAAGAACATGCTCACACTCCTGTGTATTCTCAGGAGCAAGGATACTTTGCAAGGCCAAGTAAAAAGACAATCTGCATGACAGACGGCATGAGTGATGATGAATGTCGGGATAATTGGGTGGGGAGACGTGGTCAAGTTCACCCACTGATACCTGGGGTACCAGCTTACATGCTGCTAGTGAGCTGAATATTCCAGAAGGGCATAAGCGTGCCAGCCAATTGTATAGGGCCATATAACAAAGGGCTTTATAGTTTGATAGCAATGATATACCTTGTATTAAATAACTGTTGAAGATGACTTGCACTAGGGGACGGCATAAGTCTTCCACCTGACTGTAGAGACCCAATCACAACCCGTCCCTACATAGAAAGTATACTTAAATGTTCCCCTTAAGCCAACCAAAAGCTCCCATAGGTTTTTCTTGTTTTCCACGTATTATGACGTCACGTACGACAAGTTTTTACTATAAAAATTTTGTTTATTATGAAATGCATCGAGAGATATGCTGTGCGACGTCCGTTGATGTCTGTTGTAACTCCCTGTTTTAGATAATTGATAATAAAACAGTTGGATAAGACGTTTGCCAACTTCCTGAGTCGGTTTTATCATTTGGTGTAAGAGTTATTCTGCATCTCCATCCATGCATGATGTGCTATTGAATTTAAGCACCTAAAGGGTTTACTGTTACCGAAGGTAACCCTTGTGCAAGAACAGAGGCAATACCAGCTCTCTGTCCTAACCAAGAAGAGAGCTCATGTCCAAGCCCGCGTCTCGGCCGCGTCTCGGCGGCATCTAACAACTCGGCTGAACTCCTTAAAATCTGCAAGGAACTGGCCAATCCTGCCATAGTCTCTACCTCTCATGTCCCTTCCCAGGCCCTCTGCACGGCACTGGCTTCTTACTTCATCTCTAAAACTCAGGACACTCTGTCCTGACTCTCCTACTATCCCCTCCCTCCCTCTACTCCCTGCTCTTCCTCTGGCCCTTCTGCAGCCACCTCTCCTGCCTCCTTCTCTGCCTCCCCTGTTCTCAGCTGACAAGGTTTCTAGACAAGATCAATCTATGAAAGTCTTGTCAAAACAGGTTCATCCTTGTTCCTCCAAAACTATGAAGGACCACATTGACTCCCTGGCTCCTGCCCTGGCTGATTTCTGCAATCACTCTTTCTCCACTGGAGTCTTCCCATACCCCCTGAAGCACTCCCTTTTGCAACCTCTTCTTAAGAAACCCTCTGCTGACCCCTCCTGCCCGGCTAACTATCGCCCAATTTCTATCACCCCCTTCCTAGGCAAGCTCCTGGAGAAACTGACCATCTCCCAGCTTAATCTCCACACTGAATCTGTTGGTTGTCTTCATGACCATCAGTCTGGCTTCAGAGCTGCCAGAAGCACGGAAACTGCTCTCCTGAACATCCACGAAGACCTGCTCTACAATCTTGACTCTAACACTCCTTGCGTCCTCATCCTGCTTCATCTCTCTTCTGCCTTTGACACTGTCAACCATGCATTCCTGCTCAACCGTCTCCGTGATAACCTGGGTATCACTGGTCAGGCTCTGGCATGGCTGACCGCTTTCCTCTCTGATCGACCTCCCAGGTCCAACTTGGGTCCTTCCTCTCCGCTATCTTTTTCTCTACCTGTGGTGTCCCCCAGGGGTCTAACCGCTCTAACTGGCTGTTCAACCAATACCTGGCACTCCTTGCCCACCACATCGCAGCTCTCTGCCCCAACTTTCTATGCAGATGACACCCAGCTCATTTTCAGGCTACCCTCGGCCTCCTCCTCTCCTTCCCTCATCTCTGACTGTCTGTCTGCTATCCAGGAGTGGTGTGCCACCAATGACCTCTGCCTTAATGCCAGTAAGACTGAGATTCTCCTCATCAGCACACCCGTTCCCTCCTTTCCTATAGCTCTGGCCGACCTCTCTTGGTTCTCTGCCTGCTCCCACCTGCAAGGCTAAAAACCTTGGGGTCATCTTCGACTCCACACTCTCCTTCTCTCCCCACATCTCTGACGTCTCTAAGAAGTCACACTACCAGCTTCACCTCCTCAGAGGTTGTCTTCCTTTCCTCTCCTTCCTCTCCTTCCCCCAGAAGCTCACTGTCTCCAGAGCTCTGGTTCTCTCTGTGCTGGACTATTGCAACAGACTCTTTCTAAATCTGCCTACTTCTACTCTCCGCCCTCTGCAACTTATGCAGAACAGGACTGCGAGACTTTTCCTTGACCCCAAGGCCAGGGATCTTAGCTCTCCAGGACTGAAATCGCTGCACTGGCTACCAGTGGCTGCGAGGAATAAGTTCAAAACCCTATGCATCGTCCACAAGGCCTTCTGGGGCCTTGGGCCTTAATAGCTTCAACTCTCTCTTCTCAAATATCTTCCTTCTCGAACTCTTCGCTCAACCACCTCGAACTCACTCAGGGTCAGTCGCTTCTCCAAGCAACGAGTTGGTGGTAGATCTCTTTCTTCGGCTGGGGCCTCCCTCTGGAACAGTCTTCCTGCCTCCCTTAAACTTGAGGAGAACCATCTCGTGTTCCGGAAGCACCTCAAAACCTTTCTCTTTGCTTCTGCTTTTTCTCTGCCTCTCCTCTGTTGACCTTCTGGCTGTAACCGGTACTGCACTGGCTACCTGGACACCCTCTGATCACGGGCCCAGGTCCCTCCCTCGCCAAGCGGCACACACCTGCACTGGCCACCTGACAACCCCCGCACTTGGGGACTGTTTCTGTATCCCTACAGTCCCCCTTCCAGCTCTTAACACCTGATGTCTGCACTTACCCATGCACTTGCCACATGCTGGCACTTATTGTTATTATTTATTCCCTTGAACTGCACTGTCCCTGCCCCCCTCCCACGCACTTGCGCGATCTGAATGACACCTGGCCTAGTAGGACCGTTGTCCGTCATCCCTTTGTTCCCCTCCCTTGCCTCGTCGCGTCTTGACCACATGTGTATAGGCGTGTTATAAATGCCATGTCATATCATAACACATCGCCAAGAAGTTCAAATCTGCTACTGGTGTTAATATTACAGGTTAACTTCCTACTTTTCTCCCAAACCATTCCTCATGGGACAAGCAAAATTCAACTCCGCTTTTTCATCTCACACGAGTCGTTGGGTCAATGCAAGCCACTTTTTGTTGATTTTGTATAGCATACATTGCATTTTCTACCTTAAGACCCTTTCAGGGCTGCCAGACAGCATGGCATAGTATTTGCATAGTTGAAGACATACACTGAGGTCCCTCATGATCCAACTGCATGCTCAAAGGTTGCACCTCGACTGGAAGTACACAGCCTTCCTCGATCTTGACGTATTGCCACTTTGACGTAGATTGACTAAACGCAACCATACCCACTCTCATTGGGCTTACGCCGTGTGATATAACCAAGACAGGATCTTGAGTAACAGGGAACTGCGTTGATCACGTAAACTGGTATTCAAGATTTTTATGATCAAGCTCTGTATATCGCGTGTCCTGTCTGCTGCTGCTAGTCTTCCACTGTGGTGCCCCTACATTACCCATAACACCTCTGTGCCTGACTTCCTCTTCATTTCCTGTGCCATTTCCTGAACATGAAAAAGCGTCCAGTGACCTAAGCAGTCGATGCCTTCTTCTGGGTCCTTAAATGCATTTCACAACAGGCCTCAGGCAGTTCTTTAGTATTGCCTGGTCAGTGGTATACAACTGCCTATATAGGCTTATTTATACGGACCAAAGTGAAGGTACGGCATTCCAGCTTGATAATGTCAAGAAAGTTGGAACTCCAAGTACTGCTCAGTCAACCAGATATACTCCAGAATGGGAAACTTCACTGCATGACATCCATCGCTCATCCTCCCTCTGCGTCGAAAACCAAAATACCATAGCGGGCTGGGGGTGCTGCTGCTCCTACTCTCAAAGTAGTGATGCAAGACATTTTTAGCCAAGTGGAATTTTTATAGCATTTGAGCTGCATCGAATCTCATAATCGGTCGGCATTATTTTCAGGCAACTGTTACGCTCACCTGGCTCCCACAGGGGCGTCGATCTGAACTGGACAGCTGGGGTCTCCACCAATGTGACGCGTAGTGCCGAGATGACGGACTGGACTGGCCCACCTAGCTTCGTTTGCTTGGCCCTAGGAATATTCTTCTGCAAATGGAGAAAGGGAATTAACCACACATGGAGTTGAGCGTTAACCCCCACCCCCCACTCCCGCTGTTCTCCCCACTGATCACCTTTGATGTCCCCTCTTATAGTCTCACCTGATGGTTTGGAAAGATGAGCTCTCCATCCTGCATTGAGCGCAGGGGCGCGTAGATAACCAGTTCCTTCACTGGCTCGTAGGAATTGGTGAGTTCCAGAACAATATTGACTCTGAGATTTCCGGCAAGACGCCGTAAGTTTGTAGTTCGTAAGAGTTCAAATGTCAGACTTTCACTCTTGTCCGATTCCTTGCAGGTTGCAGCTTGACCCTAGCGAAGAGTTCCTCGTGGCAACCGGTAATATTCAGGTAAGGATTTGTATTATCCAACACAGTTCGATAAAATAATGTCAGTATGTAACTTGTTGCTTTCTCCCTTTTTCAGGCGCTGAGAGAAAGTATGAAGTCTCGGGGAATAATGCCTCCGGCAGTAAAATCAGGTAAATCCATTGTGGTGAGGAGGTTTCCCCTTGTTTGTCCCTTTGTTTCACCTTGCTGTCGTTTTGTTTCCCCTTAGGGGCCGGGGTTCGGCGAGGATGCAGTGGAAGCTGCGCCGACCCGTGAAGAGGAATAGTACCCCCGATGGTAAAATCAGGTAAGTCTATGGGGGGTAACTAATATTGCCTCTGTTTATTCCCTTGGCTCACCTTGCTGTTCTTCTGTTCCCCTTAGGTGCCGGAGCGCGGCAGGAACATGCAGAAGGATGCGGTGGAATGTGAAGATGCTGCGAAGGCCGGTGAGTTCAGCGCGGCGCTGCAGCTGGCGAGGCGACGCGCATAAAATAACTTCTCTCTTCCAGCTCGGTGGATCGGGAATTCAGGTAAGGATCAAAGGTATTGCTCTTGTTCTAACCTTTTCTCCTTCTTTCTCCCTTTTTCTCGGAGCTCCAGACTCGAGGCGGGCGTGGCAGAAGACTGGGTGCAGACTTGCAGGCACGGTGAGCGTTACGCTGCTGGATGCAGAATAACGCGAAGCGTGTGCTGCTCTTTGGGCGTGGTTTAAATAGCCTCCAAAGTAGTCCCAGGCCCACCCGAGTAAAAAATCGTCCCTAGGTAAAGTAGTCCCTTCCAAGCCTCTTTTGGCTTGGAGCTCTTGCAGCATGGTCTGCATCAGGTAAGTTTTAATCTATGAGCATGGCGCCTATGGCACCAGGACTGACTCTCCATATGAGCCTGGCGCCATAGACGCCAGGACTGCACCCAAATAGCCCCTAGCAGGGGTTGTTGGGCTTGTTTGGAATAACTTGATGCCTGCTTCCGGGGTTGCTGGACTTGGTCTGGGTCCCCAGGGGGTAGGCATCATGACACCAACATATGGCGGAGAAGAACACAAGGGACCGCTACAAGTCATATTTCATTATGGACTCAAATAGTATTTGTAACATCATCAAAATTACCTGTAGAACAGAGAACATAATAGTCCATTGAAAATATGCTAACATTGAACACCGCTCTCCCACCATCCATCAATCCAAACAGCTGCTACAAGCCCGCCTACGCTCCGTCTTGGGACCTGAATGATTCTAATTATTTCTTTTTTTTCCAGATTAAAATGAAATATTATGGTCTGTACCCACGAGGTGGTTGGCGGTAACGGTGTGAAGAATTTAGAGTTGATAATTAAACATGAGTTGCTGGGGTCCCTGGAGGGCTCATCTGTTTTTGCTATAATAACTGTGAAATTGGAGAGATAAGCAGCGGAGGCTGTTGAAGCTGAACACCATTTTGTGACACCACTTCTAGCACAGCAAACATTGCGCAAGGGAAGGCTCCGGGAGGCGCCAGTCATGTGTATACATAGACGATGCCAATCCCATCAAGCTTCCTTTTCTGTCTTCCATCATGCTTATGGCTGTTATTTTACTGAAGCAGAGGAGCAGTCGATACAGAAACACCACCCATGCATTTGAAGTGACAGAAAAAGCAGAGTTTTTGAGGAGGGTAGAAAGAACATCAGGTATACAAATACATGAAAAACAACATGAAAATAAATGCACAAATTTGCAAAGCCGTGTGTCAAGGTGCGGGGGCCACATCAGGTATCCAAATACATGAGATACAAAATTATAGTAAATGCACAAACTGGCAAAGCCGCACCTTATATTGCAGGGGGCAACATCAGGTATCCAAATACATGAGAGACAAAATTGGAGTAAATCCCCAAACTGGCAAAGCCACACCTCAGGGTGCAGGGGCTACATCAGGTATACAAATACATGCAAGAATAGATAGTATATGCTTAGTTAGAAAACTAGAATGGTATTAGCAGACATGATAAGTTAGAATAGCAACGCAAGGAAGCCAGGTCAAATTGGTGAGAAACACGGTGGGCTACATCAAGTAGTGCACACGCATGAGAGACAAAATAGATGGAAATGCACCTTTCTGGAAAGGCCGCGCCACATGGTAGAAGGGTTGCTTAAGAGTGCAAACAGAAATAGTGATAAGAGGCTCCAGTAAGTAGATGAATAGGAGAGGTGCAGCCTCATGATAAAGGAGGCAGATGTCTAGTACTGCTAACATGCACAATGTTGTACAGCAGGCATTAAAATGAATGAGTTATCTTAACGCCACTGGCAAGTGTGACATGCAATTACGTATGAATCCATACAGGAGATCCCTTAAATCCTGGGATTGCAACTTGTAATCCGTATACCTTCTACAAACTTCATATAGTCTTCATCACCGAAACCTGGCTCACGGCAACCTGCTCCATATCTTCAATGTCTTCATATACATGGATGTAGCATTCAACATGAGGTCCCATCAAGAAAAACAAGGAGGAGGCATGGCAGTCATCCAGAGTAACTGCCCATGTTTGACGTTTGCCCAACCGACCCTTAGAACAATGGAAACCCTTACTTGCAAATTCGCTATCTCTCATAAAGACTCAGCCCCCATTAACCTCATCTGCAGGCCACCTCAGAGACTTAATCTCAACAGCCTCAATATTGCGCGTGAATAGATCCTTTCAAAGAGACTTAACTCCCTCTGGGTGCCACCCTACAAAGAATTAGATGGAAGCCCCCTTATCCCCAGTTGAATTGATGGGCACAACTCAACACATGCTCTCCCCCACACACGTCAAATGGTACACACTAGTCCTAACCAACTTCTCCACCTCCCTCGTGAACTTTGCTGACTCTATGATCCTTGACTGTTCGGTTCATGAGGCCATCCACTTCTCCCTAACGCATATGATGGCAGCACAAAAAGGCCAGGTTATATACCCTGCAAAAACCTTCCTGTCACACACCATGGAAGAAAGATTCTCTAACTTTCCTCCCAAGGGGGCGATTGTCTTCTCACGTTTGGACTAATTTTGCCAAACATCAAAGTTGTTGGCCAACACCTATGGGCCAATCAAGCTAAGTCGGGCCAGGACCAAAACCCTCTGCCCCTTGGTACACCCAAGAGCTAGGCATTACAGAAACTGTGACGCAAGGCAACCAAACCAGAAGACCTCCTAGCCCTCAATGTCTTATGGTGCAACCATCGTACCCTCATCACTGAAGGCCAAGCTACCCATTACACCAACACCATTAAAACCCTATCAGGAACAGAGCCCTCTTTACAGATGGTAAGCAATGCTCTAAACCCATCAAGGACCCAGAGATGCCAGAATCACAAGAAAAACGGGAAGCTATCAATTACTTCTTCCTCAACAAAATCAACACCATCAGGACACACTTTGAGTCATATAGGAAATTAGAAACCTCAGAAGCCCCCCTCCCCCATTCACTATCCTCTGGGATCCTTAAAACCGTGGACTGACTTTCTCCCTCCTATCATCTGATGACCTTTCTAAAACACTCACTTCCCTAAAGCCCACTAACTACTTTGATATCATTATCCCGGCAAATATCCAAACATCCTCAAACAATTTAGCGGATCGGCAGGGCGTCCCTTTCCATTCTGATCAACTCATCTCTTAGCAAAGGCACTTTCCCAGAGAGACTAGAAATAGGGCTCATACAACCCCGCCTGGGGAGATCCACCATGGCCCTGAGGATCTGGCAAAGTACTCTATCATTAATCGGAAAGATCATTGAGAAGGTAGTTGCCAATCAACTACTCGTTCAAAATGACCAACTCGCCCAGCTTTGGATTATCGATCCGGCTTCCACTCCAAATGCTGCATGGAGACAGCCACCACCCAGGTAGTTAATGACGCCCTCGAAATTATTGATAAAGGTGGTGCATGCTTATTAGTCTTTCTTTACCTCTCGGTTAAACATGACATGGTCAACCATGACATACTAATGTCCCTTCTAAGACAAAGAATCGACTTTGCATGCACCGTCATAAAATTGTTCTCCTCATACCTATCTGGGAGACATCAGGCCATCCAGATAGGGTTTCTGAGGTCGGCACGCTGCCATGTGATCTGCGCCCCATCCTCTCCTCAGTCTTATTCAAGCTATGCAAGGATTGCATCTGCACACTCTTAACCGACTCCAACATAACAATACACCGACATGTGGACGACACTCGGTTATGCCTAGAAGTTAGGGGTCCCAAAGACATCGGCCACCTCCGTGCAAGCCTTGCTACCATTCAGCCGTGGACTTGAAACATAACCCTACCAGGACAGGATGCATCCTCTGACACCCCCCGGAAATGCAGGCTCCCACTCATAGGTGCCTGGCAGGAATGCACTTGGATGGAGTTACCTCGCAATTCACCTACTCAGCGAAATCTCTCCAATTCATTGTTCATGACCTATCCCTTCGACAACACACAGCTGAAATGGGGCGGGCGGGCGGTCGGGCGGGTGAAAATTTCCTGTTGGCTTGATTTCTTTTTTCCATCTTTTTCTTGCCGAATCCTTTGTGGACTCCTTGGTTCGGGTCTCCTTGTCCTCTTAAAATCCTGCCCCGGCCTGTCAGATTTCTCCTACATCTATGACTAGACTCTGGCGTTCTGTCCTTGAGTCGTCAGACTAAAGATAATGTAATGTTTTTCTTGATCAGCTGAACTAATTAAGTCAGGTCCCTCTTTTAAAAGGTAACTTAATCAGGGAGTCATTTTAAAGCTGGCGAAGAGGCATAGAAAGGTGTAAAAGCAATGCGTGAAGCCATGTATGCTTTTCTATACGGCTCTGTTAGATTTCCCAAAGGTATTTCAGGTGTAACGGGGTGCGTGAGCGTACATACGTTTCTACCTTGTAGTTCCAACTCCGCCTGCAAAACCTCTCTGTCGTACGACAGCATGAGATTTCCGTGAAGGCGTAAAACGAATGATTCCTATGAAAGCCACCAGCGAAATCAGGAGTCCATTGGTAACTTCTGTGGCGTGATGGAGTAAGGAGACTGATGAGGCAATATCATTTTGGTTATAGATTTTTATTCCAATTAAGAAAAATACCTGCCTCTCTCAATTTCTAGAGGGGTTTTCCCTACCTCATGTGAAGAATCTTACCGATCCCTCAATGAAACCCTGCCTAACGTCTCCTCCCAGGTGGCCAGGGGAAGGCAGACCCTTCCTGAACCCAAACCAGGGGGTGGTGTACTGTGAGAGGATCACCTGGGCGGAGACAGGGCCCAGGGTGTTGAGGGATTTTAATGGGGTGAGACACAATATTACTCTTTTGACAAAGAGACTCTTACCACTATGATATGTTATATGATATGATAAGTCATTTATAACGCGTCTGTACACAAGTGCTTCTACGCGCGACAAGACAAGGAAGGGAGGACAGAAGGAGGACAAAACAATGATCTTACTAAGCGTTGTGTCATTCAGATCGCACAAGCGTGGGGGGGCGAGGAGGGAGGGTAGAGTGCAAAGTAACTCGTAACTGCTGCTGGAGGTGACTCATAAGTGCAGAGAGTCAGGGGACTGCAGGGTTGCAGATAAAATCCCTTGGGTGGTTGGGAGGCCCGGAGGCAATGCAAGTGCAGCTGTTCGTGCAGAAGTCTGGTCCTGTAAGTTCAGTGGGCGGCCAGGTAACCAGTATGCGCAGCATACAGGGACATCAGCAAGGGAGAGAGAAAGTGGAAGCGAAAAGGGAGGTCCTGAGTTTCTTCCAGAACCTTAGGTGGTCCTGCTCAAGTTTGAGAGAGGTAGGGAGTCTCTTCCAGAGGGAAGCCCCAGCTGAGGACAGAGATCTACTCCCACTCCCTGCCTGGAAAGCATCTGACCCTCAGAGTGTTGGAGGTAGAGGAGCAGAGGTCTTGAGAAGGAAGATGCTTAGAAAGGGAAAGTTAGATGTAGTGTGGTCCCCGGCCCCAGAAAGCCTTGTGGACAATGCAGGGGGTCTTGAACTTGATCCCCAGAGCCACAGGGAGCCAATGGAGAGATTTCAGGGCTGGAGAGATACGATCCATGGGCTTGAGGCCAAGGATAAGTCTTGCAGTCCTGTTCTGGATAAGTTGGAAAGGGCGAAGAGTAGAGGCAGTCAGATTTAGAACGAGGCTGTTGCAATAGTCCAGCCCAAAGAGGACCAGAGCTCTGGAGACAGTGAGCTTCTGGGGGAAGGTGAGGAAAGGAAGAATACCTCTGAGGGGTTGCAACTGATATTTTGACTTCTTAGAGACATACGAGATATGAGGAGAGAAGGAGAGGGTGGAGTCAAAGATGACACCAAGGTTCTTAGCCTCACAGGAAGGATTAGGTCCAGGCTGGCCTATGACTATACCAAAGGAAGGCATGGCTTATTGCCATTGAATTGTCTCTCACTCTGATATAAGATTTAAGGTTGTGAAATCTAACCTTATACATTCAGAGTACAGTATATCATAAGAAAGACCCTTATTGTTGTCCCAAACTAAATACCCTTCTAAATCCCAAAGATACATGATAAAGGATTATGGAAATGTTGTCTTCTCTATACCATCTTCCGCTGGAAAGGTTAAATCTCACAGCCCCTCGATTCAAAATATTAAGGAAACAACATCTACCTTTAAAAAGATTGTCGAAGTTGAAAAATCTACCTCTAGTAGGAAAAACAACAAGTCCCAGAATTCTAAAGGGACTGAGAGGAAGAAGAGTGCTGAAGTGGCATGCAGGTATGGTAGTCAGGAAATGAAGCCTAGCAGCCATTCTAGGAGTCATGCAATTGAACCGAATGGCTCACACCTAAAGTCTGTTAAGCAACTGGGAGGCATAAAAGGCCCCAGGCAGATAGGAGTAGTAGAAGGAGCTGGAACAAGGACTGGAAGGCTGGCTGGAGTAGCAGTAGTAGAGAAGAGGCACCAGACTGGCAAATCACAGGAAAGTGGCAGGATAGAAGGGATACCGGAGCGTGGCGACAGAAGATTTTACCTAAAAGCTCTGAGAGAGTCTTTTTCTATCAAAGTCCCAATTACACAGGCTGCACAGTGGAAGAGGTGCAGAAGGCTGAGTTTTCCCCATGTGAGCTGCGTTGCAGTGATTACAGGGCCGTGGAAGTGCTGCAGGAGAGGAAGGATAGAAGCCGAAGACGAGCTGAGGGTCTCAGGAGAAAAGGAAACTCCCAAAGCTAGTGGCCGGACCGAAGACACCCATGCTGGAGAGGGGTGCGGGTCCCCAGCAGGCCAGAAATACCAGAAGTAGAGAAAGCCGGGGAAGTAGCACGGTCCCCAGGGCCAGTGACACTGAAGCCAGTGAGTGAAACGTGAGCCTTGCCGGTAACTGTAACCAGCTACTAATTGACTCGCTTTTGAAGTGAATGCGAGAAAACCGTGTTTGTTAGATTGAAAGTCTTCCCATCAATGAAGTTACAGCTCTCGCGTATAACATTGAAGAGTCTTGTTCGCGTGAGAAGCTAAAACACTTTAGACTGATTGTTGATGTATCCAAGAATGTTTTACAACGAAGCGGTCACATGTCTCTAATTAAGTTAAGAGAACGCTTTTCAAACCTTGTTGAATACCAAACTGTGGTTATACAAGAGTTACAGGTAGAAGAGTGAAAACTACCATAAAGGGACATCACGTGTTCTCACTCCCACTAGGAGCCTGAACTGCATTTTTTGTTATTATATGGGATGGCAAGGTTTTGTATCAACTTTAAACCTTGAAAACTGCTTGAAATGTAGGTTGCGTGTGCCTTATTATTTTTTTACCATAATGTCTGAATTCTATATTGTATCCAGAATTGACATTCAAACTGTTTCACGGAGTAAAGAGGCTAAAAGCTTTAAGTAGAAGACAAGCATTACCCAAGCCAGTAGACCTCCCTCTTTTCAGAGCGAAAATAGCTCTGACAAGGATTACAGAACCAACTAACTGTGTTAAAAGGTTGCTAGCTGTTAGGTGGCATAAGAAGCAAGTACCCCGTTATTACCTAAAGCTGAAAAAGTGGCACAGAAGCTTTTTGGTAACGACCTGGGCGGCTACCTGGTGGAAGGATGTGTGTAAAGCTGGGGAAGGGGAAACCAGTGTTTGTGAAATACCCTCTGAAGTAAGAAACAATCTGTGGTGGAAAAGACTGCTGAAGCTAGAAGAGAGAGTCCTGTGAGCAGAAGCAGGTTGTTCCTGTTATGTCATGTTATGTTTAGTAGCACTTATAGCACGCACGTACACTGGAAGGCATCTTGGTGCGAGAATGCAACTGCAAGGTAATGACCAAACCAAGCTAAAATAAATGGGTTTTGAAGTGGCGGCGAAATTGAAGATGATTGCTGGTACGTCTCATACTCACTGGGAGGGCATTCCACAGCTTGCTAGCTGCCACTGAAAAAACCCTGACCAGGCAACTCTGCTCAAGCGAAAATGTGGGACGACAACCAGACAGTCATTAGAAGAGCCGAGAGCCCTCCTAGGGACATAAGGCAAATATGTATCTAGAAGAAAATCTGCACCGACTTTATAATAAGCCCAGTGGACAAGACAAAGTGATTTGAAAATGATTCTTTTATCAACCGGAAGCCAGTGAAACACTTTCAACACTGGACTGATATGGGAGCCATAAGGAGTGGCTGTAGCTACACCGGCCATCAGATTCTGCTTCAGTTGAAGACGGTGTATAAGGCCTTTACGTTGGGCTAGATACAAGGCATTACTATAGTCTAGCCGACTAGTCACGAGAGGAAACACCTACAGGTTGAAGGTGCGCAGGAAGATAAGGTGACACCCTGGGCAGTATCCTCAATATGAAGTGGCCAGTTTTACACACCACATCCACCTTTGAGGACATAAAAAGAGAGCCTGATATATAGACCCCCACATTTTTTACAACCTTCACTGGAATGGGAAAATCACCAAACGACGGATGCCCAAAAGAGGCTGACCAACACTCAGAGTTAAAGGAAGTAGAAGAAGCACCCACCACCAGGACCTCAGTCTTATCCCATTTAGTTTAAGCCAATTGTGGCCCATCCACTCCTTCACGGCCTCCAAGCAGCCACAAAGACGGCATGACACTTCAGACCGGTCGAGATCTAGACGAACCAGGATCTGTGTGTCGTCCGTGTAAGAGTAGCCCCTGAAGCCGTGATAGCAGATGAGCCTCACCAAAGGCTGGACATAGATGTTGAACACCATTGGGGACAGGGCAGAGCCCTGGGGAACACCACAACAAAGATGAAAGGAAGAAGACAAAAGGCAGTGAAAGTGATTGGACCCTGCCATTCAAGAAGCAGGAAAACCAGGCCAGGATGGCTCCTAAGAGGCCGGCCGCCGCCAGGCCGGAAAGGAGAATGGCATGTTCACCGGTGTCAACAGCTGAATAAATCAGTATCGGGGCTCCCACCTCGCCTCCATCAACCAGTCTGGCTAGATCATCCGCAACTGATGCTAAGACACTCTCAGTGCCCCTTCCTGGCTGGAAGCCTGACTGGAAGGGATCCAACAAGAAAGAGGACTCAATGTGGTAGTGATACTGACTAAAGAGGCAAAGAGGCTGCCCCTTTTCAGAAGGCTATTAAAAGGAAGAGTGCCTTGCCTACCTGAGGAGGTTGAGTGGTTGGTTGAAATCTATATAAAAGTCGTAAATACTGAAGCAGTGGCAGTCACACTTGAACTGTGGCAGTGTATACACATTGTCAGTAGATGTCACATCAAAGTGGTATTGTGCTACAAAACCATAGTACCAACAATAAGAGTGTGGTAGTTGGAAGTAGAAGTAGTAGAACATCCCAACAAATAAACCAGCTTTGAAGCTGTAACAGTCGAGATAGTCAAGAAGTGTATATTATGAACATTCGAAGAATATCACACGTTCTATGAACTGTGGCAGTTTGGTTCCATGTAATAATGTCCCTGCAAAAACGTCTCCTGACAAAACTGTCGCTGTTTTTTGCGGAGACATTATTACATTGAACATGCGGGGGACACCCCTGCAACCCCTAAATTATTTTTTACAAAGAGAGCAGGGGACATCCCTGCAACCTGTCCCCATAAATAATGGCACCATATATAATGTCGGCAATGGCTTTTCCCAGGGACATGTCATATGGGGACATTATGACCTGATACCAGCAATTTACCTAGAAGTGGAGACCAGTGATCGTCATAACCTGGATTCCCATTGGTGCCGTTCGTCTTCCTGGAAGTTTGCAGGGGGTCTTTTCATACAAGGATAGAGTGGCTACCAGCGGATCTTTGTTTGGTGAACTTTGTTTTGACTTTGAACTTCAAGAACTAGTTTGAAAGTTTTCTTTTCTTTTGTTGAATATTTGGAAGAGACATTGAACCCGGAGAAAGGGAGTTTACCAAGGACAATAGAAGGCCATAAAGATTGTGAGTTTGTATTGTTTATTATATTGTGTTGTTATGTGAAAACAAAATCAAAATATCGAGGCTGAGTACCCCAAAAGGAAATACACCGAACACGGGTTACAAAGGAACATACAAAGTATTTTATTTTATACTGAATCCAGTTACAAAAACAGAGCAAAATCAGATAGCTATCGGCCCTCAGTACAACACAACGAACTCCAGCGTGGTTCAATGTGTTCAGTGAGAGACGCTGTACATTAGAATGCATTGGCTTTTTATACATTTTGTGAGCACGATGTCCAGCCCCACTTCGGGTTAATATTCCATTAATACATTACAGATCTAGGCTTCATGCCGAGTCTCGAACATCCGCATATAACTGGTTTGCTTTTAATACATATATCAACATGCCTATACGCCAACTGTGTATTCTGGGATTTTCCATGTAAGTCTTCTTAAACATTCATACAATGTGGTTAAACAAGTGTTCTACGTTCAGTATTTGAATACATTGTCTTTATAGTATACTCGTGGATTAGTTTCATTGCACGAGTAATCCCTTACACACAGGTCAACGAAAGACAAGGTCTCAGTTCACGACCTCAACAAGTGGCCTGCAGGCAAGTTACATATTAGCTACGTACAGAGGTCAAGTCGGCCATGTTGTATTTTGGAATGACATCGTCCACCATTTTAACTCACAGGGTGACTTTACAAAGAGAATCCTAAAATGGCGGATTGACCTAAAATGGCGGCTTACATTGATTTTAAGGTCAGGACCTTGCAACACGGATTCTTTCGCAAGCGACTTACGAGCAGCTTGGCGTAGGCCAATATACATATATTTATTGCATTAGGAGGCACGATATAATTTCTCTTTTGACAGTTATACACTTTTCTTTGTATATTGATTATTTAGAGTGAGGGCCAATTTACCCATGCTAGAGACTGTCCCCTCAGTCTTTAGACTAGGTAGGGCATTCCTCTGTAGAGTACGGCAAGCGAAGTATTATTTCTTTACATTTTCTTTAATAAAATGGCCCATGTTAAGATATCTACAAGCAGTTGTCTGCCTTGCATTACTGACCAGTCACACTCAACGCAGAATAACTCAGGTGCTCATTAGGATATAAGTCAAAAACCAATATGCCGTTCTCTGTCCAAACCAACTACTCTATCCCTACCACCAAGAAATAAACCATAAAGGATTCAATGAACTACTTATGAAAGCCACCAGGAGATTGGCTCCTTTCTTGTGATGAAGCAATCCAGGCTGACTCAACAGCAGTCTCTTGTACCTGGGTCTGATTTACCAAATACTCTTAGACCAGGAGAATGACCCCCCTTCTCATGGTCTAACTGGAAGAGTTTTGGAAACTGTTCCTTGATAGTCCTTTATACAATTCTTTAGAAGTCTCTGAATTTCCTCCCGAGTATTTGCAAGCAACAGTGTCAAGGCTTCATCAACTCTTCTTCTTAGTCCTGGCACTTTGTCGGGACTTTTTATATCTTGACTATTGGGTACATTGCTCCCTGACAGTTCTTGGTCAATTTATTATCTTTAATACCATGTGATGGGTTTCCCACTGGGACGAGGGGGTTCTCACCCGAGGTACTCTTGAAATGTATGTTTTTTTTGTGCCATCACTGTGACGAGGGAGATCACTCCTGAGGAATAGTTGAGTCTTGGGTCTCTGAGTATCACTACTGTGATGAGGGAGATCACTCTTGAGGAATACTTGATTCTTGGTTCTCTTGGTATCACTACTGTGACCAGGGATATTACGCCAGAAGAATACTTGACTCTTGGATCTCTGGGTACCACTACTGTGATGAGGGAGATCACTCTGGAGGAATACTTGATTCTTGGTTCACTGGGTATCACTATTGTGACCAGGGATATTACGCCAGAAGAATACTTGACTCTTGGATCTCTGGGTACCACTACTGTGATGAGGGAGATCACTCTGGAGGAATACTTGATTCTTGGTTCACTGGGTATCACTATTGTGAAGAGGGAAATCACTCCTGAGAGGAATGCTTGACTCTTTGGGCTCTCTGGGTATCACTACCCAGCTTTCCTGAAACTCCCATTACCTGTATCTTCACTGGGGAGCTCTACCGGTTCTTCCCGGGGTCTCGGGTCGCTCTAGGTCTGCACGCGCTCAACGCATATTCCTGCTTTCCTCCTCTTTGGTCTGTGCTGCTCCACGCAGCCATTGCTGCGGCGGTCTCTGTCTGTTTAAGGTACCACGCAATCCACCTTGGAGAGGCCACTCCACTGCTGGATTCTTCCTGCTTCTGTAGTGAGTTGGGCTTACTCCGGCTCACGTGGTTCCTTTCAGCTTCTTCTTCCTAGACCTACTGTCGCTCAATGCTTCAAGCAGCACAGGTTTGAATTTCCCGGGCCCTGCAGGACAGAGGCCAGCTTCCCTCGCTACACTTCCTGCTCCCGCCCACCTCTAGTCCTTCCTATGTCTTTACTTTATACTGCTGGGCCCGCCCCATCGTAGGGTCAATGTATGTTATACAAGCCTTTGAGGTTGTGTTCATGCCTCCTAGTGGCCACTTCTTCCCAGTTCTTGGATAATCCCTTCTACTGTTGTTCTGCATGTTTCTTTGGTCCTTCTTCATCTCAGTCCTAGCTGGTTTTACAGATACGATAGTAGAGGCTTCACAATAACACACAGTAGTAGTTTCAGGTTCCGAGGGAGAAGGAGTGAACAGGGCCATGACTTCTGGGCAGAGGGGTTTAGGGAGGTCTTTCAGGGGACAGTAGTCTCTCCCTATAAGGTCCTCCTGCTTTTGACCACCCTTAGGGGGACTATTGGGTAGTGGCCTCACCGCCATAGCCTCATAAGGAAGGACTCCCCCTGGGGAGAAGGGATGCGATCCCGTGAATCGTCACAATTCCTACGGAGCAGTGTGATTTGCAGGCATCTTTTGATTTTTAACAAGATGGATAGTACAACGCCTCCCTGTGCACTACGCCTTGCAACATGCAGGAGACCCAACAGTACATACGTGCTACTTGACCTCCAATGATATGTTGGAGATAATGGTGAAAACTGCCAGGTGAACGAGAGTCAAGTGGGGTGGAAGCTATACAAATTTTCAAAGAATTTACTGGCTCCAAAATTGTGGCTTTTACAACCAGAACAACGGAAATGTAAGACCGCAAATCCTGTAAACTATTTCACCCCAAAAATCACCACGCAGAAGTCCATTCTGTAAAGCTTTGCAACCGGGCAGAGAAGAGGTGGGGTGACAGCATTTGCCCCTTAAATTCTTAAATTAATGCTGTATTTGATCACTGGGGCCAACGCGCTATTGGATCTGCGTTTTGGTTCCGCAAATCAAAATCGGGGATTTGGCACAAAATCCTTTGCATTCTCCATGCCAGGTAGGGAATTTGAATTTGTGTCTCTGTTAACCTCTTGGATTGGGCAAAATTCCACCCGATCGGATAGGCCAGAAATCCAATTGGCTGTTTCCACTTTTCGGCCACGACTGAAGCCAGAATGTTTTGCCACCTCTGGCTGGATGCAGGATTTCAGCCAGTCAGAGTGTGTGGAACATTCTGGCCTCTTGATTGGCCAGAATGCTCACGTGCCTGACACCGCCTGCCCACCAGAGCGGAGTCCTGTGAATTCTTGTCCTAGGTCGAGGGAATGAAAAAAGGGGGTTTTGCCCCCTCTATTGACCGAAACCTCTATAAATCTCATGATGGGGGCCAAGATACACGAGATACATTCAGACGTTGGATCAGATGCAGAAAGCTGCGAGGGTGAAAGCAAAGGAAGCGCCACATTAAGTGCCCTGTACAGCAGAGCTGCCAATCCTGCTTGGAGCACCGTTTAGACGCACCCTCACGGCGATACACAATGGCGGTGACTAATTACTTTGCATCAGAAAGCCATCCATATGTTTGTGCACGCGCAGGCTCCACGGAGCTGAATATCAAATGCCTACCGTGCCTTTGTGCCTTTGCCACAAAGCCAAGTGTCAGCCTTGCGCGCTGAAAGGGCGCCCGGTAGCGGTGGAGCACGGCCCCGAGTGCGCGGGAAGCCATTACCTGGGCCCCGGGAGGAGCCGCAAGGTGCGCCGAATACCTCCAAGCCCGGGGTGGGGGAGGGAGGGCAGCCTGTGCTATCACGGACCCGCACGGCACTGCCCACATCCCACTGAAATTGCTCTGGAAATGGACACAAGTTGCCAGGAGCGATTTCGTGTTCGCATGGAATCAATTGGGTCAGCGTGCTCGAAATCCACTTTCATCGTCCTCAGGAGCCATGAATACCATCGCCTGGGCTCTACTATCCTGTCAGTGCTCAGCCTTTCATCCTTCTGAGGTTCATCAAATGTTTTTTAAACCAATGTATTCCACATTTGGAAAGGAATCGACGTTCAGTTTAGTCCTATTTGTTTAATTTAGAAAAATGTTATTGTCACAAATAAATATATACCAATCACTCGACCACCACAGGTTACACACCCAATACATGGTTTGCTCCCTTCTCTGCCTGCTTTTAATGGTGAAATATTCAAGCTTTGTAGACGCTGCCCAAAGGTCGCACTGGGAGTGATGGTGCTTCTGAAACGTGGCCGGGCCGTGTCTGTTGGCGAAGATGGGTGCGTCCAAACCAAGGCCGGGCACGTGCACGTGCAGCCTAGGCTTCTTCTGCTTCTAAATTATCGAATGCGTGGGCGGACCCACGCAGGCACTTCCCCATCCAATAGGATGATGTGCACCAACCCACCAATCAACACATAGCCCACATAAACTCACAACTCCTCCCACCGCCCCGTCTGTCTCACAAAATCCAACAACACACTGCTCCTCCTCTTGCCTCTCATCCCGTCACCTCCCAGCAAAGCCTTCCCACTCAGCTCAGCCACACCCAGCGCAGACAACCGAACCCTCATCAATTCTCTCTCCACAACATGTCTCTCACACCTAAGCAAAAAATGTCCCACAGTCTCAGGCACCCCACACACTGCACAGTCCCTCGACTCACGCTTCCCCACTCGATGCAGACAGTCATTCAGCCCCACATGCCCTATCCTCAACCGATTCAGCATCACCTCCTCCCCCCTCCTCCATTCCAGACTCCCCGCATCCAACAGTCATTCAGCCCCACATGCCCTATCCTCAACCGATTCAGCATCACCTCCTCTCCCCTCCTCCATTCCAGACTCCCCGCATCCAACAGTCATTCAGCCCCACATGCCCTATCCTCAACCGATTCAGCATCACCTCCTCCCCCCTCCTCCATTCCAGACTTCCCGCGTCCACCTTCACCGACACTTTCCCTCGGACACCAAACATCCACCTGCCCTTCACCCACTCACCCACCTCTCCTGCCACTCATCCATGACCGGTCTCACCACCACAGCCTTCACCTCATCCACACTCAAAGGCAACCTCACATCAACCGTTCCCCTCCTCATACCTTCACCCGCCGCCAGATTCACCAACTCATTAACCAAAATGCCACTGTGACTGGGGACCCACGCCAACTTCAAATCCATTCCCCCACGCACACACCGATCAATCTTCCTCCTGATGTCCAAAATCACATCCTTCCTATCACCATCACCTGCCATGATCGCCTGCAACCCACTTAATGAATCCGAGAACACCACCACCTTCTCATACCCCAACTCGCACACCCTATCAATCGCCAATGCAATCGCCACCAACTCAGCCGTACAAATAGACACATCATTCGTCAGACACCCCACTTTATACTCCCCAGTGCTTTCCAAATAATACGCCATACCCACTCTCCCAGACACAGGATCTTTCGAACCATCCGTGAACACCTTACATCCTTCCTTCCCTGCCACATACGCCTGACCCAAAGCCTTGATCTCACCCCGCAAACCCCGCTTCTTTGACACCACACTCGCCAACTCTAAACACACCTTCGGAGACCCCTTCATCCACATCGGCATCTCACCAAATCTGTACCCGTCACAGCCAACAACTCGCCTACACTCCACTTCACCCCCTTCTCCCACATATGAAACCCCAAAGTGCCCCCCTTCCTCCTCCACCGGTCCCTATAGTAGTCAAACCTCCAATTATACTTCAAACATTCACGCACCGGATGAGCCACACTCTTCGCACTACACTTCACCCACCACCTCATATTTAACGCATCCCTCCTCATCCCCAACGGTATCTCCCCCACAAGCACCTGCACCGCATTCACTGGAGAGGACCTCATCACACCCGAACACACCCTCAATGCCCTCGCCTGCACCCTATCCAACCGCAACTTCTGTGCAGCCTAGGCGAGGAAGGGAGCAGTGTGGCAGTGGGCTGCCCTTCTCATTGGCTCACGTGTCTCTCCCTCTCATTTGATAATTTCCGTGCGTTTATTAGGCTTCTGAGTCAATGTTGGTGTACCGCGCCACTCCCCTGGAATATAAAATAAAATAAGCAACATTTGTGTTTATAATATTAAAATCCAATGATTGGCAACTTCAAACCTAAAAAAAATCAAATTTATACTCTTTAAGAACATGACCCCAACTTAGATTTCCAGCTGCAAGCAGTGGATTCTGTATAGTAATTCTTCTGTAATTTAGAAATTAATGCAATTATTTGCGCGTGTAAAATGGGGATTTGCGCACCATTCTGCACTCAAATCCCTGTTTGACAAATGGGGATTTGCGGGCAGCATGCCACGCAAATTCCCGTTTTACACGCGCAAATAATTCCACGACTTGGGGCCTAAGACTTTACATGGAAATTATCATCTGTAATTTAAGTATGATTTGAGAACTAGAATTAAGGATTCATTTGTATTTTTTTTTATTATAGTGTGACTGGTGAAATATAACCTTTTAACACTAATAGCACAACTATTTAATATCACACAATACAAACATCAATTACATATTAATAAAACGATGCAGAACACCACGAAAAACGTATAGTCTGCATCTACTTCTAGCATAATATTATTTAAAATCAATCGGTGCAGTACAATAACTAATACAAATATTTTTCCCAGAACTATAGTTAAGAAATAATTATATTTTGCCAAATCTAAAACACAGTAAAATTCATGACCAAATTGTCTCCTGAGTCTATATAGGCCCAACTTTAGTCCATGGGGCCAATACTCAGTTTATCAAAGTGATTCTTGTAGCCCATGTGATATATTTCCGTTAATGCCCTACAGTTAGCCAATAGACGGCGAGGAGTCTCAACCTCAGATTTACATGAGTGACAGACTCGCTCCAAATATGGCACCTGAATCCACACTCCTGTTCTCGAAAAGGCAGGTAGTTGATCGAAGCAGAGCAGCATAACAAACCGCCTAACTTCAGCAATACAGGCTTTCCTTATGTAACTAAATGGTGCGTTAACAGGGAAACCTTGTCTCATGTGCAAAAAAAAAGCCTGTTTGCTAGCTAGACAGGATATATTATGACCTCGATCCCATGTAGCCACTTTCACTTTTACTTCTCTACAAGCGTGTTCAAAATTCAGCGTTTCATCTAAATGGGACCCCAAATCTTTGAACAAAAAACCTGTCTCGCAAACCCTTGTTTTTAAAACTCCAATGGAAGTAGACATGTCTAAATGTTTTGTAAAATTGGAACACATATTAGCTCTATTACTCTTGTCACTCAATATTTCTGAAAATATACTAGAAAAGATCTTTTTCTGAGTAGCCAAAGGTATAAGGCCCAGTTTGCTACAGATTGCTTCAACTGGTACCGAGTTAGACACACCCAGGGCCAGGCGGGTATTGAGTTAGATACACCCAGGGCCAGGCGGGTACCGAATTAGACACACCCAGGGCCAGGCGGGTATTGAGTTAGATACACCCAGGGACAGGTGGGTACCGAGTTAGACACACCCAGGGCCAGGCGCCATAGCTTTCCCTCGAGGATCCTCAACCATGATGTCTCTTTATTAGGGAAGATCTCAAGGCCGTACAAAGCCCTAGGCACAATGCTAGTCGGTATATTTGCAAGAGGCCCTCCACAATGAAGCATCCCTTTTGATTGATGTAGCTTCTGACCGCGTTAAACTTTTTATGAGTCTTATTTCTAATTACGTTACCCAATAGAGAGGAATTCAAGGTGTCAAATACTAAGTATGGATACTTGTTTACAACTTCTTTAGGTACGTTGTGGATTCTCCATACAAATTTATTTGTTGTTGTCTTGTTAGATTATATGATCGTTATGTTTTCTTCTGATTAATGATCAAAACATTTTCAGCTGAATCTTTTTGTAAAGCCAAAAGACTACAATTTAATCTGATTGCAGTTTGGTCGAGGGTAACATATCCATCCTTGCAGGACATCCAAGCAACATGCTGTTGTCCTACGCGGCGACGGAAGTTATTACATTTCCTTAAATCCTCGTCTAAATGTGCTGCATACAAGTTCAAAAGTATCAGATCTAACGTACCCCCCTGCTTTAAACCATAATTTGATTGAATGGGTTCATTAAGGAGGCCCTCTTGATTGACTCTTAATTGTACAGTTGCGTTAGTATACAAAGCTGTACAAAATATAGTATAAGAAGTTGTAATCCCCAGTTTTCCTTTTTTTTCTCCACAAAATAGTACTATTCATGGTGTCGAAAGCACCAAAGTAGTCTACTAAAACATAAGTACACCATCCTAGATTTAAAATTCAGAGTGGTGCCTGTAAAATAGGTTACATAGCGTATTTAGGCCTTTTCTGAAACCCGATTGCTGATTCTAAAGTATGTATTCACTCCTTCTCCACTCATTCATTTTAGCCAAAAGCAACTGCGAAAGAAAATGTGAGCAAATATCTAAGCAATAGTTAGCTGGAAATTCCTGGGGCCCCTTTTTAGGAATCGGGATCAATAAGGATTTTCTCCAACCTTTAGGTACCTTCCCTGTGGACTTACTTTCAAGGAAGACTCTATAGATAATGTTTGCCTGTTTTTGGTGGGTCAAGGGGGTTTCTTGACCACAATATTCTCCAAAGCCATTGGGACCAAAGCCCTAGATGGCTTACGTTTTTGAATTAATCATTCAATATCTTCCACAGAGAAAGTCAAGAAATCTTTATCGTCGACCTCTTTATAATTATTCCTGACTCAGTTCCAAGATTTCAGAATATAATATAGATCTAATATACATTCTTTCCAGGAGCGTTCAGCTGTGGAATTAATTTCCAGCTGGTCCATACATAATTCAGTGCAGCGTTTATAAACGCTCCAGAACTTCGGAGAATCCGAGTCATGAAGAGCACTCAATATGACTTCACCTCTGAGCAGAAGCCATGGGTCCTTTAAGTACTCTAATCCCATTTATTTTTTATCTAAGCTTCAGTTTAGCTCTTTGCTCTTTGCTGATCTGTTAAGTTAGGAATACTATTTTTAGCATTTTATTTCCAACTTTAGTAACTTTTTCCTTGATGCAGTTATCGGATTAATAATATTTCAGATACAAACTAAGTTGTGCATATAGAAGCATTAGTTAACCTCATGGAAATTAGCACTTGAAGCTGGAAATGTCATTTTGGGTTATAATCTTGACATATATTGGAAAGGAATTGTATCTGATTTGGTTTGCTGATATGTAATTGTGTGTTATGTTACAATATATTATGTTACAGGTATATTTGGTATCCAATGAAAATGTAGCCAACACAAATGTAGTCAGTGAAAAGGACATGGAGAAAATCCCTCTGCAGTGAAAATGTTGGCAAGCAAGAGAAGTCCATTAATGCAGCTGAAAAGTAGCCAAAACTGTAGTGATGCTAGGGGTCAAGGAGAATTTAGTGCGCTTGTGATTGTCTGGATTAAGGCTAGGATAAGGGTTAGGGCAAGGATAGCGGTTAGAGTAAAGATGTTGGGGCTTGGTTAGTTGTAAGAGTAGATTAAGTGTTAGGTTAGGTGCTATGGTAAAGTTAGGGCTAATAGAGAAATGGTTTGGGTAAATGTTAAAGAAAGAGGTAGGGAGATTGGAGAGGGCTGGTGGTGTTGGCGTAGGATAAACCTAGCAGTTGGGGTGAAGTAAGCATTAGGGTACGTGGTACAGCTGCAGTTAGGATAAGGCTACGATTAGTATTACAGCAAAGGTTTGGGTTAGGGCAAGGGCTGTGCCATTTGGGGCGAGCGTTGACAGGCTTGGAGATTGGGTCACTGTTCATTTTATATTTATTTTGTATAGAGTAACGTGCAAATAAAATGCTTTAGCGTGCTGAAGAGTTAGTGTTCTGTAAGAGTTCAGTGTAGAATCTGGGTTGTAATTAGAGTTAGCGCAAGGTTCTGGAATGGAGTTAGGGTGATTTTACAAGGTTTGTTAGGTTTCCAGCTTTGTACATTTGTGTATTTAAAAATAGCTATATTGTCAACCTTATTACTGACCATATTTTCACACGTTGGATTGCTTGTATTCAATGACTAGACTTTTGAAAACGACTTTTTGCTGACTTCATTTTCACATGACTACATTTTCCTGGGGACATTTTCACATAGAAGTGTCCCTTTTAGAGCACTTCTCTGCTGTTGGAATGGCCTCTTGGCACTTTGGGTAGAATGGGTGTGGCAGCTTGCTTGGCATTTGTTTGCAGAGGGTCGCAGTACAAAATGGCATATTAATGGTATTGAGTAAAACACTGCAGAATGGCCGTGTTTTGGCACAGTTAGACTTTGCCGATGAGCATACAGATAACATTGCAAGCAGATTAGCATTGTGCTGTATCCCCAAGTTAGGCTAAAAGATGCAGAGCAAGGGATGTAAGGAGGTGTGTTGAGGACAGACGGGCAAAATACAACTAAATGCCAAGGTCCCATGGTTCAAGGGCGTTTATTAAATAACACAAATGCAAAGGGATGAGGTAGTATTGTGGGAAATCAAACGTAATCTTTCTAGTGGCCGATGGACAATCCGTCCTTCCCTCTCTCCCTTAGACCATGCCACAGGGGGCCCTGCGGTTATCAGACGTAACCATGTCCTTGCAGGTCACAGACCCGGCCACAGTCTCTGTCCCAGTGCTTGGGTTTCAACCAACCTGTTGGCGCATTGCTCATTGGCACAACTCTGGGCATCCCTCCAGACCATCGTTGTTCAGCATTGTCAGCCATTAGAGGGAGAGAAAAGAGCATATGCAAATCAGGCTTGGTCCCACCCCAAACAGTGAAGTCCATCCCGAACTCCTAGGACACATCGCTTCTGCACGAGACCACAAGCATCCCCAGACATGTTTCAGCCTTGTTGGCCGTCATCAGTGAGGAGTAGCTTGGGTCTCTAGGCCCAGCAGGCTTGGCACCCAAGTCTGGACAAACCCATCCCACTCGGGGTGACAAAGCAAAACAAAAGAGGTGATGGCTGGAAGGTTTAGAATTAATCTTAACCTATGGCATTGCTCTGGGCAACTCTCTAGGCCATTATTCCTCATCCTGGCAAGGGAACAAGTAGGGGAGACATTATTTTGAGGGGAGCTGTCATTATCTGCGCCCCCCCAGGAACAGTCTCTTTGTGCAGCAAGGGAGGAAATCTATATGTGATGCTGGAAATACCTCATGGAGGGGCAGGGCATCCTAGTCCTTGTCCTACCACTTCTCTGTGTGTCTTTTCTCTATGTTTTCTGCCCCTCTTTATGTTTATCTTTTGGTGAACAACACCCATGGGATACCCTTATGGCACCCGTGGAAGGGGTACACCATTTTACCCCTTATGTGTGTTTTTGGGCACCTTTGTGTTGCCCACATAGCAGGGTATGGGCTGGTGGCAGCTACATGCTGACCTGGCAGTGGGTGTGAGGGTCCTCCATTTTGGGATACCCAGGCCCTGCCATAGGAATCAATGGATTCCTCATAGAAGGCAAGATGGCCCCTGTGACCTTTTGATTTCTATTGTCTTTTATCTTGTTTCTCAAAGTCCTGGTAAACCCAGTCTCTGTTCCCTTCCTCCTGAATGGCTGTTCAGTGGAAATACCATATATGGCTCTGGGGCTTCCTCCTGTCAGACTGACTGAAGCCTTCACAGGGGCTGTGTGTTGTGAGTACACCCTTGGGGTGGAACCTGTGTGAATGGAGTTGGGAGTCAACTCACATCCTCTGTTGTGAGTTTCTGGTTTCTGGGGGTGTGACACAATGAATGAGACAGCCCTGACTGAAACTGACATGAATGCAGTGTAGTCTGCCGAAAGGCTGGGTACTTGCCCCAATCCACATTCTCTGTTATGGGCGTCTGGGTGGAGTAAATGACCTGAAGTCCTGTGAGCCTGATTGGCTGCCTGCCTGCATGAATACCCTTCTGCGTGATTGGCTGACTGAGCCTGGCTCAGCCAGAGTGAATGGGTAACAGATGTGTATATCTGGGGACCTCTCACTTACCAATTTGTTCAGAAGCTAAAGTAGAAGCTGAAGCAAGAAGAAGCTGTACCTTGAAGCCCAGCTGGAGGAGAGGTTTGCTGCTGTATTTCCTTTGTGTAATTCAAAATCTGCTGTGTTCTTCCAAGGATTGATCCATAGAGGATCTGCAAAGGAGACCTCTCCCCGAGCTACACAGGACCATCGTGCAATTCTGCTACTCTTCATCAGAAGTTCCATGGAAGCCTGTCCTCTGTGTGTACCATCCAGAGAAGGAGTCTTTGTGAGCCCTGAAGAGGAATGCCTGGACATCTCAAGTCGAAGAAGTCCATTGGTGTCACCCAGGGTCTGAAGATGCATTTGGTGAAGGCTGGAAGCCGTTGCCATCTACAGCCCAGAAGAGGGGGTTCCCTGGCATAGTGCTGCTGGACACCCGGAACTGCGAAAATTCCAAACTGCCTAAGAACATTACAAGGGACATCCTTGCCATCCTCACTGATCACTTTTCCCACCGGAGAGAGCCCAGAATCGCTGAAGTCCGAGGAAGGTCCGTCTGTGGGTTTCTCACCACCAGAAAATAACAAAAACATCCTCAGTGTCCAAACTTGATGAAGGTCTGAGGTCCACTCAAGTGATTGGATTAAGGTTACCAGATGCCGTCCAGAGGTCCATGCTGCATCTGCAGCACGATGAACTAAAAGTCAGAAAAATGCGATATTCCAAAAACCCGACGCCAAATGACCTATGCACCCGTCACCGCCAGAAGACATCGAAGGGTGCCAGGGGTCTTGCTCTCATCTGCCAAGCCTTTAAGGAGCACACAGCAAGTTTCATTGTCACAGGACTACTACAGTAGGAGAAATCGTCAACCAAAGGAGAGCACTGCGATGAGCCAAACTCTTGCAGTTCAGAAAGACTTTGGTTCCATTTTTCTTCTTGGACTCAGCATCCCAGTGGCTCCTTCTTCCAAGGGGGGTCCATCCTTGGAGGGAATCATCGAGTGAAACCGAGAAACTCTGCCACTTCGCTTGCCAAGGCACCAAAGGTACTGTGATGAGGAAGAGCATATTGTAGCCTCAGGAGTCAACCAGGGGTCCCAGATTCGTACTGTGGCTTCTCAGGTACTTTGGAGTGGTAGAACGCAGAAAGTTATTGAACATTATTGGACTGGGCTGTAAGAGACAATATAAGTTGCTCCCTAACTTTTTCATTACAGGTTGCCCAGGTGGTGGTTGGGGGGTTCTTCGCAGAGAATTGTATATCTAGTCTAAAGAAAGCATTCTGCCCCCGTTCACAACTAACCTGCCTTACTTCCCTATTCTATGCTGATACACCTCACTTAAGAATTCACGTGCCTATTTAAAACTGTCTGCAGTTGGTGCATTTATTACTGAATTTAAGTATTGTGTGGTACCACAGAGAGTATATATATATTTGCAATTATTAGAATAAGTATTTCCAAGTACAAAGTGTTATTATTTATATGTGTATCGATTCCTGAACCCTTATTTTCTATAAAGAAGCTGTTTTATCACCTAACATAGTGTGTGGACATTCCTTTGTGGGAGCTTTGGGGAAACACTGTACTTAAGAACCAGCCTGCATCACCTCCTGAAAGGTTAAGCCTGGCTGCTCGTCCACTGCTACCAAATTAAGAGCCTTAGCTGGGGTGTCCTGTGCCCTTTACCCTACCATATAGAGGGCAGAAGTACAGATACCCCCTCCAGTCTTTACACTATTCAAACCATATTTTTTCTCTTGGTACCACAACAAAGATCAGCACAAAAACCGCCAGGGGTTACCTTCCCTCCCCCTAATGACCGGTGTCCACGTGAGGACAGTCGGGACTCGGAGGCCTTTTTTAAGTCATACATGACACTTTCATGAGATTTGGGGGGGCAGTGAAGCACCTATTGAGACGCTTCACACTAGTGTCCGACTTTTGGAAAGGGGTAGGGTTGCCCGCCAATCAGGTGTAGATAGTACGCCGCGTTATGGGCCGCTTAGTTGGAAGTGTCTTAAAGCTTAAAGTGCCTCTTGCTGATGTGCGCGTGCTGTGTCCTGTTCAGGCCAAAAAAGGAGAAGCCGGTTTAGCCAGGGCCAAACGGTGCATGTGGTACATGCAGGGAGCCATGCACTGGCGCCATCATGCATGCATGCATGCATGCCACCATCTTTGCACGCGGGCAAGAATGGCTGGAACACACAAGCACATATCCCACGGGACAGGTGCTCGAGGGCCATTTATGCAAATGAAGGGGATGGGAGATTCCCAAGGCGTGTAAGGAGAATCCCCACTGGAGGTGTTACACTGGCTCCGAGTCAGCCATTCCCTGAATTGGGCAAGTGTCTCGCGAGATGACAGAGAATCTGAGCCAAGTTAACCCGGCGCTAACATAAATGCCTTCTCTGTAAGCAAAAGGTAGTTTGAATAGTTTGGATTTAAAAAAAAATTGCTGTATGTCTTAGCTTGCAAAAGGAACGCTTTGTTCAGGTAATGTTTGGGAATTAATTGTAGCAGAGGCGTAGACAGGGTAGGGCCTGAGGGGCAAGGCTCTCCCAAAATGTGTAAATGCCCACTCAGCAGCTCTGTCTGGGCATTTACAGATGTTAATGTCACTGTAGTGGGCCCAACTACATTAGATTCAGGCCCCACTTGTTAGACAATCCTGGCTTCGACTCTGGCAGGCATACCTGTTAAAAGGAAACGTTACAAACTTCTAGAAAGGTCTCTCCCCCACCACGGATCAGAGAGAGATAAAATGCTAGGGTTTTTTAAATTTCCTATCACCCCCCCACCCCCCATGGATCTGTCTGGATGGCATTGATGGAAACCAGTGGGAGGCAGAGAGAAAGTTCTAGAGGGGAGAGGTTTGCACCCAGACACACCGCTTTGCGTTCTTGAGCAGGTGCCTTCACGCTGTGCGGGTCGTCTTCTCGCCCCGTGGATCATCCTCTCACACCCGCATTATCATCGTCCAATCTCTGCGCTTGCTCCGACACCGCGCGATGCGCCGTTGGGGTCAGCGAGCTAAGGCCTTGCGCCCAGCAGGGAAAAGTGAGCCATCAGAAGCTTGTCCGCGGGGAAGAAAATTGATCTTGATATTAAAGGCAGTAAATTGGGTAAAGTAGGTCATGTGGACATGCCATCGGCAGAGGGCTATGACTATCGAATGTTGACGATGGTGTGGTAGAGGTCTGCGGCTAATAGGTTCCACATACGGTGCACCGAACCCTTGGCTCTCAGGTTCAAGGACATTTCCCAGAAAATTGATGATCACAAGAAAACAATCAGTTGTCCTATTTTCCCAGCTGCGGTTGAGAGTAAAAACGCTTTTTTCGTGAGTCGTTGAGACGATGAGTGGCCTTTTTTTGGATGCTCGACTGGAGGCGCGCGCGCGAGCTACAGGGAGCATAATATAATGGACTTGTTGCGTTCTCCACATGCTACCATTGGACCTTCATGCAGACACATTGTTCAGTTTCTCCTGTAGGCAAATAGCGCACTTGCGCCTGGCAAAATAAAGTCATTTGTAGCAGAGACATATCTTGGATTGTCTGACAAGTGGGGCCTAAAGCTAAAGTAGTTGGGCCCACCGCAGTGACATTAACATCTCAAAACGCCCACACATGGCTGCTGAGTGGGCATTCACAGATTCTGGGTGGGTCTTCCCTGCTCAGACCCTACCCGGTGTACGCCTCTGATGTGTGCTACTCTATGATAGGTTTACGCATCATAGAACAGTTCCGCACAGCATGAATAGTTTATTGAGCAAATCACCACCATATTGGTCTTAAAACGGGAATCCTTTTCTGCGTGGAGGCAAATTGTGACTTCACCCATGGTGGGAGCTTGACAGCGGAGTGTGAGGTGAAAACCAGGGCCAAAAAGAGCCGGAAAGGGAAGAGCATGAAAAGTAAGAGAGACAGAAAGATATGGGGCCTCATTACACGGTTGGCGGTGGACCAAGGTGCTATTAGCACCTTGGTCCATGCCGGTAAAATACCGGCACCGCCTTGGTGGAAAGGGGAATTACCGCCCTATTCCAAGGTTGGTGGGGCGGTAATTCCCCCTTCCCCCATCGCCCTTCCCCATTCCCATTTTTGCCCCATAGGGCATAATGGGAATGGGGAAAGTGCTAATTACGGCACCGCAAATTGCGGTACCGTAATTAGCTCCCTGGTCCCTTTGCGGGTTGGTTTTTAACACCTGCAAAAAGCAGGCGTTAAATTCTCCAACCCGCAAAGGGACCTCGTAGTAAGGCGGTACGGGTTTACCGGTACCGGTAAAATACCGGTACCGGTACACCCTTACTACCTACCGTGTAATGAGGCCCATAGACGCGACTCACAACATGCAGAGAAATGGAAACGTAAGGGCGCGGGAAAGCAATCATTCTGATGAATGGATCGTTTTTAGTGTTTTGATCAGAAGAAAATGTAATTAGAAGTCGGTGTCTGTGAGAGTGTGGCGTGCTGTACTGTTTTAACTGCAGGCCGCCATCTTTAAATGCCTCCACTGGTGGGAAGACACTCTGTAACTGCAAGCACACACCCTGAGCCTACAAGCCTACAGCCAGGGGTGTTGCTAGGTCTGGAAAAGATCTGAGGCTACGCTAATGTCAGGACTTGGGGCCTAGCTAGCCTTTTGGTTGTAGCCCCTGAGCTTCTATCCTGGGCTACCAGAAAAAGATCTGGGGTTTTAGTCCCCACACACCCCCTTAGCGACGCCTCCGCTTCCTGCCCATCAGGTAAGGCTGACACCATGCACGCATTCACATTTTATATTCTGGGAACGGCTCGCGCTAAAAGCCGGCGGCGATGCACAGAACCACAACCCTGCCGCTCAGAGTCTCAGGGGCTAGTTCACGCAAAAACCGTAGACAATTTAATCGCAGTCGTTTAGTAGATGGCTTAGAAATCATATTCCTGGACCAGGCTGAAGAAGCCAGCTCTTGAATGAGCCAGCCAGCTCTAAATCCGGGCTGCAGTTGGTTCGCGTGCAAAAATAGCGCTGGGGCGTGCGGTGCATCGCCCACTATCGGTCTTTGCACGGAAAGTCCTCTGAAATGCAAATGTTTTTCTGGTACTATTTTTACATGAAAGCTATTGTTTTCCAGTGCAACAGTGTGACGATGCAGGAATAATGAAATGGGGCACATAGTAGGCGCCTTCGAGGCCTGCTAAAAATGGCCTGCGCGCCACCGCAGTGCTGCACGACTCGACCGAAAAGGATGTCACCCGTCGATTCCCATTCCTGGGTTTTCTGCTACAAGCACCCTCTCGGCTATAATTCTGCATATTTTATGGTAATTTTATGCTGGGATCTTGCAAATGAAATCGTGGAGAATTAACTGTTCTACAATGGGCAAGGGCATGGTGGGTCGTGGAATGATGCTTGCAGGGCCGCAGTGGAGCAACTTTGCTGAGAATGGTGTGGGCGGCATGACATCTAAGTGAAAGCGGCCCCTGCCAATTAGAATGGGCCTAAATGTCTTGCCACAAAAGTTGGGCGGCCAAACACCCTTGCCCCATGTCAAATTACGCCCATTCTGAGACAGCTTGTACAGCGCAAGGGAGCTGACTTTTGATTTTCCCGGTGGGTGCCAGTGTACAGATTTTCGGGGGGTCCCTTTGAAAGTATAGGAACTTTTAGCACAGGCGGCTTTTTCCGGGGGGTGCCCGGGCCCTGGAGCACCCATGTACTCAGCGCCCTAGTGCAGCGGTTCCTGACAAGTTACTCACCAATGTCCATCAATATTTAATTGGTGAACCAAGCTCAGATAAGATGGCCGCCAAGCCGCTTCATGTCTTAACGGATGTAAAGAGTAGCGGAAGTGTCACATCAAGCAAGTCGCGGTAAAGCAGCGCGCCAGTTCGATTGCTTGGACCCATGCGCTGGTCAACCGCATGATGCTGTTGCTGTGCGACGGGTTCTGCAACTAAAGAATACATTTGTTAAAATCATTCCCAACAGGACTAAGTATTGATTCAGTAATCTCCGTCTCAAAATCGTCTTCTCTTTTCATGTGGTGCTGCACAAATTGCAAGAAAGCCGCCAGCGGAAATGGGAGGAGATGGGTGTTTCATTTCAAGAGAGAAAAGAAAAGACTGGAGGCTTGATTAGGTAAACTGTTCTGGGTGCAGTGCAGCGATGGACGCCCAAAGATAGCACCTGTTCCCAGCGTATTGCAATGTTCCGCCCAGTGCTTCATTTGAAAAGTGCAAGGGTCCAAATATTTTCGAGCACCCCGTGACACTGCGGGTGGGCCCCACGGCTGCCACCACCCATAGTTGCTCCCCACTGTTGACATATTTGGGGTTACACTACAGTGCGGACCCGCTCATTGTGGTTGATGGAGGCCCTGACTATCACCACTTCATATTTATTTTTATTTTTTTTGTTGCATGTTTAGTTTACAAAAAACCTTACACAACATGTAGAGCAAAAAACATCATATAAAACATCATATAAGTAACCCTTACGATCCATATACAAAACAATCATCCATTCAGATTTTGAATTAAAATAGCAAGTACGTCAACAATAGCCTGTCACATTAAGTTAATACAGAATAGAAAAAGATGACAAATCTAATATCACGCTAACCAGAGTTCGTGGAAGTAAGCGCCAACATCCATTACTAGCATCAACTGACCAAATTCATTTTTTCCCGTTCTTTGGTTACACCTTGCAGGAACGCATTCAAAGCCACAATTAGAGAAATATTTAGCCCCCACATACATCTACTCCAGAAAAGGTTCACACACAGCTCTGAATCCTTATCAAACCTATCTTCGAAAATCAAGACACGCGTAGACTCAAAGTAAGGACAAATAAGCACTAAGTGTTTCAGTGTCTCTTGGGAGTTGTTATCTCCACAGAAAGGACAACGAAAATCGGGAAGACTGGTCCCCTGGGCATCTTTATTACCCCAGCGCCATGTCCTCTCGAGAGTCGGTACCTGATTGAGCCTAAAGCGCATATAACTGGTTCTTCCCCTATCACACAGAACCCTCTGGAGATAAAGAGGCAAGCCTTCCCGAGCGTGACCAACATTGGAATATGCTTTATAGGTGGAGTAAGAATTGACACAGTCCACAGTTTCCACCCAATCCGCCCTGAAGAGAAACCTCGTCACTATTCCCGGACGTTGCACAAGGTCTTCTATAGTTAAGCCAAGGGAAAGTAGGATTGACTTCATTTTGGTGCAAAACTTTCCCATGGATAAGACTGAATCCGAACTCACGACCTCTCCTAGTGTTTCATACAGTGTTTTTTTTGGAGGGTCGCTTATTTTTCTAAACAAGGAAAGTTGTTTCCAAAGATGCCTAGCTTTGAGTCATATAAGGCAGAGCTCATGGCGGATAACTGCATTGGGCACTGCCATAGATAAACCCAGCGACTCTTTCCACAGCTTTCCCTGGATGGTGTTAAGAGTAAGGCTCATATCATGTGTGCATAGGTCCAGGCCGTAGAGTAAAATGGGCTCACATTTGGCAAGATAATATCACCTTATCGGGATCAGAGAGAATCTGCAGACCTTCACTCTCAAAAATGTAATTTGGGATTTAAGTTTGCAGGCTCCCTCCTCAAGGCTCTGTTTCCATAATTTTAAACTAGCCTTATTTGTAAGATTGTATGCCGAATAGGTAAGGGCCTGGACCTGATTCACTGATTCGTCACCCATGGTGCACTTATAAGTCTGAATCTTTCTTCTTTTAGAAAAAAACAGTATCCGAGATTTGGATGCGTTAGGCAAAAGATTGTTAGCAATTGCGTAGAGGTAAAAAAGATATATTTTCCTCCTAAGGCCGTGAGGGGTACGGTCCAAAAGAATAAAGTCATCTGCAAAAGCCATCCACTTGACCGTCAACCTGGCCGGTGCAATGGAAGGACCCTGCCACACTCCTTCCACATCGCACACGTACAGTTTGGAGAGAATTGGCACCAGTGAGCACCTTTGCTTGACCCCCACACATGTAGCAATTTCCTGAGACAAAGTCCCCTCCTTGGTCAAACAAACCCTAATGGTTGTATTGGTATGGAGTAAGGCGAGGAGCTGGACAATCGTACGCGGGATCTTCATATCTAGCCTCTTGGACCACAGTGTCGATATTATTACTTCATCAAAAGCATTTGAGAGGTCCAATGAATCTATAAACACGTCTCCTATATTGGACTGGTGTACCGCATCTCTTAAATGTGCCAAAACCGTCGCATTCAAGTTGGTTCCCAGCTCTTCCCTGAAACCAACTTGAAATTTGCTAAGAAGCAAATTATTCCTGACCACATTATTAAGATCTCTTAAAAGCAGGCTGGCAAAAACCTTACTAGCCGCGTCAATGAGCGCTATAGGTCTATAGTTACTTGGATTTAAGATAGCGCCCTTCTTATATATGCGGGCAATAATAGATTGAAGCCAAGAAGCCGGGACAGTGTGGGTCTCGAAGATGTAATTAAATACTGGTTTCAGGAGGTTAGCCCACAGCTCGGGCGGTCTTAATGACAAAAGGCGGAATTCCATCTGGGCCAGGGTCTCTGGGTGGCTTAATTTTGTGTATAGCCATATAATGTCCTTCTGATCATATGTACAACCTCCAATAACAGGAGAACCCAAATCAGAACCGGGTCCTGTTACAAATTTAGATGGCAATGCAAATTTGTTCGTATAATAGGTGATCCACACATCTGCTTGGATTGGACAGTGTAAACAGCCCTTAGAAATATCTAAAGTCCTATTAACAGTGGATCAGAATTTGCCATCCATACCCTTACAGAGACTTTCCATCATGTTCTGGTGGAAATTCAGATAATGATCCATCCTAAGTGATTTAACCAGGTTTTTATGTCTGAGAATGATCTTTCTCTTTAGAACCAAAAACTCCCTTATCGATAAGGACTGTTTCTTAGAATCACCAAATCCCTACATTTATTGATTTTAGAATTATGAATTCTAGTATCCCATCTAAAACTCTCAGCTGTATTGAAAGAGTTACCTCCCACTTTGCTAATCTTATAGGCACAGGTCAGTATAATGTTATTATACGGATTACCCCCTCGTAAATGGGAACTATCCCCCCAATCAGATTGCACAGTTTTTGTTAAGTGTTCTGTAAGAAGAGTATTAAATCTCCTAAGGGTATTAGTATTCCAATTAACCGATCTCCCTTCTTTCACCATTGAAAGACCCATAAGATCGGGCCTGACTTGAATACCCAGATGAGCCAGAGTCCGAATGAAGACCAATGGGGTGTGATCCCCAAGGTCAGTATCTATATGAGCCAGGTCCCCACACACTTGTTTTAATCCATTAGCCACATAGAAGAAATCAATCCTGGAGCTATAAGAGCCCCTCTCCCTCGTATATTTGGGTAATTCCGAATTACAGGGGTGGTACAACATCCCCAGATCCCATCCCTCCAAAGAATTATCTCACGGCATCCCCTTGCTAAAATTGGAGTGGGGAATCTTAGGAATGGCCCCCCTATCATTCCATTGGGAACCCTCAGCGCATACAGAGTTAAAATCACCTCCCAGCACAATACGTTTCCCAAGGCCCTTCTCACGCCATTCCCCCAAGATCTCACTGATGCTCTCCTCCACATCTTCAAACGGCACTCTCATAGGATTCCTATAAAGATCCAACAGCAAAATTGGGTCCAGCACATTCTCTATATCCAATGTAATAACCAGAAGGCAATCCCTACTACAGACCACTTTGCAATTGAACCCCAGATTACGGTCTACGGATATAGTCTAGCCCCCACTAAGTCGTCCCGCCATACCTTTTGAGGCAGGATGTGAAAATGTATGGAAACCCTCTATGCTAAAGTGATCGAAAACCATAGTTTCCTGGAATAAATATATGCGAGGGAGAGTATTAATATAGTGCTTCCATAGAAATGTATTCAAATTTGCACTCCCACAAGTAATCCATGAGATAACTTCAATGTTAGTCATGTCATGCACATCCTGTACCCTGTTGTAGGGTCTCTAGCATCTTGACGGCTGGCTGTAGCCGAGACCATTCCTGTCCATTGTTTAACAAATTAGAAATCAAAGACAGAACTGGTGTAGAATTAATAGACTGTTTAGCGTCAGAATGTACCGTTGGTCCCACTGGAATAGTCGTGGGTGCCTTATATGCAAGGAAGATATCAGCCTCTGTGGCACTAGATAGTGTCAGAGAATTAAATCCCAACGACTCGAGATTCTTTTCTTGAGCTCTTACCATATCTGCCGCCATCTCCGAATGGAAGTTACATACCATTCGGAGATTGTTGTGAACTGGCATCAATATCGTCAGTGGTTATAGATCGGAGTAGAGGGATATTCTTAAAAATATTTAACAGATTAGTTCTACTAAGATTGGACACTTGATCTGTATAATTGTTATTTATCCAGCCAATGATTTTACCTGTATTAATCGTGGAAACAGGCTTATCAGGAACCAGCAACTCCTTTTTCCTATTCAGGACTACTGATTCCTCAGGCTGAGCTATAGGTACCCCTAATATGTTGCCACCCAATGGGGTCATTGAGCCTGAGAGCACTACTCCCCTAGTCGTATTATTAGTGACCAGCCCACTTTCTTTATTGACAGTGGACTGTGCCCCAATAGTCTGTAAGCCTACCTGGGGTACTTCACACAATGATGGAACTAAAAACTGTGTGCCCATCATAGAGGATGCCCCCAATTGCTGCGAGCCAGAGGAAACCCTAGCATGCTTTGTACGATTTTTCCAAAGGCTGTCATCTTTGTTTGTTTTGTCTGAGGGCGATCATGCACCGGTTCTGGCCTAAGTTGGTTTTTATCACTATTATATATAGTTTGCATCTCTATCTCATTGTCTGCTTCCATCCCTACCGCAGATCCACCCCTAGACAACTCCCCAGAATGGGCCAAATCGCCTCTCGGAGGGTTATTACAAGTGCTGGGCAATTTAGGTTGTTCTTCATGAACTTGTACATTTCTAATTGCTCTAAGATTAGAGTTCCTCCCCTTAATTTTGGTACCTGGCATGTTTTTAGTTTTCCTAAGCATCCTCGCCCCTCTTTTCCCTTTTTTCCTCCTGCGGATGGGGGACTGGGGAACTTCATTGATATCATAATTAGATACATTAAGTGGTCCATCCCCCTGGTTTTGCAAGTCCTCTGATTGGGAAATTTCCTCATGAGATAGTTCCACTATTTTTCTAATATGTTTAGATTTTTCTTTGCACTTAGTCCCCTTTACCAACAGGATCTGGTGTTCTTCGGCTGTTTCTTCATTGCTAATACTCGTGATGAACCCTCTCTTAGATTGTTCTATAGCTTGTTCTCGGCTGACGTCCTCCATTTGTGCCATCACATCCAGCTGAGGTGATGGGCTATCCGGAGCGTTTCGCCTCCCCCCCCTCATGAAAATGCTCGACCGCATTACGACAGGGACATAGGGTTCTTCCACCTCTTTCCCCCCTGTAAGAGGAAGAAGGCTGTACCCCTGAAATCATAAATTCTACTAATGTGGTGTGTTTGGCATCCATAGTAGACAAACACTTCATAATTGAAGTGAGTCTGAAACAATAAGGTTCGGGGCTCAAAAATAAGTGCCAGCGCTGAGCCCTGGCAAACACCCCCACAAATGAAGCACTGGTTCCGCCCATTATGCTACAACAGTGGGACCGCACTGCGCGCGGCAGCTCACAGTGCAGGAAGTGTGGAACTCCCCAGTGATACAACCGTGGCTGAGTGTGCAGGTCTATCCCTATAGAAAGCCTCCTCACCTGCCAGGGGCCTACCCTGGGCATCAGAAACATCTCTTGTGGGCGTCACACAACTCAACACAGAAATCCACCAGACACTTAGCATTGGTTCTCAAGTGTAAATCAGTAATCCAACCTTGTAACAACATAGTTAGTTCACAATAAACTGTTGTCAGAGTGTGCACATGAAATTGAGAAAAATCATACAAACACAACTGTGAATGAGAAGGGTCTCGCATTCACACTATAACACAACTGTGAAGAGTATTGGTAAAACGCACAGGATACAGGCGTCAACTGGAGTTTTGCAGAATACAGAATTCACAGTTCATGATTCAAAGAGTCCAGGGTGCCAAGAGTCCCGACTTCTAAGAGTCCAGAGTCCAACGAATCCAGAGTCCCAAGATTAAAGTGTTCAACTGGTGCAGAGGGTATCAGGTAATACTGTCCCCAACAAAAATATTGCTATATATATGGTCGTCGGGAATGGCCATAAGCGATATTTTTAGTGGGGATAATGTTTGGGGTTATTGGGAGCAGGGGATGCGGGGGTCACCCCCACTCCCTTTAAAATAATATGGGGGTTGCGGGGGTGTCCCCTGCAGGTTCAATGCCTTAATATTGCCGCAAAAATATGGCAGTATTTTGTATGGCAATATTTTTGCAGAGATATTAACACATGGAACCGTGCCGAGTTGTTAGGGTCAAGAGTCCAACAAGTCCAGAGTCCCAAGATTAAAGAGTTCAACTGTGCAGAGTTGATAGGGTCCAGAGTCCAACAAGTCCAGAGTCCCAAGATTAAAGAGTTCAACTGTGCCGAGTTGTTAGGGTCAACAGTCCAACAAGTCCAGAGTCCGAAGATTTAAGAGTTCAACTAGTGCAGAGTTGCTAGGGTCCAGAGTCCAACAAGTCCAGAGTCCCAATATTAAAGAGTTCAACTGTGCAGAGTTTTAAGGGTCAAGAGTCCAACAAGTCCAGAGTCCCAAGATTAAAGAGTTCAACTGTGCAGAGTTGGTAGGGTCAAGAGTCCAACAAGTCCAGAGTCCCAAGATTAAAGAGTTCAACTGTGCAGAGTTGTAAGGGTCAAGAGTCCAACAAGTCCAGAGTCCGGAGATTAAAGAGTTCAACTAGTGCAGAGTTGCTAGGGTCCAGAGTCCAACAAGTCCAGAGTCCCAAGATTAAAGAGTTCAACTGTGCAAAGTTGTAAGGGTCAAGAGTCCAACAAGTCCAGAGTCCCAAGATGAAAGAGTTCAACTGTGCAGAGTTGTAAGGGTCAAGAGTCCAACAAGTCCAGAGTCCGAAGATTAAAGAGTTCAACTGTGCAGAGTTGTAAGGGTCAAGAGTCCAACAAGTCCAGAGTCCGAAGATTAAAGAGTTCAACTGGTGCAGGGTTGCTGGGGTCCAGAGTCCAACAAGTCCAGAGTCCCAAGATTAAAGAGTTGAACTGGTGCAGGGTTGCTAGGGTCCAGAGTCTAACAAGTCCAGGTGCAGAGTTGTTAGGGTCCAAAGTCCAACAAGTCCAAAGTCCCAAGATTTAAGAGTTCAACTGGTGAAGAGTTGTTAGGGTCAAGAGTCCAACAAGTCCAGAGTCCCAAGATTAAAGAGTTGAACTGGTGCAGGCTTGCTAGGGTCCAGAGTCCAAAAAGTCCAGAGACCCAAGATTAACGAGTTCAACTGGTGCAGAGTTGCTAGGGTCCAGAGTCCAACAAGTCCAGAGTCCCAAGATTAAAGAGTTCAACTGTGCAAAGTTGTAAGGGTCAAGAGTCCAACAAGTCCAGAGTCCCAAGATGAAAGAGTTCAACTGTGCAGAGTTGTAAGGGTCAAGAGTCCAACAAGTCCAGAGTCCGAAGATTAAAGAGTTCAACTGGTGCAGGGTTGCTGGGGTCCAGAGTCCAACAAGTCCAGAGTCCCAAGATTAAAGAGTTGAACTGGTGCAGGGTTGCTAGGGTCCAGAGTCTAACAAGTCCAGGTGCAGAGTTGTTAGGGTCCAAAGTCCAACAAGTCCAAAGTCCCAAGATTTAAGAGTTCAACTGGTGAAGAGTTGTTAGGGTCAAGAGTCCAACAAGTCCAGAGTCCCAAGATTAAAGAGTTGAACTGGTGCAGGCTTGCTAGGGTCCAGAGTCCAACAAGTCCAGAGACCCAAGATTAACGAGTTCAACTAGTGCAGAGTTGTAAGGGTCAAGAGTCCAACAAGTCCAGATACCCAAAATGAAAGAGTTCAACTGGTGCAGAGTTGTTATGGTCCAGAGTCCAACAAGTCCAGAGCCCCACGATTAAACAGTTCAACTAGTGCAGAGTTGTTAGGGTCAAGAGTCCAACAAGTCCAGAGAACCAAAATTAAAGAGTTTAACTGGTGCAGCACTAGGAAGTACAATTGCTGTTTTCAGAGCATCTTAGTCCATTGATATGCTATGCGCACTCGGGGAGAAAGCGGTGCCAAGGGGTTATCACAACGTAGGCAATATACCCATGGAAGACATGGCCCATAACCCATCACTTACGTTTTAACAGGTAGCGCCAGTCTCCTTGAAACACCTTTCATGTTTAGTTATGTTATGTTCACATAAATGTTACATTACTTTCAGTTGTGTTCTGTTATTCTATATTATGTTTAGTACTGTTATATCATGTTTAGTTCTGTTATGCTATGTTAATGTATGTTTAGTTCTGTTCTGTTCTGCTATGTTATGTTTACCTCTGTAATGTCATGTTTAGTTATGGTATGCTATGTTCATTTATGTTTAATTCTGTCATGCTATGTTGTGGTTAGTTATGCTATGTTAAGCTGTTATATTATATGTTATGGGGAGTAATGTTATGTTTAGTTATCTTATGCTGTGTCATGTAAGAAGATAGATCATGTTTAAGAAGGTATGCTTAGTTGTTATATTATGTTATTTCAAGTTTACCTGTTATGTTAGATGTTATACTATGTTATGTTTAGTTATGTATACTACGTTCCCTTTCGTTCTTTATTTTTAGTTATGTTACATTATGTTTAGTTCAGTTATGTAAGGCCTAGTTGTCTTATGTATAGCTCTGTTATTTATGTTGTGTTGTGTTATGCTATGTTAATTTATGTTATGTTATATTTCTTTTAGTTATGTTCTGCTATGGCACATTATGTTTAGTTCTGTTATGTCATGTTTATTTCTGCTTTGCTATGTTATGTTTAGTTATGTTATGCCGTTATGCTATGGTGATTTGTGGTATGTTTTAATTGTTATATTATGTTATGTAAAGTGTACCTGTTATGTTAGCTGTTATACTATGTTATGTTTAGTTCTTTTATTTTTTGTTCTGTTATCTTATGTTTAGCTCCGTTATTGAATGCTTAGTTGGCTTATGTTTACCTCTGTGATGTTATGTTAAGCGATGTTATGTTTAGTTTGGTTATGTAATGTCTAGCTGTTATGTTATATGTAATGTTGAGTTGTGCTATGTTTGGATGTGTTGTGCTTTGTTATGGGTTGCTCTAAAGTTATGTTATGTTAAATCATGTTATGTGTACTTGTGTTACGTTTGATACAGTTATGGTGTGCTATGTCATTGTACTATACATTTGTACTTCTCTGTATCACCATATACAACCTTAATGTTGTGCAGAAGGATTCGAGGGTGGGCAAAACTTTGTTTTTTTGTCTCGGCATGCACTCTGGGCCTACACGGGTGGTGGACTACAACTCCCATCAGCCCTAGTCATCACTGTCCATGTTGAGGGATTATGGGAGTTGCAGTCCAAACCACCCGGAGAGCCATGGTTGCAGACCCCTGGGTTAGGGCATATGGCCTCTGGCCTAACCATCTCATCTCCATCATGTCTGCTGCACACACATGCATTATCCAATGATACCGAGGCCATTCCCTGTGCCCACCTGCGAGAGCCTGGCACTCCGCCGTGTGAAGCTATGCGCACCTGGCAGGAGGGAGCGCGCGCGAGAGAGAGTGCGGCGCGTGCAACACTCTAGCGATGAAGTTAATTAAAACGAGAATAATTGAGTAGCAGAGGGATGAGGGCAACTCACAGGCATTCTTTTCGGATTCTAACGATATTTTAATTGCAAGGGGCCTTCACTTGAGAGGGAACAGCTGTGCCTGGGAAAGGGAAAAGTGTGTTTACCGAATAGCTCTCTCCAAATAAAAGCTTTAAAGGACGCGTTTGAAGTCCGCGCGGCTGCAAGATTAAAGTCGGACCATTCTGCACCGAAGGGTCCATCCACGGGGGCCCACCGAGGGCGGGGGCGTAAGACGTGATGGAGCCTGGGGGGGGGGGGCACGAAATAAATCACGCGTTGCGAATTCCACCAAGTGCCTGGATCGGAAAAAACGAAATAGCAAACAGCCTCAGACACACTCAGTGGGAAGTGATGTCACAGGAAGAGGGCACCTCCTGAAGTGAGATATGCATATTGTCATTATTGCAAACCGCCCCAGACACACTCAATGGGAAGTGATGTCACAGGAAGAGGGCACATCCTGAAGTGAATATGCATATTGTCATTATTTCAATCAGTTTGTCTTTTCCAACTGAAGAAAGTGCACAGGACAAATGAGCGTTTGCCAAGAGAACAGATGTTCCTGTAACATTGCTGGCCAGGTACTCCCAGTGACAAAGCATGTCCTATGTATCCGAAGGTCAATAGGGGACATGTTGCAGCCTCCCGGTCAGAGGTTAGTGTGCTCTTCTGCCCGCTCTCAAGGCCAGTGCAACCTGGGTTCGAAGGTTTGGGGGTGTTTGATTGTATGAAAAGTGATTACGGCAAACTGTTCAAAAAAACAGCTCGCATGCGATCACTTCTCATACGACCAAACACACTTAAACCAACCCTCCCCGCACCTCCCACCCACCACCCCCTTTCCCTACTTACCTCTTTACTCACCGCCTGGTGCACTTCAGCCCTGCGGTATCACCGCGGGTTGGATCCAACGCCACAGGTTCCCTTTTTCTTATTTTTTTTTCTGTCCCCCGCCTCTAATATTAAGAAAGTGGGGGACACCCCCGCATTAGAAAGTGGGGGACACCCCCGCATTCCCCACTCCACATGTTTGGTATGTATTAGCCTAATTGCTTGGTTTAATTCGATCGAATGTTACTGACCAAATTCGGTCAAATGTAACATTCGGTCAAATAAAACCGAACAATTATACTAGTACCGGTTTGAATCCTGCACCCGTGCTGTTTACTAATAGTGGTTGGGTGTAGCAAATAAATAGAAAAATACAAAAAAACCTTAAAACAGACACTAGGGACGGCGTCTGCCCTCTGAAAAAAGTGGCTATCGTCCACCGGCATGACCCCTCGACTTGTGCCCTGTCTCCAGTGCCAGCCTAGGGAAGAGGGAACAGTGTCCTATTTAATTAGGAGTGTACCTACTAGCATACTTAGTATCCAGCCAAATACCGAATAGTTCCTCAGGTATTTGGCCAAATCCGAATAATTTGTTTTATGTTATAAATCAAGTTGCTAACTTTAAAAATACACAGATTTTAATTTTAAATGTGTTTCCATGTTTTATTTGTTTCTCTCAATTTGAATTAACATCTCATCCTTGTTTGTTGCACACTATCCAGAAAAGAACAGATTCCAAAAAAGGAAGGCGGGACCTTATCTACGGAAGGATGTTGAGCGTGCAAACCTAGTGCTACTGAAACTGGAAGGCGTCATAAATATAGGGTGCCAAGCTGCAAGCAATCCAATGAATACTGCACTTCACAGCTACCTTTGCCAAGCACACACATTGCAGTCTCGCGAGAGTGCATTCCAAACCTCACTTGCAGCTCCTAATGGGCAGGAAGGCTAACTCAGGGGCAACGCGTTTGTCTTGGAAGGAAGATGATGCAACACGGGTTCGAAGCCCGATCCCGCGCTTAGAAACCACTCGTTGATATTAAGTGCGTTATAAATAAACAATTACAATAAATAAAATAAATTGAATGGTTCCTGTCTGCTTATGCAGGACACAGCTGAGAGTACATGTGCATAAAGAGGTACGCTCTCCCCATACGCCAAACATGGGAGCGGACCTCCCTGAGACACGGAGGGTATGGGAGCAGAAGTAATTCCTCTTCGGACAGTCTGACATGTGACTGAGTCCGCCCACATCTCACAAGCTCTCAGAAGGTACTTACCTGTTGTGCCGTCACTCAATACCACAGAACCTCTGTCCACGCCCACTCACCCCGACACCTTAGATGTGTCACCACCACCCGTTATGAATCCATATTTCTCCGGGGTGGGGGGTTTCCTATGGGAACAAGCCGTGCTCCCCCCTCTCCAATGTTCACTACACCTCCCCAATACACATACACACATATATGTAATTGGGAATGATTTCAGACACTGTTTACTTCTATTCCCTTTTCAAATCAAATCAGCACTCTATATAGGCCCCTCTGAGCTGTTACACTGCATTCCAATCAGAGGACAAAGTATTCGGCCACAGTCGAATAGCTATTTTATACCGGGAATTCGGCCGAATACTGACTCGAAGGCAAAGTTTGGTATATCCCTATATTTAATCGGTCTGCCTGTGGAGCAGAGCACCAGCGCAGCTTCTCATGCTGGGGTGCAAGTGATTAGCGCCTGGTCATTATTTGTTTTAAGGCAGGTTTGTTATATGCGCATCTGCTTCGCAAAGGCAAAACTTCACATATTTATCTGAATACAAGAGAACAAAAAGTGAAATAATAAACTGTTGAAAGCTCAGCTGCCCACTTCATGTCCATGATGTCTGCTTAGTTGGCATCTTGAGTGTGTTTAAAGGCAGATTTCATCTCATCATGCTTACCACTGAGCGGCGGAACCATGCCAATGAATGACTACAAGCTCCTGACATTATCACTGGCACTTTTGGAGCGTGTCCTTAATTCTTTGAGGTAGCTGAACAGCTTAAAGCGATTGCATTTAGAAGTTAAAGCTAGAGTGCTAGTTCCCTCAAAGTGTGTAGTCCTCTCAAATAAAAAGTCGCTCATTTCACAGGTTAAGGGTCAAATTGAATTTTATATGTAAAGTCCTACTACTTAGGGTGCTACTTAATACATTCTGTGCGGACAAATACAAAGTTGGGGAATTTACGAGAGCACTGAGAAATTGTAGCAAATAAATTGATTTTGAGGAAAAATCTAGAGTAAGAGGCTGCAATTTGGTGTATATCCTCCAAGGTATTGACGACATTAACTAACTAACTAACTAAAAAAGTTCTCATACAGCGCAACACTAACCCAAGGGTCTCAGGGCGCTCAAAGAAAGAGAAAGCTATGATAATTGCACTCTCAAAATCAAGAATCAATGAAATGAATTACATGTTATTCTAATGAACATTTTCTAGAATACTTAAGAAGGGCATTTTGAAGAAATCTCGGGGAAAAAAGACCAAATGCGCATTTCCGGCATGGTCGGTAGTTCCAAAAATACAGAATCCCATTTTACTGAAGGAGGGGAGCGGAGGATGCAGGGATCACCCTCACTCCCCATGTTCTGTAAAATGCTATACAGCGGTTGTGGGGTGTTCCCCGCTTCCATTACATGAATGACAAGGGACAATTAAGTCCCCCCCAAAAAAGGACCCTGAGTTGCCAGTTCCGGCCCATGTTGGGAACAGGCAACTTACGTTGCAGGGGGAGGGGGAAGCGGGGCGTCACGGCACAGGAAAAAGTGTTGCAGCAAAAAAGTAAGTAGGGATAAACAGGTACTGGGTAAGAGGGATGTGGGTAAAAGTGATCTATTTGATTATTGCGCAGCACCATTTTCGGATTCGACATTTCGGGCCACGCAGTGTTTGCATAGATCCCTTAAGAAGCACTGGTATCTGTTATTAATAAATGAGGATCTGAGTAAAATGATAGATCAAAACCCATGAATTATTTCTAGCGGGCCATGAAAACCTGCGTGAGATGGCAAACTGGGATAAACCATCTATAAAATTGTACCTTCTCCTGCAAACGAGCAGAAGCCCGGCTGAGTACTTATCTTTTGTTTCCAACATTTACCAACGGATATTGTTAATTTAAGCGGGGCCCGTTTTAACGTCATTTGCCTCAAAGCCATCACCTGTACATGGCCGGGTGTTTCCAACACAGGTGATGGCCATTGTTTATGCAGGGAGTTGGAATCACTGTCGCATTTTGTGCAATTTCGCACACTTTCCAGTGACATACATATAAAATATTTACAGTGTGTTCTTCGATCAAGCGGCCAAGGGCAGTGGAAACCGGCCCTTTTCGTTCCTTTTGTCTGTCCCCACGGTTGAGGTTGCTTTTGCTTTTTCCTGCTTCCTAAAAACCACATGGCACAAAAGAGCTATGTTCTGTCATGAGGTTCTTAAATCCTGATACAGGCAGCTTTTAGATTGTGTCCCTCGCTTTTTCAAATTTGAGCATCTATATTTTTATAATTACGATGTGAAGATGATAAATGAATGTTAGATTGTTCCCCTCAGTTTCAAAATCTGTATAAAATGTTGTGAAGATTAAATATAGCTGTAGCACTTTGGTGCCATTTACTATGTTTTACTGTTGGCCAGTTGCGCGTGACTTAATGTTACGTATTATGTTGTTTGATGAATCATTCAAATCCAAATAAACAGATTTGACTGACTGACCAACCCCAGAGCCCAGACTTTGCCTAACAAATGTTGCTCTAGCTTTATGCGTTCGGAACATACAATGAAAGGCTGGTTAAACGTGGAAGGTTTTTATAAATGTGGTACATGTTCCGTGAGCACATTTGCCCATAACAACATGAAAACCCTTACGACTATTGGAGGCCAATCGTTCTTAATCACAGATTTCATCAACTGGAAAACCAAATTTGTGGTTTACGCAATAATATGTGTTTGTCATAAAATCTATATAGGTAGCGCAATAAGAGAGCTACGGATAAGCATAAGGGAACATATGTCAGTGATCGACAGTCGAGATCAAACACTGCCTCTGGACGACGATTAGAATGGAGAACATCAATTCGATTCCAAGGAGCAACGTACATTTGTGGGACTGACACATGTGAATCCCAACATTAGAGGAGCAACTAGGGAACTGAGGTTACGCCAATGGGAGGCCAAACCTATCTGCAAGTTTAGGGCAACCTTCACTGGCCTCAATACTGACAATGAAATGTGTGTGTTCTTACGACGCGACTATTTGAGTAGGCGAAAGCCTATTTTACTCCACAGAAGGTTCCAGAATAGAACAAAGTAACCATATCTTGGTCCCCTACGGACTAATTCTAAATATCTGGGCTATAACAAAGGAATGAGTCCACACAGGACAATCTTTATACACCACATAATGAGGTGAACAAAGTATAACTAGAATATGTACATGTTGGAATATCTAATATAACGTGATATGCAGTCATTTTAACAATGAAACGTATATCATTTGACTGTATAAATGTCTCACTGATGAATTGCCTTTCAGTAATATTTTACCTACAGCGTGTTTTGTATTCTCTTTATATATGTTCTGCCGGTTGCACAAATAGAATACATCTGTATAGTGACATTACGTCACATATTGTTAATAACTGAGTGATACAATCTACTTAAATCCATGACATGGTTCTCATCTTGGTATAATGTAATAATATGGACGCTCCAGTCAACTTATAAATTGACATTACTCAGACCTTCATAGTACTGAGTGACCCACCAACCTGGCATAATATGCATCAGCAAATTAGGTCTTTCTTATTCAAACTATGTATGATGGACTGCCTCCACTATGTACCGATGATTGTAAATACCCTCACTACACTACTACAGTTATACTGTATTACATATTCCACGTTCAATCTACATATGTATAGATGTAACATAATGCACATGACGTGTTCACATCATTTCCGTTCACGCCATATGGACGCATCCACATGGGAAACATCATCTACTCTTTTTAACGACATACCTTATTAACTGACCAATCAATAGATGATCTACGAATGGGCAAATTTAATATAAGATATAATTAATCATGCATGTCTTAACCTTTATAATCACACCTTAAACTTTTCGACCATTGTTCAGATGTATTTACAAACAAATATACTTGCTACGTCTCACATGACTTTATGACATCTTTCCAGGATGTCATGCTGTTGATAAATACATCCAGGTCACCGCACAAATGCCGGTGTAACGAGCTGAAGACAGCATGGATGCAACTCATCCCCTGATATAGGTGAGAGGTCACTATGACGGAGAAAACGTTATTTTTCTTAGGAGCACCTTCGATAATATGTTATTACTGTAACTAGTTCTTATCACTACCCGGGGCGTTCCCCAGCACACTTATGACATTGACTTGACGGTCCTGAACAGATTTATGTATATATATGGATGAACCTGTCCATGTTTAAATATTCCTAGTGAGATGAGACGTAAGCACTAACTAGCGGTAAGTATCCAATACAAGATTACCTACTAGAGTTGGATCAACTTTCTTGGTTAACATAGATCGGAATAACAGATCACGCAACATAGCTATATATAGAATAGAGATCACTCTTTCTCTCTTCTAGATCCTGATTTGGATTTGGGGAACAATCGGAGGATAACTTAGGATACCAATACCAGGAATAAAACGTAATCAAGACGTACAAAAGGGAGAAGCATTTCTAATTTAGGTCACGTACTTGACACCGACAATTCATGTTAGTTTTGGCAATCTTTATACAACTTAAATTTTATGGAACCCCCATTCTGCATATTTCCTTATGAGAGTATCGGCGAGAAATATTAGGGATTATTAATGAATGATCACATGGATTGCTAATGATGAATAATTACACGTCACCTATCCTGAGGGCTTAAGCATCATCTCTGCCATTCAGACATTTCTGTAGCCACTGCCTTGACAAAGACCATCGATTGAAACACGTGCTGGCAGGCCACAACTGCAGAAGAGGATAATTTCCTGGCTGAATTTCGGTATAATAACTTGCTTGAATAGACCCCCGCTATAAGAAAGTATCTCAACCATATGACTATGAAGAAATGAAAATAATCAATATGGATCTTTTCAAAGTCATGGCATTTAATTAACATGATAACCAACAATTTGATATATGTGCATGGCATTGTATATAATACATGTTTTTGCATTTAATCATTTCTGCTCACAATATTAGAATTAGGCAACCAGTTGAGAAGCATGCCTAGAATTAATAACTCAATTATTTCAAGAGTATACACACTTTAAATGTATATTCATTATACAAATAATACCCTAAATATTAGCACTTTACATATACAATTCAATTTGACTCATAACCAGTGATGTGAGTGACTTTTTATTCGAAAGGGCCCTCTAGCTATCATTTCTAAATGCTACCTCTTCGACGATCTCTGTCGAGAAGTTTAAGAGCAACTTAACTTCCCTCTAAATCTAGCACTGGTCATACGAATATACAATAGTTCCCTCTAAATCTAGTTCCCTCTAAAACTTTACAATAGTTCTTGCCGCGAGCTACCTCGGGTTTGGCCGATCTTCTCTCCATACATGAAGAGATTGCACCTTGCCCATGGTCAGGTGTAAGCCCTTCCGTCTGACCTGAAATGTGTTCTTCTGCATTTTAGGACCAGGATGCTATGCAGGCCGGGGGAAATCCTATCGCTTGGTGGTATATCCCCTGGAGCTGGAGTACGGGGTGGAACCTCAAGGCCTCCCTCCCCTCAAAATATGTTTTGTGAAGGCGTGTCATAATAGGAGCAATAGACAGATGTGGAGGACCTTATGCGGGTATGCAAGTGGACCTGGGGAGGTTCACAGCTGCAGCACTACACATCAGTTCACAATACTATGAAGCGAAGCAAGCGGGAGGCTGGCAAGCTACTTTGCATTGAGCAAGATCCACAGAACTGGCGAGCGGCTCGTGAACCCGCGTGCCTCCGCTTCTGATGCTCACCAGCAACTGCAGGAGGAAGGGGGGAAGAGCACAACAATTGTGAACAGTGTGAGTGGGAGGAAACTAAGAGGCCATGCAGCACAAGGTCACGGACAGTCTCACTTGAGGCAGCCGGGCAGCATGGCCGCCATGACACCGCCGCCTGACTCCAAGATAGCAGCAGTTGTCTTCGAACCCTAGTCCCGGTGCAGTCCCAGACATGTGTGTGATTAGCAAACACAGGTATCCTTAAAAGCTGCACTGCCTCAGTGCAGGTGAGACCCGGGCTAAGGGACACATCCAGCCAATCAGAAGGTTCAATCTGACACTTACCTCTCTTACTTTCCCAGTCTTGGCCCCATTGGTTGGAAGTCACATGCCCGGCTATCATTGGCCTCCTTGATTTACTGATCTCTGTCTCCTCTTCATTTCCAGTCTCTGGTCCCCAGAGGTCGAAGTGAGTGGGGGGTATCGGGAGTGGAGTACTATCACTTTTATTTTTTATTGTTGACAGCCCCACTACTTTATACAACAACTTTCACCAATCCAGAATGGTGTTCTTTTTCAAGTTCAAGCATACCTCTTCATTTTACCACTCAGTGGCAGTTACAGCCATGCTCAATCTGTTTCACCACATATTCACAAGGCCTGGATGACATCTAAGCCTGGGTGACATCTCAGCCTGGGCGACATCTCAGCCTGGTGGACATCTCTTCCTGGATGACATCTCAGTCTGGGTGACAGCTCGGCCTGGATGAAATCTCAGCCTGGATGACATCTCAGCCTGGGTAACATCTCAGCCTGGATGACATCTCAGCCTTCATGACATCTCAGCCTGGATGACATCTCAGTCTGGCTGACAGCTCGGCCTGGATGACATCTTGACATCTCAGCCTGGGTGACAGCTCAGCCCGGATGACATCTCCGTGTAGGTGACATCTCGGCCTGGGTGACATCTCATCCTGGTTGACATCTCTTCCTGGATGACATCTTGACATCTCAGCCTGGGTGACAGCTCAGCCCGGATGACATCTCCGTGTAGGTGACATCTCGGCCTGGGTGACATCTCAGCCTGGTTGACATCTCTTCCTGGATGACATCTTGACATCTCAGCCTGGGTGACAGCTCAGCCCGGATGACATCTCCGTGTAGGTGACATCTCGGCCTGGGTGACATCTCAGCCTGGGGAACATCTCAGCCTGGATGACATCTCAGCCTTCATGACAGAAGGAGACTCTAGAAACACAGACCATTCATTCCGAGGACTCTGTCAGACCAGAGGAGACAAAAGACTTTCAGTCTTCGAATCCAAATGACAAAATTCTATTCATGACGGCACGCATGTGTCTAGTGACCGGTATCTGTTGAAGCAGCTGCTGTTTAAGCTGGTATTAGTATAGGTTCCAGCGGGGTTAAGATCAGCGAGTAGAGGCGATTGATTGATTTCACTATGGCCACATATAAATATTCCAGCTGTCTGACCAACTGAGAGAAATGATTGTAAAACAATACATAGGAAGTCACGTTTCCTGTTCCATCTACTTGGCTGTCAACCGGCCCATCCACAACCCCTTGAAACGTGTTGCATTTTCTCGGTCCCACGTAGCCTGTCTTCCTGCGGAGTCAGTGTTCCACTGCTTTCTTAGGCACACTGCTACCACTGCTGGTCCCTGGCGACATTCTCCAGGGAGTAGAGGTGATAAAAACTCAGGTGGCCATCTTGGATTCGATTGCCTCTTTTCCCTAAAGTGGTTGTGGCCAAGGTCAGTCTTTACTGCTCTGCAGGGTGGATTGGTTGGGTGTCTGCTGCTGCTGGAGTCTGCATACAACACATGCGTGTTTTCTAAGCGTTCTTAGTTCACTGTGGTCGGGCCCTTCACCACACAGCACTTTGCTGATAGGGAAGGATAAGACTGACACCCCTGAATTACTAATCGTCTACTCCCGCACTCCACACTGAACTGAAGCCACCCAGACACAGACTCTAACACAAGGGTGTTTGCATGGGTAGTATAGCTCAGTGGCAACACGCTCGTCTTGGAAGCAACAGGTTCGAACCCCGGGTCCGTGCTTAGAATCCTCTTCGGAATTAAGCACATTATAAAAAAACTATTATAATAAATTTGTCTTTGTATTTATTTTTGTTTATATAGCGCTTTACACCAATTGCAAATTAGCTTCCACGAGGCGTTGCTGCATAGTCCTGATGATGCCTTGACTGTGTAGGGTCACACCGCAGTCGATATTTTGCGCGTCCTTTTGTATTACAGGCCCAGATTTTTTTTCCCAGCATATTTTGAGATGCATTGTTTTAAGCACAACAACCAGTCCCCGAAACAGCTGAGCCGGTTGCAGGAGCTCCACGGTACACACTCAGGCTACACATTTACCGGAACGTTCTCACGCTCATGGTTGATGCACAGAGCGTGATATGCCAGGCGTGAAAATCGGTCCCATTGGCCTTTGGGATGAGGCAGCAATCGGGAGGAGTTGATTGGAATGAATTTGTGTTTTGGCCTTTAAAGAGCTATCTTTTATTTATTTAATTTATTTATTTTGACATTTATACGGCGCACCGAACCCTGAGGCATCTGGGCGCTTTAAGCTTAAGAAGGTAAAAAGTGATATTTGTGCAATCATTAAAACAATTGCGAAATAGGAAATGTAAATCGAACAATGCACTACATTATACAAGAATTATATATTTTTAATAGTGACCAAACGGTTAGCTACTGAAGTTCTTTTTTTTCTATATTAACTTATTGGCACAGTTGTCACACTTGTCCCTACTTCTAACTCAGGGATCTGCAACCAATGTTTGTGCAGAGTTTTTAGACTACAACTCCCATGATCCCTCAATATTGGCTGGGCTAGCCAGGGCCTGTAGGATTGTAGTCCAAAACCTCTAAAGCTAATGGTGGCCGACCCCTGTCCTAGCCTTAACCCGGAGCATTTGTGTTGGTGCACTCTCGCCATTGACCATTTGTGCCACCACTGTACGATAGAATGTTTGACCTTCTATGTCTGAGCTATTTGAATTCACAGCCAAGGTCCACCCTAGTGAAGAAATAGCCCAATTGCTGTCGACCGCATTTCATTAAGCCCTGATCGTTTGCCCCCCAGCATTGACTCCAGGCAATGAGGTAACATGTTTGTAGACTTTCAGTTCTGTTTGGTGCTCACAAGTGTATGTTCCTAGAAACCGCTTAGCATACATGATGGCTTGCCTTGCTTAGGATATGGGAGTCCCGAGAGGTGTTTCGGGGGGCGGGGGGGAGTCTGTTATGGGGATATAGCCCCGGTTATTTTGGTTGTACCCCTGGATAGAAGCTCAGGGGCTACAGCCAAAAGGCTAGCTAGCTCCGAGTCCCGACATTAGCGTAGCCCCAGATCTTTTCCAGACCTAGCAACACCCCTGGGAGCTGCAAGAATTGGGGGTCTCCAGACGTCATACCCTAAAAAGTGTGCGAACCGTAGGCATTTGAGAGACGACTTTTGTGTTTGTGAGATATGAGGAGAGCAGATGCATCTGCTGAGAGTTTCTTTACTATTAATGGGGGGCGGCAGCCTGCACCCACAATGCCCACAGGCACCCCAACTCCTCGCGCCTCTTGCAGGATGCCAATTAAACTACCCATTTAGGCAGGTATGGGAGCAACCACTTGTCCTCTGAACCAGCCACTCCCTCACAACCGAGTTGGCTCTGAGTGTTCCAACATGAAGGTGCAATCGCTCCAGCCTGAGGTTCACTCAGGGGGCTACACCACTGGTCCCCAAAGAAGGTAGGGCGAGACTGGAGTAGCCTGGCAGCCATTACAAGCCAGGACTTGTGGAGCGCTTGCTTCCTGTATTAGTTAGAGAATAGATGTGTGATCTATGGCTCTCTAGATCTTTTGGACTACAACTTCCATGCTCCCAGACCATTGACTGTGCTGACTGGGCCTGGTGGCAGTTGCAGTCCAAAACATTGGAGAGTCACAATTGGCAGACCCTTGGGCAAGAGCAGCCAGTGCTGTTTTCGAGTTTTGGAAACCGCCAGCCTGGAATCCATCTGGAGGGCCTGCCGCCGTGCATGTGGGCATCTCGGCGACAAGTGCCGGTGTTGGTGTTTTCACTTCTTACTGCTTGGCGGTCAGACTTCTCGAGCACCTTGGCTGGCTTCACCAGGTGTAGCAGGTTCCAAGTGCAGATGACCTGACTAAAATGTTGGCATTTCTGAATGAGCGGAGGGCAAAATGAAAGCTTAAAGCAAGGCCCAATGCCTTTACTTTTGCCTCTGGCTAATTTCTGTGCCTTTCCAAGGCGTAGGAAAGGCAGAAATCAGAGCTTGGATCTCTGCTTGGCTTTCCTCCTCCACCGTGGAAGAGTACCAGGTTGTATGCTTGCATGAGATTTTCCTGCAGGTGTTAGACGAATGGATTCCTATGGAATCCTCTATGCATTTGCACCTGCTAATGAGCAGGAGGATTCCATATGAATCCATTACTTCATGCCATACGCAGAGCCTAATTTGCAGAACAGAGCATGAAAGTGAAGAGTGAAGGGGATTTCGCCTGGGTTTACTCTTGACAATCGCACTCTGCTTTGTAAACTTTGAACCTTGCACGCAGGGGACCCACTGCACGGAAGTGTTGACGTTGTCGGCCTCCTGCATTTAATGTAAAATGCCCCCCTTGGCTCCCATATCCGCCTCTGCTGTTTGTCTGGTGATATGTTGGTAGCGGTCCGGAGATTTGCCGCTAGGGACATGAGAGGGCAGGCTCTTTAGCATCTATCATGGCCGGACCACTAGTTGGTGGCTATTTCGGGCCTTGGGGCAGCGCTGATAGACTCATTTACAATTGTTTCGCTTTTGAAGGACCACAATGAGACGTAATGTATAACATGGGTGAACCCCAACTATTTAGTTGGCACATTGGAAAAGCAATCTTATGTAAAGAGATGGGGACATTTGTGGCAAAAGAGCTGAAACCCTGGTGCATGTAAGTGACTGCACCCTGGTGCAATGAAAGTGACTGAAGCCTGGTGCAATGTAAGTGACTGCTTCCTGGTACTGCATCTTGGTGCAATGTAAGTGACTGAAGCCTGGTGCAAGGTAAGTGACTGCACCCTGGTAGAAGGTAAGTGACTGCATCCTGGTGCAATGTAAGTGACTGCATCCTTTTGCAATGGCCAAGTGACTGCACCCTGGTGCAATGAAAGTGACTGAAGCCTGGTGCAAGGTAAGTGACGGCACCCTGGTGCAATGTAAGCGACTGCATCCTGGTGCAAGGTAAGTGACTGCACCCTGGTAGAAGGTAAGTGACTGCATCCTGGTGCAATGTAAGTGACTGCATCCTTGTGCAATGGCCAAGTGACTGCACCCTGGTGCAAGGTAAGTGACGGCACCCTGGTGCAATGTAAGCGACTGCATCCTGGTGCAATGTAAGTGACTGCATCCTTGTGCAATGGCCAAGTGACTGCACCCTGGTGCAATGAAAGTGACTGAAGCCTGGTGCAAGGTAAGTGACTGCATCCTTGTGCAATGGCCAAGTGACTGCACCCTGGTGCAAGGTAAGTGACGGCACCCTGGTGCAATGTAAGCGACTGCATCCTGGTGCTGCATCTTGGTGCAAGGTAAGTGAGTGCACGTTCTCAGTGGCGTTCGACTGCCCCACGTGTGCCCCAGGCTCTCATCTGATGCCCACATCTAGGCACCTTGCCAGTGCAGAATGACCTCAGTCGCCACAAGTCCGGCTGCCATTTATGCTTCCCCAAAAACCACGTCAGTATCTGGCCTGCGAAACTTCAGTGCTGGGGGCAAATTCCTTCCTGCCCCTGAGCTATCCTTCCTTCCATCTGCGATTCTATTCACGACCAGATGGTGTCTTGTTATACTCTTTCCAACCTGGTGTCCTTCCTACAGTGCTTCGGCTGTCGCTCCAACTCACCCGGCTCAGCCACTGAGGTGCCCAACCCCAGTAGACAGCCGGGTGGCAATTGCAGTGTGTTGGGCGGTGGGTCCACTGTGATCGTGGTCTGTAACATGAAGCTCTCCAGATGTTCTCCACTACAACTCCCATGATCCCTCGCCATGGACTATGCTGACGAAGACTGATGGGAGCTGTAGTCCAAAGCATCTGATCAAATAGAGTTTGGATGATATGTGCTTGCTCAGCAGGAATAGACCCATGCAGGTGCCTGAGTTGCAGGGGGGGAGGGGCTCAGCATTTTGTTGATAATCAAAGATCGAGCACAGGAAGGGAATGGGATCCATTAAAGGCAGATACAAGGGTGAGATTCAAACCACTATATCTAAACAGAGATGTTAGCCATCACTGCGACGCGTGTAATCCACTACCCGACCTGTGTCATGTGCAAATCCAGGCCATGTATGGCCAACCTCAGGGTTACTATTGATATAACATGCACAAACCAAGGTCGTCCATGGCCGCCCATGGGGAAGCTGCAGAATACTGTGGTCCGTATCATGGACACAGCATGGTCATCCATGGGCGATTACAGAGAAACCACAGATGATGTCGTTAATTTCATGAACAAGCCATGATGCATGTCATGTACTGTTCAAACCAGGGATCATCCATGGCCGCCCTGGGGAATCCAACAGATATCTATGTAATTACAATGTAGAAACCATCTTCATCCAAGGTTGAGCACAGAGAATCTGTAGATTAACACAGCAAACATGTTATGCTTACACACAATAGTCACCCATGCCCGTCCATGTAGAAACCATGGATAACTCTGGCAAGTATCATGTACAAACATTATCAATCAAGTCAACCATGTAGAACCATAGATAATCATGAAATATGCCGTGTAGGAACAATGTTCATTCATGGTCCACCACGGGGAGGCCACAGATCACCATGGCAACTATCATGTGTACTATGCCGACCATGTAGAACCATAGATAATCATGAAATATGCCGTTTAGGAACAATGTTCATTCATGGTCCACCACGGGGAGGCCACAGATCACCATGGCAACTATCATGTGTACTATGCCGACCATGTAGAACCATAGATAATCATGAAATATGCCGTGTAGGAACAATGTTCATTCATGGTCCACCACGGGGAGGCCACAGATCACCATGGCAACTATCATGGTGTACTATGCCGACCATGTCGAACCATAGATGGTCATGAAATATGCCATGTAGGAACCATGTACATTCATGGTGGACCAGCGGAAGCCACAAATAACTGGGTCAAAGAACAGTGAAGAAACCAAAGATACCCAGTGTAAATATGTTGCAGAATCAATTTCCACGAAGTGCCGACATTTATAAACCACAGAAAACATCATACATTTCACATACAAAACATAGTCAGCCATGGACGGCCATCAAGGTCGCCCAGAGATCCGTAGAAAATATTCTGTCTCAATCATGGCCAGCCATGCTTAACCAGGGAAAATCCAGGACTTACCATGGAAAACCAAGACTAACCAAGGAAAAACCAGGACTAACCAAGGAAAAACCAGGACTAACCATGGTTTGTGAATAATCTTAAAAACAGGCCAGTGTCTTCTTGGAATAAAGAGACAGACCATACTATAACATTCCTGGGCAGTCCACTGCCATGTTTGTGTTCCAAGCTACCTCTGTGCGATGTTCATGTGTGATTTAGGAGATTAAAGAATGCAGCGGCACGTCAGGTCTTGCAAAGCTAGTGCTTTTTTAGTCTTGTCCCATTTTGGAAAAGCGCGACACATGTTTCGCATTCATCTTTGCCCTTTCCGTGGCCAACAATAATATACATACGGGATTATCGAATTCATGGAATCAATACACTTAGGTATGCTTGTTTACTGCAGCATCTTGATGAGGCTGGGTTGGTGTGTACTGTTGCCTTCACTTCATGGTATTTTCTCTCTTCCTGTGGCACTGTTTCTTATTCCTTTTCTCCTCATCAGATTAATATAGTTCAGGTTCATCAGTTTTATATTATTTAGGATTTCGTCAATTTCACTGGGACGAGTTTCTCTCAGTTTTATTAGCCCAGTGTTCACATATGTATTCCCGGTGTACTCTGGTTTCTCCTTCTCATATTATTATAGTTCGAGTTCATCAATTTTATATTCAGCATTTCGACAATCTTATTGAGACGACTTTCCTTCAATTTTTATACTCAGGGATTTGTCAATTTCACTGGGACGAGTTTCTTTCCACCCGTAACAAGTCCTCTGTGGCCTCCCGGTCCTACTATTCTCCCTGTTACCTCTATACTTACAGGGGATCACCTCTGGGGCCTTTAGTTGCTCAGGATTGTTCTCCACCTTTCACTTCTCTGTTGGCTTTCTCTCACAGGTATTCTTTTTTTATTCATTTTGCTCAACGTCTCAGTATTCCTTCTGCTGCCGGGACAGTTTGCTCCACTCCCAAACAAGGTGGTGTCGGAGTTTATCGGGCAGCCTTCCAACCATGAGTCGCTGTGGTCACACCACTTCCGGTACCCAGGTTCTCCTTCTCCCAGCTTCTCTCCACCTGCACACGTTGGTTTTCCCGTATCTGTCTCTGCCACCGAGAGTGGATCTGAACTTCAAGGGCTCTGCGGTTCTGCTCGGCTCCGCCTCCGTCAGTTGTCACGCTTACAGGGGGCCTCCTCTTCAACCTCCTCGTTACAGTTAATTGGAGGCTTTTTCTTAAAGCGACAGAGCCATTCTATTGATGTAAAGGGCACACTTTATTCTTGTATTCAGCCAATGTTCTGAATGTGGTTGTGCTTTGCATATCAGATCGTCCCATGTATACCATCATGCAGAATGGCTTAGGGAGTTGCTCAGCTGAGTCCTTGTCCCCTAAGGGTGAGTCTCTCTCAGTGAGGTTCCACTTGCCCAGACCCTTAGGGAGGGTCATGCCGAGCAGCTCACCTCCCTAGCCTCAAAGGTGGAGAACGGATAAATTCCCTTGATTCCTCCCAGGTCTTCATCGGGGCTTGGATGATTTTGTTTGTGCGTTTGCTGGCCTTGTAAATTGCTCTTCCTGGGAGTTTAGCCAGCTAAATACGATGAGCCTATATTTAGTTCCTTCCATCTTACAACCGCCATCCTTGATCTTGGCCAATGTGCCACCAAAGGATGAGGTTCATAGACGAAAGTACTCTAGCTCTGCTGTGTTCATCATGTAAAATCAAGGCCACTTGGCCAAGCCAGAAACATTGGGGATGTTACTGGGGCTATGACATGTTTGATGTCATGTGTGGTTACCATGCCAGATTCCCTTGAAGGCAAGGGTGGCAGTTATGGGGTGGATTTCTTCCATGTTCTGAGATCCTCAGTTGACAGTAGTTTGGTGGGAGACAAGGGACTTGCTTTTTTTTCAGATAAAGAGCTTCATGGGTTTGGTTCGGCCTTCACTGACTGACTGTGATAACATCTCACCATATGAAAGACTTTTAATGAGACCTTTGTTCTCGGTCAACTTCTCTTACTCATGTGAGATCATCTGCTTCTCCAACTAGGATCCAATTGAGTTATGTCCCATCTACTTCTCAGGAGCCTCAATTTCTATGAGCACTGGCGATCTTTTGTCGATAACACTCGCGATTTGTGACACACCTCCCGAAAGGTTGAAGCACCTGTGCTTGCTCCTTCCATTGGAGAGCTATCCTCAGTTGTCTTTAAAGGTTTCCTGTTAAAAAAAAGTTGCTGGGTAACATCTGTACCAGCATGTCGATGGAGACCTTGAGTTCCTGTTTAGCGTTGAACACTCGGAAGAGCACTGATGAAGCGCGGAGTGGACCTCGGCGGGGGAAAACACTCTTCTTGGCCAATCAGTGATCATCTCGAGGTCATAGACCATATCAGGGCTTACGATGATTGGAGGACAGTTTAAGAAATGTCATGGATTGGTCGATGCAGTCAATGTAGGTACGCTCCCGGCCGACAGCCGCGCGTTTTAGAATGTGCATTTACACCATGCAGACCTATCTGTCACCACCCATCCCAATACCACCACATCAAAGGATCATGATGTGTTTACCCCAAGTCCAGTTTATGAATAATATTACAACTGTACATAGGGCACACGCTTCCATTTTCAGGAATAGTTTGGAAAGACGCTCTGGACATGAGAGTTTGATATGTATCGGCCTTCATTCTAAAGCTTTGAGAATACAAATCAAAGCCTGGCCTGGTTTGTTCCGTAACAGATGAATCTTTCGCAGCCGAAGCTGTTCCGCCGTGAGTTTGGCACCCACTGCGGAAGGGATTTTTTTTCTGTACAGTCTGTCTTCTTTGGCAACTCCCACATGACCAGCAGATACAGTAATTGGATTTGGATTGGAAGAGGCCGGAAGAGTAACAGGATATTGGGGTTTGACATGTATCCGGGCTCTTGTGCTGCGAGGCGAGCGCGCCCACTGTGCCGCTTGCGTTCTGGCAAGTTACGCCTTCCAGCCTTTTTCTGTTGACTTTGAATGAAAAATCCATACAGCTTGCATTTGAAACCCTGCTCTTTCTGCTTTCTTTCATTGGGCAAACAATGCACCCGATTTCAAATAAAGCAAGCTGTACCTCTTGGAATGCTCTATTAATCTTGTGTTTGATACTGTGCCAGTCCCCGAATAACAGTGCCAACTGATTCACCTGCACAGGAGTACCTCAAAATCCAGTGTGTGCCAGAGAGGGGCAACTCATGTACAGTCCTAGAGGCGTTGCTAGTGAGGGGGCAAAGGGGGTTATAGCCCCAAGTCTTTTGGTTGTAGCCCCGGATAGAAGCTCAGGGGCTACAACCAAAAGGCTAGCTAGCCCCGGGTCCTGACAGTCCCGACATTGGCTTAGCCCTGGATCTTCTCCAGGCCTAACAAGACCCCTGGCTGGCAGCCTCAAAGATGGTGGGAGGGTGGAGCCGCCTCAAATGGAAGAGGGAGAGGAAGGAATCCCTCTGGATTGGCAGAGATACAAGTGCAGACAACAAGCGATAGGCGTTAAGAGCACGGAATGGGGGAGCACATTTACATGTTCCCCGATTAAATGTAAGATTAGAGCAAAGGCGTAAGCATTGGTGCCCGGCCACCGGACTACCCATACCCTGGCCAGTTGGCCCTTCCGAGTCATCATCCAGGTTAACTTATTCATTGGACGGTTGCCAATCAAGGGTGTTAAACTCAGGTAGAAATGATAGCATGTTTTACAAGGAACCCTAGGTCTTACAGGGGGCTGCCCGCGTGGCACGCTCTTTGAAGTTCATTGGAAACACTTGCAAATGCCTTGCAGACACCTACATGTGGCAAGAAGGGTTCTCCCATGCCCTGCAGCTTCATTTAGCAGTTCTGCTCCACTTTACCCGGTGGCATTAACTTGAGGTTAAGGCAATGTTCAGGCTGACCTGGGTTCAGAGCACTGGGCATAACATGAAGTCCTTGTGCAGTGCTACATGCCTGCTCTCTAGCCTTGTAAATTAGCCACACGTATGCGCAGAGCGGCTCCTACCAGCCATGCGATTTTCATCAACCACTGGCCAGCCTCCATGCAGTACTGTGTTACATGCGCATCTCACCTGGCTCCTTCGTTGGCCTAATTCAACGACCTTACATACAGCTGCTTTTTTAGCGTTCTCTGAACTGCCAACCACGTTCAGTGACTACCTCTCGCTCCTTCCATTTCTATTGACGACAACTCTTCCAGTCACCAGCCTTCATTTCTTTCTTAATGTCGGATACAGTACCGCTTAGTGAAGATTTCCACTGGGTTGGCCGAAACTTCCTAAGGAACTATGAGTCTGTCTTCTATGTTCATCATGCACTTCGCCTTTTGCCTCAGTCTAGGTAGAAAAGGCAAGCCATGCAGTCTTTCTTCCGTATTGTGCATCTTCTGTGGAAAATGACCAATTCCCTTTTCTCCCTTCTTCTTTTCTCAGTATTATCTGCCAGAACACTGTGGGTGCAGAGATGGTTGTGTATGGCTCAAAAGGCAAAAAAGATGGCTATGCCCACACAACAGTGATTATACTGTAAGTGTGTGGAAGGAGGAGACTGACACACAGGTGGCATGCTTTTGGGAAAAGACTTTTATTTATGCCAAAAGAAAGGAGGAAACCGAGCTACCCCTAAATCTAAGGGGAGTTCCCCAGCCTCAACAACACACTCAGGAAATGTCAGAACGTCCGAAAATAAAGTGTCCACTGTCTAGCGTCAAACTCCTACTTCTATCTCTTACACTTACAACCAAACTAAACTAGATTTGTCTCTTCTGGGTTCAGAGGAATGAGTCCCTTCTTCTGGGTGGGTATGGTTCAAAAAGTAGGGGGAATGTCTCCCTTCCCCAGGCCTTTCTCAGGCTTCTCTCGACAGCTCAATGTAGTTGGTTGAGTATCTCCTTCCCCAGGCCTTTCTCAGGCTTCTCTCGACAGCTCAATGTAGTTGGGTGAGTATCTCCTTCCCCAGGCTTACTTTGACAGTTCAGCAGAGCGCCCTAGTGTACTCTCCTGCCAGGGAATGCCTCCCTTCCCTAGACTTTTCTCAGGCTTCTCTTAAAACAGTTCAGCCAGCCACCCTGGTGTACTCTCCTGCCAGAGATTGTCTTGGGTCTCAGACCCCTTTTCAATAATTTTTCAGATACAGGTTCAAGACCCCATCTATATTGTGTTTTCTCAAGTCACAGAGATCCCCGGGCATCCCCCGTACCTTATCGCTGGGCTCCCGGTCATCTGCCTCCTTCTCTGGTCTTTTTACGTCTTCTGAAGACTCTCCTCTGCTCTTGTCCTTGTTCACGTTCTGTTACGTGGCTCTACTTTACTTAGGTCGAGCCGCGCGACACTCTCCTGTGCCGGGGCAGACTGACTTTTCGGGTTCCAACACTTTTGCCATCGGCAGAGCAGGTAAGGATGCCTGGACTTCCCTCGCCACGTCCAGGTCCACTGCTACAGGCTCTGCTCGGACTGACGCAGGAAAGAACCTTCGCTAGCAGTGCATCCACAAAGCACAGACAGCAATGTTAGTCCCTCTTCCATCTTTAAGCTGCTTGAAGTTTGACCAAACAAATGCTTCACCCAGTTTTCTGAGTGTCGCATGGTGGCTCTGAGCCTCTTTATCGTCACAGTAGTTTGACCTGGAGATCCAACATAGTCAGCCCTGCTCTTCCTCGTCCCAGTACTGCAGGTATAGAAGGGTTTGCTCAAGTACATGGGGAGGCTGTCCGGATTGGAGGACGGTAAGAAGGGAGGTGTGAAGAGGTGGATGAGTGATGGGAATACCGCGTTGGCCCATGATGTCCTCCGTGTATCTCACAGGGGGAATCCCTACCCATCAGATCCCCCCACTAAGTACCACCCTTAGGCGGACTATCGGGTAGCAGCCTCACCTCCCTGGCTCATGGAAAGGGTCTCTCCCTTGAGTGAGAAGGCAGGACACCACAGGATTCGTCACAATATTCATGTTAATGGATAGAAAAAGAAAACATGAACATAAAATACTATTAAGTTAACTCGTTTTTTATTTAGTTATTGCCATTTTTAAAGCACCAACTGCAAGCACAGTCACAGCACAGTAGGACTGTGATGGGAAAGCGGGGTGTGAAGCTTCACCGTCTTGGAACATTCCGCAAAGTCAAATGCAAGGCATGGGGAGCTGGGGAAATGCAAATAAGCCAAGAGCGGTACTACATAAGGGCAAATAGTACAGCAGCAAGACGTGGCTGCAAATGCAAGGAAGCCATCTTGGAAGGTCTACAGGTGTTCAACCATTCAAGAAAAGAGAGAGAGAGAGAGAGAGAGAGAGAGAGAGAGAGAAAAAAAAAAAAAAAAAAAATTGAGTTAGGTAGGAAAGGGAAATACTAAGAACGGGATCCCGAGCCCTGCGTGAGCCAACTGCCAGACAGATGATCATTTCCTCCTCTCCTGTCCAGAGGGACACTGAGAGGTACGCTCCGGAAAAAGAGGTTTTTGTCTACTTACAGAGACGCTGTTGAAGAAGGCGCTGTGGTGCCCGGAGGGGGTTTGGGCAACACTAATAAGTGAAGGATCCCTCTCATTGCTCTGGTGGCCAGTTTTAGGCCCTTGCTGGTATAGTGTGGATTGATTCGGTTTCTGCTGACATATTAGCCCTGAGGAGAATAGTGATTTGACACGCCCCGTAGTTTGTACACTTCACCCGCTCTGGGGTAGAACTTGATATTTCCCTCTGGGATGGTTTTTACGGGGGGCCCTTTCTGAACACTGTGCTGAGGAGGGTTTATGGTCCGGTAGCTTGACTGGGGAGCTTAACGTAATGTGGTGTGAGTGTGGTACCTCCCAGTGGTAGTCTGCAGCTACCTGTGTGAAGAGGGGGGTTGGTCCGATCAAGTTGAATATTTATATAACCAATTTGAAAGTGCACTTCCTCACGTGACCTACCTGATATATTTGAATATTTATTTACCACAGGTGAATGTGCACTTTCCCATGTGACCTCCATGATATATTTAAGTATTTATTGTAACCAATGTGAGTGTGCACTTTTCGCAGGTGGTTTCAGTGTTTAATATGTGTATATTGAGTTCACCAAGGTGAAGGCGCACGTTCACAGGGGATCTCTCTGAGGTATAGGAAGGCTGATTGAACAAAGGTGTATGCACAAATTCCCAGGTGCCAACACTTAAATATATGAATAGTTATTCAACAAATGGGAATGAATTGGGTCCCAAGGGCCCCACGGGACCCACTGAGAAAAACCCTAAGGCAGAAAATGGGCCTCATTACTTGTTTGGAGCAAGCCTACCTCCAACTTTGCAACAGGGTCCGGCACCCGCGAATGGGCAATTAGCAGGGTATTCTGGACACGCCGGACCCGGTAATTGCCCTTTCGCTGGTGCCAGTAGATCCTCATTCTTATTTCAGCCCCATAGGGCTGAATGGGAATGGGGATGCCTCTAGCACCGGCACGGTTCATTACCGTGCCGGTGCTACAGGCAAGCTGCGCTCGCGGGTGCCTTTCATTCCGGAATGAAAGGCACCCGCGGCACAACTCAGAGTTTGCTGGTCCGGATACAACGGTACTGGTAAGCTTACCGGTACTGTTGGATCCGGACCGGCAAACTCGTAATGATGCCCAATGTGTAATTAGTGATACCAAAAGTGATGAAATGTAAAACTGTTGAACATTGTTACTTTCCTGTATTATTCGAGAGAGCCTCAGTTAGGGTGCTCAGTAATGTAATATGGCTGAGTGTAACAAGGATTGGTTTGACTGAATCAAATATATATATAAAGGAAAGTGTTTCCCGCTTGTTAAAAGAAGCCAGATTGCGTCTTTTTATTTAATGAGGGGCCCTGGTGTATCTGTCTCCCATAAAGGTGGGTCTCCCCTTGGTCCTTAGTCGGTCCATCCACCTTTCCCCCTGGGAACTCCTGGGATGCACACGTGTGCAGTGAGGTGTCAGACTCCTTTGCTCAGGTCTCCTACAGGTTGCAGTGCACTCACACATAAATAGAATTCAAATAAGCACGTGATAGGCACCTTACACTATAAGGGTGGAGTGATGTGGTCCCAGGGCCTCAGGCCCAGGATCAGCCTGGCCACCTTATTCTGGATAATTTGCAATTGAATAATCGAGCCTCAATTCGAGAAAGCTTCAAGGCGCTGGTCACCAGCATTTGAGGAGATAGTGCTTTCGCCCGGTGATGTCTTAGACATGCGGGGTGAAGGAGCTGTGATGGCTGGATTTTGGGGGGCTGGTCTCATGGTGGAATGAACACCAATAGCGTTAGGTCAGGTGAAAGGAAGAGCAGGGAGGGCGTGGGAGAGTCAAAATAGACAATCTCTGTGGTTGACGTGGTGCCGCTAAGAGGCTGTTGTCGATCATCCAGTCATTAATGCTGGATAATCATGCCGATATGGATTCAGAGTTGAGATCCTCACTGTCCAGTGTGATGGCAACCTGCATGGCATCGGCGCATGTGTGAAAAGAATTTGGCAGAGAATGAAGCTATGAGGTCTGCCAACGGTTTGAGGAAGGCATTAAAAAGACAGGGTGAGAGGCCCTAGCCAAGGGGACTCCACAGTCTACGAGAGCTCCCGTAGAGAATATTCTCTTCTTGGACTCTGCATTGTCTCACCCATTGTCCCTCGTTGGCACAGGCCGAACATACCATGGAAACTGAAGAGGGACTGGGCTTGGAGCCCTGGCTTACATTTCCATGGTGGCCATCTTTAGTATGACTTACACGCTTGCCGCAGGTCATTTTCTTTTTTCACACTTTTCACACCTCTGGGGTTAGCCCCCAAGGGTTCCAATAGCACTGTTTAAGAGATTTTAGGGAATTCTCCTAAATATTCGACAAAATAGTTTGGTCCTCGCTGATGTTCTAGTCAGGGAAACGAGCCTCTCGCTCCTCCAGGCAAGTGGAGAAAGTTTGCGACAATCATCAGTTAGGCGGATCCCCTTTGACCCGGACAAGGTGGACAACATCATAGGAAGTGATTGCACCTAACCTTCGACCCAATAATGGGCAATTGTCAAATTATTTTGTGAACAACCTTTATTAAAAAATCTGAATTTTTGTCTTTTCCCAAACGAAGTTAGTCGATCACAGAGTATTCATTTATTTCTGTGCGCCGTCATTAATTCCATCAACGTGAATCCCAACCCTGAATGGCGTGCTTATTAAGACCATGTTGCATTCATAAGAAGCCTGCATAAGTGCAGACGTCTATACATCAAGCACCCAACACCCAACCAGCATTGTGTATTATACCGTACAACACAGCCCTTTCATCACAACACTTTAGGACACATATGCCGCCTCCTACTGGCAGAACTATGGACCACCTAACAGGACTCCCAGGCACCCAGGCCAGCATCCTCCCCTGCCTGTGTTTTTAGCATCTATTTCCTGCTTTTTCCGTCCTCCAGCAGGGTGAGGGGTGTATACCCCTGGCGGACGGGCACACTGCACTGCATTCCTGTTTGGACCTGTTCGTACCAGGAGGATCCAAGGCCCGACCCTCTGCTCAGACAGCAGGTGAGCATGCACCAACATGTGTTTACTCCCTCTGTCCCCACAGGCCATTCCCACCCCTTTGGTCGCCCGAGATGTTACCTTGTGCTCCTCTTCTCGCACACAGGTGTTGCCTGTTTTGCTTGATTCTGCTACCCTGCTCCTCCTCACCCTCCAGCCTACTTCTGCAGGAGTCTTTCCTGATACATTCTGGTTTCACCATCACTGTCTTGTGGCCAATGCTGGATTTGACTTTTATGGACTTCATTCATTCACGGTGCGTCACCCTTTCTCTACTCTCATGCTGGACTTCCTTTGCATCTTGTACTCATGGTGGCCCTGAATCATGCTGTTCCCATCTTCATCTTGTATCCTGGCTTGCAACATTATGTGTTGCTACTGACTTCTGCAATTGCATTTGCTCTCCTCTCTTGCTTCTCCACTCTTTTTGACTACTTACTCTCGGTTCTCTCCACCCCTCCCCTCTCCCTTTTCCTATCTCCTCCCCTCCTCCCCTTACTTTCTTCTATGCACTTACCCTATCAGAATTGTCCCTGGACCTAGTATGATAGCAACCTCGTCTGTCTCCTCCCCCTCCTGTTACTTGTGTTCCCCCCACTCCAGCACTATCTGAAATGTCATCAGGCCTAGTACGGCAAGCATAGGTGCTCTGACGCTACTACAGTGGCGATTCGGCGCAGTGTAACAGGTAGCGCAAGGCCTGGACCAGGCCTTTCCTTGCCTGTGACTCCCAGTCCTTGCAGGCACACGGCTCGGCCATCGCCGCGTGGCATTGCTATCCTCACAGCCAGCCCGCCCTTTGATGTGTCCCCATTATGCCTGCCGCTTTCCTTCCTTTCAAGCGCCCTGCTCGGCCTGCTGAATTTAAATGATGCGCCGAGCAGCACTGCATGTTGGGGGAGAATCAGGGGGCGCAGCAGAGGAGGAACGCAACATCTCAGAACAGGAAATATGCACCTTAGGGATGCGTAGTTCTCCAACCCTACAGATGTCCTTTTAACCCCTTAAGTGCCGGGCTATTATGCAAGTCTATGCAAAAAGGACGAGCATGTTTTCATGACCTCTGGGCCCCTATATTTAATCCATACCAGCCTGCCCACCTGCATGTAGAGGACAGCCCGATTTTAACGTATAGTGATATACCTCTGTTAAACACACGATAGTTTTATGATATGATATGATAGGTTATTTATAATGCACTTAATACCCAGAGGTTTCTAAGCACGTACCGGGGATCGAACCTGTTGTTATTAATACAATAGGAAAATAAGTTCATAAATGAGTGCATATTGTTGACCTATGATGCCGTCTTTAGGTTCTGTTGACGTCATGAAACAGGAGGTTAAAGGTCACGTGGTTGATTATTGCCACACTAACCCCGAAGTGTCTTTAGAGTTGCATAAAATCCAGTTACCCACATGGGTGGACTGGGAACCAAAAGAGGCCCTGGAAATAATGTTCAAAGTGGCCCCATATGACACATTTTCAGCAAGCCAAAGCCTTTTCCTATGGGAACATTTGGAAATACCGCATAATAGAGGCCCAGGGTGCAGAGGCCTACCGGGAAATCTCCAGAGTGCCCTATAGGCCAGTCCACCCCTGCCCAGGGTATTGAATGCCCTATAGGCCAGTCCACCCCTGCCCAGTGTGCAGAGGCCTACCGGGAAATCTCCACAGTGCCCTATAGGCCAGTCCACCCCTGTCCAGTGTGCAGAGGCCTAACGAGGAAATCTCCACAGTGCCCTATAGGCCAGTCCACCCCTGTCCAGTGTGCAGAGGCCTACCAGGAAATCTCCAGAGTGCCCTATAGGCCAGTCCACCCCTGCCCAGTGTGCAGAGGCCTACCGGGAAATCTCCAGAGTGCCCTATAGGCCAGTCCACCCCTGCCCAGTGTGAAGAGGCCTAACGGGAAATCTCCAGAGTGCCCCTGCCCAGTGTGCAGAGGCCTAACGGGAAATCTCCAGTGCCCTATAGGCCAGTCCACCCCTGCCCACGGTATTGAATGCCCTATAGGCCAGTCCACCCCTGCCCAGTGTGCAGAGGCCTACCAGGAAATCTCCAGAGTGCCCTATCGGCCAGTCCACCCCTGCCCAGTGTGCAGAGGCCTACCGGGAAATCTCCAGAGTGCCCTATAGGCCAGTCCACCCCTGCCCAGTGTGCAGAGGCCTAACGGGAAATCTCCAGAGTGCCCTATAGGCCAGTCCACCCCTGGGTACCCATTATTCATCATTTATACTAAATAAGGTGGTTTTGTAGGTATTTCATTGTTTTAAAATCCCTAATTCAGCGATGGCCTGATCCCTTTAAACTGCGGGCCTTCAAACCATTGGTGCACGTGAAACCACCCCAATAACATACATGCACATTTAAAATAGGGATGTCAGCAGACTTCACATTAAGATATAGCGCCCTGAAGCTTCCAGCAAGGGGCGTGAGGAGCCTAAGAAATCCCCAGAAATAAAGATACATATCCTTTATTTGCATTTCCTACAACCACGTTTATAAAATGGGGAGATGAACCACGGGGCGGGGGGAGGGGGGCTGCCAGATTGAACAGAGGCAAATCCTGGGCTGGAGTAAGGGGTATTGACCTGGCAGCTACCTGTGACCGCCCTACCCTGCTGCGCGTTGTGCTGTTGTAGATAGCCTCCCACTTCCGGTTGCAGAGAGGAAGGAGACAGTTCAATGTGAACCAGACATGTTTTCCTTTGGGGTCCATTGTAGGCCACGCACTTGGTCACAGGCTCATCCCAAACCGCACCCCACGCGCATCTTCTCTGTGCCGCCGTGGCGCCATCACCAGCTGGCGGCATGCGGAAGCGGGAGCTTCAACGTATTTGGGAGTAGTGCGACCTCACCAGATGTGGGAGAAACTATGGGGCACACTCCTGCTGCAGATTAAGAGGGAGACATCTGCTGGGGGTTGGGGGGGGGGTTGTTTGCATCTGCTGCCCACTGTATCTGCCCCAGAGTTAATGGGGATTCAAAACACTTGGCAACTCTTTTGTAGAGTTCATTGTATTCAATTTTAATGTATTGCTTAAAGCGCTGACTTAGCTCGAGCGCAGTGGAGCATTGAATGGATGTGAGTACAGCAAAACAAAAGAGGTGATGGCTGTAAGGTTTAGAATAGATCTTAACCTCTGGTATTGCACGGGGCAACCCTCCAGACCATCGTTTTTCAGCCTGCCAAGCCATTACAGAAAGGAGAAAGACCATATGCCAATTAGGCTTGGTCCCACCCCAAAAGCGACAGTCCGGCCCAAACTGCTAGGTCACATCCCTTCTGCACGAGACCACAAGCATCCCCAGACATGTTTCAGCTTTGTTGGGCCTCATCAGTGAAGAGTAGGTTGGGTCTCTAGGCCCAGCAGGTATGGGACCCACGTCTGGGCAAACCCGTCCCACTCGGGGTGACAAAGCAAATAAAAAGAGATGATGGCTTGAAGGTTTAGAATGAATCTTAACCTCTGGCATTGCTCTGGGCAACCCTCCAGACCACCGTTCTTTGCCTGTCAAGCCATTACAAAAGGAGAAAGACCATATGCAAATCAGACTTGGTCCCACCCCAAAGCGGCAGTCCAGCCCAAACTGCCAGGTCACATCCCTTCTGCACGAGACCACAAGCATCCCCAAACATGTTTCAGCCTTGTTGGGCCTCATCGGTGAGGAGTAGCTTGGGTCTCTAGGCCCAGCAGGCATGGGACCCACGTCTGGACATAAGCATCCCACTCGGGGTGACTACAGCAAAACAAAAGGTGTGAGTGTGGGTAGCCAGCGTTTGGCTGTCATCATTTAACAGTAGCGCAGTATTGCGACCATGCGTGGCTGCAACTGGGTTCTTCGTCTGAAAAGGACATGGGCTGAAATCATTTTGTGGAGGAATTGCGTCACAGTTAAGGACAGTTTGTGACTCACCCTAACATAGTGTGGAACACACAACTAGGTGCATAGGGCGATGCCGGGGCTCCGGTCGCGACAGCATAGGTCTCGTCTCCTGTTTGGCTATGCAGGTGTGGGCAACCAGTGGCCCTTTAGATGGTGTGGCCTACAACTCTCATGATCCTTAACCAGTGACTTTCCTGTATAGGGATGACTGGAGTTGTAGGCATAAACATGTGGAAGGCTGCAGGTTGCCCACCGCTGTGTAAAGGGTTCAAACACCCCACCGGTTTTTCTTCCCCTTCCAACGGCGGCCCTCAAGGAATTCACAGCCCCTGGCAGGCTTTGGTTCCAGATGAGGTGGTGGGGTCCTCATGAGGGTCCGGTCAATACCATTTCACAACTTTGAAGGTGCAGCAGGCGGGGGCGGGATCTAAAAGAAGCAACAGAAGTGGCCCCCAACCCAGAGGTGTTGCTGTGGGGGGGGGCTGAGGGGGCTATAGCCCCGTGTCTTTTGGTTGTAGCCCCGGATAGAAGCTCAGGGGTTGCAACCAAAAAGGTGAGCTAGCCTAGTTCCGGCAGTCCCAAAATTAGCGTACCCTCGGATCTTTTCCAGACCTAGCAACACCGCTGCCCCAACCCTCAAGTCCTCCCTGGCTACGCCACTTGTATGCTCCCACCCGCAATCGCAAGAATGGCACTGGGACTCCGCTTGCCAGTGGGAGTGCCCTCCTCGGTAAGCCCCATGGATGCATGCGGGCACTGCAAAGGCGAGGGGGCGGGGATACAGCGAAGGGGGGCATTGCGTAGAGGTTATGCACTTGTGGTCTGCAGACACGTCACCCGCTAAACCAGTGCTGCAATAAGCGGGGGATTCCAGCCTCCCACCACCACCAACTCCTCTAAACACGGCCCCACCCCTTGCCCCCTTTGAATGCTCACTCAGGATTTTATTCAAAAATGGAATTACCAAAATGTCAACGCAAAGAGTAAGATGAAGCTGTGCGCTCGGTCACATAATACGGTAAATAAGGCGGCGATATTTCTGCCGAGCAAACGCCCACGCGTTCAGTTTCCTGCAACCTTCCGCCTACACCGACTTCAGAACATTCTCGAACGGCTGTAGGTGAGACAAAAGTTACCCCCCCCCCCCCCCCGCCCCCAACATCCCCTCTAAGTGGCACTTTCACATAATTGAAGGCACAAGGAGTGAGTGACTGTGTGGGAAGGGGCTTTCGAACAAAGCCCAGCCACAGGCACCGCTAGGCCTTGGACTCTCGCGCGCACGCGCGGCCTCCATCGCTGCTTCTGAAATGGCGCGCAGCAGCCGCCGCATTGATGCCGGAAGCGGGCCGCCATTTCGCCTACCCCGGTCTGTTGTAATCCCCCTAGGCTCCTCTTCACACGGGAAGGAAACACAATCTAAATCATTCCTATGAAGGTGTGCCTCCCAGCTAAGTTTCCCAGTTCCATGCGTGACACCCCGAGCCTGCATGCTTTTACTTTCGTGTTCCCATTGCGAGGGTGGGCCTGCAAGTCCCTTCAGACTTTAGAAAAAAAAAATGTTTTCCATAATGGTGGCACGGCACCATATATGCCTGTGTGCTGGTGCCACCATTAAGGAAGAAAAAGTGAGGCTGCTGGACACCAAGGCATTTTCTTGTCAAACCTGACGCTCCCGCTCATTCGCAGGAGCTTCAGGCTTTAGAACAAAATCATTTTTTGCATAATGGTGGCACCGGCACCAGAGATGCTTGTGTGCTGTGCCACCATTACGGAAGAAAAAGTGAGGCAGCTGGAAACGGATGCCTTTTCTTGTAAAGCCTGAAGCTCCCGCTCATTCGCGGGAGCTTCAGGCTTTAGGATAAAAGGCATCCGTTTCCAGCAGCTTGACTACTTAAGCTTTAATGGTGGCGCTGTCCCTCACCAGGCATTTCTTTAGCTGAGAGATGCCATCGTGTCCCTTGGCTAGAGGGATGCTTGGCGAGGGGCAGCGCCTCACCGTTTCAGCCCTGATGGTGATCCCCCGCTAGGCATCCCTTTGGTTAATGGATGCAGAGCTCAGCACTCTTTTCCCCCCAGGGGGACAGGGTGCGGATCTCTGTAAAGGGCTGCCTGTGGGTGCTGTTGGGGAGGTTGTCTATAACCCATTAAGCCATAGGCTCATTACGGGGCGTGGCCTAATGGAGCCCCTTGATGAGCCCCGGGTTGTTTCCTTTTGCTACTGAAGGCACTGGGATTAGGCCACTGAGGACTGGAGTTTGACACCGCACAGCTTTGTTTGTTGGCCACAGCATTCGGCTCTCCGTTCAGTCTCAAAATGAAATACATCGTCCTTGTGATCCCTGTTTTGCCTATTTTGTTTCTGGGGGTCTCTCATTCTCCCAAACCTTTCTACCTTTGGGGTCTCACTCTTTCATTTATCTTTCTTAACTTTTGATGCCGGCGGAGGATCCGCGGGAGGGGACTGCAACCCGGTCAACGGTCCTTCGCGAAGGCACGGCATCCCGAGCGTACCTCAGGGGCTCCAATATCACATAGGTACACACATTCCCACATTTATTTTATTTTATTTGTATAGCGCACCATATAACCCGGAGGCGTGAGGGCGCAAACAGGACGTACACCACAAACTAGTCTCCTGAAGCATGAACTTGATAGTAAAGAAACATTTGTTAATTATGGCGGTGATCAGTAATGGCGGCCGCGTGTACAAAGATGTCGGCTGCCGTAACCATTGATCTGTACAGAGACTGCCATTTTCACATGAAAATGGCCAGACAAGCACTGTAGGGCAGTGGTCTTCAAACTGTGGGGCTGGCCCCCCTTGGGGGGCCTGGAAGATGGCCGGGGCAGGGCAGCGGGCGCAAGGCTCTTCAAAAAAGGAGTGCGGTGACTGATTTTAATAGACTATATAAGCAATTTTTGCATCTGGGGGTCAAGCAACACTATCTTTACTCAAGGGGGTCTCAGCATCAAAAAGTTTGACCACAACTGCCTAGGAAGACATGCCTCACTGCCTGCATCAAAACTGTGGTGCCGGGGAGATGAGCGTGGATTACGTGCACGGGGTGGAGAAACACGCAGAGCAGATTTTTCTATCCGAGGTGCTCAGAAGCCTTAACACACACACGGGTGCTCATCGTGAATCTCAGCGGTCTTTGCTCAGTGGGGAATGCAGATCCCGCTATGCAAATTTGATACTTTTTTTCTTAGCGGTCGTACATGCACCATGGAAATCCGGGGGTGCACTGGTGAAACACAAATGCTATACACTGGAGTAAATACATTGTATGCAAGACATGCCTTTAGTGCAATCAAAGATAATAATTTGTTTGAAATAATAATGTGTTTTTTATGCCTGGCTAGTAGTTGGCAACTTAAACGTTTCCCCTTATAATGAATCAGGAGTTAGACACGGGCACAAGGGCATTATGTTGATTGCTAAAGACTTTTATTAACATAAAAAGGGGTTGGAAAAAGACCCATCTCGCCCTATCACTATGAGGGGGTTCCTTAACAAAACTAAGGATGTCAATTGTCAGAATGTCCAAAAGCAAAAGAGTTCTCTGTCCTTAATCCGAAATCCTAACCTGACCCATACATCTTAAACCTCTGATAACGTGAAAAGAGGTATAGTCTTTCAAGTGAGAAATCGTGGTTTTCTCCACAGTTTCAGCAAAAAGATCCAAGTTGAAAAGGTGCAAAAAGAAACAAGAAATTAAAGTTCCAGATGCCAACACTCAAGGGACACTCTATTGCTCCTTGCCTTCACAGTCCAAACATAATTTCTGTCCAGGGGTATTGCTCCCTTCCCCTGGAAGTTCCAATTTCCAAGAGGTTGCTTCCTCTTAATGTTCACAATTCTCTTATGATTGAGTGCAGATCTCAGACCTGCAGTTGCACTGCCTGGTATACTCTCCTGCCAAGGCTTTCACTTCATACTCTTTGGGTGCTTGTCCTAGACTTGCAGTCACACTGCCTGGTTTACCCACCTTCCCAGGACCTCTTTGATTATTGTGATCCTAGAAATGCATTGGAGGGACAGAGCCTCCATGTCCTTGTCCTCTACTCCCTTACTATGTGTGTTCTGTGTTGCTTTCTGCACAGGAGTCCAGTTGGGATGCCTGACAGTACAGCTCTTCCTCTTTTTGGTTGTGGTGAACAGAGACCCTTGGGATACCTGTATGGCACCCATGGGTGGGGGTACCGCCCTGCACCACTAGTGTATGTTTTGGGAATCTGTGTGTTGCCCACAGCACAGGGTGTGGGCTGGTGGCAGTTCCATGCTGAATTTGGCAGGTGCTCTGAGTATCCTCCATTTTGGGATACTCAGGCCCTACCATGGGAATCAGTGGATACCTGATAGAAGGAATGATTGCCTCTGTCGCCTCTTGGTTTCTATTGCGTGTTGCCTTGTTTTCCCAAAGTCCTGGGAAGCCCTGACTCTGTCCCTTTCCCTGACTAGCTGTTGGGTGGAAGAACCATACCTGGTATTGTGGGGGAAGTCGAGGCCAGAGTGGCTGGAGCCTTCCCAGTGACTGTATTTTGTGAATTGACCCTTGGGGTGGGACCTGTGTGAATAGAGTGTGTGTCCAATATGCATTCTGGTTTCTGTGTGTGTGTGTGACACAATGAATGAGACAGCCCTGCCTGAAACTGACATGAATGCAGCGTGGTGTGCTGAAAGTCTGGCTGCTTGGCCCTATCCACATTCCTTGATATGGGTGTCTGGGTGGAAGTGAATAGCCTGAATGCCTGTGAGCCTGATTGGCTGCCGGCCTGCATGAATGGCCTTCTGTGTGCTTGGCTGACTGAGCCTGGCTCAGCCAAAGTGAATAAGGTACAGAAGTGTATATCTGGGGACCTCTCACTTCCCAATTTGTTCAGAAGCAAAAGTTGAAACTGGAAGCTGCTTATCCATGAAGTCCCAGCTGGAGGAAGAAGAATTGCTGCTGCTTTCCTTCGGCGCAATCTAAAAGCTGTCGAATCTGTCAAGGCCTGATCCGAGAGAGGACCTGGCCAAGAGACCTCTACCCGAGCTACGAGGGAACATCATGCAAAAGCTGATCTTCATTGAGGTACCCTGTAAGCGAGTCCCGAAAGGCTGTCGACTGGAGACAGGGTCCACCAAGAATCTTGAAGTGAAACAACAGGACATCAAGGTCATCGAAGTCCATTGCCGCCGACTGGGATTCAGAGGATTTCCGTGACCGCTGTAAGCCAGTCGAGTCATGTTGCCCAGAAGTGGGGACAGCTTGACGCCATGCTGCTTGACAACCAGAGCCGCAACGCTGTACCTTTGCCTACAAACATTTTAACAAAGGGCTTCCTTGCCATCACCGCTGACCGCTTTGCCCTGTCGGAGAAAGATGGGGTCGTCGGCTACTGAGGAAAGTCCACCGGTGGGTTTCCCACCACCAGAATCCGACAAAGACGTCCCGAGGACACTGACGAAGTGAATGTCTGAAGTCCAGCCCGTGGTCGAGTCCCGATCGCGGAAGCTAACCCGAGGTACGTGCTGCGGCTGCAGCATCAACAGGCCAAAGATCCGCCGAAGCATCTCCCGACACCCGCTGCTGGGCCTCCATCCATCACTGAGTAATTTTTGCGGCACCAAACTCTTTACACTAAGGTGGACCGTATGCCTCATCTTCACAGGAATTCCACGATCGATCGCTGAAGAGCACCACGAAGATCGAAGCTGCAGTTTCGAAGCAAGTGTACACTTTTCTTCGAGGAATCTCAATGCCCTGTGGCTCCTGCTTTAAAGGGAGGTCACTCTTGAGGGCACCGTCGACGAACCATCGAAGAAACTCTTCTATCTCAGGTACATTGGGGTGGTTGAACATTTTAACCAGGAAACAAGACTATTTAAACATGAATGGACTGGGCTTGTTAATACTCTTTATTACAGGTTGCCCAGGTTGAGGGGGTCAGGGGGGTGGATCCTCACTCAGAATCATGCCTTGGTAGCTGGGGAAAGCATTCTGCCACTGTTTAACCTAACTTGCCTTCCTTCCTATGATCTATACTGTTATTCATTGCTGCATGATTTGTATGCCATTATAATTGAAAGCAGTTGATGCATTTTAAAGGAATCTGAAGCTAATTGTGGTACCTGTGAGAAACCTGAAGGTGTCTCCCTAGGTAGTCCCCGGGGATCTGTCATCCAGGTCATCATCTTTTGAGATAAATTGAAAAAATACTTGTGTATTATGTACCTATGATCTGATTTGTAACACAGACTTAGAGAAAACAGTGAATCTAACTGAAATACTTACCCCTACTACTCTAAAAGCTTTGGGCTTTCTTGAGCCATAGATAGTGTGCAGGGGACGGGAGTTCCCAAACAGGGAACTTTATTTGTTCATTTGTATTGACAACCCAAATGCCAGGGGTGTTTCTTTTCTCCTCTGCACCTTGAATCACCTCTATACACATCCTAATCTAATGGATAACTAACTTTATGAAAGAGCTCCACACATTTGGAGTGCATGGTGTCCAAATTCGATTGGTTATCTGTCATCCAGGCGGCCAGGACACGGCCATCGCTATTGGATCCAGTTCCTGGGGGTGGACCAGTGTGGTAGGATCACCTGGATGGGAGGTTCTTTTGAAGTAGGAGTGGGGCATCGACAGGCGAGGCACAGTATCCCCCTTCATTCCACACCTTTTCCCCATCCTACCACTTAGGATATTCCAAAACACTGCCTCCTCCCCCTTTTACAGAACACGGAAGACAACGGACTAACACCAGAGCCGTTTACCTGACATGTCCCAATACAAGGGTCAGGCAAAGTCAGGTGATTGATCAGAATCACACAGACCTGACAACCCTTTCCCTTCCCCACATGGATAAAAGGTGGAGCACGAGAGCACAGGATGAGCAAGGCAGATCGCACGAATTGAGAGCTAACCCAGCACAGCAGTTCAAGAGGAGGAGAAAGATGGCACAGACTGAGAGGGTGACAAGCAGAGAAGTGGCCTTGCCCTTTCCGACCAAGGCCTGTGAAACCTCTGCAGAGGGAATGATAAGTCTGCAAACAAAAGTCAGCGTGTGTTGCAGCAGATTTCTTACGGTACATGAGACCCTCCCCCGCTGATAACCAAGCCAGGGAGAGGCGTGGGTCTCTGTGTTACCAACCTTGAATCGAAGGAGAAGAAAGCCAAGCAGTTCATCACAGCCGGTGAGTCGAGGGACGATCTGATGAGAAACCGAACTGTGTTGAACGATAAATAAATTGAATTTTGAAAAACTAAAGAGGGGGAAAACCAGCAACAGAGGAGGCCGGCACAACGTGAGTGCTCAGGCAGGAAACTCTGGGCGATTACACAATGGTAGAAAGACTACTGCATCCAGAAGCCCTTGGGAGAAGAGGTCAAAGTGGTCATACAGGGGTCTTATAACATCCTCTGTACCGTTGAAAGTCTTTGACCGACAGATGATTGCGAAGCTGAGGGAGATGAGTCCTGCTTGGTGAGATGAGCGTACGAACAGTGTGTTGTAAAGGTTGGCTAGAGTGAACCTGGCAGAGGGAAGCCGACAAAAGGGGCCAAAGCCCGAAGAACTGTTTAAAAAGACATTGAAATTCATGAAAGTAAGAAAATCCACAGTGAACCAAAAGGAGGGAGGCTAACGTCTGAAAGGGGTCCGAGCCTGAAGGAAGGAGATGCGGGGTGGAAAGTTATCACCCAAAGATTCATTGGAAAAGGAACTGTTTAGTCAAATTGTTGAATACAATACTGTGAGGGTCTGTGCCCGGAAGAGGGGGACCCAAGGGTGAAGCTGTCACCCAAAGTATACGTGAAGCAGAACTTTGTGTTTGTTTGTTGGATACATCAGGCCTCGAAGGCAAGAGACTTGGCCATCGAAGAACCCGATCGCTGATACAGTACTGTCGGCTCGTGCTGAGAAAGCTTGAACATGTGCTGTGCTCGGGAGATCCACTGTTTTCCATTCTCAAAATGTGGGGAAGGGAGACCCCTGGCAATCACATCCTGACTAACGATTTGAGAACACTTCTTTCTTTATTGAAAACACTATCCCACACTCTTTCTGTGATTAGTTGTAAGGATTTGGCAATAGGTTTTTCTTAGGCTCTTTTATTTTGACACAACACCACTAGGACTACCTTAATATTTATTTGATGGTTGACGCTTGATCCCATTTTAGATTTAAGTTTAGGTTAAGCGTTTTTCCACCCTGCATTTATAGTACAATAAACACTCTTGAACTGTGATCATGTGTGTCTGTCTTTACTGTTGCCACCATGAGTTCCTTCCATACCCCATAGGCATTGCATATATGTGCCATATTAGAATTACCAGAGTACAAAGTGTGTTATTAATTGTGTATATATCTCTGAACCTTATTGTTATATAAATAACTGTGTTAGCACATAAAACAGTGTGTGAAGATTCCTTTGGGGGTCTTGGGGACTCACTGTTCTTAAGAACCAGCCCACATCACCTCCTGAGAGCTTAAGCCTTGGTTGCTCATCCATAGCTACCATAGAGAACCTTGCCTGGGAGTGCTCTGTGCCTCTGCTCTACCGTATAGGGGCAGAAGTACAGACATCCCCCTCCAGTCTTTAGAATTATTCCATCTCGTCTGCGTTATTTTCTCATGCCTACTATTTTCTGACTCAGTGTCCCTTTCAGTATGGCTTTGGTCTTAAACCCTTTCTTGTTCACGTTGCACTTTCTCCAGTAATGTCCCGGCGGCCCAACTTCCCTATTCGGGTCTCCCCAGCATTCATATACTGTTTCTTTCGCTACGCAGAAATAACTGTGTAAGTGCACCAGTGTCTCAGTCCCTCTGCGCGGACTCACCAGTTCTCAGCGGCAGCTCCGGTATCCTTCGCGTCCTCCGGCTCGGTCTGCGGCCGTGTCTGGTAAGCATCTTGCTCGCCCTTCAGTCTCCACCATGCCTCTGGTTTTCTCTGGCTGTTTCTTTCTGCTCTCAGTGCCAGACCACAGGCTTCTTGCGACAACTCCAGCCTTTTCCCGACTGCAATGCAGGCTGCATCTCCTGGCTATACGGACCCGCGTCAGGAGCAGTGAGTCTCCTTTCATCTTGATGCTTCCTATTTTTAATCAGCCTGCCACCTTCTATTTTCCGCAAACAACCAGAGCGCATCTCTGGTTCCGTGCTCCATATTGCTCCCTCCCACTGCAGTATGCCATACGGGTTGGGGAACCTATAGAGTATGTGTCATAGCCTGAGTGAAAAGGTGACTCCCAGGCCCCTTCTAGCAAGTCTCCTTCCATCCCTTAGTGATTACCTCCCCCATATGATCCACCCTGAGGCAGCCACCACCAGGGTTGGGATCCGGTAACGGCTGCCCTTCCCTGGCCATAAGGGTAGAGGGTTTCCACTGGGAGGGAGTGCTGACATCGCTAGTTTCACCACACCCTTCCCTGAGTCATACATGTAGTGAGAGGCATCCATTACGCAATGAAATGTATACACTGTACACTAAGATGTATGCATTATATACTTACATGTCTGTATATTTGTGTGTATAGTGAAAATAGGATAGTCCATTTGACCAAGTCGCACATTCCATAACACCACCTAGTAGTAATTGCTGGAAGTTCACCTCCAGTTCTCAGCCACGTCTGCAAGGAATTGTGGGTATGTAAATTAGTCCAAATACAAGCCTTTTAGCCAGGAAATGATCTTTGTCTTCGAGGACAGTGCTACTTAATACATTGCTTAATCGCCGCAAGACAGACATTTTCCTGGAGAAAAAGGCTTGCATTTGGGCTAATTTGCATACCCACAATGCCTTGCTGATGTGGCCGAGAACTGGAGGTGAACTTCCAGCAATGGCAACTACGTGGCGTTGTGCAACTTAGCTCAAATGGATTATCCCATTTTCACATTTCAGGTGAAATGTTTTTTTCAAGCATTTTTAAACCCACCATAACTTTATTGGGGTGTGTGTGTGTGTGTGGCACCTATTCCCATTGGTATGGTCTCAAAGCGCTGTAGGTGAACGCCCTTGGGGGACCAAAGTCTGTGGAATCAGACATTTGTCAGAGGAGTATAGGATGTGCGTGTGAATTTTAGCCAAGACAGTGAACAGTGTACCCCAAAAAACAGGCGCTCTGGTACATACATTGATAATTATTGAAATTGCAATTTATTAAGCCCGAATCCGATGCATGAAACCATTGTAAGCGTGAGTTCATGAGCAAAGTGGTGCTAGACAGAGTGATTGGGTGTTATAAAGTAGAACTGCCAACTGCATGGCCAACAGGGTAGCCCTCTGGGCTCTGTCAAGGCAAATAACACACTTTGGATTATAACATGTTCTCTAAGCTCAATAATGAACATATATTATTGGCCATATTCCAGTCACATGTCAAAGTTTAACCAAAAAGTTCCCAAGTTGTAACAAATATAACTACTGAAAAGGTGTGAGGTCTGGGGATTCAGGGGATGGAAAATAAAGAAGAGGAAATAAAAAAAAGGAAGAAATCAGTAAATGTAGTGTCACAATTCTTGTAAACTGGTCAGTGTCAGCTGACATGAATGCATCACCAGATGGGTGTAATAAGTAAACTCACCAACTAAATATGTTGGATTCTGTCTTACTAAGACATCCCCTTATCCAGTAGATATAAAAGAGGTACTGGAGAATAAGGCCAATGGTGACGCACATTGATGTCTACCGACACCGACCAACAGACATTGCCGGCACAATCATGTGCTTCCACATCTGAAAGGAAGACCTCCAGCTGATGATACGTATGAAGAACACATCTGGTGGAGCGCAGTTTGCAGGTGCGCCGTGCTTCTTTTCTTCTCAAGGTTTTCTCTCTGTCTCCTCCCCTCACGGCATTTGTCACATCATCAATCGCCAAAAATCTTCATCCTTCTTGTTAGCCATCTGCTGATGTTCACCCCAATGTTGTGCCAGGGGTTCCTCGGGGCCCTGGGGTTGAGATGCTCCCAGGATGCGGGTTCCTAGCTCCCGAACGGCGCTGCCCACATAGTCTTTTTTGCAGATGCAAATAATGATATTCGCGACAAATTTGCTATGACAATTCGAGAATTGATTGGTGTAAATATAAGGCAAAGCGGGTGTCACCAATGTGTTAATGTTGTCCCATGCATTAAGTACACATAGAACACGAACCGCAATTTTAGCCAATACAAAGATAGGTAGGGTTGGCCAAGTCCCTGCTAGCGACCCATATCCAGATGGCATGTATGTGGGTGCTGTGAGGTCGTCAGCAGAGTATGTGAGTCAGGTTCATAGTCAAAAAATCGAAAAACAAAAAGTCGAAAGTCAAAATATCGAGAAAAAAAAATGTAACAAAAAAAATGTCAAATTTCTTTTTTATAACGTTTTTTATTCGAAATGGGGGATTCCCCTCAACCCCCCCTTTTTTTTAACCTTCTTTTTGCATACGAGAGCCAAAAAATAAATATAAATTTAAAAAGAAATTATTAGACTTTTTATTTTTTCGACGTTTTTTTCTCAATTTTTTTGTCTTTCGACATTTTTTTCTCGATATTTTGACTGCACACCTGTGAGTCAAGGAGACTGATCATGTGCCCAGCTAGACAGATTTATGTTGTGGGACTTAGCTGCATTGTACTGGCAAAGGTGTTGTGCAATGTGTCTTCGAGTAGCGTGTGATTGCAGATGAGTGCGAGTGGTTGGCCGTTCCTACTACTATCTTTCATTGACATGGAGTCAGCTACGTACCAGAGACGTACCAGAGTTTCTTGTTTTGTTTATTCATCTCCTGCGCTCTGCTGGAGTACTTTCTCTGCATTGCTCTGTACTTTATTTGGGGGTCACTTAGCTGCCCAGCCTATTTGGATGGCGCATTAAATATCACGAGAGGTGGAGAAGGGTCGTAAGGGTGCTAAATGGAAGAGCCAGGTCTTGATGGCCTTCCGGAAGATAAGGTGATCCTCTAAGCGGCGGATACTGAGGGGATTGCGTTCAATATAGTGGGAACCTCGATGGAAAAAGAGGATACCCCCCTATTCTGGTCGATTTGAAGGGGGAATAGTGCGGTGCCTGATCTCACGTTTCTGTTGGGTATGTACGGGGTGACCTTATGTTGTAGGTATTCTGGGCCTCTTTTGTGCAGTGCATGGCGGGTGATGCACATAGCTTTGAAGGTGGAAGACACGGAATGTAGGTGTGTTGTGCTCTCAGGGTCTGAGGGCTAGGAGGAGCGAAGCTGTGGTGTTCTGGACCCTTTGGAGTTTTTGGAGGTGAGAAGAAGGGGTGCCCAGGAATAGGAAGTTGCCATACTCTAGGCGATAGAGGACGATAGTCGTGATTGCGGTGACTCTTTGAGGCTAGAAGAGGAAGGGTGAGATGCATGGGAGAATGCAAAGGTGTAGATAGCATGACTACCCTATGCAACGGGACTTGTGGCAGTGATATTAATTGTGGTATTAAGTTTACCACCATTTACCCTTATTGGGGCAATTAGCTAGTAAAAACTTCCAATAAATGTATTTTAGCATTAAAGGCCGCAAATTGTATGTTAAGCTCCAGTTATGTCTGAAATATAGGTTGACCAGGTCGATTAAGCCATATCCGTTGGATGGATGCCTTGTGTTAGCGAAGAATTGCATGGCTCACCCAAGAGTAGAGTCCCTGAGTAAGGTTACTTATGAGTTGAATTTATAGTTTAATACCTTCCTGAAAGTCCAATGCACAAAAACTTGTTGGTCAACAGAAGGTAGCAGGTCTACCAGAAAACAAGTCGCAGGGAGTTGCTGAGCACGTGCAAGACGTCAAATAAACGCGATTGACCCTGCTCGAACCAACAGAGCGTTGCTTTCACAGAGTCGCAAATTAGTAGTAGCAGTTGAGGTTCTGCAAGAGAGTAGCTCATTGGCCTCTTTCAAAGGAACACAATCTAAATATTTTCTGGCTTTTTTTAATGCCCCCCACATGCCCGTCCCACATCTCATTCAGCACAAGTAAATAAGCCAGTCAATCAGCAATCGGTCAGTTTATTCCGAACTTAAGTAGAAGACAGTTTTGCTGGATTGAATTTCTATATTTTTCTGCACACATGAACAAAATGCTTCTTTACCTGTTTAGAGAGAAGTTGGCAATACATAGTGGAATGGTTATAGTATGTACTCAGAGTGCAGCGAACAGTAAGGTTTTTGGAGATAATATAGTAGAAAAGACAATGGGCCTCATTACGAGTTTGGAGCTAAAAATCAGGCATTAACGGCATGCCGGTATGAACGTGTCCGGTAGCCTTGATGCCGCAAACTGCGGCTGATTATGAGTCCTCGTGCACGTGCATACCGGCATGCCGGTAACGGATGTACCAGTATGCCGGTAAGGACCCACAAACCCCCTGATAACGGCCTCATGAAACACGCTGATACCTCCTCCTCCATCGTCATCCCCTAAATAACGGTACCGCTAATAACATTAGCGTTATTACCGGGTCCATAATTACCAGAACCGGAAGTAACGTCATTGCGCAGGGACGGGAAATGCTCCTGCGCCCATCTTCAAAAACACAATCCATTGAAATCCCCTGTAGATGGGACCTGTACAGCATAAATTCCAAACACACCTTGAAGAAGATGTCAAAGGCAACCAAGAAAGCAGCAGCTCGCCTGGGTAAACCAAGATTCAGCGACGGGGAGCTAAACATGTTAGCCGATACCCTAGTGGAGCAGGCCGATGCCGTATTCTGTGCTGACCTGAGGTGTCCAGTACAGCTAAGGAAGAAACAGAAATGGGAGGAGGTAACGCAAAAGGTCAGTGCGGTTGGCACCACTGCAAGCACCGTCAGGGACTGCAAAAAGCGGTGGGACGACCTGCGCCTGCGAGTTCGGAACATTCTGTCAGCCAATCGCAGCCAGGGGCTGGCAACAGGTGGCGGGGCACACTCCCCCATAAAGTTGACAAGGTGGAAAGAGACGTGCAGCTCCACTATTGATTTGATATGGAGGGCATCGAAGGAGTAGGCGGAGCTGAGTACCATCATCGGCTGATGAAGGTGAGTGACCCTTTGCACAAAACACAAGTCCCCACAAACACCTGACATCCACATGACAATGTTGTCCTACACATGTGAATCTGATGAGAGCTACTAGATGGCTTATCATACACACATCCCTGTCTAGATGCTGGCCTCACCACTGTCACATCAAATTGCATGCTGCATGCCGCTCCTATGCCTAATACACACCCGGTACAAAGAATAGCAGCACATGTCACACAGCACGCAAGCCACAGCACACCTGTAGGCCACACAGAAGACACCATGCCCAACAGGTCAACGGCTGAAGGATGCCAATACCACCACCCCCAATCTTGCACACACCATGTCCGCCACAACAACGAGCACAAGCCACATGGCACAAAATGCACAAACACCAATGCAAGCATGATGCAAGTACTCCCATCCCTGATGGCCTGCCTCTCTCTGTCCCCCACAGGCACGGATGCAGACAGCGATGGGCATGATGCTGGTGCACAGCCCAGGACACCAGCCAAAATGCCCAGTGGTCGGGACGATGGCACCAGGCCATCCACATCCAAGGGCACAAGGCTGATCCAAGTGCCACACAAGGCACACACCAGTGACCAACCAGCTGCACAGCCCCCAACACATGACAAGCAAACACCTGCCCCTGCACCCCAGCAAACACACATCTCACAGGACGAGGCCACAAGTCTGGAGATCGAGCTTGGCGCCTCACAGTCCGCAGCCTATAGCTCTGTTGGGGAGTCAGCTGCATGTGCACCACATAGTGGGGATGAAGACGAGGGCCATGAAGAGGCCACCCATGAAGGGAGCTTCATGTCTGGGGATGTTGTACGTATGCCCAGCCCGCAGGACACCCCATAGGGCACCCCTCAGCACGAGCCTGAAGGCGAGGACAGAAATGCTGAGTGTCTACATCAGAGGAAAGCCCCGCATTGGCCACACCAACACCAGCCAATGAGCCATCCACCTCCACCACAATAAGTGACCTCGAGGGACGTCTGTCAAGGATGAAGGGCCGGCAACAGGAGATGCACGACCTCGTCAAGCAATAGGTTGCCGATGGCAAGGCAACACGCCGTGCAATGAGGGACAACACTGTGGCCATCATAAGAGCCATCAACAGGAATTCCAGGCGGGTGCATGAGGGCTTTACCACTGTGGCCCAGATCCTATCGAAAATGGCAAACACCATGGAGCAGTGGCATCCAGCGGCATCCGTGCCACAGCCATCTACTTCGTTGTCTGCCACGCCTGCCAGCTCCACACAGACCAGCCCTGTACGCAGGGCCCTGCGCAGCATGCAGCGCAGTGAAATGCAACCCACACCTCCAAAGAGGGTCCGGCAGTAGCAGGGGAACCATGCACGCGTTAACTGGCAGTGCATCTGGACACATGTTGTGCACTGGATGTGGGTGGTTTTTGGGGAGAGGGGGAGGGGGTGTGTGAGAGGTAGAGGGTACATACATGTTGTGAATTAAATCTGCACAATATACCTGTAGTGTTAGAAAAACCCATGACTGGACATTGCTTCTTCAGCGTGTGTCAATTTATTGAATGACAGTATACAGTGCACATTCATCCCCAAACCCAGTGCCCATATTCACTCTGTCACAGTGCCAAGGGTCCCACATCCATGTCACCCTCTGCATAACAGTGCTTTAGAAAGAATGGTTTATCAATGATTGGCGCACAGCACGTCCCTCATGTGCATCGCGGCCTGGCCGATGTGCAACATCTTTTCCTTCCTCATCTTCTTCTTCACCTGGTGGTGGCTGCTCCATGTCAGGTGGCAGGGGGACGTTCCGCCGGATGCACATATTGTGCAGCATGGCACATACCATGATGATCTTGCCCACCTTCTCAGGACCGTAAATGAGTGCGCCACCCGATCTGCTGAGGCAGCGAAACCATGCCTTCAGCAGGCCAAAGGTCTGCTCTATGACCACGCGAGTGCGTGTATGGGCACGATTGTAGTCCTCTCCGTGCCTGTTCTGTGGATTCCTGACAGGGGTGAGGAGCCACGGCTTCGGGTGATAGCCAGCATCACCTGCATGGGAGCACAATAAGGTTTGTGTAAGGGTATTCCTTCTGTTCCATTTGTGCTCAGCCTGTACATCGTTCATGCCCACATGCATTATATCGTGAATGGCAGCTATTGACTTCACATCTGCGCAGCTATCTGCCCTGTACACAACTTGGCACTCCATGGTGCTGGTCTTGGGTGACGTACATGACATTGGAATCACCAGCCACCCAGATGGAGTGACAAGGTCCATGATATAGTCACATGTGAAGGTTGTGTGGCAGGGAAAGAGACTAAATGCATGTTGGGCAATGTTTGATGCATTTGGCTAATGCACTACGTGACACAGCTTGTATAGTGTATCATGCTTATGGATAATTGTTGACGCCAGGCACATGTCCCTCAGCGTCTTCACACCAGTCACAATGGAACAATATGAATGTTGGCAGGGTCCCCCAGTGTAGAGATGTGTTCCTTGGATGTTGCAGGGTATCGACTTGCATGCTGGTACTCGTGCTGTGGATGATTCCTGCACCAATCGCACCCATGTAGGTGTTGTTCAATACTTAATGGCTCCAATTTGAGGCATCCTTGTCACATGTGTTTTCCCATTTGTATTCAACTGCACATGTTGCCATGGTGTTATGCAGTGTAACTGTCGGGGAGGGGCAGTGACAGGGGATTTCCCTCAGGGGGATTCCATACTGCGCATTCATGGAAGCATGACCTTTGAGGTGCTTTGATGCGGTCATGTGTGTTCAGCTCTGTGACTGCATGATGGTGCATTGTGGTGCTGTGGGTACAGGCAGGTGATGTCCAGTGGACAGATTCAGGGGTGTGTGCTGATTGTGAGTCTGACTTTTCCACATTGGTGTGTGGGCTGAATATGCCGGCCTCCATTTTCTGTGGCATGCATCTTATTTGTGTGATTATGGGCACGTTGTTTGCCAGCATGGACTGTGTCCAGACACCCCATTGGGGACATCCCCATGGCCCAGTTGACAGACAGGTTGCATATGCATGTCTCCCCCCACAATACACTCCCATGGCCCAGAGAGCAGACTCACCCAGCAGCCAGTCACGTTGTGCAGCATCTCCTTCCATATAGCGGGGTAGCAAGGAGCTCCGCAGCACCATGGCATCATGCGTGGATCCTGGGTATCTGGCACAGCAATGTGTTATCATCTTGCTGGCGTCACACACCATCTGCACATTGATGGAGTGGTATAGCTTCCGATTGCGGTACACCACCTCCATGGCATGCGGGACTACCAACTCCACGTGGGTGCAGTCGAGGGCACCAATAAGATTGGGCATGCCTGCCAGTGCATGAAATGCTATTTTGGTGTCATTCACCTCCTGCACTGTCTGTGGTAGGGATATTTGGGCCCTTGCGTGCTTTAGGAGTGCATCCAGCACTTGGTTTAGCACACCGGGGAAACGTGGTTGCGAGATGCCATGCAGCTGCCCCACTGTGTGCTGGTAGGTGCCTGTGGCCAGGAAGTGGAGCACAGACACCACCTTCAGCAGAGGGGGGAGGGCAGTGCGGATGTTGATCAGGCTGACCAAGTCTTCATGTATTAGATCCACTATGGTGGTGATGGTGTCCCTGTCCAGGCGGTACAGAGTGTGGATCTGTGCTGGGGTTAAGTTGAATGCACTGGCCCTTAGGCGAGGGATTGGTGGCTGCCTGCGGGGAACCACTGCCTGCACTGGTGGGATTTGCTGGGGCGGTCTCAGCCTCATTTTCCTTCTGCGTCTCCACTGTAGTACCTGCTGTACTGCCTGCTCAAGGAGTAGCAGTGCAGGCATGTCCTCCAGCACCAGCATCTCAATTGCAAGTGGAATCATTTTGGTCTAGGAAGGGGTGTGGTGTGTGGGTGTGCTCCTTTTGTGCAGGGCCAGGCGCCATTGCCTCCACCTGTGTTGATTGTGTGCACCTGTGGCAGTTGGGAACACAGCAGTTAGCTATTTACGGATGATCTGCGATGCCGGTTTTGCCGGCATCATGGTGGCCCTTTTTACCGGCATATGGATGCCGGTATGTGCATGTCCGTGCGACTCGTAATGTCCTCTTCCTTGCGGCATGCCGGTATTACTGGCACGGCGCATTGCGTGCATGCCGGTACGTTGGTGCACGGCCACAGCGGGTCCCTGGCGATGCCGGTAGTACCGGCATCTAGGGTCCTATTACAACAGACCGGTAATAGATGCCGGTATTGCCTTACCGGTACCGTTATGACCAGAGCGCCAACCTTGTGATGAGGCCCAATATAATGAAAAATGCCAAAACAAGCTCTACGTGACATCACGAAAAAATGTCCCACTTGGAAACAACAACACTCAAATATTAAATCAATTGTCATCTCTCCCAACAATTAATGAAAAGAATGTGTTTGAAGGGCCACCCCAACAATAATGCTAAATAGTTATACATCATCTGAGATAATCTTAAAAATAGTCAAATTAATTAAACAAAATGGAGAAGTGTTGTTTCATAATTTAAATTAATATTTGAGTGTTGTTTACAAGTGGGACACTTTTTTGTAATTTCAAGAAACCATATTTAGGCAAGAGAGAGACTGGCGTATACACACATTGTTTAAAGAATATGTGTGTGTGTATATAAGATGTTGAGATAAAAACTTTGCATATTGACATATACACACTGTTCACTGATATGTGTGAGTACATACAGCATATTGAGATAGGCAGATTAGATGTTATAATATTTATACTGTACACTGCAATATGTATATGCATACATTATATACTGAGAGGCGTAGAATTTATATTAAAATGAATACATTTGATATTGAAATGGATCAAGTGTGAGTCGAAATACGCACATTTTATAACACGCTGTGTATATTCTTTAAACTGAGTGGTGTGCATGCTACAATCTAATAAAGCATGTACACAGCTTGATGAAATGCATATATTGAGATATTAATGATATACACAGATGTGTATATAGTGAAATTTGAGATGCGTACTTTATATATTGCAATGTATACACTGAGCACTGAAATGCATAGACTGCATACTGAGTGCTCGATTAATGGAAAAGTGCGCATTCATCCCACAAAGTCTGTGCACCAAGAACGTTCCTGTGTGCACCTGAGCACACAAGTTATTCTGCGTGTTCATGGAATTGGTTGCGCAAAGTAACCGTATTCTCAAGTCGGAGGCGGAACACCCCCGATGCGCCACCACGCAAAGTCAAAACAGCGAGAAACAGCCACGATTGCGTCCTCCTTTGCATGCATATGTTCATCCTGTAAACAGTGCTTGCCGTCCCCCGCAAGCAGGCCTGCAACTCGGGGACCCTGTGCAGTGTCCCCCGCGCCTGTCAACCGCACCCCGAGAACATGCATACGATTTTTTGTAACTCAGGTAAAACTCAGAAAATCTGCGTGTGAACCCCCATAAACTGGCCCATCACCCCCACTACTCAGCGTACGCGCAACCCTGTGTCTGATCGGAACCCTGTCTGCATGCACGCACCCCTAAATCCGACATGCAACCTCAACTCTTCACTGCGATTCCTATGCGCAAGTGTCCTAACTCCTGCCTTCAGGTGGCGGAGAGAGATCGAGGGATTTGCGTGGGCATTTTGCAGGCGAGAGGTTGCATGGTCATATCCATGAATACGCTTTGTCGTGTGCATTTGTGCGCGTGCTATGGACTCCCGGCGGCCAGTCCCTCGTAACACCCACTTTTCCCCTTGTTCTTCCACATTATACGAGTTCCGCCCTCTGCGCAAGCCTCGCCCAAGCTCCGCGTGGTGTCTCATGCAAGGCACACGGCCGCAGAGACGTACGGAGCCTGCACGAAATCCACGCAAGTCCCAGAAAAGTCCTGCACAGTCCATTCAATGAATCGACGAACGAGGATTTTCGCGCAGATTGGCACCCGAATCCCTGATTTTCAACGCAAATGATTCCATGAATCGGGCCCTGATATGCAAGTCAACAAGTGAGCGCACGCTGGCCCTGCATAGCGCACATTTTCATGTACTTGCGGTGGTAGGCGGGCACGTGAACTCGCACCTCCTCTGCCCACACCCTGGGGCCAGCGTGCCAGGGCAGCGCGCCTGCCCCCAAACCTTAATTAAGTCCATTCCATTTGAATGGAGGTGCTCCCGTGAAGGTTGTTGACGGCGCTATTCTGGAAAAAAACACATCCAACCAAATGGAGCTTTAATTGGCGGGTAAATGAGTGTGCGCGTGGAGGAGGCGCCCGGTGCCAAGCGGAGGGAGTGCTGTGAGCAGGCTGTGTGTTTGCGCGCCAGCACGCCGGGCCCTGACTGGTACACCACACTGGGTCCTTTTAGGCTTTTAATAGCTATTTTGAACGGCATTCAAAAGACACTGCGAGTGACGCAAAGCAGTAGTGGCCGGTCCTGGGGGAAAATAAGAAGCGGAGCCCGGATGTGCAGGCCCGGAGCGTGGAAAAACTCTGCGGTCAGATCTCGGCTGCATCCGGTAAAACCACTTTATGGCTTCCATAGGAGTTCTGAGGGTTGGGGAAGAGCGAGGGGGGTGTCATTAAGACCCCATGGCCACTACACACCCTTGGGTAGGTCCTGCTGTGGCTTGGCTCATTCTACTGAATAAAACGGAAGCGTGATGTGTGGAAGGGTTTGAGTGAATCACTGCTGGAATTGGGCCGGATTCTCCCGGATCCCGGATCTGGCAAACAATTTCTCTCCGGATATTGGTTCTGGAAAGATCCCAAAGCCCAGGCACAAGTTGGCGATTCATGGGTATGGACAAGCTCTGCCCATTTTTTTTTTTAGGGGGCGGAAGCCGTCCCCACCTGCTGTTTTTGAGAGCCAGAGCAGAGAAAAACAAAGTCGTTTGCTCGCTTGAACTGCATTGAGGGCTTAGCATGTGTTTGGCTGCTGCATGCCTGAGAAAGACAGGATTCAAAGACGAGTCGTCAGGTGGACGGGCCAGATAGTTACCCACATGTAAATAGCATGTCCTCTGCATGGACTATTGCAATGCAGTTTTGGGGTTTAGAATATGGGACCCGTTAAACCTTTTTCAGCAACGATGCAGAAACATTATTTCTTTGTCCCATGCACTTTCTTCGGTTAGTAAGGACCAATGGAATGAAATCCACTTCCGGTAACGTCACTTCCCATTGCCTATGTGAACAAGTACCCCACTGTTTTGGAACTTTTGCTGTGTTAAAGCCCTTGGTTTGGGGAGTGAGAGGGGTAGGCAGGCATAGACAGATAGCGGAGAGCCATTATCAGTGCCCTTCCCCACACCCTGTCGCTGCTTGGATCCCACAGTAAAAGCAAGCATTGGCAATGCCAAACGTTTGGGCATTTTTGTAGGCACAGGAAAGGCACTTGCCAGGCACTCCCCGTAGCGGTAATAACTGTCCACTGATGGTAGAAGGTGCAAAATGGTGCGGACACCTGGGCATCTAATAGCAGTGCCTGGCAAATGCCCAATACTGGTTTTTAACAGCACTTCAGTGAAGGACACGTATAGTGCTTATGAATCGAGTGGCTGAAGCCAGACCTGGTTAAGACTTTTGTATTACACCAGTAGTGCATTTACTCCAATTAAGTTATTAACTCACAGAAGACTGCTTTAAAAAAGCACTAGGAGGCACTTCAAGTGCACAGTTTGATGGAAAGGCTTGATTACCGCAAGCTCAAAGTGTGCCCATGGGGAGGTGTTTTGGGCAGAGAGGGGCAGTAAGTGTGCGTTAATGGCCATAGAGATTAGCAAGGTCATGGCAGTCAATGGGTGGGCAAATAAGAAAACAACACTTGTTATGTTTATTTATACCACGCACCGCTACCACCCATGGGCAGTCTCCAGGAGCTCCATGCAAGCTTGTGTCTCTCCTCATATGCCATTTCCCCCTAACTGTACTCTAGTGCAATAGTTTGGGCTCATAGATGGTGCAAGAGCCACCTAATAGCACCCCCTGAAAATTTCCATTATCGGTACTGTGAATCAGGACCACTGGCATTGCTCTGGGCAGCCCGCCGCACCATCGTTCTCGGGAGGATAGCTCAGGGGCAACCTGCTCGCCTTGGAAGCAAGACGACACGGAGCAGGGTCCACGCGTAGAAACCTCTGGGTATTAAGCGCGTTATAAATAACCTATCAGATCATATCGTTGTTCAGCCTGCCATGCCATTACAGGCAGAGAAGAAAATATATGCAAACCAGCTTTGATCAAACCCCAAAAGAGGCAATCCATCCGAAACTGGTAGCTAACACAATTTCTGCACGGGACCCTACGCTATAAATGTTCTCTAAGCGCTAACTCATTGCAATTAACATGTACCTTTCCTGCTTTTTACATCACAAGGGAGGGAGAAAACACACGCACTCCACACGCGAAGACACTCATTACAGATACATTGATCACGGTAAAAACGAGTTCTGCCTAAAACACCTCCTATTTATAAAATGCCACCATATGGCATAGGGGTTCATCAAAAGGATACATATGGATGATTTACCCCTTGCAGTACTTTCTATGTACCCCATGCTGTACATACCCCATGCATGCCCAGCCTATACTTGGGTGGCATTTAAAAAAAAGGAGGTAATTAAAATGCCACTTGTTCTTCCCATTACTACGATACATGTAATGAGGCCCCTTGGCGTGACTCGTGTTCTTCTAGTAACTGAGATGGACGGTGTCGCGACCGCGCGGTCTCTGTTTTCAGCATTAATGTGGTGGTTCTGATTTATAACTGATTGATCTGGTCCCTTCAGGTGACTTCATCAATACCTTCACCTGCTCCAGTGAGGTCAGGGCGCACTTGTTTGAGAATCCTTCATTATATCAGCCCCTTAAGGTGATCGCGACTTGGCTCAGGTTTCGAAATCAATAAAATAATGATTTGAATCTGTCCGAAAGAAATCCTGTAGGCCTAAAATACCTGATTTCAAAGCAACCTGCGAGGGGAGATCCAGAGGCGGGGTCATACACAGGGATTCAAGGTAAACAGAATGAGGAGACAAAAGGAACACCTGGTGGAGATGGACAAGAGAACCTCAACCAGGAACACCTGGTGCAGATGGACAAGAGAAACTCAACCAGGAACACCTGGTGCAGATGGACAAGAGAACCTCAACCAGGAACACCTGGTAGATATGGACACGAGAAACTCAATCAGGAACACCTGTTGGGGATGGACAAGAGAAACTCAACCAGGAACGCCTGGAGGAGATGGACACGAGAAACTCAATCAGGAACACCTGGAGGAGATGGATATGAGAAACTCAATCAGCAACGCCTGGAGGAGATGGACAAGAGCAACTCAACCAGGAACACCTAGTGGAGATAGACAAGAGAAACTCAATCAGGAACACCTGGTGGAGATGGATAAGAGAAACTCAATCAGGAACACCTGGATGAGATGGACACGAGAAACTCAACCAGGAACGCCTGGTGGAGATGGACAAGAGAAACTCAACCAGGAACACCTGGAGGAGATGGACAAGAGAAACTCAACCAGGAACACCTGGAGGAGATGGACAAGAGAAACTCAACCAGGAACGCCTGGAGGAGATGGACAAGAGAAACTCAACCAGGAACACCTGGAGGAGATGGACAAGAGAAACTCAATCAGGAACACCTAGTGGAGATAGACAAGAGAAACTCAATCAGGAACACCTGGTGGAGATGGACAAGAGAAACTCAACCAGGAACACCTAGAGGAGATGGACAGGAGAAACTCAATCAGGAACACCTGGAGGAAATGGACACGAGAAACTGAATCAGGAACACCTGGAGGAGATGGACACGAGAAACTCTACCAGGAACGCCTGGAGGGGATGGACAAGAGAAACTCAACCAGGAACACCTTGTGGAGATGGACAAGAGAAACTGAATCAGGAACGGCTGGTGGAGATGGACAAGAGAAACTCAACCAGGAACGCCTGGTGGAGAAGGACAAGAGAAACTCAACAAGGAACGCCTGGAGGAGATGGACAAGAGAAACTGAATCAGAAAAACCTGGTGGAGATGGACAAAAGAAACTGAATCAGGAACACCTGGTGGAGATGGACAAGAGAAACTCAATCGAGGAGCAATGTTTTCTGGGAAACTGGGGATTTGTGGCTAACAGGTTTTCAAATCACCACTTCCCATGCATGGCATGGCCATCTCCTCTGGAACCATACGTCTGTTATCCCCTATAGAGACATTGATGGTCCTAATGCACACTGTGTGCACCACCTGGTTGCCCAAAGGGAAGCCACCTATTAGTGTTGTTGTCAAAACCTTGGACATGGCCTTGATGACAACTTGTGGGAGACTCACAGCCTGCTCTGTGCTCAGTGTACTAGGACACTGTCACAAGTACTGGGACCTCCGAGCACCATTAAAGGAAGCAGAGCGTGGCCTGGCATATCAACTATGAGGAAATCTCCTCTGTCATATTTTTCTTTCGTCTGACTACTTGTGTGAGGATGGTAGCAATATACTGAGAACACTGGTGGGAGAGAAATGTTTGGCTGTTGGTGATGAGGGCATGACTCGTTTGCAAGAGTTGAAGCCAAGGGGGCCGAAGAGGAATAATATCAAGTGCGTTGAAGCACTCCTCCTTCCCATCAATCACCAACACAACCACACCGTGTTCTTTTCCTGGACCCATGTTCTCGGGCAACAATCTCAAGATTGCCCCGATCCGCTCCCTGCTAGTGCCTTTGTCAAATTCCAAACTGCTGAGTTTCCTGACACCGAGTCAATACACAACTACAACATAGATTTGAGAGCAAACAGACCGCCCCGCCAGATCGCAGAGGTGGAACAGCATGATGTTTACGGAGCTGTGAGCAGCCTGTACGATCACATTGGCCTTTTCTAGTTGTTTGTCCTTGAAGGTATTTTTAAGAAACTCATGACTTGTGCATACAGTGGAACGATTAATATTCACCTTCATCAATCACTTTACAGCCCTTCAATTTTTTTCTTTGGTCTGCCCTCTATAGGATAGTGCGTTCTAGCAACTTTTTAAATATTTAGTGTCCAATTTTTGACTTAAGGTAAATACGCCTCATCATTTTTCTTGATGACGTACAGCACACGGTCTAGTACATTTTGAGGTAACAATATGTACTTTGCTGCTAACATGCACGGAAATTAATTCTGTGGGGTTACTAATAACATCAAGTCTCCGCACCCAGTTTTGTACGGTTAAAGGTATTCCAATGGTAGAATGGACATGCCCGCGGCTCCAGCGGTGCATACTGGTCTCATTCTACACTCCCTCCCGTTCCCTTCATTCTAGTTCTCAATTTCGTCTTGTAGTTCCAGCGCCCCCCCTGCCCAATCACGCGTACGCACACTTGCTCATCTTGCCCCCCCTGCATTGGAATGTTCCTCTAGGCGCTATCACTACCGATTCTTTATTTCGCAAATCGCTGAAATGTCATCTGAGCTCAGGTTGGCAATGTCATGCTTCACTTGTTTACTATTGTAATGTTTTTTATATTGTTGCTATTTTATTTTTGTTGCATTTTTAAAGCGCTCACACAGCCCGTGGGTATGAAGGCGCTGTAACAGGAATTGTTTGTTTGTTTTTAGTTGCGTAATTGTTTTCTTATGTCTTAGTTGCGTATTTATAACGCGCTTAAACACCCAGAGGTTTCTAAGCGCGGACCCGGGGATCGAACCTGTGTTGCTTTGTGTCGTCTTGCTTCCAAGGTGAGCACGTTGCCGCTGAGCTATCCTCCCAGGACAAATATACCAAATAAATACAAATACATAGGGCACTAACTAGTTAGGGGCCCCTATATTAGCTCATGGCCTTTACATGCCTGCAGGTATTGTGAACATTGGGGCAACCTCAAAAAGTCCTTCTAGCGCCCCCTAAATGTTGTGCTTGGCCACTGGATTATTTGATTTCAGAATGATGAACCCTATTTTCTTTTTACCAGCTGGCTCCACACCTGGACAGTTCTTGCTGGCCGGTCCTGGCTCGTCCCAGTAAGTGCCCGGCCCTTTAGGGTTCAGGCTCCTCCTGAGTCAGCCATTATCCACGGTATTGGGTTCTTGAACATATAAAACAATTGTTTAGTTCATATGGGGATATAATCAGAAAAATGCCCAAACCTCAATTTGACTTATTTTATTTTTTTTAAAACACTGAAAAAAAGAAAATTCATTACTCTAAGATCATTTTGAAGCTGTTTTTCAGTTCCTGTTTATTGTCACTTTTTTTATTCCATGAATTCAATCTTTGATGCACATATCATTTGGTATAGGTTATTTAGACCAAATGGCCCATGATTTTTGAAAAAATGATTTTTATAATTAAACCCGAGGACCCATGCTTTTAGTTTTGTCTCTAAAATGGTGCTGAAGCGCCATCTATAAACTGAAACTATGGCATTGGAGGGTTGCTCGGAGGAAGATGGGATGTGAGGAAGGGCACACAGATTCTCAGCGTTGTTTGGTTATTTACCCACCCATTGACTGCCCTTGGCCAGGCTTGTCTCTAAGGCCATTCCCACACATTTCCTGCCCCTCCCGCCCAAACCACATCCGGCTGGGATCTCTTTGAGCTCGCTCTAGCAAGAAGCAACATCAAACTGTGTGCTGTAAGTGCCTGCCAGTGTTATTTCAAGGAAGTCTTCTGACAATGAATAGCTTAATTGCAGCAATAAACTTGCTACTAGTGTAATAACAACGTCTTAACCAAGTGTGTCTTCAGCCACTCCATTTGTAAGCAGTATACATATGATTGCACTGAAGTCCTGTTAAAAACAAGCATTGGCAAAGCCGTTTTTCACTTGTGTATGGGTATTAGACAGGCCTTTGCTCGGCACTGCTATCATTTGCCCACTTACCAAAATCATTTTCCAGAGACTGCCACCTTATGAGCATGTAATACCATTATGCCAGTGCCTGCCAAAGCTGAAGTAGGGCGCAAATAGCGCGATGGCAAAGCACCTACGTTCCCTGTAGAATTCTTCGGCACTTATCAGATATACCCTATCCGACTAACCTAGCACATGCCACTTGCTGGCTGCACTACCACTGTCTATCGCCTTATTTATTTATTTTTACTTTGATTTATTCCTCTGTTTCGCGTTTTCCACTTCTCCCCCCTTGCATGCACTTTCCCCCTCTCCCATGCACATGCGCGTTCTTAATGTCAATGGGCCTAGTAAGATCGCTGTTTTGTTCTCCCTTGTACCCCTCACTTTGCTTGGTCGCGCTCTGAAACACTTGTGTACGAGCGCAATATAAATAAAATATCATTTCATTTCCATTCTGCCTGCAGGATGGGCTGGGTGAAATTAATGAGTCAATGGCCACTCATCTTTCCTAGCACTTGAACTAATAAGCCTCCCCCACCACCACTGCTGCCGATCAGCGCCTCAACATACTTTTGGCAGAGCCAGTCTCCCTCTATGTTGCTACGATGTTTCCCCTAGCTCTCAGTGTGTCCCTTTGGCCATCACTTCCTGGCCGTAACATTGGACAGGAAGTAGTGTGCAGTGCTTCAGGGTCCTAATGCCTGCCCGTAGCATGAGAAATCCCAGTGTCACAACTCATAGATGGAACCATGCTTCCCAATCTCTAGATGCTCATTGGAGACATGGGTCAAGACCCCTTTCATGATCCTCCCGGGGATCCCCACTAACCCACACCTGTGGTACATCGCTCACTCTACAGTGACCGAATTTCATGAAACAAGGGGTACGCACCGCCATATCTTCAGCATCGACTCACCTTAGCTCGCTGCACAGGGACCCTGTTGAGAGTGATTCTGGACCTCCCAAAGATGGCTACTGGTCCTTTTGTTTATTCCTTTCCTAACCGGTGTGCTCTGATTTCCTAGGAATACCACCTAAAAAATCCACCTAATTAGGCTTTAGAATGCCACCAACCACTCTGTTTTTTGGGTAAACTGACCAATCCTGAGCATGTGCTTCTCACCCCACACCTCCTCACCCCCACCCCAACCTCCCCTGAGACCCTGAAATAGAAGACATGTCCAAAAGTGAAGCGTGAGGTTGATTTGCTTAAGGGACTGTGCCTCCCCCAATCCTGTAGAGTATGAAACAGCCAAAACATGCCCCATACTTAGCAAACTGCAGGGAAAATACCTGAAGCCAATATGGCCAGGCCAGCACTGGCTCCAAATATTGTAGATTTCCAGCTGCAATCAAGTAGGCAATGCTAACAAACAATGCCTTTACATTTCCAACTTCCTGCAGTGGTTAGACCTCCAGAGGCAACGCAGTAATGGCTTTGGATACAAACCTTGTTAAAAAAAAAACAAGCAACTAGCATATTTAAAATAAGAGAAATTACAGACGTTGGTAAGCATGCATCCCCCAGCTTCTCCCCTTTCTTACTTTAGTAAGGGTTGTATAGTTTATAATATGTGTTCCTTTGTTGTTTTTATAGGAATAGAGAAAGCTAAATACCATTGTTTTAAAAACTCCAACACAACCCCACCAGGATATTAAATTTGTAATACATTTAGAGGGGCAAGGGCATTAGATGTGTTTAGTAAAAGCACAAGAACCCTAAAACATGCTGCATCAAATTGGTTCGGTGAGGTGCCAGAGCCTGCTTCATACATGGTTGGTGAAAGACTGTATTTTATACCTTTTGCTCTGATCCTGTTACCCATCCAGCCCGAAGCCGCCTTCTGAGCCTGCATCGCAGATAATCCCGGATCACATTTATTGACGACGTGAGGAAGACAATCATGAGACTGCCTGGTGGCAGTAAACCAACTGCTAGATTAGAACAGCAGGTCCAAAGCTGTCAATGAAGGGAGGCAGCACGGAGATCCCAACCTGGCGTCTTAGTCCGTCCGCAAATTCTCTTTGAGCACTTTAATCCTTCACGATGAATAAGAAGCTTTTATTTAACTTCATGCAGCTCAAATTAGACCCAACATTTTAATGCTTACGGAAACTTTGCAACTTACATGAACCCAGAGAAAACATTATTTTTATCCCAGTCACACCTCTCGCTGTCATTTTTATTTAAGGATTGCGCGTGTTTAGCGGCGCGATTTGTGTGAAACCAGTAGGGAGTGAGCAACAGAGTATTTTAGTTATTACCAGAAGGTTGATCTGCACTGCAAATCATCCTTTAGCATTTCCAACGACTCTTATTCTTCATACGGTAGCGACAAATGGAAAATAAGAGGTCCATATATACACCCTAAAGGGTAAAACAGGAACCATAATTTACATCTTGAGGGTAGCCAGAGTTTAAGTGCCTTCTGCTAAAGGTGGGATTTTAGACTAGCCCTCTCCTCACCCCACACCCAACCAAAGACCGCACTTCGCATGGAATAGAGAGAATTCAACTTCTCTGTGATTATTTGTTTGTTTCTCAAATTCTCACTTATTTGGAACTCTGTCGACACGGGTGTGTGTGTGTGGGGGGGGTCTGTGAGGGGTGTATTTGGTCAACACAATCAAACCTAGTTGAAGACTTTTAAATCATTGCTTATAATACATGGGTGCTTTCAGTAAGTAAACTCTGGTGTTACTCTATCTTATATAGCCCTTATACTGTGCCAAATTTGATTTATTTTTCATTTTTCTTTTATAACGCGCTTAATACCAACAAGTGGTTTCTAAGCGGGGGATCGGAATTCAAACCTGTGTTGAGCTGCGTCGCCTTGCTTCTAAGACAAACGTGTTGCCCCTGAGCTATCCTTCCTCCCCAATCACTACCGTAATGTACTCAGCCAAGGCTTGCCTGGAAGGTGGCATATTGTACTCTCGTTTAGAGTATCCAGACCATAGTCTGAGTAGGAAAAGGCACAGGGGTGTAGGGAAGAGGTCTGCAACCTTTGGCTCACCATTTGTTTCAGACTTCAACTCCCAGCAGCCCTGGCCATTATAGTCAAGGGTAAGGTATCATGGAGTTGTAGTCCAAAAACATCTGGCAAGCAACATGTCTATTAGGAGTAGGGGGATAGATGGCAAAGGTAACATGTGCTGGGATACCAACAGAGGTAGGGAAGTATTTCAAAAACCCATGACATCCTGTCCACCCTCTCCACCCACACCTCTCCTCTCCCCTCTCCATCTGTGCTTGCTTACCCGCCTTTAGCCACCCCCCCAACATCCATCTCGTCCTTTCCTCCTTTCTCCCCTGACGAGGTCGCTAGACAAGACCGATCTATGAAAGCTTCTTCAAAACAGGTTCATCCCTGTTCCTCTAAAACCATCAAGGACCACAGGGACACCCTCGCTCCGGCCCTTGCTGATTTTTGCAACCACTCCTTTGCCTCTGGATCCTTCCCCTCCCCTCTGAAGCACTCCCTTGTGCATCCTCTTCTCAAGAAACCCACAGCTGATCCTTCTTGTCCAGCTAACTATCGCTCAAATTCCATTACTCCCTTTCTGCGCAAACTCCTGGAAAAGTTGGCCAACTCTCAGCTTAACCTTCTTTCCAATTCTGTTGGCTGTCTCCATGACCACCAGTCTGGCTTCAGAGCTTCCAGTAGCATGAAAACCACTCTCCTAAACATCCGTGAAGATCTGCTCTCCAACTTTGACTCTAACATTCCCTCTGTCCTCATCCTCCTGGATCTCTCTTCTGCCTTTGACATGGTCAAACATAACATCCTGCTCAACCGTCTCCATGAAAACCTGGGTATCACTGATCAGGCTCTGGTATTGCTGACCTCTTTCCTCTCAGATCGACCCTCCCAGGTCCAACTAGGGTCCTTCCTTTCATCTATCTTCCTCTCTACCTGTGGTGTTCCCCAGAGGTCTAACCTCTCGCCCTGGCTTTTCAACCAATACCTGGCAACTCTTGCCCACTGCATTGCCACTTTCTGCTCAAATTTCCAGTGCTACGCTGACAACACTCAACTCATTGTCATCTCCCTCTCTCATCTCTGATTGCCTAACTGCCATTCAAGATTGGTGTGCCACCAATGATCTTTGTCTGAATGCCAGCAAGACGGAGATCCTCCTCATCGGGACACCTTTGCCATCCTTTCCTCATACTCTGTGGCTGGCCTCCCTTGGCCCTCCTCCTACCCCCACCTGCGAGGCTAAGAACCTTGGGGTTATCTTTGACTCCACCCTTTCCTTCTCCCCCCACATCTCTGAGGTCTCTAAAAAGTCAAACTTCCTACTGCACCTCCTCAGAGGTACTCTGCCTTTCCTCCCCTTCCCCCAGAAGCACATGGTATCCCAAGCTTTGGTTCTCTTTAGCTTGGACTATTGTAACAGCCTCTTTCTAAATCTACCTGCCTCTACTCTCTACCCTCTGCAACTAATCCAGAACAGGACTGCGAGACTTGTCCTTGGCCTCAAGCCCTGGGATCGTATCTCTTCAGCTCTGAAATCCCTCCATTGCCTCCCAGTGGATGTAAGGATTAAATTCAAAACCCTCTGCATTGTTCACAAGGCTTTCTGGGGCCTGGGTCCAAAATACCTTCAGTTATCCCTCCACAAATACCTGCCCTCTCGACCTCTTCACTCCTCTACCTCTAACTCCCTCAGGGTCAGTTGTTTTTCAAATAAATGAGCTGGGGGTAGATCTCTGTCTTCGGCTGGGGCCTCCCTCTGGAACAGCCTCCCTGCCACTCTGAAACTTGAGGAGAACCATCTCCAGTTCCGAAAGCACCTCAAGACCTTCCTCTTCTTTTCTGCCTTCGCTCCCTCTCCCCTGCTGATCTGTTCTCTCTTGGCACCGTGCACCTGGCTACCCTCTGTCCTCTGGGCCCAGGTACCTGCTCACCCCGCCACCCTCCCGCACTGCCTCCGGGCCACCCCTTGCACTGGGGTCTGTATCTGTACCCATACAGCCCCCCCCCTTTTTCTTCCTGCACTTATCAGACCTACCCTCTCTGCTGCCTTAAACCTAGCACTTGCAAATTGCTGTCTGCACTACCACTGTTTGTTGCCTTTATTATTTATTTAGTGTTATTTATCTGTTTCTCCTCTGCACGGCACTTCCCCCCCCTCTCCCATGCACTTGCACGTTCCTAATGTCACTGGGCCTAGTAAGATCGCTGTTTTGTTCTCCCCTGTTCCCCTCCCTTGCCTTGTCGCGCTCTGAAACAATGGTGCAAGTCAATAGTGCAAAGGTTCTTCTGATACATGGAGCCTGATCTACTAGTGTATTAACGGGAGCACTATCTGAAATGTCGTCCGGCCTAGTACCATAGTCGCTTGTTTTGTTCCTCTCCCTCCTCTCTCCTCCGCTCTCCCTCAGCTCGAGTAATTCTCTGGCCTCCGGCTCTACCAGAAATGTTGTCAGGCCTAGTACGGTAGTCTCTTGTTTTGTTCTCTCCCTCCTTTCTCCTTGCCTCTTGTTAATCTCTGGCTCTAATGTCGTCAGGCCTAGTACGGTAGTCGCCTGTCTGTTTCCCATTTCCTTCCTATCTTAGCACTTGCAGTATCTGAAATGTCGTCAGGACGGGTACGATAGTCAATTTCACATTCTTGTTGTTCATTGCCTTTTAAAATGTTATTGAATTTTCGCTTGTTCCCTCGTTTGCTGTGAAGTGCTTTGAAACACATTGGGCCTCATCAGAAGGTTGGCGCTAAAAGTCTTGCCGAACCGGTATGGCGGTAATAACATGTCCGGCTTGGCACCAACCCGCACATAGCGGACGATCAAGAGTGCGCGGGTGCGCGCATCCCTGCATGCCGGTTCCGGTCGTACCGGCATGCCGGTAACAACCCCCAAACCCCCACACAGCGACATCGAGCAATACGCACAGAACGGCTCCGCCCTCGGCAACCCCTAAATACCATTACCGTTATTAACATAGTGCAAATAACGAGTGCGTCAATACCGGACCCGGAAGTAACGTCATCGCGCCAGAACGGGAAATGCCATGGCGGCCATCTTTAAAAACACAATCCATTGCCATCCTCCACCTACAGGACCCTCTACACCCCAACTCCCAGGCCACCACTGACAACATGTCGAAGACCACCCGGAGAGGCACGGCCCGCCTGCGCAAACCACGTTTTACAGACGATGAGCTGAACATGTTGGCCGACACCCTTGTGGCAAATGCAGAAGTGGTGTTCTGCAACGACCTCAGGTGTCCAGCCCAGCTCAGGAAAAAGGCCATCTGGGAAGAAGTTGCCCAGAAAGTAAGTGCAGTCGGCACCACCGCACGCACAGTGCGTGATTGCAAAAAACGTTGGGACGACCTCAGGCTGAGAGTCCGGCACATATTGTCAGCTAATCGGAGCCAGGGGCTGGCAACAGGAGGAGGACCACACTCCCCACTGAAATTGGCCAGATGGGAGGAGACCTGCAGCTCCATCATAGACGTGGAGTCCATCGAAGGAGTCGGTGAAGCAGAGTTTGGCGTGCCAACATCGGCAGATGAAGGTGAGTGTCCCTACTGAAACAGTAAAAATCATCATAATCACCCTCCCCCAATTGTGGCTGCTACACCAGCCAACAAATGGGCCATCATGCACACCTACACATATCCATGTACGCATTCTGGGTCTACCACCATCCCATCCCAATGCATGTTGCGGTCATACACAAATACACCCACAAGACACATATCATGGGCATGTGCCACCCAGGACGACTCTCCCAAAACACATCAATGTGCAACTGCACCCAACAATGTGTACATGTGGACACGACTACGCTATCAGAATCCACTCTTCAACATTGCATGTACACAGTCCCCTAGAAATGCACAAATGCACAAATGCAACTGATCAGATGGCGCGACATGTCCAATGACTAATGCATGCACAATGCAAGCGGAACAATCACTGATATCCTGCCACTCTCTGTCCCCCACAGGTACGGATGCTGACAGTGATGAAGCGCAAGGGAGTGCACAATGCACAACACCAGCCAAAATGCCTACGAGGCAATCTGATGGCACAGGTCCATCAACCTCAAGTGGACCAAGGATGGGCCATGCGGGAAGCGGGCCAAGAACCGGTGCAAAAAAAGCACCACAGACAAGTACACAGGAAGAGCTGACACCTGCACCTGCATCCGTGGTCACACCATCCACACTGGCTGAGGACACAGCAGGGATGGAGGATGGCACACATTCTGCTGCTGCCAGCACAATTGGGGAGATGGCTGCATCGGCTGATCATAGTGTTGAAGAGGTAGCTGGGCCGGACAATGAGGGCGATGCAGGACTTGTCCACTCAGAGCCTGTAGTGCACACACCAAGCCCGCAGGCCACCCCACAGGACACACCTCAGCGGGACACATCCAACCAGGGCAGCCATGGACAGTGGTCTCCGGCCATGCACAGCCCCATGATCCATGCTGTGCCACCACATCACCCACCAACCACAACCCACACTGCCATACGGGACCTTGAGGGATGTCTCTCCAGGATGGAGGCCCGGCAGGAGGTGATGCAAGGCTATGTGCAGCAGTACCTTGCTGAAGGGGAGACAACACGCCATATTATCCAGGACAGAACCGCGTCCGTTATACAGGCCATTAACTCAAATGCACAGCAAGTGCGTGATGGCTTTAATGCCTTGGCTCAGATCCTCACCAGGATTGCTGACCGCATGGACCAACGGCAAACCCAGCCCCTTGGATCACAACCATCTGGGTCATCCGCATCATCCACGCCATCGTGCTCGAGGCAGACCAGCCCTGTGCGCATTTCCCTGCGGAGTTCGCGCCGCACAGAGATCCAACCCCCAACTCCCAAGGGGGCTCAACAGTAGCAGGGCCACCCTGCATAATCCCTTTGGGCATACATGCAGACACATGTCGTGCCATAGTTGACTTTGGGTGTTAGAGGGTGGGTGGAGGGGTGGTGGTGGGTGTAGTGCGTAGTACTGGGGTGTTTGGGGGAATGGGAGTAGGTTGGGGGTGGGTGGAGGGGTGGTGGGGGCGTGGATTGTTGTATCATGTTGTACTTAAGTCCTCACGAATACACCAGTTGTGTAACAAACATCACATGAGTGGACATTGCTGATTTATTGCATGTCAATTTATTGCTTCATGGTGATTCGAGCACATGTGCCCACACACCCAGTGCCCACAGTTCACAAAACATGGCACCCTCTGCATCAAAGTACATCAGAATGATTGGTCTATGACCATTTGGCGCACTGCGCGACCCTCACAAGTTTCACGTCCTGGCCTATGTCCTACTTCTACTCCTTCCTCTCCTTCTACTTCACCAGGTGGTGGCAGCTCCACGTCAGGCAGCAGGGGTATGTTCCGCCGGATGCACATGTTATGTAGCATTACACATGCCGTGATGATCTTGCCCACCTTCTCAGGCCCGTATATGAGTGCCCCTCCCGACCTGCTGATGCAGCGAAACAGTGCCTTCAAAAGGCCAAACGTCTGCTCAATGACCACAGGTGTACGTGTATGTGCACGATTGAAGTCCTCCTCGTGCCCGTTCTGCGGGTTCCTGACAGGGGTGAGTAGCCACAGCTTCAGGGGATATCCAGCATCACCTACATGGGAGCAGAAGGAGGTATGTGTGAGGATGAGGCTCAGTTGACAGGTGTGCTCAGCCTGTACATCATTCAAGGTCATATGCACTATCTCGTCATTGGCAGCCACACCCACATGACTGTCAGCCCTGTACAGTGCATGCCAATCCATAGAGGGAGCCTTGTGTGACATACACGACCTAGGTTCCTAGGATTTTAAAGCACCAGGGAATGTATGTCTTGGCTAGGGGCATTTTGCATGCATATGTGAGGGCTGTGTGTCTGCGGATGACTTAAGAAACTACCATTCCCCCCAATCCATCTGCCCCCATGGCCCAGAGGGCATTCCCCTAGCATATGCATGTACCTCCCCCCCAATCCATGTGCCCCCATGGCCCAGAGGGCATTCCCCTAGCATATGCATGTACCTCCCCCCCAATCCATCTGCCCCCATGGCCCAGAGGGCATTCCCCTAGCATATGCATGTACCTCCCCCCCAATCCATCTGCCCCCATGGCCCAGAGGGCATTCCCCTAGCATATGCATGTACCTCCCCCCAATCCATCTGCCCCCATGGCCTAGAGGGCATTCCCCTAGCATATGCATGTACCTCCCCCCAATCCATCTGCCCCCATGGCCCAGAGGGCATTCCCCTAGCATATGCATGTACCTCCCCCCCAATCCATCCGCCCCCATGGCCCAGAGGGCATTACCCTAGCATATGCATGTACCTCCCCCCCAATCCATCTGCCCCCATGGCCCAGAGGGCATTCCCCTAGCATATGCATGTACCTCCCCCCCAATCCATCTGCCCCCATGGCCCAGAGGGCATTCCCCTAGCATATGCATGTACCTCCCCCCCAATCCATCTGCCCCGACTCACCCAACAGCCAGCCACTTCGTACAACGTCTCCTTCCATGTAGCGGGGTAGTGAGGAGTTACGCAGCACCATGGCATCATGCGTGGATCCTGGGTATCTGGCACAGCAGTGTGTTATTATCTGGCTGGCATCACACACCATCTGCACATTGATGGAATGGTATAGCTTCCGATTGCGGTAGACCGCCTCCACGGCATGTGGGACTACCAACTCTACATGGGTACAGTCGAGGGCACCAATTACATTGGGCATGCCTGCCAGTGCATGGAATGCTATTTTGGTGGCATTTGCCTCCTGTGGTGTCCTTGGTAAGGATATGTAGGCATTTGCGTGCTTCAGTAGTGCATCTAGCAGTTGGTTTAACACAACCGAGAAGCATGATTGGGACATGCCATGCATTTGGTCCACTGTATGTTGATAAGTGCCTGTGGCCAGGAAGTGGAGCACAGATGCCACCTTCAGCAGAGGGGGGATGGCTGTGCGGATGTTGAACAGGCTGACCAAGTCATCCTGTATTAATTCCACTATGTTGGTGATGGTGTCTCTGTCCAGACGGTACAGGGTGTGGATCTGTGCTGGGGTTAAGTCAAATGGATTGGACCTTATACGTTGGATTGTTGGCTGTCTGCGGGGAGCGACTGCCTGCACTGGTGGTATTTGCTGGGCATGTCTCACCCTCCTTCTCCTCCGGCGTCTCCTCTGTGTTTCCTGTTGTACTGCCTGCTCAAGGAGTAGCAGTGCAGGCATGTCCTCCAGGCCCAGTATGGCAAGTACAAGTGGTAGCATTTTGCCTTGGAGGGGGGTGTGGTGTGTGGGTGTGCGCCTTTTGTGCTGACCCTGACTCCATTGCCTCCACCTGTGCTGATTGAGTGCACCTGTGGCACTTGGTTACACAGCAGTTTGCTGTTTACGGGTGGTCTGCGATGCCGGTATTGCCGGCATCATGGTGGCCCTTCTTACAGGCATCTCGATGCCGGTATGTACTTGTACGTGTGACTCGTGGTCTCCCCTTCTTTGCGGCATGCCGGTATTAAGGCCTCCCCATATGCGCGCGTGCCCGCGTGCCGGTACGGTGGTGCACGGCCACAGCGGGTCCTTGGCGATGCCGGTAGCAACGGCATCTAGGGTCATGATACACCGGCCCGGTAATGGATGCCGGTATTGCCTTACCGGTGCCGTTCTTACCGGAGCGCCAACCTTGTGATGAGGCCCATTGAGTATTGGCGCTATATAAATAAACTATCATATCATATTAAATCAGGGCAGTCCCTTGAGATCTCAGATTTGCCCTAGACCCGAGTTCCAAAGATCTGCTCCGGAGCATCTGTGGGTGCCCTTCAGCAAATGTTTGTGAATCGCATTTGCGCATCAGCCGCTTAAGGGTGCTTGGTTCCTGCCACACCAAGAGGGTGCCGGCTTACACGTCATTTGCTTTGCAATTCTAGAAGCACAAGGGCCCTCGATTCTGCCTCACGGCGACGTAGTGTATATGAAAATGCTGGTGTGCACATGTGTGCTTGACTCGCAAATCAAGGCGCCATGCACCCTTTAGTCAGTAATAAGGCAAACACTACTGGGACAGCAGCCGGACACTGGTGTGATAGCTGCCGCCAAGGTTAAGGGCAGGAGGGAAGCGAGGGTCCCTTAACGCAAGTGGAGGAGCCATCACGGTTAAGGTCGGCACTCCGTCCGGGCAACTGCCCCCATCAGGCTCGGTCTGGCCTACAGGCCAGTGCCCGAACTGCGGGCCCAACATGTTAGCGAGGGCCAGTTTTTTGGGTCAAAGTGGTCTCGTTTTGAATACAGCCCGGGTTTGCAGCATTGTGGGTGGTTGTGCACCCCTTCCTATGATGCGAATGTTACCCACCGATGCCAGGATCATGCCACCCTATATGACATTGTGGGCGATTTCAGAAATGCACTGAAGAAGTGCGGGCAAAGAAACACGTGGCTGGAACCGGGCCCTCCTGATGACTCCCACATTTCAACCATGCAGAGGGTCTTTTTCCTGGCAAAGGGCAACATGTCAGTGCACGCCCGGTGTGTGCTCAAAGATGTGTATACTCACGCGCCCAGAAGCATGAGCGGCGGCGCGTCAGGCAAGGGTGTGTGGCATGGGTTATTCACAAGTGTGCCCAACATCAGTCACGTGTCTTGGTTTGAAACAGCTGCACGGTTTTTATTTATTTATTTATCTGTTACACGCCAAAAACCCGGCATGCATCAGGACAACAGTCTCTCTGGTTAGAGTTCCTTGTTACACCCTAACCTGCATCGGCTTGAGCCCAGAATCCACTTTCTGCTATCACTCAGCTCACACAACACATCACTACCCTGCTCACCAGTCCTCTTTCTACCTTATGTTACCCGGTAAGATAGCTCAGCGGGTTGAGCGCTCACTACTGCAATCCGAGCGTGATCTGCAGGTCGCCCGTTTGAACCCCAGCAAGGCCACCTCAGCCTTTCATCCTCCCGAGGTCGATAAATGGGTACCAATTTCGTTTGGGGGATATTGTATGTAAAAACGTGCTCTTTATAGTGCTTTGGATTAAGGCGCTATATAAATAACACATCATTATCATTACACTCATCGGCTACCCTCCCCCGCACTGCAGTGTAACTGCTGCTAGTGCCCAGCACCCCGGGTCACACCAACACCATTCAAGCACTACACTGCTCCCACCATCCAAACCCCAGCAATGCTTGCCGTCAGAGCAGGCCTCATTGGTAGGCAAATTAGCAGGATTTTGACACCTGTGGCTACACAGACCTCAGCTGCCCACGCCATAGAGTACTTCCTGGGAAACCTGCCGGCAATATCATTCTTACAATCTGCCTGCATCTACCCTCCATGTTTCACACGTCACATCTCCCCTTCCCTCTTTCTTGCTCTTGCGTTTCTCTTACAGAACCTAGTGCCAAGAGGCTGGCAAAATTTCAGAAGTTACACTATGCAAGACCACACCGAATGCACTGTACTGTGATGTTCCATGTACACAGGGGTGGACTGGGAACCAAAAGAGACTATGGAAATACTGTTCAAACTGGCCGCAAATTACACAATTTCAACAAGATAGGCCAGCCCACCCCTGCCCAGGATGCAAAGGCCTACTGGGAAATCTCCAGAGTTCTCTACAGGCCAGTCCACCCCTGCCCAAAGTGCAGAGGCCTAACAGGACATCTCCAGAGTTCCCTATAGGCCAGTCCACCCCTGCCCGGGGTTCAGAGGCCCACTGGGAAATCTCCATAGTTCTCCATTGGCCAGTCCACCCCTGCCCAAAGTGCAGAGGCCTAACAGGACATCTCCAGAGTTCCCTATAGGCCAGTCCACCCCTGCCCGGGGGTCAGAGGCCCACTGGGAAATCTCCATTGTTCTCCATAGGCCAGTCCACCACTGCCCAGGGTGCAAAGGCCTACCGGGAAATCTCCAGAGTTCGCTATAGGCCAGTCCGCCCTTGCCTAAAGTGCAGAGGCCTAACAGGCCATCTCCAGAGTTCCCTTTCGGCCAGTCAGCCCCTGCCCAGTGTGCAGAGGCCTAACTGGAAATCCACAGTTCCCTATAGGCCAGTCCACCCCTGCCAGGGTGCAGAGGCCCACTGGGAAATCTCCAGAGTTCCCTTTAGGCCAGGCCAGTTTTACCCCTGCCCAGGGTGCAGAGGCCCACTGGGAAATATCCAGAGTTCCCTTTAGGCCAGTCCACCCCTGCCCAGGGTGCAGAGGCCTACTTGGAAATCAACAGAGTTCCCTTTAGGCCAGCCCACTCCTGCCCAGTGTGCAGAGGCCTAACTGGAAATCCCCAGAGTTCCCTATAGGCCAGTCCACCCCTGCCAGGGTGCAGAGGCCCACTGGGAAATCTCCAGAGTTCCCTTTAGGCCAGGCCAGTTTTACCCCTGCCCAGGGTGCAGAGGCCTACTGGGAAATATCCAGAGTTCCCTTTAGGCCAGTCCACCCCTGCCCAGGGTGCAGAGGCCCACTGGGAAATATCCAGAGTTCCCTTTAGGCCAGTCCACCCCTGCCCAGGGTGCAGAGGCCTACTGGGAAATCGACAGAGTTCCCTTTAGGCCAGTCCACCCCTGCCCAGTGTGCAGAGGCCTAACAGGAAATCTCCAGATTTCCCTTTAGGCCAGTCCACGCGTGCATGCCCATCAAAAGGGCGATTCCATCTAATTCTGTGGGGTTATCTTTCACCACCGACGCACATAATTACCTCTTTGTACCTTTTATATGCCCAAATAATATGAAATGTTCATTTTGCACTATGTATTCCTATTGTTTTACATTGCAGGCGGAAAGCAGCAGGCCACTGGACTGGGTCTTCAAATCTTGTATCATAGATTTATTGGCCCTTCTGCGCCTTCCCTGTCAGGTTTGGTGAGAGGGCATTAATGGTTTGTAGGAAAGCGTTCTCCCCAGCCACCACACCGCGGGGGCGCCGCGTGGCTGGAGCTCCAGAGAGCACTCGCCTCCAAAGCCGCAGACGTGAGGGTCTGAAATCGTTTGTAGCGAATGAGCACAGCCTCAAAAGACGCCGCGCGCAGATGTTCTGCGCGCCCCAGAAAGAGCGCGACTGGTTTTCCTTTGCCTACACCTGGGGTGTTTAATGCATATTGGCTCTGATTCACAAAGATTTGCACTGGAGCAAATTAGGAGATGCCCGTCAGCATGTCATACGGCCACCTGCGCCGATTGGCACAGCCCGCAACTGGGGCCAATCCGGAGATCCGCACGCATCGTTGCTGAGGGTGGGCTTGACATTTGCAAGGGGTTGTTTTGCACAAAACCCTTCCTGCTCTCTTGCTGTTTTTAGTCTGGTTACAGGTCCCAATGTCGTGCTGGGTTTACCCATGGTGCCCAGGGATGTCATTTAGGGGTTGCCAGGGGTCGCCCCTGCGACTCCTGGGGTCTCCCTTGATACCTCTGTGGTCTCCCTTACTACACCTAAAACATTTTTTGAATTGAGGCTCCTGTGCTGTGGCTAGCAGCATGTGGCTCTTTGTTTCTGGAGTGGCTGGTTTTCTGATTGCTATAGCCAGTAAGATAGCTCAGTGGGTTGAGCGCTCACTGCTGCGATGTGTGAGTGATCTGCAGGTTGCAGGTTCGACTCCCGGCAAGGTCAACTCAGCCTTTCATCCTGCTGAGATTGATAAATGAGTACCAACACAGGTTGGGTGATATTGAATGTATATTTGTTCTCGATGAAGCGCTTAAGCGTGAGTGCTATACAATAACACATCATTATCGTTTGGCCTTGGACGTCTTCTTGCATTCACAGTGATGTGGTCAACTATATACACTGATATTAACGATACATATGGTGATCCATTCTTGTATGAAATGTGCATAACTTTACAGTGAAATAATAACCATATTTTCCATAGTGTACTTAGAAACAATGCTATGTGATGCCTCTTCCTGTTTTGTCAAGGGTTGAAAGGTCATGTTCCATCGCTTCCCGTGATGTCACTTCAGGGGTGTGTGCCAAATGACATCACTTCCGGTGATGTCATCAGGGGGGGTCAAGGGTCTCGTGATGTCACTTCCGTTACCCCTGGCATTTTGGTGAATGACTGCAGCAGAAAGAGAAGAAAAGTGGAATTAAGGAGATGGCTCTCAGAAGAGCCAGAACCCAAAGGCAACCCTCATTGGACAGTGTCCGTACTAGCGCCCATCTTTCATGTCTGTAGGATGTGGCTGTTGGGGTGCGCTGCGCAGTGGGGTGTTCACTCTCCCTTCTCCGGTGGCCTGTCAGAGCCCATGGCAGCCCCTATTCTCCCAAGTGAGCTGGCCTGGGGCTCCTGGCAATGCATGGTGGGGGTCAGGAGAAGTGACTCATTGCCCCTTTCCACTAGAGCCGGCAATGTGCCCTAAGGCTCGCGAGCTTTGTACTGCCCAGCAATCTCCACCACTCCCCAAATCAAAAGGATTTCACTCAGGGTCATGCTCGGAAAGATCTTGCCCCCCCCCCCCACTTCCTTCAGGTGAATCTCAAACCTGAACTCACAAGACCCTTAGTCCTACTCAACTTAGACTCTTACACAAAGGATCTTCCTGAGAGGCAGCAGAGCCACGAGCCAATCCTTGTAGCCAATCCTGACTCGGCCCCCAGCTCCTGATCACAAGTGCCCCAGGCTCAAAGCCTCCCTCTCTCCATTTCTCTTGGTTCCTTCTTTCTTCACCTCCTGAAAGTCCATGGGCTCCTCTTCTTCAGTTCTTTGCACCACCTCTCCCTTTACCCGCTTGTTATTTCACCGCTCCTCTTCATTTCCCCTTAGCAGATCCTCCATGGCCATCTTGTATATTCACCACTCCTCTTCATTCCCCCTTACCAGATCCTAATTCACCTCCTTGTTACTTCACCACTCCCCTTCATTTCCCTCTACAACCTGTTCCTTCACCTGCTTGTCATTTCACCACTCCTCTTCACTTCCCTCTAGCACCTCCTCCTTCATCTCCTTCTCATTTCACCACTCCTCTCCACTTCCCTCTACCACCTCCTCCTTCATCTCCTTCTCATTTCACCACTCCTCTTCACTTCCCTCTACCACCTCCTCCTTCATCGCCTTGTCATTTCACCACTCCTCTTCACTTCCCTCTACCACCTCCTCCTTCCTCTCCTTGTCATTTCACCACTCCTCTTCGCTTCCGTCTACCACCTCCTCCTTCATCTCCTTGTCATTTCACCGCTCCTCTTCACTTCCCTCTACCACCTCCTCCTTCCTCTCCTTGTCATTTCACCGCTCCTCCTCACTTCCCTCTACCACCTCCTCCTTCATCGCCTTGTCATTTCACCGCTCCTCCTCACTTCTCTCTACCACCTCCTCCTTCCTCTCCTTGTCATTTCACCACTCCTCTTCACATCCCTCTACCACCTCCTCCTTCCTCTCCTTGTCATTTCACCACTCCTCTTCACATCCCTCTACCACCTCCTCCTTCATCTCCTTGTCATTTCACCACTCCTCTTCACTTCCCTCTACCACCTCCTCCTTCCATTTCACCACTCCTCTTCACTTCCCTCTACCACCTCCTCCTTCCTCTCCTTGTCATTTCACCATTCCTCTTCACATCCCTCTACCACCTCCTCCTTCATCTCCTTGTCAGTTCACCGCTCCTCCTCACTTCCGTCTACCACCTCCTCCTTCATTTTACCATTCCTCTTCACATGCCTCTACCACCACCTCCTTCATCTCCTTGTCATTTCACCACTCCTCTTCACTTCCCTCTGCCACCTCCTCCTTCATCGCCTTGTCATTTCGCCGCTCCTCCTCACTTCCCTCTACCACCTCCTCCTTCCTCTCCTTGTCATTTCACCACTCCTCTTCACTTCCCTCTACCACCTCCTCTTTCATCGCCTTGTCATTTCACTGCTCCTCTTCACTTCCCTCTACCACCTCCTCCTTCCTCTCCTTGTCATTTCACCACTCCTCTGCACTTCCCTCTACCACCTCCTCCTTCCTCTCCTTGTCATTTCACATTCCTCTTCACATCCCTCTACCACCTCCTCCTTCATCTCCTTGCCATTTCACCACTCCTCTTCACTTCCCTCTACCACCTCCTCCTTCTTCTCCTTGTCATTTCACCACTCCTCTGCACTTCCCTCTACCACCTCCTCCTTCCTCTCCTTGTCATTTCACCATTCCTCTTCACATCCCTCTACCACCTCCTCCTTCATCTCCTTGTCATTTCACCACTCCTCCTCACTTCCGTCTACCACCTCCTCCTTCCTCTTCTTGCCATTTCACCACTCCTCTTCACTTCCCTCTACCACCTCCTCCTTCTTCTCCTTGTCATTTCACCACTCCTCTGCACTTCCCTCTACCACCTCCTCCTTCTTCTCCTTGTCATTTCACCACTCCTCTGCACTTCCCTCTACCACCTCCTCCTTCCTCTCCTTGTCATTTCACCATTCCTCTTCACATCCCTCTACCACCTCCTCCTTCATCTCCTTGTCATTTCACATTTCACCACTTCTCTGCACTTCCCTCTACCACCTCCTCCTTCCTCTCCTTGTCATTTCACCGCTCCTCCTCACTTCCCTCTACCACCTCCTCCTTCCTCTCCTTGTCATTTCACATTCCTCTTCACATCCCTCCACCACCTCCTCCTTCATCTCCTTGCCATTTCACCACTCCTCTTCACTTCCCTCTACCACCTCCTCCTTCTTCTCCTTGTCATTTCACCACTCCTCTGCACTTCCCTCTACCACCTCCTCCTTCCTCTCCTTGTCATTTCACCATTCCTCTTCACATCCCTCTACCACCTCCTCCTTCATCTCCTTGTCATTTCACCACTCCTCCTCACTTCCGTCTACCACCTCCTCCTTCCTCTCCTTGCCATTTCACCACTCCTCTTCACTTCCCTCTACCACCTCCTCCTTCCTCTCCTTGTCATTTCACCACTCCTCTTCACTTCCCTCTACCACCTCCTCCTTCATCGCCTTGTCATTTCACCGCTCCTCTTCACTTCCCTCTACCACCTCCTCCTTCATCGCCTTGTCATTTCACCGCTCCTCCGCACTTCCCTCTACCACCTCCTCCTTCCTCTCCTTGTCATTTCACCACTCCTCTTCACTTCCCTCTACCACCTCCTCCTTCATCGCCTTGTCATTTCACCGCTCCTCCTCACTTCCCTCTACCACCTCCTCCTTCCTCTCCTTGTCATTTCACCATTCCTCTTCACATCCCTCTACCACCTCCTCCTTCATCTCCCTGTCATTTCACCACTCCTCCTCACTTCCGTCTACCACCTCCTCCTTCCTCTCCTTGTCATTTCGCCACTCCTCTTCACTTCCCTCTACCACCTCCTCCTTCATCGCCTTGTCATTTCACCGCTCCTCCTCACTTCCCTCTACCACCTCCTCCTTCCTCTCCTTGTCATTTCACCACTCCTCTTCACTTCCCTCTACCACCTCCTCCTTCGTCGCCTTATCATTTCACCGCCTCCCCCTTCTTCTTCCTCACGTTTCTCCTCTTCTGCATCCCTTTCATCACTCTTCTGCCTGCTCATTATCTCGTTCCCCATCTCCTTCGTTGTTTTCCTAATCCACCTCTGTGTTCTCTCGCTCTAGCCGCCTGCTATCCTTCCTGCCCTGTCACCCCTTTGGACCAGTCTCATGCACCAGTCAGTGTAGTCCAGTATCTCTTCCACTCTCTTCACCCCTCTGAGCACCGTCCTCCTTCTAAGCCTCTGGGTCTTTCTTCTCCAGCCTGCTGGCTGTCCTAATTCCCCGCCTCCTGGATTGGTCTCTCCTAAATGGGCCTCCCCTGCATCCTCCCGACTCCATCAGACCTCAGCCCTCGTCTCGTTCATCTCTCCAGCCAATCCCAAAGCATCTCTTCCTCGTATTGCCACCACCACCAGGCCTTTGGCACAGGCATTGATTTCCACAGGGCTTTAACCGAACTTTCCAGCCTCTCTCTGGGGCAAGGGTACCGGCCCAAAATAGCGGCAAGAAAATGCTGAATGCGCATTTACTACGCATTCGGCCCTCTTTGTCGCTGTAATGGGAGTGGGGGTTGCGGGAGTGTCCCCCGCTCCTCTTGGTCGCTGTAATGGGAGTCAGGGGTTGCAGGGGTGTTCCCCGCTTCCATTAGATGGTAGCAGGGGACAATAAAGAAAAACATAAAACAGAAATTGAAAAAAGACCCTGCAGCAGCATTTCAGAAGTTCAGACCCACGTTATTGGGAGAGAACTGACGCGGCATCGATAGAGGAGAACCAGCGGCACACACAGAAGCGTGCAGCTGAAAAAGTAAGTGGGTAGGGGGATGCAGGGCACAAGTGGGCTATGTGATCACTACGACGTGTCGCAATGGAAGTCAGCATTTTGTTGGTGGACCTTATGGGCGGCGCAGTGATCATATTGATCCAACGCAGGTGTGTATCTTCAGGCAGCTGATGTAGAGACTGACTGGCAGGCTCCACCTGTGAGAATGACTTCCAGATCCGACGTGGGGCTCGGGGGCAAGCTTTCCCCTCCCTCTGGCCTTCAGGGTGAATTCCAGTAGCCGGTCTGGCCTGACTCTATCGGAGTGGAGGCCTTGTGAAATCACTGAATGACTGCCTCGCAAGCTTCCTGCCCTAGATCAGCTCCTCAATTTCTCTCTCTATGGTTAATGTGGGATACCTACACCCGCACAAGGCAAGACAATGGTTCCTGTTACGCGCTACAGCCGCTCCTCGATTCCCTTAAAGGGGCAGGAATGTCCATGCAGGCAATTTGTGGAGTGGTAAGAGTTGGCAGGGAATCGTTCCCACGCCATGCCTGGGACCAGCGTCACCAGGCTTGCAGTGGCACAAGGCACCCCTAGTGACCCCACAGCCCACACGCAAGATCAGTCAGGGGTCTACATCACGCTTTCCATCAGAAGAGATGAGTGTGGAGGATGGATAAGATGCTCTCTAATCAAGTATTAAAATAACATGATGGCAGAGTAGACCGTACATATCCCAAAAATATAGCAGGCACTAAATTAAGTTCTGAAAAATAACAGCATCGGGATGAAGGAATCTATAGAATAATTAACAACATACTAAAACGGACGAGGAGCCACTCCCGAAGAAGTCGTCCCGCTATAATCCCGATCCCGTGCTTAGAAACCAATCTCAGGTATTAAGCGCATTATAAAAGAACAAATATAATTATAAGATGTCAGGATCGGCAGCACGACCATTACCACATCCAGCAGAACTCTGGGGACTTCGGGCCTGTTTCTACAGCAATACTATCACTTATAAAATACTAATCTAATACTGATATAATACTAATCTAATACTAATCTAATACTGATATAATACTAATCTAACACTGATGTAATACTAATCTAACACTGATAGAATCCTAATGTAATACCAATCTAACACTAATCTAATACTGATCTAATACTAATCTAATACTGATATAATATTAATCTAATACTAATCTAATACTGATATAATACTAAACTAATACTAATTTAATACTAATCTAAACACTGTTATAATACTAATCTAACACTGATTTTGTACTAATATAATACTAAACCAGTACTAATCTAATTCTAATCTAATACTAATCTAACAATAATCGACTACTGATATAATACTGATTTTATACTGATATAATACTGAACTAATACTAATCTAACACTACTCTGCTAGACAAGGAAAATGTCATGCTAGCAGGTATTCCAGAAAAGCAGCTCTCACGTCTACAAACTGTACAAAAGGTGACGGTCGGACTAATTCATCTGTGGGTGCGATGTCTCGCCGTCCATAACCAGTACAAGAGGGACCCTGCAATAACTCAGACAGAAAAGAGCCAAGTTAACATTACTTTATTAATGCACAAGCATTCGCGAATGGGCAGCAAGTTCAAACGTCTCGCAAAGCAAGTCGTCAAAGTGCCGCGCTTTGCCCTGCACATCGTGGTCCTTTTATACCCATCTGTTTTACATTGTCATACATTGCTGCACATAGATTATGTCCACCACAAGGCGGTTCCTCCCAGTCATGACTTTGCATCAATGGTCAACAGTTCAACATCTGCTATTGTGGTTTCCTGTTATCTGTTATTCGCTCTCTCTCGTGCCCTTCTGTGTCCTTATCTCTGTGCACGAGGCTGTGCTTACTCATTCCTTCCCCACCCGTAATCTGCAGATAGTTTTAGCAGGCTCAACATGCTTCGACATACAGTGACCAAACACAATTCTTCTGTTAAAACAAGTTCTTGCCAGGTCAGCAGGTCTTAAATGTCGCTGTATAAAGAGAAGGCCTCTTATTTTAACAAAGGGTACATTCTTTTAACACATATGGTGATTAGTACAAACTCCAAGTGTGAGCACAACATTACATATGTATGCGTACCTTCAATCCACCCTTTGCTCACACTTGAGCATCAATCTAAACAGTCCTAGCATAAGCAGATGGCAGGAAAGCAACATCATCACATACTGTATGTACCATAATCTTCTCCAGGCCTCCCATGTCAAAAAATTCCTGTTGTACATGGCTTTTATCCATTGGATTTAGGCGCGTTATGCTGGAAGAACACATGGAAACACAGCACGACACACATACCGGGAAACATTGGATGCAGAGACAAATTCCTACAACTATTGCCGCTAGAACCAGTATAGGCGTAAGAAGTTGCCATCCAATTTCTTTCAGGAGCTTCATCCACCAGCTATCTCCTTGTGATGGTGATAGGGGGAGGAGGTTCTCTTACTATCTGTACCATAGCAGGTGCAAGCCCGATTCCCTCAGTTTTGATTTTATAGCGTATCTTTTCCTTTAGAAGGGTTTTGTTCTCTCCTCTAACATAACAAGCGGTATTCGGTATCATGTATTGCTGTGCTGACACTATTCTCATGTAAATTAATGTACACCCGGCATCCTCAGTAACTGGCGATGCGTACACTGGGATGCCTTCACTGCTATGTCGGGGCATGTGGGTGCAGATCCAGCAATCAGTTTTATTCACTACCCCATATGTTGTGTTTATTATCTTCACATATTCATTTTTAGCATAGTCTTCCGGGTCGTGTTGGTCATAGGCATCTCGATTCCTGCTCTTGACCCAATCTGTTCTCCCTGTTTCATTTGACTCGGGCAACAGGTTCTTTAATTCATATCTAGATGGATGTTCCAGATACCAGAATATTATGGCAAATGCTATTAGTACTACTATCGTGCATACAGAAAACAAAATTTTGCCTCTTGTGGTACAAACTGGTATTTTCCTCTTACCTTCTGTGTTTGAGGAGCATACACTTATCCGTTCAGGGACTAAACCAGCATACACGGGTGTAGACATAGTTCAGTATATGGCTCAGTATACAGCGTATATCAGTTGCAACCTAGCGATATAGCAATATCCCCTATTTAAAGCACCAGTGTCCTTATTACTCTAATAGTGGTAGGTCTCACTGAAAACCTTCATCCGATCTGTCCCACGTCTCGTAGTGCCTGTCCCAGGAGGGGAACGCCGAAGGCCCTTCAGGCTACAAGCCCGTCGTCTTCAGTAAGGCACAATTCTGCTAAAACCAACAAGAGAGTCCAAATGTTCATCTCCCTAATGATCAAAGTTCAAAACAGTGTCCTTACACGTTGCTTGGCACATACACGTCACGGGATCGGAGGCGATGGGCACACCTGTCACTGGCATCTGGCAGTACACTTGCAACCTGCGGTTTGTCGGTTCCCTTTTCTGGAGGAATCAATAGTGGCAGCGTCTTCTTGACGTGATTCACGTGGTACCAGTGCGGTTTGCCATCAACTTTTACCGCAGTTTGTGTTGCGAGGAGAACCTGAAACGGGCCCCTCCATCTGGGTTGCAGTCCGCTGGTGCGATCGAAGGCTTTTATAACAACCCAGTCACCGGGCTGCACGTCGTGACCTTCTCCTATCAGAGGAGATGGAGCTACTGCGTTCACCTGTGCATTAATAGAAATCAGTCTATTAGTTAACCCAATACAGTACTGTTGTAATGCAGGCCATGCTTGCTCAGACAATCTCTTAGGTGATATGGGGGTCCCAATACTTGGTGGGCGCCCCATAACAATTTCGAAAGGAGATAAACCATGTGTACGCTTAGGCATAGTACGCATACTCAATAATGCAATAGACAATGCATCCGGCCATTTCAGTCAAGGGCATCCAGTGTTTCAATATGCATTGTGCTGTGGAGGTGGCACTATTGTCCCGCAGGGGATATGCTTCCACCCATCCTGAGAACCCACATTTCATCACCAAACAGTAGGAATGTTTATTTACAGGCTCCAGCTGTATAAAGTCCATATACACCACCTCAAAAGGGCAGGTGGGTAACTTACTGTGGCCCGCCGGGGCCGGTACACCTTTCCCCACATTATATAAAACACATATTTCACATTGTTTTGCCCATTGGCGACAATACATTCCCAATCTTTTGTTGTACCACACAGTACTTAAAACTTCTTCCATAGTTCTTGCGTTAACGTGGGTTGGACCATGAGCCACGCTCACTATCACAGGTAAGTATGCGTCAGGTAGTACCCAGGTGTTCGTTTTGGTATGTGCCCATAGCCCATCTACCGTCTCCTCATATTGATCATCCTTGTGCCAAGATAGTCTTTCTTCAATGGTTGCATCTGCTTGGATTTCCTTTACGCGCTCCTTCGTCCCTTCCATAGTCACATCCCTCCCCACTATGAGCTGTCGGGCTTCCCACCGAGTGTCCCTTGTGGCAGCTAGTTTAGCCATCTGGTCAGCCAAAGAATTTCCCTGCGTGACATAATCCAGTGTTTTTTTATGCGCTGAGCACTTCACTACGGCCACCATTTTGGGCAGCGTAAGGGCTTGCAATAATTCAGCAATCAATCGGGCATGTTTAATAGTATCACCTTGGGAGGTTAAAAACCCACGCTCTCCCCAGAGTTTACCAAAACTGGAAACCACCCCATGAGCGTAGGCTGAATCAGTATAAATTGTCACTTTCATACCGCTGCTTAACACTAATGCTCTCGTTAGCGCAATTAATTCTGCTGCCTGGGCCGATTTTTCACACACTTTCCCACTCTCAATCAACCGTTCCCCTGTAGTTACTGCATACCCTGCTGTTGTCTCCCCATTTGGCAGTTTGAAACAGGAACCATCACAGAATAATATACCCTCATTATCAACCAGCGGGGTGTCTTGCAGGTCTGCTCTACCCTTAGTGTGTTCTTCCATTTGAATCACACAATCATGCCTAATGTCATCAGGTGAGGTGGGCAAAGGAAGCAGTGTCGCTGGATTCAAAGTGTTACACCGTTCAATTTTTACATTACTGGCAAACAGGATCATCTCATACTGTGTGAGTCTAGCTGTAGTCAAATGCTGTGTATGCACTCTATTCAGAAGAACATCTACCGTATGTGGAACTTTTACTGTTACTTCACTCCCTAGGATGAAACCTGCACTTTGTTTTAGGGCTGTCGCTGCTGCAACTACTGCTCTCATGCATGGGGGTAGGCCTCGAGCTACTGAGTCCAGAGTGCTAGAAAAATATGCACATGGTCTCTGTTTACCCCCTTGTTCCTGTGTCAAGACTGACACAGCGCAACCTTCCTGTTCATCAACAAAAAGGCAAAATCTCTTAGTATAATCAGGTGTGCCTGTTTCCAGCTCCCGTGTCTACCAGACATCTCAAGTTTCGGTGGGGGCCGATCCTAATAGAGGCATAAGGCCCCCTTTGGTCTATAGGAACCTGCACCACTCCCGCTATCTCATTCCGGCATCCTCAGGACATATCGCTTGTGTTATCCTGAAAATCAACGTTATAGTATACCCCTTCTCCACATTCTTCACCCTGGCATACACCTTGTACTTGTGTCGTTTGTTGTGGCTGATACAGTAGATTGGGGGGAGGCGGGGCCGGCCAGGGAACATCCCCTCTTGCTTGTCCGTCAAAGGCATTGGGTTGAGGGGGTTTAAACATTCTATTGTCTTGGTTGCCGTACCCACCAGTCCTATTTCCTGGGGCAAATGTTGTCTGTGAAGGGGGCCGTACGCCCCTTCCTCTCCCACCACTCTGGGGACACTGGGATTTCCAGTGTCCGGGTCTCTTGCAGAAGGCACATACATCTTGGGGTAGCCCATCACTCCTCCCATATAGCGCACCTCCTTGCACTGTACCTCTTCCTGTCCCTTGGCCCCCTATCATGTTGCTGCTATAGCCCTGTGACGGGCCGTTATAATTGTAGTTATACCTGCCTTGGGCCCTTGATGCAACTGTTGCATCAACACTTTGGTTTTTAAATCCTTCTCTTGTCGTGCCTTTTGTTGTCCCTTCACTCTTTCCCCTCTTTCGTAATACCTAGCCATTTCGAGGAGATCCCGGGGGTTCCTAGTCATCCATGTACTTTCTGCCCTCCTAATGTTCTCCTGAATTGGCCCGTGGAGCCCCTCTACAAAGTTTGTGGCAAAGTACCGTTGGCCCGTTTCAGACCCTATCTCTAGCCCACTGTGCGCTTTGAATGCTGCTTCATAACGCAGAAAGTACTGTGCTACCTCCTCACTTGCACCCTGTATCACAGCGGACAGTTTCTCCACATTCACATCAAATGGGGGTAACACCTTTTCTAGAGCCCTCAGGACTGCCATGCCATGCCCCCTTAGGGGTTCAGGATATTCCTCATGCAGTTTTCTATTTTTGCTCGCATCCATTACATCTTTCCATTTTATTGTTTCATTGTCTTTGGCACGAAAGGGGGTCCATATTTCTTCTGGGACAATGGCTAACAATATGTTATCTACATCCTCTACGGTAAATAACCCTGGTCTGAATAACTTTCCTACTTCTTTGTAGAATCCTGCCGGGTCTATACGGGGGTCGGGGATGGACTTGGTGATATGCATTAATTCAATTCGGGATAAAGGGACATACACATAGGTGCGCATCATGTTACCAGTGGCTGCCTCTATGGTGGGTTGGCACTCTCTCATTGGCATTAATAGTAACTTTTCCATGTCTGTTTGTTCACTTACAAGGGCCTGCGCTGGTGGCGAAACAGAGGATTGATGACTAAGAGCTTTCTCTTTTATTTTTTTATAATCTTTTAATAGTTTCTCCACCTTAGCCATCCTCCATTCTTCCGCCCCTGAATCATCCACTCTTATATTAGGTAGCAGTTTCTTATCCAATTCCGTCCTAATCCTATTCCACTGGGACACATATCTAGGCTCCTTTTCCTCTTCTATATCATCCACCCTAATAAGAAGATATTTAATTACGTTTACTTGTATAGGCCAGCCAAGGCCCTCCATCAGACTCACCAGGGTGGACATGGACTGCGAGTGTATGGATGCTATCATACGATTAGCTACGTTTTGGCCCGCCTGGTCTGCATCTTTGAGTTTAGCTTCTCTTTCCTTCACCTCTCTTTCCCATGCCCTCTTTTCCTTCTCCCATTCAACACCGCCCCTTATGACTTCCGCTATTATGTCGGACATACATCCCCATAACTGAACACTGGACGCAGTCACTGGTAGTAACGCGACAGCGTCCTGATATGCTGAGGGCAGATCCGCAGTACTCTGTCCTCTCAATTTACAGTTACCCTCATAAAAGGTATATAGTTTAGTGGCCACTGTCCTAAATTCCAAAGGTGTCAAACACCCCAATTGGTCCCGTAGGCTGTCATTGAGGGGTGTGCCATACAGCCCGGTCATAAGGATTTGCAAGTCTCCATCTCTATCCTTTTCTACAGTAGTCGTTCTCCTATGGTCTATCAACCTATCTGGGTCCCCATACTTCATTGGGAATTCCACCCTTTCACCCTCACTGTCTGCCGGTGGAGCTGTAGCTCCTGGAAACAATAATTCAGTCGTTGTTTGTTCTGCTTCTAGCCCTATCACATCTTCATATCGAGGCACCGGCACGGCAGGATACATACCCCCACTGTTCTTAATCATCATATGTCTATCCAACTGATCTAGCCTCTCACCCTTCTCTTTTATCTCTAGATCATGTAATTTTTGATTTACCGTTCTCTTCTGCTCCTTTGCTTTTTGTTTATTCTGAGCATTGCGCCTGCGCATTGCTTCTACCCTCCATAGTCGTATAGCCTCAAACTGTGCGGGTCTAACCCGTCTTTTTACTAATTCTATTTCTACTTTGGATATGCGGTCCACATCAAAGGACCCGGTGTCTGGCCATTTATGCTCAATCAAATCTTTTGTGTATTCGGACCATTCTTTTAAGAACAATGTTGAATTCAATCCATGTTTAATCAACATATCAAATGCAGGGGTTCCTTCAAGAGGGGCATAGTGTCTCTTGCCTATACCACTCTTGCTGGAAGCCGCTTGACCCATTTTGTTGGTATACCGCAATTGCCTAAAACACTCACCTTTCCCAAATATGCACCTATTGGTTAACAATAATAATACATCCTCCTGGCGTATCTAACATATCATATCATCATTTCAACATTACTTCTTCATAGACGGACTTACCACCGTCCTCTTCACAAACCCTGAATCATTATTTCCTTATTCCATCATGCATCCGTCCATACCACTTATCTTAAGGGTCCCGCCAGAGTGTTCCGGACCCGAAGGGCGACAGCCTGCTGTTCCACCGCCAACGGAGCCGGAAAAACAAGGATGACGCGTTGGTTGCAATCAAAGGTGCGGATTCAGTTGTTGGGGCCCCGTGATCAATTCCTTCTCCGGTTCCGCCGCGGCGTTCCTCACCCAGTGACGGACTGTCGCTCCTTCGCATCCCACTTCTGACACCAAAATTGTGGGTGCGATGTCTCGCCGTCCATAACCAGTACAAGAGGGACCCTGCAATAACTCAGACAGAAAAGAGCCAAGTTAACATTACTTTATTAATGCACAAGCATTCGCGAATGGGCAGCAAGTTCAAACGTCTCGCAAAGCAAGTCGTCAAAGTGCCGCGCTTTGCCCTGCACATCGTGGTCCTTTTATACCCATCTGTTTTACATTGTCATACATTGCTGCACATAGATTATGTCCACCACAAGGCGGTTCCTCCCAGTCATGACTTTGCATCAATGGTCAACAGTTCAACATCTGCTATTGTGGTTTCCTGTTATCTGTTATTCGCTCTCTCTCGTGCCCTTCTGTGTCCTTATCTCTGTGCACGAGGCTGTGCTTACTCATTCCTTCCCCACCCGTAATCTGCAGATAGTTTTAGCAGGCTCAACATGCTTCGACATACAGTGACCAAACACAATTCTTCTGTTAAAACAAGTTCTTGCCAGGTCAGCAGGTCTTAAATGTCGCTGTATAAAGAGAAGGCCTCTTATTTTAACAAAGGGTACATTCTTTTAACACATATGGTGATTAGTACAAACTCCAAGTGTGAGCACAACATTACATATGTATGCGTACCTTCACATCGAGAACCCAAATACGCTCGTATCTCACAGTTCCGGGTCGGGCAGAGAATCCTGCTTAAGGTTCTTTGCCTGGTCTTTAAATGTATCAATGGTTTAACGCCAGCGTACTTAGCTGCAAAGATACATTTCTATCATCGACGCGACCAACCTTTGCTTGTTGTACCTGTGCCCATTATATTCATAGAGGAGGTAGGCTGTTCTCAGTTGTGGGTCCACACCTCTGGAATTCATTGCCTAAACATCTGAGAACCGCTGGCTCCTTACCACTCTTCTGGAAGACTCTGAAAACTTATCTCTTTCAATAATTTTGGTCTTTCTTTTTCATATGGTTGCAGCACTTCACCTGTGTATAAGCACTTTATGAATAAACCATTACAATTATTGTCCATTAAATGTAACATCTGCGCCCAGGCACAGTTTAATCTGCTTGGCTGTTCTGCCCCCGAATTGTGCGCATTACAACAAAAATAAAATACTGTTAGGGGCAATTACCACTACCACCAGCAGTATCCCTGAAAATGCACACAGTTCCAAGCCTACCGCTGTACATGTGGTAATTACCACTACCGCCAGCAGTATCAAATTGAGGGTCAAAATGGATAATGGAAGTGGTTACTGTACTCTTTAAGGTCCAAATGGTAAAACCTGCTCCTTTTTTTTCGCATTACATGGAAAGGGGGGGGGAGTGGGCTTCAGAGATGCCCACTTTTTTGTCCCTTTGAATTAATTTATTTATTTACAGATTTATAAGGCACGGCAGCCCGCAGGCATCAGTGCGTCAACATAAAGACAAAAGGACAACAAAAATTAAACGGGTCAAACAAGTATTTAAGTATGAAGACAAGTCCGTAGACGAATGCCCACAGAGAAAAAGTTGTGCCCGTGTACTGAAGAGAAGTGCTTGCACTTCCCATCTATATACTGACGCAAAGTGATTGCACTTCCCATCTATACACTGATGCAAAGTGCTTGCACTTCCCATCTATATACTGAGGCGAAGTGCTTGCACTTCCCATCTATATACTGAGGCGAAGTGCTTGCACTTCTCATCTATATACTGACGCAAAGTGATTGCACTTCCCATCTATACACTGATGCGAAGTGCTTGCACTTCCCATCTATATACTGAGGCGAAGTGCTTGCACTTCCCATCTATATACTGATGCGAAGTGCTTGCACTTCCCATCTATACACTGAGGCAAAGTACTTGCACTTCCCATCTATATACTGAGGCAAAGTGCTTGCACTACCCATCTATAAAGTTGTAAAGCTTAACCAAATCTTTTAGCAACAGTCTGTAAATGTTACCTCTACTTCTGGGGGGAGGTAAACATTGGCTGATTTTGATCTCATAACAGGATGGCCGCTAGCATCCCCTGCATTGACCTCAGGGGTAATGCCCCTAACTTGTAATAGGAGGGAGGTAAGGCTGGCACCCTTTGGCAAATACCACCAGTTGTACCATTGGCTGTAAATCGTCAAACACAAATTATGCGCCGACAAGAAAAGACACAAGACACCCAAGAAAATGGAAGAAAGCATGATCTTATTCCAGAAGGTTCTTTTCTTCACCCACAGACAATATGAAATACAGAATTGTTATACTTGAAGCTAAACTAGAAAAATATTGCTATGAATTCCTGCTCGTAGGCTCTATAAAGCTGTTTTTTTTTCAGAAAAAAAATACAAAACAACAATTTTCAGACAAACAGTACTGTTGCTATATATACACACATAAGTTGAAAGGTCCAAATACGAAGACTTGCGACACGGTGAATTAGGGCGTGTATGGCCCAGATATTACCCACATTCTATCGGCACGTCACCCGCGCTCGATTAAAAGGTATGTATCATTTGTACAATGTTCGTTATGTTTTGTCTTCATAGACACGGCGGCCTCACATTTTTCCCAACACAGCCTGCTTTTGTGCATTTTAATATTAATCTCAGAGAAAAAATCTAATTGAAAGGGAAATTAAAAAAACAAATGTACAAGAAACTCAATCATCAAAGTATTTAGAAAACTACAGTCTGATTTTAGAAGTGTCAACTGGGCCATAAGGGGGCGCACTTGTGCTGGGGCTGATAGCTTTTCTTTTTTGGGCCTGGAAGTCCCAGCATGAAAAGTCCCGTTGACTAGAAAGCCAGGACTAGATAAAAACGTTCCCGAGGACAGGCGGCCAGTCGACGATTCTGTCGAATGCTCGACCAATCAGCGGGGAAGATTTGCACACATGTTAGATGCACCTCAGTGCATAACAATAATAACATTCAAATTCACCAGAAAGAATCCCATTTTATTGTTGTTCTTGTTTCTGGAAGAGAGGCTTCCTCATTTTCCACTAGGGCGTATCCAAACACCGGTCGGCGGCAGGGATCAGCCATATTGGATTCAGGCGAACCAGAAAAAAGCAACTCCTCTATTACCATCCTATCCTGATCTTGTAGAATTTTATTTGTATTCTTTAATAGGCATGGTAGGCTGTTATCTTTTATCTTGCCCACAAACCTAGCCGAGAGCTTCAGCCCCAAAGCCAATCAACTACCAACAAAGTCCCGCGTGATCCAACACCATATCTCCAGGGACACATTTTTGATACTAATGTGATATGATAGTTTATTTATAACGCGCTTAATACCCCTAGCGGTTTCTAAGCACGGGCCCGGGGATCTTACTTCCAAGGCGAGCACGTTGCCGCTGAGCTGCTCGCCATATAACCCAAGGAGGAAGGGAAACCATGCATGGAGCAGCTCTACCCTGTGAGATCTTCCTCGTCAATGTACTTTAAAAAGTAGGTTAGAGTTAGAACAGCAGATAAAGGAAGTCCAAACATGTCCTCAATAAGTCAACAGGACATCACTCGATTGAGGTTGTGCCACTATCCGCTATTAGTCCAACAATGGTATCACGCAAGTATTTGGACTGCTGTGGAAATTGAACCAGCTTATCGCAAACAGAAGAGTAGGTTAGAGGGCCAGCCTACTAAGAAAAGCACAAACAACCAAAAATTGGGGCATACCGGTACGGAGGTGAAAGCTACAAAGGCGTCAATGGTAATCACCAAGCGAAGTCCGCCGTGGTTTCTGAATGGCGCACCAAGGGCTTTTCAAACCCCAACGGCAGCTGGGGCAAAGCAAGATGCGTGCAGATGGGCCTCCATTTGTGCGAGCACAAAGCTCAAAAGCACTTTCTGCATCGGCTCAATATGTAGATGTGTAGACAATGGAGCCATGTGAGCCCACAGCAAAATGCCTCCACTTTCAGGTCAGCGTGATGCCTCTTCATGGTGCACTGCCACTCATTTGAAGTACGTAAACCTCACAAAACCGACTAGATACCTGAACATATGAAAATGGCTTGGTGCACAACGGTCAACGCAATAAATGTGGTTGGCCCCAGTCAATCTAGCCACAGCGAGCAGACATGGGCTTACTGAGGGCCATAATCAGTTGCCACTCTCCTCCTCCGCCTGCGAATCGCCGAAACATGTGATGCAAAAACAAACACCTACATGTACATTCTCGCATTCGCAAATAAGCACCTCTAAAATTGAGGTCAAGAGAGGCTCTTTTCTTTTTAATCATTAATGTGAATTTGATATCCTTTTGCAATGAATTTGCTATATACGTAGGACAACTTTAGTGGCAAATGATTAGTATATCGTACAAAGTAAAAAATTGAGATGTGCTTGTTCAACAATAAAGGCTCTACCCAACTTCAACTATCCATACATCACAGTGCGAGAATATAAGCTTGTAATTTCAGAACCTAAAATGCCTGCCGCGGGCATTAACGTAAACCCAGTGGAAGCATACATCCTTTGGGCAGCTCCCAAAACTACCCAATGAGCTAGAGCTAGCAAAAATCTCACCACTAAAAACCGAGTATTAAACCGCTGAGGTTTCACGGGAACTTGTAAATGGATATTTCATTTGGGCCTCAACAGCAATACCAATGAAGCTATGTACAGCAGGGATTTCCATCGGGAACGCCACAAATGAAACAAAGAGCTGATCCTTAGTTCCCCCATCTTCCTAAGTGATCGCTAACTAAACCTCGTTTAAACACAGATCGCTTCTCTACGTTGTGTCAGAACGCCGGCCTTTCCAACGTTTGCGAGGAGTTCACAATTCTGCAGCGCAATGAGGAACCGCTAGTCTTCATTTCCAGCCGTTCTGCTCTTCATATCGTCTGTAATATCTTCTGTTTCTTGAGCCGAAGGTGGCCAGGCTTCTGAAAAAAATAAAAGAATAATGTTTTCTCAATGTAGGACAAATAGTAATTTCTTTTAATGCACTATTAATATCAATGAACAATATTTATAAAAGGAAACACGAACTTGTTCATAAAATAAACATGATCATCGTCCCATCAACCACATATATCACAAATACTTTGAAGTTTCTGATATAGGCTAAAGTCTAATGGATGGCCATAGGAAAATTCTATGAAAGCAACAAATCAGAATTCTTTGGAACACCCCAATTCAAAACCTCTCGATCACCGAACAAGGTAATAGCATTTTTGGTTGTGAACGTTTAATACACAGTGAGTTGGCACATACATTCCTTTGAACTTATTTTGTGAGCAGTTTTTTATAAACATAGTATTAAATATGTGCTATTTCAACACACTTATTACAGGAACACTATGGAACCAGACGATAGCCCTACTCGGGATCTACTCGCCAACGACACTGCTCACCACCCTGCTACAGGACATTACACCTCTGATCTCGGGAGATAACTCAGACCTACTGATAATTGGGGGTGACTTCAACGAAGTCATGGAGGTGGGGATGGACCGCTCACACTTAAGAGGAAGAAACCCCACTGTCCGAACCAAACTACCAGCGTTCACCACAGCGATGGGACTGCGGGATGTGTGGCGTGACCTACACCCAGACACGAGGGAATACTCCTACCACTCAGGGGTACACGCCTCTTTATCGCGATTAGATTACTTCTTTCTGCCTGGGCCAGAGATTCACTGGGCCACAAAGGCAACTCTACTGCCGCGCTGCATATCAGATCACTCCCCCCTGCTAATCGAGCTCAACATGGCTAGACCACGTCCGCCCCCCTCCTGGCGCTTAAATAACTACTATCTAGGCCTCCCAGATTTTCTGGAGCAAATACAACAAACAACAAAAACTTACTTTGAGTTAAACACAGGATCGGTGGATGATCCGGGGATCCTGTGGGAGTCATTCAAACCGGTGCTGAGGGGTGAGATTTTGTCATGGTCTGCTGCACACCGAAAGAAACACCAACAGAAATGAGTAGAAGCTGAAGAGCAAGTGCCCCAGGCTGAACTAAACCACCTGGCACTAGACCAACCGGAAACAAATCGAGTACTAACACTTGCCCAAAAACGCTTGCAGAACGTTGCGCTAGACAATGCTAGGCAGGCACATATGACGATGAGAGCCAGAATATACGAGACCGGTGATAAAGCCGGCAAAATGCTGGCATGGTTAGAAAAACGCGAAATAGGGAGCGGCCAGGTCAGAGCGATAAGATCAGAAGGAGCTGAACCCTTACTGACCGACTGCGACATAACCGAGGATTTCGCAGCTTACTATACAGAGCTCTACAGGTCACCCACATCGCCTATCATTAGATCGGTACTAAACGACATAACCCTCCCCACTCTAAACGCTGAACAGCAGGCTCTACTTGAGAAAGATATCAAAGAGGAGGAACCGATAGTGGCCATGTCGGAACTCCAAACGGGAAAGACACCAGGGCCAAACTGCTTCCCGATTGAGACGTGGCGTAAACTTGGTACGAATGAAATTGCCTCCCACTTACTGCAAATGTTCCTATAGTCCAAGGAGAGAGGACGCCTACCGGCAGACCTCCGGAAAGCCACGTTAATAGTGATTCCCAAAGCAGACAAACCGCCAGACCTCTGTAGTTCATGTCGACCAATTTCACTTATCAATAGTGAGACCAAAATACTAGCAAAAGTACTGGCCAACCGCTTACAAAAGGTCATCACAACATTAATTCACCCCGACCAGTGCGGATTTATGCCGAAACGGTCGACCCGCATGAAGATTCATAGGGTGCATACTGTAATAGAGAATGCGCCCACCACCCGAGGCCCCCTGGCTGTACTGGCGATTGACTTTGAAAAGGCTTTCGACTCGGTGTACTGGGAGGCAATTTGGGAAATAATGCGTCGGATGGGGTTTGGTCCCCAGTTTCCGAGCTGGGTGCAACTCTTATATGAATCTCCCGAGGCACAAATGAGAGTGAATGGGTGGCCATCGCAAACCTTTAAGCTTGGAAAGGGAACCAGACAGGGGTGCCCACTATCCGCCATGATATTTGCCCTGGCTGTGGAACCGTTAGCAGAGGCATTGAGAATGTCACCGGCCTGGTGTGGTATTCAGTGGGAAGACGGGCGAGAGGATAGTCCCCTGTACGCGGATGACTTGCTTCTTTACTTAAAAGACCCACACCACGCATGCTCCACGATTGTAGACATACTAGACAGCTATGGTACTTTCAGCGGGCTAAGAGTAAACTGTCCCAAATCAATACTGTTCCCAATAGGCACCACAACTTTTATACCGCCAGCCTACTGTTCCTTTCGATAGAAACTAAGCAGTTTAAATACCTTGGCATACAAATTACTAACGACTTAAGCAAATATGTGACCAATAATCTCCACCCGATAACAACCAGATTCACAGAAGATGCCGGGCACTGGGTCTCTCTACCATTGACCCTACTAGGAAGGGCAGCATTATTCAAAATGATGGCTCTTCCACGCTTCGTATACATACTACAAAACGCCCCACTACACATCCCAGCGAAAGAATTCAAAAAGATAGACGACGCACTAAGGAAACTCCTCTGGAACAACGGACATCAACGTATTGTGCTGGGCACTCTGCAGCGCTCCATTTGGGAGGGAGGGATAGGGCTCCCCCGCCTACAGTCCTACTATTGGGCTAGCCAAATGGCAGTGGTCAATGACTTACTGCACAGGGACATCACATTGCCACACAATAGACTGGGGAGCGCCAGAGGACGCGCTAGACCTCAAACTGAACTCCTTTACAAAGCGATTCGTAACTCAACCCCACAGTCTATGCTATCACACATTGCCCGAGTATGGAAAGACACACACAAGTTCCTGGGATGGGAAGGAAAAATCACCCCACTACAACCACTGTGGAACAACAGGAATCTACCTGAGGTAAACAAGCTTCCGAGATGGCGTACATGGTTACAATATGATATCAGCACAGTGGGCGATATCGTAGAGGAGGCAGACTGGTATCCATTGAAACCCAAGAAGCCAGATTTCACCTCCCGGGCACTGAACGGTTCCAATATGCGCAGATGCAGCATGCCCTACAAGCCCACCTCCCGGCACTTGAAGACATGGCCGAAAGCACTCCCCTCGAAAGAAACATAGTTGAGGCAAACATTGAGACTAAAGTCAGGTCCACCATGTATAATGTAATCACTTCCTTTGCCACCACCGAACTAACCACCCTGAAGGGCAAATGGGAAAGAGACATAGGACTTATACAACCGGAGGACTGGGTGGGGGCCCTCATGTACCCCCGGGAGGTGGCCATTTCGGCCAGACTTAGACTTATCCAGCTTAAAATACTGCACAGGATTTACTACCCAAGGGTGGCATTATATTGCTGGGGGAAAACAACTGACCCACACTGTCTTCGGTGCAAGAGGGAGGAGGGAGTCTTCTTCCACATACTGTGGGACTGCAACCATATACAACAGTACTGGCGAAAATGTTGCGATGAACTCTCACCGGTACTGGGGAGAACGATACACAGAGACCCGAAGCTACTCCTGCTCGGGATGGAGGAGGAGGGAGAAGCATCCAAATACGAGAAGTTGTTCCTATCGACGACCTCGGCAATAATTAAAAGGAACATTGCACAATTATGGGGTTCGGAAACAACACCGCAGTGCAAACAATTGGTGACGGACGTCAACATATGCATTGCAATGGAACGGAGAGTATATACAGCCAGGGGGTTTCTGAGGAAAGCAGACAAAATATGGAACAAGTGGGAGGAAGCCCAATGACTGTACCAACCTGAACAAAGGATGATAAGGCACAATGTACAAAAGTAATCCAATCTGGCATATAGCGTGAGATACAACGGACACTGCAAGACCCTTTTCTTTCCTTTCTTTTTCTTTTTTCTTTTCTTTCTTGTTTTCCTTTCACCTGACCAAGGACTGTTCCACTGGTCATATAGGTTGAATGTTTACATGAAGAATGTATGTTTTGTGATGTCAAGATGGAAAAAACAATAAAATGTGTTATAAAAAAAATATGTGCTATTTCAAGGCTTCCAGCAATATTAATTTTGATGAAAGGAACAGAGATCTATTTATATCATGACAGTATGCAGGGCACCTTCGGCAGAACAGGAATTTGATCAATATCAATATTCGTTATTTCGCAACCAATCTCCCAAACCCATTCCTCTCTAATAATGATCACATCGCTTAATCCCTTACTCATAATTTCTGTATAGTCATAATTTACAATGATTTAAAATGCTGTTATGATATTTGAATAAATCCTAGCATTGGATAGGGAACAGTGTTCTTAAAATTACTTAATCCCTAGTCTGTTACAACATCCCCAAGTATCCTAAAATATCCAGAGTCCCACAAGGTGCTTTATCTCACATATATATGTAATTAAGTAGATTTATTGTATGCTGAGGGCTGCATGAGTTAAAGGCCGAAAGACCCCCTTCACTGATGGACATACGGTCTTGGGTGCTCTCCACTCATGCCCGATGGCAATGTTTTGTGAAGCTAGGGCTGGGCGTGCCTTCAAATGAGAGACTTGGATCATGGTGAAAATCCTTAACGGAATGGTTTGAATCCATCTGAATTGTGTGAACTCTGACAGCTGACTTATGAGGGCTATCAAGGCAAGCTTTAACATTCTCGATTTGCTTCACCTGTGGTTTGAATTGGTTGGAATCAGAGGAACTACAGGAACCTATTGCCAGGGCCAGGAGAATAGCTCGGGGGCAACCCGTTTGTCTTGGATCAAGACAATGCAGAGTAACATTGGTTTGAATCCCCGTCCCGTGCTTAGAGACTGGTCGCCGGGTTTAAGCGTGCCACTAAAGATGAATTAATTATTGTTCTGATTCATGTTTAATTGATGGTGAGTAGAGGGATAATTTCAAAATACACAAAAGTAAAAGGAAATAAGAACATGATTAAATAAACATTAATTAAATGAGAAGAACCAAAACTGTGAGTATTGTGATGCATCCGATGGTGTCATCAATCCTTTCCTGGCAGTGACTTCTGCCCATGTGGCGAGGGGACAGCAGCCGCTACGTAATCCTGACCCTGGTGGCAGCTATATGAGGGTGGAGATCACATGGGGGGAAACAGCCTCTGGGAGAGTATCATGGCACCATCGGATGAGACATGGTATCCCCCTTCTTCTTTTGAGTATACCCCACCCATGCCCAATGCCTTAATGGCATATGGTCAAACCTCCCCTCATCCACCTCGGAAGGGTACTGAAAACCTTTTCACAAGATCTGTATGAAAGCTGTCAGAATTTGACTTGCCTTTTAAGACTCATGAAAACACCTTCTCAGACTCTAACTACAAGTCATCCAGAACTGACTTGCCCTTAAAGATCACTGAGAACACTTACTCAGACTTTACATGCAAGTTGTCAAGAATGGACTTCCATTCCCATAGCTACAAGAATACTGTCACGAGAAATTATAATTATAATTGTTCTTTTAAAACGCGCTGAATACCAGTGAGTGGTAAGCGTGGGATCGGGATTCAAACCTGTGTTGCGCTGCATTGTCTTGCTTCCAAGACAAACGCATTGCCTCTGTGCTATCCTTCCTCCCCATGAAGGAAGATGAGCTGAGTAATGTAGATCAAAGAAGGCCAAGAGGAAAGGAGATTACGGAGGCCACCAGGGGGCGCGCAGGCAATGGCTGCCTGATCGTACTGCTCCCGCTACAACCGGGCAGACCAAGGGGATTGAGCCCCCCCGAATCCCCCCAGGCGGACCCAGCACCACGGCGTTGTGTGGTGACACCCCTGGGCACCTAGTGAGCAAAAAAGCGACGCTCGAGGTCCCCGGGAAGCACGAGAACGGGACCTGCGACGTCTGCCCAGGACGAACCTGTGCAGGGCCTCAGCAGCTGCGGCGCGGGAGAGTGGAGAGGAGCCCCGCGGAAGCCGTGCAAACACGGTGTGGTATCCCCCCGCCTCACCCGATTATCCCCCGATCCTGCTGCACAGTCAGCCCCGAGAGCGGGGGCCACGGCGGGACGAGGGGGCTCCCCCGGGTTGTGGAACGGACCCTTGCCCCTCCCCCCAGCCTCCGTGGAACGGCAGGCCTAGCCCGGCGGGCGGAGAAGATACGCAGAGGAGTCGGAACCCAACGCTCCCCGGAGCTGGCCCCGAGACACATTGAGGATCGCCAGGCAGGAGGCTCCCAACAAGGCAGCAGGACCCGCATCGCAGCAAGGGGGGCCCAAGCCAGGCAGGAGCCAGACTTTGTCCGTCACGGAGACAGAGGGTTCCGGGTGGGGAAAACAAGTCGGGCCTGCGCCCCTCCCCCCCCCCACGAGGAAAGCACCTACAGTCCTGTGTGGACCCCGGGTGTGAGGCCCCTGCCGGGTGTTGGTGGGGCGTGTGCCCACCCGGGGATGGCCTTGGCCCCCCCCCTGGGGATCAGAGAGCGGAGGATTGGGGGGCAGGGACCACGGACCCAGTTGCCCACATAGATACAACTGAACAGACCAGCGACAACCTAAGCAGGCTGCGGCGACTCTGGTCCGGGTGAGAGGCCCCCACTTGGAGACGGTGGGGCATGTGCCCGCCCAATAAAGACCCCCCTGCAACGGCATACTACAGCTAAGTGGGGGTGTGCCCTGTCCCGGCCCCCCCCCTCACTTTCACGGCCCCCCTCTGAGGGCCCCAGGAAGGAAACCACTGGCTGGTCCAGAAGGGGGCGGCCAGATGAACTGGCGGAAAACGTTACAGGAATTTCGCTTTCAGGAAATGGCGAGCAGCAAGAGAAGCCCAAGCCCCACTAAAGGAATGGCCCAGTCGGAGGTCCCGGTACCTTCCACGACGGCCATGGAAAGAGGTTTTGCCTCAATATTACAGGAAATCAGGGACATGCGGTCTGACATTGCCCAGAAATTTGAAAAATTTGATCAAAGGGTGGACAAGGTCGAGGATAGACTGTTGCAGGTGGAGCCCAATCAAACATCATCAGCGTCCCTAGAGATGGATGTAGGGCTGAGGCTAGCGGCCCTGGAGAAAAGGGATGAGGAGAGGTCCAGGCAGATGGACGACTTTGAAAACAGGGAAAGGAGGAACAACCTCAGAATTTTTGGGGTACCCGAAGTGGAAGAGGAAACGGAGAGAGACATTATCTGAATGGTGGGAGACATCATCACCCTCCTATTTGCTGAAGAAATGACTAGGGAACTCACATTTGATAGGGTGCATAGGGCCGGGGGTAGGGCAGGGGGCCTCCGATCTATTCTGGTCCGGTTTCACTACTATTCGGAAAAAACAAAGGTGTTGGAGGAGGCCAGGAAGGCTCGGGAGATCACTTACAATAATGACCAGATCGCAATCTACAAGATCTCTCCGCCTACACTCTGGCAAAACGCAGGATGTGTCGCCCCCTAACGCTTCTCCTTAAGGAAAGGGGGGTCTGCTACCGTTGGGGCTATCCCTTCTCCCTGACTTTCGAGTATATGGGCCAGCGGTCAACTCTGATCACGGAAGACGACATACGAGGAACCATCCAGGACTACGTAGTGGACTCGAATCCCCGGAGAGGACCCGTCGGGGCCGGAGACGGATACTCCAGTGGGCCCAGACTCATCGAAAGATAGGAGAAGGAAAATGGGCGCGAGGAAATATAGGAAAATGAATACTCCGTCGCCAGTTAAGGAGGGAGAGCGGAACGACTCCGAGGACTCAGGACTGGAGAAACCTGCTGAATCTTGCAATGTGAAGCGAACAGACAGTGGATTTGCCATTATCAGCGTCTCTACGAACAGCAAGTATGGGGGAGTCATGAGGGGGATGACGCTGCAGGGAGGCAGGGGGGGCTCATAAGGACGAGCACTACATGGAGCGCCTGGTCGAAGCGGGGAGGCTGGTGGTTCGGCCAAAAGCCAGCGATGGCAGAACTACTTGGCTGGACGCCGGGGTGGGGGGGGGACACGAGACTGTTGGGGTTGTTCAGTTAGGGGTTGGGACTGGGGGGCAGATGGAGAAATGTTTTAGGCCCACCAGGGGGTAGGGGGGGAAAGGGGAGCACAATATGACACTAAGGGAGCGCGCGAGGAGGGGTGAGGTGACGAGGTGGTCTGCGTAAAAAGAATACTTAGATAATGGCTGAAAGTCTGCCGTCCCTGGTAGTGGGCTCCCTAAACGTCCGGGGTCTGAACACTCCTACAAAGAGGTCCCTGGTTTGCAGGGGATTTAGAAGGGCTAACCTTGACCTTCTTTTCGTGCAAGAGACTCACTGGGCCCGGGGGAAGGAGCCCAAAATGTGGGGTCGAGGAATTGGGGAGGTTTTCTGTGCATCCCATAAGGGCAAGAAAAGAGGAGTGGCCATGTTAATATCAAGGAATGTGGGTTTCGAGAAAGAGGCCATATTGAAAGATCCAGAAGGCCGTTACCTGTTGGTTCGGGGGTCCCTGCAGGGTGCTCCACTAACCTTAGCTGTAGTATATGGGCCGAATGAAGGTCAAACTCAATTCTGGGAAGAGGTGAGGGATAAACTTAAGCTCTTTGTCCAGGGCCCGATGGTGGTAGGGGGGGATTTCAATATGATTCTGGACCCGTCCAGAGATAGGAAACGTGTGGGCCCCCAGATTTTCAGGGTGGCAGACGAGACCATGGCAAGAAATTTCCAGAGAGTCAACTCAGAACTAGGCCTGGTGGACACGATCCCCCCACGGGTCGGGCGCCCCCTTCTTCACGTACTACTCAGCCATCCATACTTCTTTTTCCAGATTAGACTACATCCTAGCGGATGAGACCCTATATCCATTTGTCACTGGCCATAGGGTGGACCCTGTCCCCTGGTCGGACCACGATCTGGTTCGAGTCACCGTAGCAAGGGGATGGTCCAACGACCGCAGGAGTAGATGGAAATGCAACGACTCCTTGCTGAAGGACGAGGTCCACGTGCAGGAGGTGCTAGACGCCATAACGGATTTCTTCGAGCTCAATGACAATGGGGAGGTTGGCCCGCACACCCTATGGGATGCTTTCAAGGCAACCCTAAGGGGAGTTCTCATTAAGAAGGAAGCCCAGAATAAAAGAGTGAGGGATGCCCAAGAAAGGTCCCTGAGGGAAAAAATATCCCGCCTCCAGCCGGGGGGCTTCCCAACGGTGCCCTTAGACCGCGAACAAGTAATCGCCCTGGATGACTACAGGCTCCAGTTGAAGGACCTCCTCCTACACAAATCAGAAAGCAGTCTCGAGCCGGTTAAGCAGAAATACTATGAAAAGGGGGACAGGGCAGATAGGATCCTAGCCTGGAAACTGAGGGAGGTGCAGAGAAGTAGAATGGTGAAAGCCGTGAAGAACGATGTCGGGTCAATAGGGCATGAAGCGTCCCATATAGGAGAGGCCTTCCGCCGATACTATGAACAATTATACTCATCAGAATATACTGGGGGCGTGACCGAGATAGAAAGGTCTTTGAATTCCATACAAGTCCCGGCCCTGACTAGGGAGATGGCTGACAGGTTGGAGGGTCCAGTGCAGGAAGACGAGGTTGAACAAGTGATTAGTGGGATGAGGGCGGGCACTTCCCCGGGTGAGGATGGCTTCTCAGTATACTTCTACAAAAGGTTTCACTCGACCCTGGCCCCGCATTTAGTAAAGGTTTTCAACGCAGTCCTGGAGGGAGGAACTCTTCCGGACTCTATGATGGAAGCCATAATCGTAGAATTACCCAAGGAAGGCAAGGACCCCACGGAGTGCTCCTCCTACCGCCCAATATCCCTATTAAACATCGATGTTAAGATCCTAGCCAAGGTAATCGGGAGGCGGATGGAGGAGATACTGCCGAAACTGGTCCATGGAGACCATGTAGGATTCATAAGAGGCAGGCAGGGCTCGGATAACATCCGCAAAACCATAGATCTGTTCCACTATGCCCAGGGGTCGGATTTCGATGCGAGTGTCCTCTCTCTGGACTCGGAAAAGGCATTCGACAGGGTCGAGTGTAGATACATGCAACTCCTCCTCCAGAAAATGGGCTTTGGGGTACACATCAGGGAATGGATGGAGCACTGTACAGAGCCCCGTGGGCAAGAGTCCAAGTGAATGGCAGGCTGTCAGAATCATTCTCCCTCTCCCGGGGAACGAGACAGGGATGCCCGCTTTCTCCCCTAATATACGTCCTAACAATGGAGCCCCTGGCCATAGCAGTTAGAGCACACCCGGACTTCAGGGGGATTAGGAGAGGAGAAGTAGAATTCAAACTGTCCCTGTTTGCAGACAATATTCTGGCCTATCTGGTGGACCCAGGCTCCTCGCTCCCCCCTCTCCTGTCTCTGATGTCTGCTTTTGGGCGCTTCTCTGGATTGAAGATCAATACTTCCAAATCAGTTCTACTCCCCATGAGGGTACGTGACCCGGGTTTGGACCCCTTGGGCAGACTCAATGGGATAACAGTGGGGAAGGCCTCTATCCGATACCTGGGCGTCCTCCTTACCAGGGACCTATCCAACCTTGCCCCCGCCAATTGTGATCCTGCTTTGGCGGGAATCTCCGCTGACCTCAGGAGATGGGGCTCGATGGTTCTGTCCTGGTACGGCCGCATGACGGCGGTAAAAATGAACATACTACCGCGCTTACTTTATCTCTTCACTGCTCTCCCTACTATTGTCCCAGACCACACCTTTAGGACATTGCAGAATGCGGTGAGAGAGTTTGTATGGCAGGGCAAGACCCCGAGGACCGCAAAGGCGGTCCTGACCTTACCAATTGTATTTTCGTGCAGCCCAATTGCGCGTCCTCCTGGAGCACATGAAAGAGGGGATGGGAACTTACTGGTCCTACTTGGAAGACATGGATGCTCACCCCCTGAAAGTTCGAGACCTCCTGTGGGCCCCACATAGGTCGATCCTGAGTAGACTTAAATCCCACCCTAAACTGGCGGTCCTCTGGGCAATCTGGAAAGAGGGCCCCCAGACTGCACATTTGACATCATGGCCGTCCCCGATGTCCTCACTCTGGGGCCACCCCCTCAAACTGGGGAGCAGGGGGTTCCAAAAGGCTCAGACTTGGTCCGACTTGGGAATGGAATGGGCGGGCCAACTATTCAAGGAAGGGGAATTCCTATCATATGAGGAGTTAAGGGACGCTCTTGGGCAGGGGTCTCTTTCCATATTTGAATATCTCCGCCTGAAAGGTATCCTCTGTGATCAGTCATGGGGTCAGAACATAAAAAGGCAGCTGACCCCTTTTGAGAAATTTCTTGATTCAGCGACCTCAAGGAAGGGGGCGGTATCTGGGATATACAAGATTCGTAACACCATTAATTTGGCAGAGAGGAGGGGGTTCCGTACATTCTGGAACAATCTGGCAGGGGAGGTGATCTCAGAGGACGCCTGGTCGCGGATATTTAAAATTGCATTCCACGGAAACTTGTTCACGGCAGATATCGAACATAACTTTAAAATTTTACAGGGTTGGCACAGAGACCCGGCGAGGTTGTCAAAAATGTTTTCAGGAGTGTCCCCCGAATGCCAAAGGGGCTGCGGTCAGGTCAGATCGAGGGGCCATATGTGGTGGCATTGCCCGAAGGTACAGGCGTACTGGGAGAGGATAAGGGGTTGGTTCGCGGAAGTCTCAGAGGAACTGCTCCCCCAGAACCCGCTGACGGTGCTGCTGGGTCTCCCCCCAGAAGACACGGACACATATAGATACCCTAGAATGTGGGAAACAATGCTAAGGGCGGGGAGGGTGGCCTTGGCCCAGAAATGGAAGAGTCCGGAGACCCCCTCAAAGGAGGACTGGCTAAAGAAGGTGAAGCAGATGTTCTTGATGGACAAATTGACGGCAATGGTAAACAATGACTCTGGCTCATTCCAAGCGAACTGGTATGGGGTGCAGGAGTCCTGGGGATGGGATGTTCATTGAAGCCCGGTGGGGGCGGGGGAGTGAGGGGAACAGCCAGGAGCTCGGGGGAGGGCGGATGCCCACCGCCCGGGGAACGGTGATCGAACAACAGTCATGGAATACTTCAGCGTCCACAGTCACTTCCAAGCTCTGGTTACAAATGTGCACTCAAAGTGTCTCCCAGTTATTTTGCACAAGTTGAAATGTGCTTTTGTTTTTTCCCCTCTTTGTTTCTTTTTTCTTTTTATTTTCATTTTGGGGGGAGGGGGAGGGAAGGAGGGGCTGGGGTTGCAGGGCGTACCGAATGTTTATATTTTTGATCATGCTTTGAGCCTGTTTGTTATATTAAGAAAATGTTAATTAAACCAAAGTTTTAAAAAAAAGAAGGCCAAGAGCACAAGGGATACCCTAGTTGTTGCAAGCGCATACCTGTGGCTGGGATATTTAAACAGGCAAAGCAGCTGACAAAGGCGCGCTGCCGGCGGGAAACTGCTGCTCCTCTTGCTACACCAGGAGGAGGCTGGAGAGGTTTCCGTGAAACAAAGCGGTTCACAGGCAAAGAAAAGGGAAGCTGAACATGAGTGAAAACATGCTGCGGGAACGCCAGAAGCCCGACTGAGGGCTTCTGGCCATTCGCAGGTGTTGGAAGGCGGCCTCCACCTTAACGAAGCCTGAAACGACACAGAAGAGCCCAGCCGGAACTGCGGGAGGCAGAGAAGCTCAGAAACAAGAGGTGGCGAGAAGAAAGGAAATGTCGAACAACCACAACCAGTTTGCCGCAAGAGAAACAGAATACACCAGCAAGTGCTGATGAGTCCACCCAAGGGAAGTGGGGACGCCGGGGCGTATTGGCAGCCATGCCAAAACCGAATAATTGTAAATGAAGCACATGAAAGAGAAAGAGCAAGTGAGCATTTCTTTAAAAGGGAGAATGGAACAAAAGTTAAGGACTTTCAAGTTTGTGACTGTATGCAATACACATATAGGAGAAGCCCTGGCAGGGTATTATACCAGGCAGATACAATACCAAATAAGGCAAAGATAAGAGACTATCACGTTTGGAAGTGTGCACAGAGTCCACATGAGAAAAGGCCTGGCAGGAGAGTATACCAGGCAAACTAAAGGTGCAAAGAAAATACATATATAAGAAAGGCCCTGGCAGGTGAGTATACCAGGCAGTTGCAAGTGTGTGTATAAAGCCCTTGCAGGAGAGTATACAGGCAGGTAGTTGCAAGTGTGTGCATATAAGAAAGCCCTGGCAGGAGAGTATACTAGGCAGTCACAGCTGTTTTCATATAAGAAAGCCCTGGTAGGGAAGCACACCAGGCAAGGACAAGCTGAAGAGTGTATATGAAATACATCACCTAAAGAGGTCCTGAGAATGATATATCACGACTTGTCAAAAGGGCTGAGTGAAAACCTGGCAGGAGAGTAGACTGGTATCCTAACAATATAAAGATTAGGAGCCAAGTTATTTTGTGAACCGGGTGTGTTGTTGATCAAGACAAACTCAAGGAACTGATATACTTGAATATGAAACAGATTGAAGAGAAATCCATGGGCAGGGATCCACCCTCTGGGACAAGGAACTGTATCCTTCTGGAACTTTTGTGTTGGATTTATGCATTTTCCTTTTTGAACATTTATACACTAATAAAGGCCAAAGATTTGATAAAAGACTCCAACCAAAACCATGACTCCCCTGTGTCTGCGTCTCATTCTTGGCTCCTCACAGTCTCTTCAAGTCAATGGGAACTCTTTCTCCATTCCGGCCAAATGAATCGAGGTTCAAAAGTTTCTAAAAATGTTAAGCTACCACTCCAATTGGTTTGAATTATTCGAGTTGATTCAAACCTCCATAATACAGCCTGGTTTTATTATGATAGTAGCCGCTTGGTCAACCACTTTTCTAAAACGCTTTGTTTACAGTAGGTACTCCAAAAGTTCATCGACACAACCAGAACAGTTACAAGGCTGTTACAAGCAGTGGTCTCTGATTTGCTGATAAACCACAAAAATTGACATGTCCTGGTTAACAACTAAAGAAAAAGAAAAAGAGGAAGCAAATACAACCCAGTGTAGATGTGTGGCAGAATGGGCATTTTCTGGAACATGTACCCTATAAACACCACCAATTCTCCCAGTGTTTTTAAGGCACACAGTGCACAAGGACCCAACTTAAGGTCCAATTTGAACTTTTTGTACTCCAGTTACAATTCTAGCCCAATCGAGAAATGGTAGGCTGGATATCAGTGATGTACTTTTTTCATTAGCCAACCCTCTGCCAAAAGAACAAAAGTTCATTGCATATGAATTACAAGAAGAGAGGGGGCAGGAGGGATTTTCCAGTAAAACATTCCAGACCATTTTATTGAAACTTGTACAGACCAGTTTGCAAGCCAGTTTTGTTAGAGAAGCATGCAGGCCAGGGTGGCCCTTTTATGTGAGGGCATGGGACCCCTTCAGAGATGAAGAGTTCATCATCTCCGGAGGGGTCCCAAACACTGGAGTAAGAACTCCAAACCCTACTCTCTCTCCCCAATACAATGATTTGTTCAAATATGTGTTCAAATTGATCATGAGCTAGGTACTTTGGCAACAGTGTAAGGCTTTGAATGTAATATATGCACATTTGAAAGCGACAGAGGTCTCGAGAGGTGGCTTGTGGGGGGGGCGATGAGAAGTGGAGTAACTAGACGGGCCGTGAAGCTAAGGAAGCGATGCACTTGTCAGTGGTAAATCCTAATGATTTCACTAAAGGTATCTGTGATGCATGGCATGCAATTGTTGCAGGAATGCATTAAAAACTAGTCAGATAGGTGACTCTGTACCAAAACCACATGTGGCAAAAAATGTATTCATTCATTGAAGATGATGGGTGCTATTACAGAAAAAATGCAACCGGCAGCAACGTACTGCTCCACCGGACATATAACATTGGTAAAACACATATTTTAATTACATTTGAGTTCAGCACAAATTAAAGGAGACTATTAATGTAGGCATTATTATGTTTGACCATCTGCCAATCGTAATAGGAACATTTTTGTCTAATTGCAGCAGCAAGCATTATAAAGTAATTTTAAGTATCTCTCTTCACTGCGCACTTATGCTTGCGAGTTAGAAGGCAAAGAAGGTTTATTTCATTATAGCAGAGATCGGATTAAATGAAGAAATGCATTTATGAGAAAGATAGGATGAAGAGACCATTATGGCACTTTGTATCATACCATGAGTACGCAATACATGCGTACTCATGGTATTTTTTTTTATGATGATCCATTACAATAACAAAAACAAATTGTAATTTCTATTAAAAAATAAACGTTTTCCATATTTTCCCCCTTTTCAATGCAACCATATAAAACCCTTTCTTCAAAGATTTGCCTTGGGACATGTCTACACCTCAGAACTCTCTTTTTTTTAATATTAAATGAGGGTTATGGTGTTAATTCACAATCAAATTATGTAACGCTGTGTAACATGTGATTATTTGAATTACTCTTTTGTAAAGGTTTGAACTAACCAAATACAATAATAAAAATTAGAAAAATAAAAAAGAAATTATATAACGTTTGAAATAGTTTTACAAATCACTTTTTTAACTATGTTAACTATGTTGAAATATGTTTTGCATGCAAAAAAAATAATTCCACAATCTGGGAAGAAATATGTAAGAATTATTTTAATAAAAATGCCTTGATAAGAGCTAAAAATGGAGGCCCTAAAAATAACTGTAAAATAGCATGTCAGAACCTTAACATTAAATTCTGTGCACATATTCTTTGCACGTTTTAATGCAGACTTACGGAATTTGAACAAGTTGGTTCATAGTAAAAAAACAAAAACCATAGTTTATTACACCGTGTTTTTACATTAATATTATTAGTGCAATTAGTATCATCATCATAATTATTATTCTTTTTATTACCTGTTTGAAATAATCATTAAGATCCATTTTCTAATATTACGTTTGTCATTCTGCATTACTCTCTAATTGTTTCTTAACACTCCCTTAATCGGTTTGTCACTAAGTAGACCAATACTGACTAAACAAGCAAAATAATGTTCTTGTTTACTTGGTTTGCATTCAACGCATGGTGCCGAGCCCCTGCCATGGTATAGCTCACAAGCTATTCACAGGTAAGAACATACATGGACATTTAGGCTGAAAACAATCTGACAAGGCCATAACAACCTCATTGATTGGCACAGTTTCATTTCTGCATGATTTTGTGAATAGCCTACCTTTCTTGCACTTTACACAAATGTACCAATGCAGTAGTAACCATTCATTGGACTTGCATTCCCTCAAACTAAGCTTTATGAATTCACATACGAAACAGGCAAAGGTTATTAATTTTCATGCCAACTGCATTAATTTACAAAAACGTTTTTCAACCCAACCGTTTCTCAATTATATTGACACAGCACACAATGCATCATGGAAATTTGTATTCAATTTAATTACTTTCATAACTAAATTATTAAAACCTATTTTAGCAACATAGACCCACATTACGTGTAAAGTGTACACCACTAACTGTTCAGCTAAACAATGGTGACATTTAATTAGTAAAAGTAGCTCCAGTGAGATACTGAAAATCACATTAAGAGTTGCAAATAATAATCTCCTCGTTAACTAATACCTCACTCTCAAGGGATCAAATTCATGTTCCAATATCCTGTTCAACAAATGAGCAAATTGAAGCAAGCAGCTGCCTTTTAAGACTGGCCTGGTCACTCTGCCTTGTTGCCCCCTACTTCAGAAACGTCTTCAAACACTACTGAACTGCAATTAACTAGAACTAAAGGCCATCCAAGGAGACACTTTAATTAGGATAAATGAAACCCTGATGAATACAGATAAACATTCCAGACTAATTGAGATTTGGAAAAGTATTCCATTTAGGCTGCAGATAATAGGGTTGGTGAAAGCCAAACCATCTGCGAACAAGAGTGGTCCAAGGCAGACCCATTAAGGTTCCATACAAATGCTATGAAAGATACAAGACAAGGCGGCTAAACACTGGGACACGTAGCTGGTGATTACATCAACTGCCTTCATTCACACTCCCATTGGCCAAAGCCACAGGCTGGTTTATCCAAGAGTAATAACACACAACACTATTGGCCTGCTACAAGCCTACTGGTCCTTGGTCTATCCAGGAACCACGTGCCAGAGGAGCCCAACAGTGAGACCTGGTGGCGGCACAGCAGTGCCATTTCAAGACGGTGAGGAGAGCTCTGCCGCGTAAGCAGGATTTTGCGTAACGGCATGCCGACCACAATTTTACAGTAATTGTTTGTCTGCGAGTTAAGTGATTTTGAGCATGGCAGTTAGCACCAGCGGCAGAGAGAAGAGAGGACCAGGGGGTGGGGGTCTGCCCATCCTAGGACTTCTTCCACTGCTGCCACCAAAGTAGTGATTCAGTCTTGACCAATGCCGCAAGAGCAGCCCTATAGGTCCTCTGGCACCAAAACCATGGCCTGTGCTTCGAACAGTTTTTACCCACTAGGCACAGAGGATCATGTGATTGGGTTCTTGTAACCTTGTGCCAAAGGATTGTACTCCTTCCGGAATTCATCATAAGAATGTTCCAACCACGGGCAGAGGTTGTGAAGGAAGACCGTGCTCTCGCCAGCTTTATTGGCCGAACCAGTGTTTCTTGCTGTGTTTGGATACCAAGCCGTGACTTTGTTTTACTTGCAGTCAGTCCATGACCAAAGCCTTCCAACACACAGGTCTTAGTATGTTTGTCTTAAAAATGCAGATTAAGAACTGCTGTAACACAGATGAAATTTCTAGAAAGCGGTAAATAAGACGTGCTCCAGTCTGAGGCAGAGCTGTACCTTCTTCCTGTTAGCAAACTAAAAATGGGATTTCAAATTTCTCTTGACACTGATTGGATGATTGTGATAGCGCATGGTTGTCAAAAGCCATCTGCACGCCAAGTGGTGTAGGTGAGGCAGCAGTAATGCTGGCCTGATGTGTGTTGTGTGCGTCCTGCAAGAGAAGGTGACGGGCCGTCCGACAACAAAGGCAATTTTCTCCCTAACAGTCCCTACTATATATAGATGACAGCAATTGCTAATTAGACTAGCTAGCAATTTCAAAGAATGCAATTGAACATATGTTATTTTTACTTGGTTTCCATGGAGATTGAACGCTGCTTATAATCAAAACACCCGCCGGCTAATTCGGATAGCAATGTTTTCACCGGTGCTATTAGACGTAGCTACATGGATGATGGACATTGCTGGGATTTTGCTGATAAACTTTGATGACTTGTGTCATCTGGTGGACATGAGAAGACTGGTTCTGGTAGATCTTGTCACTCAATGTGTGGCTCCCCAGATGTTTTGCACTTTGGCTCCTAAGATCCCTATTCAGCATAGGGGAAGTATCATGGGAGCAGTAGTCCAAAACATCTGAAGTGCCAGATAATGAGTAATCATGAGCTAGATAGTTGCTAGGATGAGTTGGTCTTGGAATGCAATACTATCTTGGAGGAACAAAATGGCAGCCTCAACTAGGAAATGAATGATGGAAGCTCTCTGAGATGAGATAAATACAATCAGGTTTTTGTCTTAATTGATGATTAGGAATAGACATAGACTTGTAAAAAAACAAATTCAAAACTTAGTGGAAGGCACTGTCGTGAGCCGTGAAGCTAGCATGAGGAAGCCCAAGTAATACGCACTGTGTCAGATTACCAAAGTTGGTGGAGTGTAAAAGAAAGCCCCGCCCCTTCTGTCCCTGTTAGGGCTGGTAGGAAACCAATCAGACTGGGCTAAGGAAATGGAAGAAAAGTGCTTGAGACTAATGCAAGCAAATATTTTTACCAATGGAGTAGTACAGGATAAACAACAATAAAAGTGTCCTGCCCAACTTTGAAAAGGTCTAACTGCATGATCATGTTGTGCAATGTATACATCTACACTTGGATAACTGGTTTCCAGAGTTGTTGTAGGGTTATTGGTGACCAACTAACTACAGCCACGCGTATGAAGAATTATTGCATCCATTATCTATAGTATGTCTAACTTGTAAGTGGCGGGACTTCCTCCATTTCCTTAGCATTGTTTAGCCCTTAGTCTTCCCACTCAGGGGCATCCCTCTAGTTTCCTACCGTGCAAATTTGGCGGCATCCCAGAGGATGGGGAATGCATGAGTAGAAGTGAGAGTGACTGCAGTCCACTTCTCCTCAGCGAATGCAGGTGGTGGAAGCGGCACCGAGCGCGTGCCTTTAGGAGTGGTCCTGCGAGAGAGCATGCCTAGCTAGATTCCGGGGTGCAGTCCTGCTTAGAGTCCTGGGGAACAAAGGAGGGGACAACCCCACTAAAAAAGGTTGGGTGTTATAGAATGAAATGATTTGAGGAAGGGAAAAAAGGTCAAGGGGTCAATTAAAAGCAGCGTTTCGGCTTCCGGCGGCCATCTTGGATGAATTTCAGTTCTTGCAGAGCAGTTTGATGCAAAGGTGTTTGTGTGTTAAGCTGTGCGCAAGCTAATAGCCCTCCGGCCCTGGGACACAAAACCTTCTTGCTACTGAAAAAAACGCATTTGTGTTTGTTTGAATATTGTTTTTTTGTATATTGTTTTCTAATTACATCTGTACAATATTAACATATTCCTTTGTATGTTCTTAAACAACAAAAGACAACTTTTTCGCAGTGGGAAGTGAACATACATACATGTTGAATTGCACAAACAAGAGACATACAATCTTTGGAAGGAATCTATGATTAACTGTAAAAAAACACAAATGGAAAATATTGAGAAAGCAATATTTAAACAAACACACAAGTGGTGTTCTCGGTAAGAAGAGGGAGTGGTGTATTGTAAGCGGCCTTTATAAAAGCAGAATAGTCACACCTGGAGTTTGCATGAACCCAACCTTGCTTGAACTCGACCTGCGCTGCAGGCGGGGGTGCAAAATGAACTTTCCCATGACGTCATCCCATCACCCCCGGCTCAATTTCGCAGAACTTGCTCTGTTAGGAACATTGTTGCCATTTGCAGAAATGCTACAATTCCGGTTTGGCAGGTGAAGTGAGGGAGAAGGCGCGCCAGGGTCATGGAGTCTTATGAAGCACGTGGCCTCTGTACAGCGCCTAGAGGGCGGCCCCCTGCACCCTGCAGAATGAATGTGAGATTTTCACCGTAGCTGGTCTTGCTGTTCTAAGGATGTGTTTTTACCGAAAAGAAATGGAGTGTGTATTGCTTCAAACGAGAATGGATTTTAAAAAATCGTAATATTTTACAAGCCAGAATGCTTTCCTTTTCTTTGTCTCACAGAAGACCCTGTAATGTTAATTACTATATTAATCCATGCTATCTCATTGGACGTTGGAGGTTGCGTTGAATGCAGTAGACCATGAGTGTTTTTTAGGCACTGCCCCGTTGTGCTGAGGCACCACATTGTACCAGTCCTCTCTCTATGCCTGCTTTTTCCAAACATGCACTATAGATAAAGAGAGTGGACTTGTATATTAATACTCTTTCTATAGAGAGTTAAATATGGGGCGCTATCCAGTACAAGGCTATATTCAAAGTTAACATCTGATAGAGGAAAAAACACCTCTCAACTCACACGGTTTTGCCGAGTATCACCGGCCATCAAATCACTTCCTTCACCCGCCAAGACCTGCAATTATAAATATATAATACACATCAATGGGCTCTCACCGGCCAAAACACAAAATTACCTACGTACACCCAGAGATAAGGAACACGAGGAAAGCTCGAGTTGTCTATGATGTGTCGCAGAACACGTCAAAGTTGATTGGTACGCATCGGTAATTTTATGCCGTGTATGGTCCCCTTTTTTACCCCGTTCTGTGTCCAGGAAGGTATGCGGAAACTACAACCATCATAAAAAATACCTGCCCACCCCCCACGACCCCCTAGTGTAATTCTCTCCCGCCACCCCTTAGCGAAATTCTCTCCCACAAACCCCTAGCGTAATTCTCTCCAGCCATCTCCTAGTGTAATTCTCTCCCGCCACCCCCTGGCATAAGTCTCTCCCGCCACCCCCTAGCAAATTCTCTCGCGCCATCACCTAGTGTAATTCTCTCCCACCACCCTCTAGCGTAATTCTCTCCCGCCATCCCTTGTAGCGTCCTAAGAAAAGGATAAACACACTTGGCCCCGTGACACCATCCCACGTCACCTTTGTATACTGCCCACTTGTTGCCCAGCACCCAACAGGAAAAGATGTACATACGTGCCACCCTGCCTCGCCTCACCTCACTCCAGTGGCCTCTCCCGCCCCAGGCCATTCGGCTCAATATCATAATCCGGCCTGTTGAAGGCCACACCGTAAAAAGGCGGCTTTTTTTAGGCCGAATCAGTGCGACCTTCAAGGGACGGGATTATGGCAGTTTCGGAAATTCCACTGGGTGCCACCCCCACCTTTTTAAAAGACAGGCAGCTTGCGGGAGCTGGTATTCAGTCAAAAGATATGATACCTGCCACAGATGCGATGGTGAAGTATGACCCTATGGCACAGCTGGCCCAGATAGAGATGGACCAGTGGGTGTTGCCTGTGAGTGGCATGGTAGACGTTCCGACCATTTAGCCAATATCACATTGCATGTGTAGGCCCTGTCTTAATAGGGGGAAAGGGAAACTACAGTGCCCAACATGCAGGCTGTGTTTGGTTATAACTGCAGGACAGGGCCTGGGTGATTTTGCCCACACTGTTGCAGAGGAGCTTGTGCCCAGGCTTGGCACGCATATACCTTCACTGGACTGTGTGACAGGGGTCCTCTTCCCCTTCGGATACCAGTATATGCAATTCCAGACTCACAATAGAATATCTCCTTGCAACCATTTAAATAAATAATTTAATCCGGCCATAGAATTCCCTGTTGGCTGCCACGAGACACACAGATTTAGCACAACTTAGTCAAAGGTTCTGATGAGAGCTAAGGTCAGAACCTGGGAATTTGTCCATTTTTGTACCAACGGGCTTACTCATTCCCTTCACCCCTTTCGATACCCCCTGAAGGAAAAAGGTGCAGAATGAGACATTCTTTCTTTGTTGCCATAAAAAGGCTGCAGATTTATTTCCACAACATACTTTATAACTACAGAACTCAAAACACTGCAAACCAACTTTGTGAAAATAGTTCTGACGGTGCGGCGACCGGCCGAATGCTCTGTGTCCAAACTTTGCTTCCCCCTTTCCCAATCAATTGCACTGTAGGCCAAAGCTCCCCCAACCATTCTTGTCTGAGCCCCGCCTGCCCTGGCAGTTGTTGCTGGGCTGAGGCAGTGCCGTTTTGTCAGGGAAAGCTGAGCCCTTGTTGATACCTCCAGCGCCCCTGCCGCTTAGGCCCCCAAGGGGCGCTGGTCGCGAGAAGAGCCAAAACCCTTCCCCCTTTTCCACAGCTCCTTAGTAGTCTGTATCTTGCCACTGGTCGACTTAATCACGCTTGTCCTCCTTCCCCCTCACTTTGGTCCTCTCCACATTTTATTAGGCCAAAACTCCCCCACCACCATTCTCGTTGCTATGCCTGCCCTTGCAGGAGTAACCAGGCTGGGGGAGCGCCGTTCCTGACAGGGGAAGCTGAGGTTTATTCTTTGGTTAGAATTTTTAAATCCAAATTTGTCTTCCTTCCCCCTAGCATCAGTCCTCTCCAATTGCGCTGCTGGGCTTCAGAGGGAGGCTCCCCACTTCCATCTTTACTTGTCATGTAGGCCCAAGCTCCCCCACCCTAACCTCGGCGGACTGCCAGCCCTTGCAGGAGTTTTACCGGGCTGGAGGAGTGCCGTTCATGACCTGGAGGAGCTGAGCCAAGCGTCTTTTAAATAGACCTCCTTCCTCCTTCTCTTCCTTGTGTAGGCCGAAGCTCTCCAGCCATAGTCCAAGCGGACTGCCTACCCATGCAGACGGTCCCCGGCTGGAGGAGTGTCGTTCAGACCTGGGAATCTGAGTTTGTCGCCGTTTTATTTAGGCCTCCCTCGCCAGTCTTTCCCCACTTAAGTAGTGTTTTACTAACACCTATACCCCTACCTACCCGATGCACCATCACCACTGCTACTGTTATTGACCCCAGAGGGATGAAAGGCTGAGTTGGCCTTGACGACCTGTTAGTCTGAAAACCCAGCTCACAGCTCCCAATGCTACTGAAGTACCCCAACGCGTTAATACCTTATTTTAAAGAACAATGCCCCAATCCTCTCTGTCATGAATCTTGGCCCCAATTAACTCTGAGCCCTCCCCTTTTCCAACTAACTTTGTAGCATTGTTAATGCCTGACACTTGACAGCCAGTCATTAGAACTCTCGATCTTCCCTGGGTCACGTGCCACGTTAGGTGGGACCTGGTACAATATCGATGCTGCTTTGTTAACCTCATAAAGCGAATGCTACCTAACCCACCAAGCCTGGTATACCACCGTTAATTTCACTCTTGTTATGTTGCTCAAAACCTAACCCTCAATCAAGCGCTAAAAATATCCCGCCTTTTATTTCGTACCCGTGGCGTTATGTTGTTACGCTCAGCCAGCCACCGAACACGCGATCAGTAAGCTATGCCTAGCCGGTAATCAGTATCCGTAAATTATGCATAGCCAATGTAGAGAAAACGCGCAATTATTTATTCGCTAATATTGCATTCTGGCATTTGTCATGACCCCTGCCTGCTGCGAGGGGGTGTCTTGAGAGGTACCCTTTCCCAGAGTTCCCTGTGCCTCTGCACCCCTGCAGATCCACCCCGATAGTATACTATGCTGCACGCTTGAGACCATCCCTGAGCGGTGAAGCCACTATGCAGAATATCCTCATTCTCGTGCTGAACGTCTGTCTAGCGTCCCTCGTTCCGGGGTCTGCAGCCCTGGGACCTTCACGGGCATCACACTGCCACAACATGGAGGTGCGGGATAATACCACCGCGCCTGTTTAAGCTGAAGCGTACCTAACCCCAGCACAAAATGACAAACTTGCTTGTGCAGCAGGCACAATACCCTGTGACTTACTTGCAAGAAGCCCTTTAACATCAAAAATTCCGACTGCTGCGTATGTATGTTGGTTGCAAGTACCAAACCATTAACGCTGGAAACATCCCCCGGGTGTTTTAAATGCGCTATAAACCGTCGATCAAACACCTTTTTTGGGTGACCTTACAGTTCATCTTCCAGAGTTGCACGTTTTACTAATGGTATAATGTTAGTGCACCGTGGTTGGAGGAGGCATGGTGCGAATTGTGTGGTAAATAAGGACCCATAGGGCTCAATGGGAATGGGGAAGCCGGATGCGCCGGCACCTTTATGAACGGTGCTGGTGTATCCGACATGCTCTGCTCACGAGTGTAAACGCATATATTTGTTAAAGCGCCACCTGCGGTGAAGACACTTACGCAAGAATGCGTGCCTGAAGGAGAGCGGTAACTGGTGTGCGCGAAGTACTGCGTAACAACAGCCCCCTTGCCCTCTTCTTTAAGCATAAACGTAAGATTACCTATGCGGAAATTGTATTCAATGGAAAAGTAATGCTCCCGCTTAATCGCACGCACTACGCCAAGCATGGCAGCTCCTATAACTTGAACGCTCCCTTTTTCACCAGTTGCCACGCCACATTAACTTGGGTCATGTGTGGTACCTCCCGGCTGTACCCGTACTACCTGTACTGAAACCCTTAACTGGAATCAATAATCCATCCCACCGCGCCTTCTCAGCCACGGCAAGGGATTCCTGAATCTACGACGACCCCCAGGCACCGTCCTCTAATCAATACTGGCTCCACAAATCCCACATCGGATCGCAAAAGTATGATCTGGTATGATAATTTATTTGTATCGCGCTCGTACACAAGTGTTTCACAAGTACGGTGTAAACCTGTGCTTAACTTCCCCGCTGTGCCTGTAAAACCTTCACAAATGTAACAAACTCGCGAAAGCACGCCAAAGCCACACCCCAGCCAACAAGGCGCAAAGCAGCGCTACTGCGGGGACGGGTCCGGTGTGCTCCCCAAACATTACCCCTGCAGACCTCACAACCAAGGGACCATGCCCAACTCCACCCTTACCATAGCATTTAAGCGCCTTATCCCACAGCACAACCGTGCGATCACCTCTTCAAACTCGCCTCAAAATGGGTCATTGCAATCCGCGTTTTCCGCATCAACAATGAAGGATGCAGCTGTGCAAACCAGCATTTCAACATTCTTAAACAATCGTAGGCAAATGCTGTGCAGGCGGGCTGACCTCACTGCCCCGTTGCCGGCCTGCTAACGTGTACTGGCAGGCATTCTGCACAAATGCAAAGCATGCAGGAATGCTTGCACGCCTATTTAATTTCAAGCCATCACGCGAGTGCAACACCCTTCCTTAAACTACCCACTCGCACAAGTTCATGCCCTACAAAACTGAACATAATCACTGTCGAGCTCCGGCAAGGCCCACCGCAATAACTGCTGCGCAGATAATGAAGGAGGCGGACACGAGAATATGAAACACGTCTTCCTTTATTAAATACATAGGCGAACTGCCTATCACCTGGTCCCCCCTCACTAGCCCACCGTCACTTCCTTGCCCTTGAGGCCGCAATGGCAGACCTCCCACTAAATGATGTGGAGGGGCTGGATTACTGGTCAGGGTGCTACGGCACTTCCTGACATCTCCCCCCTTTTTAGCCCATGACCCAGGAGGTGTCCCTTACCCCATCTCTTCAATGAGTCTTTGTGGCTTGATGCGACTCCTCTGTGGTCTTCCTTCCCTGTACGGGGTAGCAAGGATTGACCGTGATGGCTCTTCAACTTGTTCCGTCTCGGATGCCTCACTGTCTCCCAGGTACGGTTCATCTCGCCCGCTTCTTTCCCTTTCGTCCTCCGTTCTTCGCCAAGCCTGTTCTAGAGGAGTCGCCACTCTCCTAAAGTGGGACAGGTTTCGCGTTGTTGAGGCGCGACTTTCTCCCTCTGCCGTGATCATGCTGCCTTTCTTCTGGGTCACCGTGAGTAGCTCGGGCGCAAAGGTGGCGTCCTCCTTTCTCCCCTTTTGTTGTTTCACGATCACCATGTCCCCCGGCGCTATGGTTGACTCTTGGGCCCGTCTTTTCCCATCAGCTGTGTCCTTCATTTTCCTCTTTTCTTCTGTGTCCTTTAGTCTGGCCTGTTGTTCTAGTGGCGTTGGAGGCTCTGGGCGTGGGTCCTCTGGTAGCCTTGTCTTAACTGGCCTTCGGAACATTAGGTCAGCGGGACACGCCCCCGTGGTGTTGTGAGGCTTGTGCCTATACTCTCTCAGGAATTGGTAGAAAGCTTGTTCAAATGGTTTGTTCAGTATGTTGGCTATTTGCAGTGTCCGCTTAATGCTGGCCATGAACCTTTCAACGATACCGTTTGCTTGCGGCCATCGGGGAGGGATCTTTCTGTGTCGAAAACCCATGTATTTGGCGATATTTTGGAAGTCTGTGCTGACAAATGGCAGGCCATTGTCTGATTTGATTATCCTCGGGACATCATATGCTGACAGCATCCGGTCCAGCGCAGGGATGATGCTGTGCTTCCGGGACCCGCAAATGTTCGTTGATCAATACTAGCACATATGTGCCGTTTCTGAGTGGCCCAATCATGTCGACTGCTAGCTCATCCCAGACCTGTTCTGGGAGTGGGGATGACTGTACAGGGTTTGGGCGCGGTGGAGGAGCTACCTGTGCGCAAATCGTGCAACCCCTTACCAGCCGTTCTACCAGTGCGTCCAATTTGGGGAACCATACCTTTTGCCTGAGAAGCCGCTTGCTTGCTGCGACCCCCCGGTGTGCTTCATGGGCCACCTGGACTGTCTTTTCACGGAGGGACTCAGGTATGACGACTTTACACCGTTTTAGAATGATATGATCCTCTACGATGGAAAGTTCATCCCTGACTTGGTCCAGCCACTTGACGTCGTCCTTAACCGGCTCCGGTTTGTGTCTGGCTTGTTGTCTCATGTGGGCCCTTTTGTCGAGCTGCATGCAGTGTTTGACTATTCTCAAGGCTTGGTCCTGCTCGGATTGGGCAACCAGCTCGGGCCATTGAATTGGGAGTGGTTGTAGATGGTGTATCACATAGTTAATGTAAGCATCCGCATTGAATGGTTGGGTGGCCGCTGGCCCCGTAGGGTGTCAGGACAGGTAATCTGCGGGGTTGTCTTCCTTGCCAGGTCGGTGTATGATGTTGAATTTGTAATCTTGTAAACGCAATCACCATCTTGCGATTCTTGGAAGCATGCTTGCCTTGGTGTCCCCGTAGATCGTGAGAAGGGCTTGGTGGTCAGTTATGACGGTGAACTGTTTTCTGTACACAAATAGATGGAAGTATTTGCACGCCCATACCACTGCCAAGCTCTCCTTCTCCGCTTGGGAGTATGCCTGTTCAGTGGCAGTGAGGCTTCTGCTGGCGTATGCCACTATGAACACCTCCGTCGGTTTGGATGGGTCCTTTTGTGTAAGGATGGCTCCCAGCCCAACGGGGCTGGCGTCGCCGATGAGTTCCGTATGACGTTGGGCGTCGAAGTATGCCATGTCTTCTGCTCTGGAGATGGTGTTGCGAATGGCTTCAAATGCGTGTTGGCAGTCTTTGGACCACTCGAAGGGTTGGTCCTTGTGGGTGAGTAGCCGTAAGGGGTTGCTTGTTGTGGCGTAGTCCTTTAGGTACCTGGCGCAGTAACTGGCAAGTCCGAGGAAGGAGCGTAGCTCTGTTGTGTTCGTGGGGGATGCGGCCGTGTTGAGGGCGGCCACTTTGTCCGGATCTGGGCACATTCCTTTCTCAGAGAAAATATGCCCAAAAAATCACAGTAATCCTTCGTTAAATTCACATTTTTCTTTATTGAGTGTGAGACCTGCTGACTCTAATGTGGCACAGACTCGATGTAAGGCCACGGCGTGTTCTTCCTTGGTCTTCCCGAACACCAACACATTGTCTGAATAATTTAAACCGTTCGGCACGTGGCCTTTGACTCGGTGGATTTCTTCTTGAAAGATCTCTGCAGCCGACGAGATGCCAAAACTGAGCCACTTATATTGGAAAAGTCCCATGTGAGTCACGAAGGTTGTTATGTAGCGGGATTCAGGGCTTATTTCAATTTGATGATACCCCTTTGTCAGGTCCAGTTTGGAGAACGTGGTAGCTCCATGGAGTAGGTGGATCATATCCGTGATCCTTGGTGCCTGGTGTCTCTCTCTTTCAATGGCCACATTCGCCCTTCGCATATCTACACATAAGCGAATCAGACCGTCCGGGGACTTTTTGGGGACAGGGACTATGGATGATACCCATGGGGTTGGTCCAGTAACGGGCAAGGTGACTTGTGCCTTAATGAGTTTTTCCAGCTAGTCTTCCACCTGCTTTTGAATGTTTACCGGTATTCCCCTGTAGTGCTGTGCTACTGGTGGTATGTTCGGGTTGATGTGAAGGTGGACGTTCCTGTTTCTGAGCTTTCCAAGTCCTTTGAACAGCTTTGGGAACGTCTGTTTGATGGCTTCAGGTTTTGCAAAGTATTTATGTGCCATTAGCTGGTATAAGATGTGCACCAGCCCCATGTCGACTGCCGTCTTGAAACTCAAGATGCACCCGCTGTTGGCCTCCATCTTGAGTATATGTAGTGGTATCTTCGCGGCATGAGACTTGTGCGCACACCATGCCGTGATGGTGCCTTTGCATGGCAGGGGCGTGGTTGCTCCGTGTGGGCATATGTCCACCGTGGCCTTTCAAATTTTTGGCGGGTTGGTTAGGGTGTTGTATGCCTGCTCACTGATGATATTGATGGTAGCTCCGGTGTCTATGAGAAATTCTAGGGGTGTATTGTTGTCATGTAACGTGAGAATGGGACTGTGCTGGGTGGCCGTTTTGTTGTCGTTCAATGCCCAGACATAACCTTTTTTCCTTTGATCGTCCTCAGAGGATGGAGTGTCGCTGGACTCAGGGGACCTAATTTCTATGTATCTCACGAATCTTCTCCTTTGGCTGCGTCTTGATGTTTCTGCTGACATCCTCTCCTCCCTGGCAGGGGCACTCTGGCGTTCCCTGCCTTCTCTGCATTGTGCCCTGTAGTCTTCATCGTGTCTCATGTCTGTCGGGCTGTGGTGGGTATTCCTTCTGCGGTCTGGCAGTCTTTGTCTGCTTGGCGTGGGGGCGGGTGCATTTTTGCACACCACCCTAAAGTGGTCCATCCTACCACAGGCGGCGCATTGCTGGCCTACTGCTGGGCATTCTCCTGCATGCGAGTATTCGTATCCACACCTGTAGCACGTGGCTTCCGATCGCTTATTGCCTGAGTTCATGAGTGAGGCCAGTTTGTTGACTTGGTCCTGCGGCTGTTGCTGTAGTGCTATCTTGCCAAGGCTGTCCAACTGGGACTCTACGACAGCTTCCATCCTGGCTAGGGCCAGTATTTCTTCAAGAGTCCTTTGCTTTTGCAGCAGTTGCTTCCGGAATGGTTGGGATATGCAATCTGCGATAACTTGCAAGCGTAATGCCTCTTCGTTGGAGTATCGGTGAAATTTGCAGTATTTAAGTTTGATACGTAGACGCATTACGAAATTGTCGAGGGACTCACCCTTTCCTTGCCTGGTAGTGTGAAAAACATGTCGCTCATAGTCAAAGTTAGTATGTGGGGTGAAATATTCTGTTAGCTTACCATGTAGCTCTCCGTATGTGGCGTTATCTAGGTTTAGTAACTCGCCCGCTATGTCTGACTGCTGGCCCTACCGCTACGGACAGAGTGTTCTTTAGCCTGTCATCGTCCATGAGACCTATGGCGCCAACATGGAACTTGAAATCTCTGAGCCATATGGCCCAGCGGGGTCCTAGGTTGGTAGTGTCACTCAGGTCGAACGGCGGGGGCATGTTCAATGTTTTGGTTGTCCCTCCTGCTGCCACAGCCTGATTTGCGTTGGCATTTGCATTTGTGTCTCCATCTGAGCGTGATGAGGACACTGTGGTGGGTGTGGAGGACTAGGATGCCACCGGACTCGACATGGTGGTGCTGCAGATGGTGTGGCGTGGGAATCGTTGATGTGATGTTGCTGTGCTGCACCCTTATGGGGTTGACTGGCCTTGGGTGGGCTTGGTTGCTACTGGTTGTCACTATGTTCTTTCTTTCTTTCCTTTTTGTCATGTATGCAGTCTGTGTTGGGCTTGCTCTGGACATTTTTCCCCCTTTCAGCACTGGGGGCTGGTGTTATCTCTCACCAGGTCTTTTATAGGGTACTGGATGTACCTGCTCCTTAAGCCGTTGTGCGCTCTTCTGCGCAGTCTACTGGCGCTGCCTGCCTGAGAACAGCCCGTTCCCTATGCTGCTGGGCACACCCTCCACGTGAGCCGCTACGGGCCACTTCTCTGTGTTCCTGGTTCCCTGTACGTGGGCCACTGCGTGGTGTAGGAGAGGGCTCCTCTCACGTGTGTGCCTTGCTCTGCCTCCTGTTACGGGGTGTTGTCATCCAGTCTGCAAGTAGCGGGCCTCAATACATCAGGGGCGCTGCCAGTCCGTATCTCCTCATGCTTGTGTTGCGGGCCTTGGACCGTTGGGGCCGCTGCTATGAGGAGGTGCGCCGACGTGCTCTCGCTGTCCGACGACAACCCTCCTAGCATGCCGGGCTCAGGGTCTGCGACCTCGTTGCCATTGTCTAGCTCTGCCAAGGCCCACCGCAATAACTGCTCCGCAGATAATGAAGGAGGCGGACATGAGAATATGAAACACGTCTTCCTTTATTAAAACATAGGCCGAACTGCCTATCCCCTGGTTCCCCCTCCCTAGCCCAACGTCACGTCCTTGCCCTTGAGGCCGCAACGGCGGACCTCCCACTAAATGATGTGGAGGGGCTGGATTACTGGTCAGGGTGCTACGGCACTTCCTGACAACCACTCCTTCAATTAGAACACTCTCTTTTCCACCAACTGCCAAACCCCTTAAACTCCGTTCAACCTCGGAAAATGAAATATTGTATCCTTTACCACTTGCACTGGACTGTGCCCACAAAGCATGGTGCCACCCTGAACAGCTAGACAGTCGAGGCGAAAGCCACCATTACAGCAAAACTACCTTACACATGAAAATGAGATGACCTGCTGATGGGGGGCCCCAACCCAGGAAATCCTTCAACCAATGGACCTCAATCGCCCAGTACCTACACCATAGACAGCGGCCAAGGCGACACAATCCCCCAGCACTACCCAAACCATTATTGAACACACAGGATGAAATATGGATGCCCCGCATGGGAGATTGCTGGGGACACGGCCCCGCCTATGAACCCAATAGATCCACTCACAGCCTTGTGCGACGATAACAAGCCACCGGCCCCTAGAAAACATTGAAACACCTGCCGGCCACCTCGCCTCTAGATCATGCCCAACGTGAATAGCCAGCCCCGCCAGGCGGCCTCCGATCCTCGCTTTACCAAACAACAGCGAAAGAAATCTTGTATGCCTTCTCTCCAGGTGCAGCGCCCGTACCTCTACTTTTGTTCCTTTCTCCCCTCGCCTTCTTGCTCTGCTTCTGCGGTGGCCAATCAGGCACACGCACTGCTTGTTGTTCCGCAGCTGCTAACGGCAACGGTCCAGAGCCTCCTGCTCGTCACCCATGCTCGTCACCCCTGCTGCACGGGGTGTTTAGTTTTTTTGGAGGAAGGTCGCAAAAATCTTGCCTATAATGTCCAGTAGGGCAATCGGGCGATAGTTTGAGGGATCGTCCCGATTGCCCTTTTTGTGGATATGAACCACAATAGCCAAAGACCAGGAAACAGGTATTTTCATTGCACTTGCAATTTTCTCAAAGAGCAGCGCTATAAATTGCGACCATGGTTCTTTATTTGTTTTTAGAATGGAATTTGTCAATCCATCTGGACCTGCAGCTCTGGAGTTGTTTAACTTTTGAATGTCTTCCGAGGACTCCATAACATTCCAAGGTACATGGTCCAGCAATTTTGCAGTTTGACCTGCGTCTGGGGGTTTGTCAAATACAGCAGTAACATGTTCCTCCCATGCTCTGAAAGTAAGGTTGTTCATTAGCATACTACTTTGATTTAATGAGCCTTTGTTTAGAATCCACCAGATCTGTTTAGACTTATGTTTTAGAATTAAGCGTAGAATCTCTTCACCTCGTTCCTGGTCTTGAATTGTGGAAAACGACTTTAACCAATTGCTATATTTCTGCCTCCTTTTCTTTATAGCCAATGCTGTATTCTCATTCGGGGCTTTTTTTAAACGTCGGATGTCTTGATGAAGGGTTCTTTTTGCTTCTTTCACCAAAATGCTGAATACGTGTTTGTTTGCACAACCAATGATTTTATTTCCACATGATTCGTACGGTGCATAGTCTATCTCCGAACTTGGGAGGCTGTCAGTCTAAAACGGAAGCTCTTTTAGCACATTAATTTGTTGATCATTTATCCTTAGTCTATTTGCTCCTTGATTGATTTGAAGGACCTGGGGGCTTGTTAGTGACATGGTCTCACTATACAGCCTCCATGTTAGTTTTAAGACTTTATGATTGCTTTTAGAAGTTTTCTAGATCGATAGATCATCAAATTTGCAAAGAAGATTTTTTGAAGACCAAAAATAGTCTATCGTCGAAGAGGAGTTGTTGCGGTGCCATGTTGGTCTAGCAGGAATGTCTCCTCTGGCATTTCCATTTAACATGGTACAGTCTCTTATTTTTAATTCAGCTAACCACTTTCGCCCTCTACCTGATGTCTGAGAGTTTTTTGAGGGAGAGCAGCTCGTAGCAAGGTCTTTGTTTTCGAAGAGGAAAACATTTTCAAGTCCAAGTATTTGTTCATCCATTTGTCGATGATTGAGGTGACAGATGACAAGTATTTCATAGTTGAGATCATTGCCGGGTTCCAATAGGTATTTATTAATAACAAGTAGTCACTTTCCTTGTTGCTCTGGTGAAACAATTGCAAAACTGTCACTTGTACGAATAAATTCGGATTTTCAGTTGCAATTATTTTCCACTTGTTACTGATTTTTATCATAGTTATTAGACCAGAATATGGTCTCCCTTTGAGATTTTTACCGGCACGATTAAGTAAAGTTACGTAGCCATCGCTGGACGGGGTTTCCCGCAGCCACGTTTCTTGTAGACATATCCCAAAATGATTGGCAAGTGTAAATGGTAATTCATTGAATAGATGGGAGAAACCTCTAGTGTTCCAAGAAAAGAGCGAACAGCTAACTTCTCCAGAGGTACTCGCCAGCTACTGAGTGTTTAGTTGTCTAGTTGGATTAGTCTCAGAGCCGAATCTTTTATCATGTGTGTTCTGTGTTATTTTCTGCACAGGAGTCCAGGTGGGACTCCTGGCAGTGCAGCTCTTCCTCTTTTTGGTTTGGTGAACAGACTCTTGGGATAGCCTTATGGCACCCATGGGTGGGGGGACAGCCCTGTACCCCTAGTGTATTTTTTTGGGCAGCTCCATGCTGAATTTGACAGGTGCTCTGAGTATCCTCCATTTTTGGATACCCAGTCCCTGCCATTGGAACAGTTGATTCCTGATAAGAAAAAAAACAAGATGCCCCCCTTGGTCTCTTGCTTTCTATTGCCTCTTACCTTGTTTTCCCAAAATCATGGGAAGCCCTGATTCTGTCCCTTCCCCCTGACTGGCTGTTGGGTGGAAGTTCCATGTATGGTATTGTGGGGAAGTCCAGGCCAGACTGGCTGGAGCCTTCCCAGTGACTGTATGTTGTGGGTACACCCTTGGGGCGGGACCTGGGTGAATTGAGAGTGATTCAGAATGGGGCAGTAAGAGTGGTAAAGGGTTTAGGTAAAAGGGACCATGTCTCTGAGGCTCGTAGGAGCCTGCATTGGCTACCGATTGCAGCAAGAGCCCTGTTTAGGCTCCTTCGTATTACTCACAAATGCATTATGGGTCAAATGCCTTTGTATTTGAAGGAGGTAATTGTGCTAAAAGACGTGAGGACTTTAAGATCTGATCATACCAATATTCTTAGAGTCCCTCGGAGTAAATCTAATAAAGCAAGAATGGGCTCGTTTCAAGTAGCGGCTCCCATCACATGGAATGCCTTGTCGCCCACCCTTCGATCAATGGCATCAACAGAACATTTCAAGAAACTGTTGAAGACATTGCTCTTTGTTTAAAATGTGGGTTCTTATGTGACCTCTTCTTATCTATTGTCTGTTTTTGTTTCTGTTTGTGAGTTTGCGCCCATCAGCCTACGGGTACCAGGTGCGCGTTACAAATGGTTTAACATAACATAACATAACAGTGTGACCAATATGCATTTCATGTTATGGGTGTCTGGTTTCTGGTATGTGACACAAAGACTGAGACAGCCCTGCCCGAAACTGGTTTGAATGCATTGGGGAGTGCTGAATGGCTGGGTGCTTGTCCCAATCCACATTCTTTGTTGTGAGTGTCTGGATGGAGAAGAATGGCCTGCATGCACCGTGCCCCTGATTGGCTGCCTACCTGCCTGAATGCCCTTCTGAATGATTGGTTGTCTGAGTGGGACTCATCAGATTGAACGAGAGTCCAAACAGTATATCTGGGGACCTATCACTGATGGAAATTGTTCAGTAGCTGAAGTCAAAACTTGATGCTTATTCTCGAAGCCGAGCCAGATGAAGAAGGTTACTGCTGTTTCCCTTCGACGCAATCTGAAAGCTGCAGTGTCTTCAAGGAACTGGTCCAAGAGACGACCTGGCTAGGAGACCTCTTCGGAGCTACGAGGGGCCATTGTGCACCAGCTAAGCTTCACCAAGGCTCCCTGGAAATCAGCCTTCGGAAAACTGTCGACCGGAGACGGGGACCACTGAAGAAACTGAAGAGAAGCGCCCGGACATTCCATCCACCATCATCGACCAGGGTTCGGAGGATTGCCATAACTGCTGGAGGCCCGTCGAAGCTGTGTTGCCCAGAAGCAGGGACAGCTTGACGCTGTGTCGCCGACGACCGGAGCCGCAACGGTCCATTGCCTAAGAACACTTTGAATCAAGGGCTCCCATGCTCATCACCATCGACCACTTTGTCCCGCCGGAGAAAGTCAAGGTTGCCAGTGAATCGAGGAGAATCCGCTGGTGGGTTTCCCGCCACCCGAAGACCACAAAGACGCCAACGACCCTACGCCCTTGCTGGGCCTACATTCTTCATTGACTCTCTGTGGCAACAAACTATCGTCGACGAGATGCTCTGCACGCCTCATCTTCGCAGGACGTCCACGACTGATCGTCGACGAGCACCACCAGGACCGAAGCTGCTGCCTCAATGCCATTGTTCACCTTTTCTTTGAGGGATCTCAATGATCCGTGGCTCCTGCCTTAAAGGTAGTTCACTCAAGAAGGATCCGTCAACGACCTGACGTCGAACTCTGCTAAACCAGGTACATTGGGGTAGTAGAACATTTATAGACGGGAATAAGACTCTGCTAAACAATATATGGACTGTTTAATATCTTATTTACAGGTTGCCCAGCAGGTGGGAGCCTCACATAGAACTATGCATAGGTAAATGGGGCCAGTATTCTGCCGATTGTCTAACCAACTTGTTTTCCTCCTCAAGTCTATTGTTGTTTCCCTTTATGATTGATTTGCATGCCATTTTGAACATGTCTAAAGTGGGGCATTTAATGCATTTTAATGGAATCAAAGAAGTAATTGTGGTACCACATAGAGACTGTATATATTTATAATTTTAGAATTGCCTGAGCACAAAGTGTGTTATTTTATATGTGCACAATCAAAGCATTATTTATATAAAGAACTGTGTTTTCACTAACATAGTGTGTGGACATTCCTTTGTGGGTGCTTGGGGACTACACTGCACTTAAGAACCAGCCTGCATCACCTCCTGAGAAGCTAGGCCTTGATTGCTCGTCCACAGCTTCCGAATAGAGAACGTTGGTCGGGGTGCTCTGTGCTTCTACTCTGCCATATAGGAAGCAGGAGTACAGATACCCCCCTCCAGTCTTTACATACCCCTTTTGAGGACATCACGTTTGATTGGCAGTCCCTCCATGGCATAACCATGATAGGCTGATCTTCTATCTTTAATGAATTTCACTATTTCGGATGGAAACAATCTGCCTCCTCATAGTTCTATATTTTGGACTACAAATACCGTCACTCCTAGCCAGTACAGTCAAAGGTGGGGATCAAGGGAATCGTAGTCCAAAACATCTGGAGAAGTGCAGATGGCAGGCCCCTTTTGTACCCTTTTGTTAACTGTCTATGGTCTTCTTAGTTTTGGCTCATCGGTGGCGTTACCTAGTGAACCTAAAATATCACTGTGTGGGGAAGGCACAACAAGATTTTGTGTGGCTTGAGGGCTGATTGCCTTTGGCCCCTGCATAGCGCTTTAGATTCTTAATTCATTTTAGCTCCTAGAGGGCCATAATTAGTTGCGGCACAGTGGTGGCTCTTTAGCTACATAATGAAATAAGATTTCTATGCCGTGCTTTGGTGCTCCGCAATGGTTTTTATCTCAGAGTGGGCACTTTAGAACTACAATTAATGTTGCATCGTGGCTGGGTGTGTGGCACCACAATTTGGCTCATGGATAGTGATTAAGCTTCACAAATGGTTTTGGTTGATAGGTGGTGCTTTTTTTTTTTTTTTTTTGTTTATTAACCTGTTAGGGTTTTTTACAAAACTGTGTTGTGGCAAACTTTGTTTGTGCTACTTTTCAAAGTTGGAAGTTGACCCAGGACTCACGACACCACTCTCGAATTTCCTTGAAGGTCTCTTACTGAGGTTGCAGGCGATGAGCCAATGTCGCTAGCTTTTACCAGAGCTACTTCGAGAAATTTAGCTGCCGCTCTGGACCATCTAGTGGAGTCGCCTGCAATTAGACGGAACCATATTGTCTCTTCGTCGAGTGTAAAAGGGCGCGTGATGAGTGGTGTCAAATAAGCCCTTCTTTCCTGCGCCAGTCCAACACATGAAGTGAGTAAATGACGAACAGATTCTATTTGGTCGACTAGGCCGCAGACCCGGCAATAAGAAGAATTAGCCAGCGCTCTTTTGGCCAAAATTTCTCTCGTGTAAAGCAAATTCAGGCGGGCCCGCAGGAGAATTTTTCTCAACTTTTTTTCGGGAAATTTCTCACAATATTTCAACGGGACCTTTGGGCGATTGTAAGTGGGTGGCAAGTCTTTTAGGAATTTGTACGTTAGGATTTTTTCATTAGTACGTATCCAGTCTTGTTCTAGAAGTTTTTGCTTTACACGCCCAGGATTTGAGATGAGGAGGTCGTCCGTACAATGGACTTCTTCTAGTTTTTTTTCAATTTTTTTTGCCCAGTTAGTGAGTTGTGTGCACTTCCCGTTTTTCAGTTCATTTTCTAATATCTGAAAAATCGGCAAAGAGTCAGAGGTCCGTATTTTCCTATAAAGTAGAGTCGCACCACATAGGAAGGCTGCATAATTTTGTGTCATACGTGGCCATTAATGCCATCTACTCAGGTTCCATAGTTTTCCCACAAAGAAGGTGTCTTAGCACCACTTTTAGTTTCGTCTGTGCGGTGGTCTTTTAGCATCTGGGTGCCCAATAGCATTTTAATATCTGTGGAATGTGGCATGCAACAGACAGTGCACACTTCAAATCCCACGGGAGGCGGGTGATGCGGCGCGCCGCAAGATACTACACTCCTACGCCTTTCAGCTCACCTTTCTGGTCACGCTGCCTGCGGCATGGGAGGGTTACATGGTCGTAGGAGTTCCCTTTAACAAGCCAAAACTGTTCGTTTTGCCACTGCTTGAATAACTATGCATTAGGCGATGTATTATGGCCGGCTCTTTTATCCTCCACAGACGAAGTACCTGTGTTGGCCGTATCAGGCCGCCTGACAAAGTAAAACCAGCTGATACCTGCGTTTGATTTTGTTTGCAAATTTGTACATTATTTTACTACTGGTCCCCAACTATTGTGCAAAAATCCCAGAGAATTTTGGTTTGATTAGGACAATTATCACAAGCTAGTGCACGGCAAAGATGTCCTCTCTATATTTTTATGGACAATAAATTTAATTTCTTTGGGAATTAAATCCCTCCCTGGTCTTCCTTTGCCTTTTGGTAAGTATGTCTCTGCCTCTTTGTGAAATATTGTGTATAATTTGCCTTCAGCCTCGCCCACCATTTTCTCTGCAGCTCCGGTTGAAGCCTCGTCGCTGGCGTTGTAGCCCACAAATCATACACTTGTCCCGGTTCAGTCTTTCTACTACCTTGTCTAATCCCCAGCCAATGAATTTCTGGTTTGGGTTCATAAAGGGATGAAAAAAATGTCAGCTCTAGAAAACATCAGAGACCTAAATTACCCCCAGAAGATAGCGGGCATATGCCGAGACCTAAAAAGATGGGACAATCTAAATCTATCACTCATCGGGCGCATTAACGCCCTGAAGATGAACTCGTTCCCCAAGCTCACGTATGTCGCCATGATGATCCCTACCAGCCCTACATCAGCATCCATGAAAGGCCTTGATAAAGAAATCTCTAAATTCATATGGAAGGGGAAGAAAGCCAGAATGTGCTTATCAGTTCTGCGAGCCTCTAAGGCAAACGGAGGCCTGGCGGCACCCTCGCTCACGGCTGATCAGCAAGCGGCACAGCTGTGTTCAATCAAACGCTGGCTAAATGCAGCCGGCAATTCCAGCTGGAGAGCAATGGAAATAGCCCTGATGCAACCTCTCAACCCTATTGAGATCATGGCCACTCCCCCAGACATGCTCCCGAGTAATATTAAGAAACATCCCATACTAAGGCCAACATTAGCCCAATGGCACAAGCTCAGATCAGCGCAAGGGATCCAAACGCAGCACGCCCTGCCCTGGGCAAGCATCAGGGCAATATAGCACTTTGCCACGAAACAGAAAATACACTGATATCAGGATCACCTCTGGGCCCACACAAGAATCACGGACATATGCGAAGGGGGGACACTGCAGGCGTTTCAAGACATGCACACAATACTTGGCCTGAACGAAGGCGACTGGTTAACATACCATTCAATCTGAACCACTATACAACGACACGGGGCCAAACTCCACAAACCCATAGTTCCAGCACCCTGCGAGACCAAGATGGGGCAACACATCGGAACCTTCCGACACCTATGCACATTCTACCTAATGACAGCCTCGCAGAATCTGGATCGTATCCACACGGATCTGGTCAGAGGATCTAGGTACCCATATCGAAGATGCAGATCTCAGGGAATGCTTCGCAGACATACCGCTAGTCTCGATAAACCAGATGAACAGGGAGGTCCAATACAAAATATACAGAGGCTGTATCGCAGCCCCACCACACTACACCGGATGGGTTAACTCACACAGACGAATGTTGGTGGGAATGTGGAGCCACAGGCACCTTCGGACACATATTTTGACACTGCCCTAGGATCACCCCATACTGGAGGGAAGTTCTAAACAGCTTAATGACATTGCAGGGGCCACAGTTGCAATTACACCTGAAGTGTTGCTCCTTGGAGCAGAGGCCAATGATCTACATGAAGAGGGTCTCACACGAAAAATTATAAACATAACTCTGTTCACAGCATGCAAGCTCCTTATCACTCATTGGAAAGCAAAAACTCCCCCGCCTCCGACAGCACGAAACGCACTTTTAGCCAAAACCTGCAGAATGGAAACAGCGGCCCTCATGCGACACCAGTCTCACAACCCCACGAGAGCTCTGAAATTCAGAGAATTAAAAGGACCATACACCTAGACGAGGAAGGACGAAGGAGGGTAACACCAGCAACAGGGGAAGGCATGGGCCAATGAAGGAAACACACGCTAGCAGTATGAACACTAACACTTAGCGGCCCCACACCACAACAAGGACAATTCGCCTAACAGCACCACATGGAAGCAACTCGGTTTGGGGGGGAGGGGAGTTAGTTGTTGGGGAAAATAGTTAACGAGGCTGTAGAGATGGAGCATGATGAGATCAACCCAGAGGGAGGGTGGATGGAGGGGGCCTCAGAAAGGACAATGTGCAAAAAATTGAAGGACTCCTCCGAACCCGAACTAGAAATGTGTATTATGTTCTCTTCTCATAACCATGCATGCACCAGTATTTTGATTTCAATCGACTGTTATTCTGTCTAACAAATGCTGATAAAAAGATGTTTTTAAAAAAAATGTCAGCTCATATAACACCCCTCTCCCACCCCAGTACCTTAATCACATTGTTTCAAAGTTCAACAGAGACACAAATGTCTTCACAGTGTGGATTTTGGAGCAGAGCATGTTCATGCGATGTCTGTTTTCCTTCTGGTGCAATTGACCATCAAAAAAAGGGGTGTTTATAATGTGTTGACATGGCGACGGGCTTGCTCCTTATAGGGTCCAAGAGTAAATGGAAAGATGGGAAGTATGGGGCCTTAGTAATGATTAAAAAAACAAACAGATTAAGCTAAAGCGGTAGCCCAGAAGCCCTCGGCCCGCTCTATAGCCAGAAGGATGTCAAGACGGGATTTGCGCCGGGAAATCTCAAATCGAGAACTGGATGGAGATGCAATGTACTGAGAACCCATTCCATGGTGTGTCGGAATCAGAAAAAGCTTGATTGGGTGTAATGTATATATTGTCTTGCAGGTGGATTGGGAGTACCGCTCGAGCCACCTTGGATGGCCAGAGAATTGGCTAGCTTGTGTCCCCGCTGCAACTAAAAACATCCTGTCTATCCTTTATCAGAATAGCAATCTGCTATTCCTGGGGAAAAGGGCAAAGTCTTATTTTTTTGCTAATTCCTTTCTTAAGACGAATTGGCTGTGGTGTTTTGGGAATTCTTAACTTTCAAGGGGGCTCTTCCCGAATTTGCATCTTCACCTCCCATACCCTCCACCCCTCTCATGTTCAACTTTCTTTTTCTCTCATTTTCCTTTTATACTTTTTTCCAATTATCTTTCCCTGACACTTAAGAGGTCATCAGAAAACCAGTCACCAAACATTTTTTGTAACTTTTCTCTGTAATGGGTTCATCAAATTTGCCACTGGAAGGCAAGTATCCACCCTTCATTCAACCCAATCAAAAGCCTTTTTGCATCTTGGCCCATCAAGATTTGTTCATTAATACAGATAATCCATTATTTGTGAGACGGCATACTTTCAAGATCCATCTGCTGGTGCTGCACGGCTTTGGAGCTGTGCGAGAATCCTTTGTCATCCGTGGGAGAGTAGTCATCGGGCGGCCAGCGCAGCTCTCCGCTTTCCACGTCCTCCGACTCAGTGGGATCCACCACAATTGAGGGAAGTCGCTTGGACAACTTGGGGTACTTCTCCCGAGCATCTGGAAAACCCTAAAAAGAAAAGGCGTCCTGTCACTACAAACTCGGTCATAGCAACTTGTTACATTTGTGTTATTATCCATACAAATATAAGGAATATTTATAGGGCACACCGTTATCTCAAGGGCTTTAGACATTCAGATTATAAGTGTTATAAAAGCAGGATAAACACAATATTCATAAAACAATATTTTATTAATTGTATTCTTATTTTGGGAAATCGCAATTGTAGTATTATGTTACTATCATGAATAAGTGATATTATAACTGGTCTGTTATTTCACTGCTCTACTCAAGTTGTGACTTCTCAACTGTCCGATTCTAATATTATCGTCTTGTCGTAAGGTCCATGAACGCTGGCTGACCGGAAGTGAGATCCGGGGAGACGCGTCAACCCTCTCAGGCAAACCCTCCACTCCAAAGTGTTAGCTATGTTAACTCACTGCAAACCGCACATTTTAAAGGCAAAAGACAGTCCTTTCAACACTATAACAACTTTGTAACTTAAAAGTGCCTATTGATGGCCCCAAAAGGACAATACCCATTATCATGTTTGTACTATATAAAATTTAATGTACCATCATGAAGTACATTTTAAAAATGGTATAAGCGGTATTAAAGTTCTCAAACTTTATAAAGCTCTTGACCTGCACCCTCACACACTTAAACACGCAGAACACCCCCCGCGATTTACAATATCTTTGGTTTATATAATTAGGGTGCATTATTCTGTATACTACCCCACAAATTATACTCAATCATTTGCAATACTTTCAGCTTTGCAAATCAGAGACAAGATTCTGTTCTTTTGCTCTCAAATCCATTGATATTATCTAATTAGGAGTACGTCAACCTTTTTTCCAGACCCAAGTTCCCCGGCGGCGGCGGCGGCATGACATTGATGGAAGCTAATCTCTGCCAAGATGAGAACAACGGCGTTCCTGGGAGGGACACCAAATGTTAAATCCCCAGTGTAGGAACGACATTTTCTCTAACCCCCTTTCCCGGCCAAACAGGAAATGTCAAATAGCCCGCCTGTGTCAATACAATTCAAATTCATAATCGGGCCTACATGGAAGGAACAGAATCATAATGCCAAAAAAAAAGTCTTGCGCACCTTTGTAACCGAGTGAACGGCACAGGCTCACTCCACACAGCCTGCCCTCACCTCACATATAATACAAACGCTATTGCACAACACCTCTGCCATAAGAATAAAGCTACTTTTAACAAGAAAAGTTAAAACTGTAGCTTTCTCTCTATCTCCTTAAACCCCCACCCCTTTAGTTCATAGCATTCCTCCGCTGCACCCATACACACTCCATATAGACACAGGTGTCTAGCGGGGCCTTGGCCACTCTCGCATAACTTTCATGGCCGAAATGCACACAAGTATAATAGCACCTCTCAAACTCTCCCAAATGTTTGGACTGTGTTCCCTCCGAGAGCATTCAACCAAAAGCACATTGAAACCATCGTTATGGCGAAAAGGCACTATAACAAAAAACTAAATGAATGAATGCGTGGGGGTTTAATGGCAGCAGGATCAAATGAACTGAAAGGCCAAGTTCGGCCCAAACTGTGCAGCACGATACATGCTAAAATGTGACGGGCAAACAAAAAGCCCAGCAGCTCCTTTTCAAATTGCAAAACACGAAACCCTGTGTCCTTTTGTACAGCAGAGAGGCCATGGACATGTGGGCCTTCTGCGGATTGAAGACCACAATATTATGCTGTTTTACATTGACAGTAAAGAGTACAAAATGGGCCGTGCAAAGTGAAGGACAAAGAACTAAAATCAGAAGCCTACCTTTTCACTATGGTACAAAAAGAATGAAAGGCATTTTTCACAGCAAAGAATGGCATTGAAAAATAAAGATATTTGCGGCTTGCAAGGAAAGGAACAGTGTGCCAGTGAAGCTCCCCGGCCTAAACCTTTTAAAGGTATATTAATTATAACGTGAAGTGGAACATTGGCACTTTTGAAGCTAAGAACAATATCCACGTGGGAAAACAAACCTCCATGGCCTGAGTCCAGTGAATGCGCATATGAGGCTATACATATGAATGTTGATGGCATGATGCGAGATATTAAAAAGGCCTCACATGAAGAGTAAATGTGACAGATTGGAAAGCAAGTGTTTCTATTGTTCAGAGCACAGAAGGCTTGTGTGAGTGTAAAGGCTTTTCCCCTTAAAGTTAAAAACAGTGGCCTTCCCCCATCATATGCAGGCTCCCCATCTGAAAGACCCTCGCTTTGAAGTGTCAGGGCCAGAGAGGAAGCTGTATTCATGCGTGACAGAGGAATGTATTATTGTGGCTGGGTCTACAGAAAGTCCGCCATTAATGAGTTGAACTCTGCAGAAACCCAACATTCAAGAACCTATGACTATACAAGAATGTTAAGTGATTTATACCAAGAAAGCAGATGCGTATGACTCAGGGTGAGTGTAGAAAGTGAAACATTTACATTGAAGATCAGATTCTGTTGATTTTCTCAGGAACCGTAAATCTTAAAAGGATAACCTGCATATCGTTAAACAGCTAAATAATAGGCCTTTCTATTTATTCAACTCTTATAAAGATTTGACCTTGAGAACAAAAGTTATAACCTTAAATGTGGTAGTAACTCCCCAGAAAATGTCTAAAAGCCGAGATTCGGGGAGATGATAGTTCAATAAATTAGATATCTGATTAGAAAATTGTATGTTGAGAACTTTTATAATTTCCGAGTTATCCACAAAAATCTGTCGTTCGCACATGCAACTTCATATAAACACCAGATACATCTTATTAAGTCCGCAGGGGGAGTAGATATGTATTAGGTTTATTTAGAAATTAGAGAAATTTGGCATGTAGAGACTTGTTGAGTGCAAAAATTAAAATGTGTAAAAAGTAAATGCAAGTGGGTGGACTGATCCCCTCCCAAATTTGGCCTAGGTAAACTGAATGGCCAATCAGAACAGAGGGCCCAGCCCTGCAGAACGGGGTGCAGAATAGTTGACAAATTAAAAGAAATAGCCAATAAGCTGGCATATGATCCTTTTGACATTTTTGTGGGTGTGATTATGGGTTTATGAGGTGCCTGGGAAATGAAGGGAGTGCCGCCTGAAATCATCTGGGTGGAAAGACTGATGGAGATTTAAGAGTGCACTAAAGACTGCCTGACACTACCTGGGTTGGAACTGCTCATGAGATTGCCGAATGAAACTAGGGAAACAGAGGCAGATGCTGGGATCTCTGCAAGGAGAGCTCAATAGAGGCATGGATGCTGGTGGCTATACCTGACTGAAGGGCCTAACCAGATCCCTGTGTTCCTCAAGAGAGGGTCCCGAATGCTGATGTCTTTCCTGAGCACCAAACCCAGAAATCCAATGTGAGTCATTGTCCAACAGGACCAAGTCCGTTGGGGCTCTCTTTGAGTTAATATCCTCCCCTTAATTGGTGGGTGGGGGGCAAACTGAGTAGACCCTTAGCATAATGTAATTAACTCCCGTATAGTCACTGAACGCGAGCGGAGTTTGGATGAGTTTGAAACCTCTGCCCTTTCTCCTAGAGCTAATTCAAGTTGTAGACCTATAAATAATTGAGTAATTCCTACCTCTAGTTCCCATCCCCCAAAACTGCCTCAAGGGAAGGGCTGTCCTTGTCTAAAAACGATTCACCATTCCTCAGACCTGGCCTTAAAGCAGAGGGGTGATACATGTACACTGGATGCCAGGATTGTTGGAGCTGGGGTAGAGAAGTGTCTTGCTAAATGAAATGAAGCGAAGTCCCTAATTGAAATATACACTCTCTCCTTAGGGTGGGAAAGTGACCCTAATAGAAGAGATCATTTGTATTGCTTCCGGGTGAAGGAAAAGGTTCCATGTGTGATGAATGTGCAGTTTTTCCATGTTTGTTTAGCTTTCACATTGCTAGTTTCACATGTGCGCAGGGAGATTATAAGTGAAGTGCGCTGCGTGGGCGAAAGCGGTTTGCACAAATAAACAATGGCGCTGTGATTTACATCCTACTTCACAAAAGGATTGCCAGCTTCATGATTGTATAATGTTCCAAGGTATGATCGGTTATTTATAATGCACTTAATACCAAAGAGGTTTATAAGCGCGTACCTCGGGATTCAAACCTGTGTTGCTCTGCTTCGCCTTGCTTCCAAGACGAGCGCGTTGCCACTGAGATATACTACCCATGCCTTGTATGGTTTCATTTTGACATTCAGGGGGTTTTGTGGGACAGGTGGGTTGAACCGTTTGTTTGGCCAGTGTTCCGTGTACATGACACCCCAAAAGTGAAATTCCAAAAAGTGAGTTATTATATTGAAGTTTTGTTTTGTGCCGCAGAGAAGGTGGCTCGTGTAATCAATTGGTGAAAATATTCATTGCACATCTTATTCAATAGATATATATTCGGTCTGGACCCCGGCCTGGTTTTTGACATATTGGTGGCACAGGGGGATGGATCTACCTGGCTTTATATGAGTCATAGAAAGGGCAAGACTGAATAAGACAAAGGATAAATTTATATGGATTGTCACCAAGTTGTATTTTTTAATTATTTTCTTTTATGCTAAAATAAAGCGGTTAATCCAGTCGTGGACTCCTTTCTCTCTGTGCCTAGAAAGAGATGGCACTCGAGCAACACCTCCCTGGTGACGTCCAATAAGGCATAAAGGCATGTCTGGCGTTGCCGTTGATACACTTGTTCAGAGGATAATTGCCTAGAGAACGAGTGTTATCGGGTTGTACCCTGCAGTAAAGGAGGGTGCGGCGGGCGGAAGGGTGTTTTTTTCCCCGCAGTGCCAATCCAGGCTTTGGCAAAACTGTCCTGCAGGAAAACATCATAGACCCCCTTCAATACTTCAGTACAAGCATGAAACATAACATGGGCCACAGACCTGAAGAATGCAGACAACAAAGAAAGCATGAACAGTATCCTGGTGACCAAAGATCCCAGCCGGACACCTTCCTGCCACTCGTGCATGAATACTCACCAGAGGCACGCTCACAGCGCCACGATCAGAACCATTTTGTCCTATATGGCTCACCAACTACTGGCACATAGGACACATCTCTGCCAAAAGCGTTTAGTCCGGGAATGCTCTCCTGCCGATAGATTCTGCTCGCTCACACAAGGTTTTACGTGCCTTCTACTGCCAGAACGGCATGCCTTAGTCTGACGCAGCAAGAACAGAGCACCACAAGTGGGGCACATCTCTGGCCTTCATGCACAACGTCTAACATAATCCATGGGGAACCTTCTTTCGCACTGTCAGGCTCCATCCTGAAACAAACCAAAAGCTCTAGAAGGCCATGCCTTGGGTATCCAAATACCAATCAGTATCATAATCGCTGCCTATAATATTACATTATAATGAACTCATCACTCAATTTCAGGTGCAAGTCTTGCTGAAGGTCAGCTCCATTGGTATGTAACAGGAAAGACTGGCTTTTGGCTTAGAAATATCAGCTGAGGAAGTGGACATAGTCTTCTTTTTCCTTTTTTGGTTACCATCTTCAGAATTTGTTTAACCCAAAGTTATCCATTCAGTAGAGTTTCTGAGAAACCTCTTTTTTGGGACCGGCTGGCACAGAGCGTGTGTGGCAAAACGGCCAGATAAACAGGAGGCATGTCGAAACGTGGTGGCGCGACCAGCAAGGGTAGGGTCACCAGAGACGCGGGAGGCTTAGGAGGGCATGCAGGTGTTTCAATAAGCTGGAGCGCAGCTGTCAAAGCTTCCAGCTTCCAGGCACTGTTGCAGTAAGGAAGTGGGAAGGGCTGATTCTGACAATGCTACACTCTGACGGTGTGACAGAGTTGTCATTCTTTGCTCGAGCGCTTCCCAGGAGTCAGCAGGGTTGTAGGGTTCATCTCCAACAATAAGCCCCTGGTCTCCAGTGTTCTTGCCTGTGATGGTCTTATCGGCAGGTCCTCCCATCTTCTCCATGGGTCGGAATGCAAGTTTGGAATACTGATAGCAAGGTAGGATGGGTGAAGGCCCTTAGTCTAATCATAACACTGAGTCAAGGGCGCTAATCTCCGAACCTATGAGCATACTAGTTGAGGCCTAAACAACTTGCTTCTCAATCGTCAGTGACCGTTCAGAGCCGTAGGAAAGAGACCACCGGACAGGCTCAAGTTGCAGACACCCATGCAAAGCAGATGGGAGAACCCAGAGAAACCCTTGTCAAAGGGGGTGTTAAGCCCACTCTCCTGCTACTTTAAAGGTTCCAACAGAGACCAGTCGCTAGATGTATGCTTCTGTTTTCAAGCCACTTGCAATGCTGTGGTGTTAGGTGCATGCCTCTAAAATACGTTACAGCTGCTGGCAACGTTACGTTATTGAATGTGTGCTATGAGGAATCTGAGGGTGTCCTTACTTCTTTCCTCAATATATCCTCCTGCCAGGGGGCCAGGGAAAGGCCGTCGCTATCGGATCCTCACCCTGGGGGTGGCTATGAGAGGGAGGATCGCCTGGGTGGAGGAGACTTGGGGAGTGGGGATGAGGCATCCTTGCGTGAGACACGGTATTCCCCATTTCCCCTTTCTAACCTTGGATCCACAAAGGAACCTGACTGTCCCATCTTGATTGTTCGCCTGATTGTGTTTTTGTCACACCGAGATGCCTGTGGGCTATTCAGCATGCTATAAGTGAATACATATAAATAAACAAACGAGTCTAATATCCCCCGGGCCTTTGTGGGTAATTACCAGTCCCTTCCCTATTCGTACAGAAAATCAGTTTGCAGTCAACGCCAGTCAAGTACTGGGACGAGGAAGAGACCACCTAGAACCATACATCCTTTCTTTATTGATTCTTACACACATAAACACCACTCTGGTACTGGGACAAGGAGGAGGGATGCCAAGCACCACAATCATTGTTTAATTAAAGAACATTGCCTGCACCTGAAACCAAGGGTGTGGTATAAATGGCCCGCTCAGTTGAGGCCAAAGAGACCGACACGGAAACCGGCAAGGAGACTGACAGTGGAACGCCTGCTGGAGAAGCTGGAGGTGAGGCCAGAGAGACACGTGCCCGAGGTGCCTAGGAGCTGCAGAGTCGTTGCAGTGGAAGCCGAGTGTGGCTGGAGCATTCGAGAGTTCTCTGGTAGCAGAGCTGGTCTGGATACCTCCCGAAGTCAGAGAGACTCCCTCTCCATATGGCTGAGGTGGTGGAGACCCCGGAGAAGAGGCATGCTGCGCCAGGAGCAGCGCGAGGCTGTTTGGAGAATGTGAATGGCCGTCGAGTCGAAATCAGACAAGTTACTGAATGCTTTTAAGAATAACGATGAAACGCAACTGTTAAAGAAACCGAGTGAAAGGTTTGATGAATACCGAACTGTGAAAGGAAAGCTAACCTGGCTCCGAAAGAATTTCCAGGGTGAACTGTGAATATCGAACTGTGAAGGAGATGAGAGGAAGGCTAACCTGGAGCCGGGCAAAATCCCAGGGTGAATTAAATGAAAGTGTGCGTTTAACCAAGCTGTTACAAGGCCAGGAGAGGGCCAGAGAAAACTGTTGAATTCTACTAAGTGATTAATGTGGCTGAAATGCCCCTTTTTGAATATTGATCTGATTGAAAGCCGTTTTGTACAATTCCCTGATAAAAAGGAACTGTGTATCGGCAGGCGCCCTGAGAATACAAAGAACTGTGTATCGGCAAGCGCCCTGAGAATACAAAGAACAGTGTATCGGCAAGTGCCCTGAGAATACAAAGAACTGTGTATCAGCAAGCTCCCCGAGAATACAAAGAACTGTGTATCGGCAAGCGCCCTGAGAATACAAAGAACTGTGTATCAGCAAGTGCCCTGAGAATACAAGGAACTGTGTATCGGCAAGCGCCCTGAGAATACAAAGAACTGTGTATCAGCAAGCTCCCCGAGAATACAAAGAACTGTGTATCGGCAAGCGCCCTGAGAATACAAAGAACTGTGTATCAGCAAGCGCCCCGAGAATACAAGGAACTGTGTATCGGCAAGCGCCCTGAGAATACAAAGAACTGTGTATCGGCAAGCGCCCTGAGAATACAAAGAACAGTGTATCGGCAAGCGCCCTGAGAATACAAAGAACTGTGTATCAGCAAGCGCCCTGAGAATACAAAGAACAGTGTATCGGCAAGCGCCCTGAGAATACAAGGAACTGTGTATCGGCAAGCGCCCTGAGAATACAAAGAACTGTGTATCGGCAAGCGCCCTGAGAATACAAAGAACAGTGTATCGGCAAGCGCCCTGAGAATACAAAGAACTGTGTATCAGCAAGCGCCCCGAGAATACAAGGAACTGTGTATCGGCAAGCGCCCTGAGAATACAAAGAACTGTGTATCAGCAAGCGCCCTGAGAATACAAAGAACTGTGTGATTTGAAGCCGAAATAGTGGCAATGCGTCTATGAAGAAGAAGCCAATAAGGTGTGTCGGTTGAACCTGTAATGGGTCGACCGTGCGGTCCGACTACTGGGCCTAGACCGAGTGCACCCACCTAAGGAAAAGCCACTTAAGTCCTCAGCAAGCTTCTGATTGAGTGAAGCAGAATTTATGTGTTTTGAAATCAAGGAACTGAACGTTATAAATTGATGCAAGGCAACCAAGCCCGAGGAGCTGGAAGTATCTCAAATAATTGTGTTGTTTTGAATAATGAGACTTCAAAGCCCGGGGAAGGGAACCCCTCTTTTTGGTAAAGTGAACGACCTTGAACCTTGGTGAAAGGAAAACCCCTTTTCAAACCAGGAGCTGGAAGAAGCGCTGACCTTTTATTTAAACACTTCTTATATTGAGGGGAACAATACCAAAATGTTGCCCTGAAAAGATATACCCTTTCATTACCGCGCCTTTGCGCAGTAATAAAATGCTGACCCCCCCACTACACCGACTAATGGGAGTGGGGGATTAAAAAAAAGGGGCTGGGTCTTGGGTGTCAGCGCTCTACCCTATGTGTTTATCAGAGAAGTCTTTTAAAGTGATTGATTCAGATATGGATCAGTTTGCAATTAAATGTGGTAAGCAACAAAATGTCATCTTTCAGAGGTATTGTTCCATTTGCACAGTTTGTACAGCCGGCACGTGTTTCGACCCCCTCTGGGCCGTCCTCAAGGCTGTTGATGTAGACGCATAGGAGCATTCAGCAAACCAAACCCAGTAACATATGTGTGATGTCACATGATAAACAGAAGCCACAGTGCATGGCAAAAGCGCACACGACTTACATCCAGAAGTAAATAGTGCATAAAAGGAAAACACAAAGCATACATGTTACATATCCAGTGGCAATTGCCACATAGACAGGTATTGCAGAAGCGGGTTAGAACAATACAGAAACATAGGTCATATTATTAAAGGTTCTGTAATTCATTTCAAAGGCAAGTCAGTGATTTGCCCAGAGTCACAGAAAATGGAATAGGTGTGATAAGAGGGCAACATCAGCTAGGATAAGAGAGGCGGGGGATACGTACCTTGCTTGCAAAGCACACGCAACATTCTCACAAAAGTAGAATAAAAAATAGTGAGTTAAAAGTCAAGTACGTTATAATGGCTAATTGTATGTCTTTCGATTGACCAGAGGCTGATAGAACGATGAGTGCTAATATAATATAATAAAAAGAGTGTATTGCTAGTTTACTTTCTATTGAATCACATTTTTCGACTAGTTTCACTAGAACATTTTCAAGTGCTTGAAATAACTCTTCTGAGTTCATGCTAATAAAACTTGTCTCATCTAAGATCTCTATTTTGCTAACATTAATTTTCTTTTCCTGAGGGTTTTCCAGTTGTCTCTCTAATGATTTATTGTTAATAGCCAAACGTGTTTGACCAATAACAATTAGCCCGGAGCTTGGGTCAATTTCAAACCGTTCACCAGGATTTAGAAATTCAATGTTTTCGCTATCAGTATCTTCAATTGTGAACTCAGCTTGAGTTTCAGTATTAATATTCTCAAATATACTTAGCTTAGCTGGGGAAGTACTATTCATCTCTAAATTAGAAGAAGTGGGATTTATCACTTGTGCCAGTAGTTTGCTGCTAATACATGGAAAGGCCATGGTTAGTTCGCCCATGATTTCTAATGTGCGGCAATTAGATTATGGAAATGCTTTGCTGTTAGGAGCTCCAAAGGAAGAGATCGAGAAATGCCAGGTTATGGAAAATAGTGCAGTGCGCATTATTGAAAAGATAAAAAACAGAGAGCATATAACAGAAGGAAGAAAGTCACTTCACCGGCTGAGAATAGAGGAAAGAATTGCCTTTAAGTCAATGACAATTGTGCATAGATGTCTAAATGGCTCAGCTCCTACGTATCTGAAGAACCAATTCTCCAGATGCATTCCTTCTAGACACCTTAGATCAAAAGATCAAGGTTGGTTAAATGTATGCCGTTTCAATCTAGCAACTGGTATGGGGAGATCTTTCCCTCTGCATGCAGCGCAAGGCTGGAACAAGTTACCACCAACTCTACAGTTGGAAGAAAACTGCCAGCCTTTCAGGAGTCACCTAAAAACATACCTGGTTAAATGAACCACAGGGTTGGATTCAGCAAACAACCAGAATAGTATACTAGAGATCAGGCAATGCCACTCATGGGTTGTCTTTGTTTCATGTTTTACACGCCCTGATGCCTGAAGGCTTACGGCACGCTATAAGCACATAAATAAATAAATAAATAAATAAATAAATAAATAAAGTGTTAGGTGTATGCATCTAAAAGATGTCAAGCATCTGGCAAAGCTACGTTATTGGATGTGTACCTGTAAAACACGTTCAAGCCACTGGCAAAGCTAAGGTGTAAGATGTATACTTGTAAAACCCATGCCAGCTGCTGGCAAGGCTGAGGTGTTAGATGCGTGCCTCTAAAACACATTCCAGCTGCCGGCAAGGCTGAGGTGTTAGATGTGTGCCTCTAAAACACATTCCAGCTGCTGGCAAGGCTGAGGTGTTAGATGCGTGCCTCTAAAACACATTCCAGCTGCTGGCAAGGCTGAGGTGTAAGATGTATACTTGTAAAACCCATGCCAGCTGCTGGCAAGGCTGAGGTGTTAGATCCGTGCCTCTAAAACACATTCCAGCTGCCGGCAAGGCTGAGGTGTTAGATGCGTGCCTCTAAAACACATTCCAGCTGCTGGCAAGGCTGAGGTGTAAGATGTATACTTGTAAAACCCATGCCAGCTGCTGGCAAGGCTGAGGTGTTAGATGCGTGCCTCTAAAACACATTCCAGCTGCCGGCAAGGCTGAGGTGTTAGATGCGTGCCTCTAAAACACATTCCAGCTGCTGGCAAGGCTGAGGTGTAAGATGTATACTTGTAAAACACATTCCAGCTGCCGGCAAGGCTGAGGTGTTAGATGCGTGCCTCTAAAACACATTCCAGCTGCTGGCAAGGCTGAGGTGTTAGATGCGTGCCTCTTAAACACATTCCAGCTGCTGGCAAGGCTGAGGTGTTAGATGCGTGCCTCTAAAACACATTCCAGCTGCTGGCAAGGCTGGGGTGTTAGATGCGTGCCTCTTAAACCCATTTCAGCTGCTGGCAAGGCTGAGGTGTTAGATGCGTGCCTCTAAAACACATTCCAGCTGCCGGCAAGGCTGAGGTGTTAGATGCGTGCCTCTAAAACACATTCCAGCTGCCGGCAAGGCTGAGGTGTTAGATGCGTGCCTCTAAAACACATTCCAGCTGCTGGCAAGGCTGAGGTGTAAGATGTATACTTGTAAAACCCATGCCAGCTGCTGGCAAGGCTGAGGTGTTAGATGCGTGCCTCTAAAACACATTCCAGGTGCCGGCAAGGCTGAGGTGTTAGATGCGTGCCTCTAAAACACATTCCAGCTGCTGGCAAGGCTGAGGTGTAAGATGTATACTTGTAAAACACATTCCAGCTGCCGGCAAGGCTGAGGTGTTAGATGCGTGCCTCTAAAACACATTCCAGCTGCTGGCAAGGCTGAGGTGTTAGATGCGTGCCTCTTAAACACATTCCAGCTGCTGGCAAGGCTGAGGTGTTAGATGCGTGCCTCTAAAACACATTCCAGCTGCTGGCAAGGCTGGGGTGTTAGATGCATGCCTCTTAAACCCATTTCAGCTGCTGGCAAGGCTGAGGTGTTAGATGCGTGCCTCTAAAACACATTCCAGCTGCCGGCAAGGCTGAGGTGTTAGATGCGTGCCTCTAAAACACATTCCAGCTGCTGGCAAGGCTGAGGTGTAAGATGTATACTTGTAAAACACATTCCAGCTGCTGGCAAGGCTGGGGTGTTAGATGCGTGCCTCTTAAACCCATTTCAGCTGCTGGCAAGGCTGAGGTGTTAGATGCGTGCCTCTAAAACACATTCCATCTGCTGGCAAGCCTGAGGTGTTAGATGCGTGCCTCTTAAACACATTCCAGCTGCTGGCAAGGCTGAGGTGTTAGATGCGTGCCTCTAAAACACATTCCAGCTGCCGGCAAGGCTGAGGTGTTAGATGCGTGCCTCTAAAACACATTCCATCTGCCGGCAAGGCTGAGGTGTTAGATGCGTGCCTCTTAAACACATTCCAGCTGCCGGCAAGGCTGAGGTGTTAGATGCGTGCCTCTAAAACACATTCCAGCTGCCGGCAAGGCTGAGGTGTTAGATGCGTGCCTCTAAAACACATTCCAGCTGCTGGAGGCTGAGGTGTTAGATGCGTGACTCTTAAACACATTCCAGCTGCTGGCCAGGCTGAGGTGTTAGATGCATGCCTCTTAAACACATTCCAGCTGCTGGCAAGGCTGAGGTGTAAGATGTATACTTGTAAAACACATTCCAGCTGCCGGCAAGGCTGAGGTGTTAGATGCGTGCCTCTAAAACACATTCCATCTGCTGGCAAGGCTGAGGTGTTAGATGCATGCCTCTTAAACACATTCCAGCTGCTGGCAAGGCTGAGGTGTTAGATGCGTGCCTCTTAAACACATTCCAGCTGCTGGCAAGGCTGAGGTGTTAGATGCGTGCCTCTAAAACACATTCCAGCTGCCGGCAAGGCTGAGGTGTTAGATGCGTGCCTCTAAAACACATTCCAGCTGCCGGCAAGGCTGAGGTGTTAGATGCGTGCCTCTAAAACACATTCCATCTGCCTTTCAAGGCTGAGGTGTTAGATGCGTGCCTCTTAAACACATTCGCAAGGCTGAGGTGTTCGATGCATGCCTCTAAAACACATTCCAGCTGCTGGCAAGACTGGGGTGTTAGATGCGTGCCTCTTAAACACTTTCCATCTGCTGGTAAGGCTGAGGTGTTAGATGCATGCCTCTAAAACACATTCCAGCTGCTGGCAAGGCTGAGGTGTTAGTTGTGTGCCTTGAAAACACATTCCATCTGCTGGCAAGACTGAGGTGTTAGATGCATGCCTCTAAAACACATTCCAGCTGCTGGCAAGGCTGAGGTGTTAGATGCGTGCCTCTAAAACACATTCCAGCTGCTGGCAAGGCTGGGGTGTTAGATGCATGCCTCTTAAACCCATTTCAGCTGCTGGCAAGGCTGAGGTGTTAGATGCGTGCCTCTAAAACACATTCCAGCTGCTGGCAAGGCTGAGGTGTTAGATGTGTGCCTCTCAAACACATTCCAGCTGCTGGCAAGGCTGAGGTGTTATATGCGTGCCGCTAAAACACATTCCAGCTCCTGGCAAGGCTGAGGTGTTAGATGTGTGCCTTAAAAACACATTCCACCTGCTGGCAAGGCTGAGGTGTTAGATACATGCCTCTAAAACACATTCCAGCTGCTGGCAAGGCTGAGGTATTAGGCAAATGCCTTTAAAACGCATTCCAGCTGCTGGCAAGGCTGAAGTGTTAGATGTGTGCCTCTTAAACACATTCCAGCTGCTGGCAAGGCTGAAGTGTTAGATGTATGCCTCTAAAACACATTCCAGCTGCTGGCAAGGCTGAAGTGTTAGATGTATGCCTCTAAAACACATTCCAGCTGCTGGCAAGGCTGAGGTGTTAGATGTGTGCCTCTTAAACACATTCCAGCTGCTGGCAAGGCTGAAGTGTTAGATTTATGCCTCTAAAACGCATTCCAGCTGCTGGCAAGGCTGAGGTGTTAGATGTATGCCTCTTAAACGCATTCCAGCTGCTGGCAAGGCTGAGGTGTTAGATGTATGCCTCTTAAACGCATTGCAGATCCTGGCAAGGCTGAGGTGTTAGATGTATGCCTCTAAAATGCATTCCAGCTGCTGGCAAGACTGAGGTGTTAGGTGTAGGCCTCTAAAACACATTCCAGCTGCTGGCAAGGCTGAGGTGTTAGATGTGTGCCTCTCAAACACATTCCAGCTGCTGGGAAGGCTGAGGTGTTAGATGCGTGCCTCAAAAACACATTCCAGCTGCTGGCAAGGCTGAGGTGTTAGATGCGTGCCTCAAAAACACATTCAAGCTGCTGGCAAGGCTGAGGTGTTAGATGTGTGCCTCTAAAACACATTCCAGCTGCTGGCAAGGCTGAGGTGTTAGATGTGTGCCTCTAAAACACATTCTAGTTGCTGGAAAGGCTGAGGTGTTAGATGTATGCCTCTAAAACACATTCCAGCTACAGGCAAGGCTGAGGTGTTAGATGTGTGCCTCTAAAACACATTCAAGCTGCTGGCAAGGCTGAGGTGTTAGATGCATGCCTCTAAAACACATTCCAGCTACTGGCAAGGCTGAGGTGTTAGGTGTATGCCTCTAGAACACATTCCAGCTGCTGGCAAGGCTGAGGTGTTAGATGTGTGCCTCTTAAACGCATGCCAGCTGGTGGCAAAGCTAAGGTGTTACATGTATAAAAGCTAACGTGTTAGGTCTATACTTGCAAAACGCATGCCAGCTGCTGGCAAAGCTAAGGTGCGAAATGTATGCTTCTGAAACACGTTCCAGCTGCTGGCAAGACCAGGAGGCTACGTGCCTGAGTCTGAGAAGTTGTTAACACAATCAGGAGCTGGCTACATGTCTCTCTGGCAACTGTTGCAACTGCTGATAAAGCCAAGAGGCAGGTTGTGCTTCTGAAAACTGGCCAAACAACCGAGAAAGCCAGGGGCTGGTTGCGTCTCTGAAAACTGTCCAAACAACGAGAAAGCCAAGGCCTGGTTGCGCCTCTGAAAACTCGCCAAACAACTGAGAAAGCCAAGACCTGGTTGCGCCTCAAAACCGGCCAAACAACCGAGAAAGCCAAGCCCTGGTTTGCGCCTCTGAAAAATGGCCAAACAACCGAGAAAGCTAAGGCCTGGTTGCGCCTCTGAAAACTGGTCAAATCGAGAAAGCCAAGTCCTGGTTGTGCCTCTGAAAACTGCCCAAACAACCGAGAAAGCCAAGGCATGGTTGCGCCTCTGAAAACTGGTCAAACAACCGAGAAAGCCAAGGCCTGCTTGCGCCTCTGAAAACTGCCCAAACAACCGACAAAGCCAAGGGGTGGTTGTTGCCTCTGAGATGTGATTAAGTCTGCACCAAAGCTGGGAGACCAAGTGCATGCCTCTGCTAACTGTGGAAGCTACTGACAAAGCCATGGAGCTAGACATCGCCTCTGATAACTGTGGAAGCTACTGACAAAGCCATGGAGCTAGACATCGCCTCTGATAACTGTGGAAGCTACTGACAAAGCCATGGAGCTAGACATCGCCTCTGCTAACTGTGGAAGCTACTGACAAAGCCATGGAGCTAGACATCGCCTCTGATAACTGTGGAAGCTACTGACAAAGCCATGGAGCTAGACATCGCCTCTGATAACTGTGGAAGCTACTGACAAAGCCATGGAGCTAGACATCGCCTCTGATAACTGTGGAAGCTACTGACAAAGCCATGGAGCTAGACATCGCCTCTGATAACTGTGGATGCTACTGACAAAGCCATGGAGCTAGACATCGCCTCTGATAACTGTGGAAGCTACTGACAAAGCCATGGAGCTAGACATCGCCTCTGATAAATGCCTGTGCCACTGATAGAGCCAAGAGGCTAGTGGCTAGTCTAACAAATCCCAAAGTGAATGCAGAAGCAGTGAAAGACACCTCATGATGTATTGGGATGACACCAGGACTGTAGACAGGACAGTTTCTAGCCAACTTGGTGCCCAGGACGAAACATCAGGATGCGCGCCCCTTTCCATTAGCTGGCATACGTCACTCCCAAACTACACCTCTGTCGTGTGACAAAACCCCTCCGCAATATGAATAAATAATTGCTATATAAATGAAGCTGGATTCATTACATTGCAATGCAAGTACTTTACAGAAGAATTCTAATGTGAAAACGCAGCTTTTGCTGCCCAAGTAAATGGTTTTTCTGTCACCTGCTCTTAGGGAAGGCCTTGCCTGAATGCAATTTCAAACTGTCTGTACCGGCACACTGCGGTGTGAACAGCGTACTGGGGTTTGAGGTCCCACCTACCTTGCTCTGTTTTACAGGTGTTCTGTTCGTACCACCTCAATTGTATTTCGCAAGGGGCAATACAAGACTAACCATATGAATAATTTTCTGAGAGAATGTTATCATTCCAAGATGGACAGTCTGGTACTCTCTTATTGTACTCTTTCAAAATGCCTCTCTGAGAAAGGGAAAGGGGACAAATAGCACCAATGAGGATTACTGTCTGTTTTGAATTAAACCACAGAGCATTTCAGGACTATAACAGTGATCAGAGATCTCTACATTTGATAAACAAGTCTGTGAAAAAAGGATTCTATGTGTGAATCGCTAAATTCATAACTGATGCATGGCTTGGCGCTAACATCACGGTTCAAAATACGTACCCTAACCTTAATATGTTTGTAACCATGAGCCATACATGCTCATTTGGACAGCTTATGTTTTTGGATGTGAGTATAAAATGGCTTCAATATCAGCCACTCAAATGGGGTCAGGGGTTCTTTTGCTTCTTGTTTCTGAATAATTTTAGAGGAAGGAAGGGCTGGGTCTCAGTGTGGGCATGCCGAACCCCCATACAGAATCATCTTTATGGAATGATATCTACAGATAGGGCAGAATACTGAACAAGAGACACCCAATAAACAATGCACAGAAAGGCTGCACAGAAAGGGTTGTACCTCTTTCAAACTTTAGCCTGACCAGTAATAAGCTGATGAAGCGTTTTAAACAAAATCATCTTCTAATGCATGGTTAAGGGTCCACAGTTCCTAAGCCACTACCTCATCACTATTACGCAGGCCACGGGGGTTATTTCTGCAAGAAACAGCAGGCCCCAGCTCCATCTAACAGGCCTGGCATTAGCATCTCTTATTAGTGCTGGCCTGCAGCTAGTGAAAATCATGGTGTAGCAGTGTAGAGAGGGTGTTTGGCCTATTGGATTTACAATTTGAGGTTATGGGCCTCATTACGAGTTTGGAGGTAGCCATGCCGCTATTTGCGGCATGGCTGCCTCCAAACTCGGGTCTGTGTTCCCCAAATGAGGACTTACCGGGCCATTCCAACCTTGGAGGACCCGGTAATTCCTCATTCGAGGAACCCGGTCCCGGTAGATCCCCATTCCCATTCGAGCCCCATGGGGCTTAATGGGAATGGGGAGGGAGCTAACAACGGGCCCGTTAATAATGGGCCCGTTGTTAGCTCCCTGGTCTCCTCGCAGGACCCATTTACGGGTCCCGCGAGGAGACCTCGTAATAGGGTGGCAAGGGGTTAATGGCACCGGCACCATTACCTGCGCCGTTAACCCCTTACCGCCCACCTCGTAATGAGGCCCTATGTCTTTGATTGCTTTATGCCTTTAAGTGTGGGCACACTACGGCATGCTCATCAGAGTCACATACACAAACATTCCAGTGTGCTCTTGTATGGACATTGGGCACATCAGACAAAAACACATATATGTGCTGTTACATAAGTGAGCGCCACATAGACGCCATTCACCAACAGGGTGGTGACTTGGGCAGCACACATATGACTGCATTGATTTACCAAGGACTACTGTCTGCACAGTGACACACAATGAACTCTACTTTCCTAATCAAGGTGCCACGTGACATTGAGTTGCCATCTGGTGCGCGCGCGAGGCAGTGGCGGGCTAGTTTAGACCTTTGATGCTGGGCAGATGCATTTAGGCCATGTCCCAAAGCAGCCACTAGAATACGTAAGCAAGAAAATGACAAGGATGTTCCATATGTAACTAAAAAGTAATATACAAAAAAAAGAGTGTTGGTGCGTTAAATAAAGAGACATGAAAATAAAATGGTTTTAAACTTTTTTCTGTGTGGCATGTTGATTCTCTTTGAAGAATGCATAGGTTTGGTCAGTTAACTGATACTTGTGCTGGCCTGGTGAATAAAAATGCCCCATGTTTAGTTCTTAACACTAAAATGTTAAGCACATACTGGGCCTCATTACGAGGTGGGCGGTAAGGGATTACCAGCACTGGTAAGGGCACCGGTGCCGGTAATCCCTTACCGCCCTACTACGAGTTCCCTTTGCGGGTCCTCCCTTAACGCCTGGTTTTTCCAGGCATTAAGGACAGGACCCGCAAAGGGACTTTAGAGCTAATAACGGTGCCGCAATTTGCTGTACCGTTATTAGCACCTTCCCCTTTCCCATTGAGCCCTACGGGGGCTCAAATGGGAATGGGGAAGGGCCCTGGTGAATGGGGAATTACCGGTCCCGCCAACCTTGGAATGGACCGGTAATTGCTCCATTCACCAGGGCGGAGTCAGTAAGGTTTTGGAGGCAGCCATGGCGCTAATAGCGCCATGGTTACCTCCAACCTCGTAATGAAGTCCACTGGGTAATAACAATGGGCCTCATTACGGCCCTGGCGGCTGCAGTATGAACGGTGCCAGTAAGGTACCCGCACCGTTCATACCGGGCCACCACACTACGAGTTTGCTCGCGGGTGGCGGTATGCACGTCTGGTCTGGCCAGACGTGCATACCGGCACCTGCGAGCAGACCAGGATGCTAACAACAATCCCCCCCGTCATTAACGGGCCCATTGTTAGCATCCTCCCCATTCCCATTGAGCCCTATGGGGGCTCAAATGGGAATGGGGACGTACTGGGTCCAGGTCCCGAAAATGGGAATTACCGGGCCCACAAAAGCCAGAATGGCCTGGTAATGCCCTTTTTTCGGGACCCGGACACTAGTTTGGAGGTAGCCATGCTGGTAATAACAGCATGGCTACCTCCAAATTCGTAATGAGGCCCAATGGCTTGTTAAATGAGCCATCACTTATAAATGGCCCCACTTGAAAGGCTGTCAGCACAAAGAATGAGGGGCATGGGGTGTGGGACTCCAGCGCATCTCACACGCTGAGTTTGGAATATGCATTCCTTTGTTTGCATATTCCGAACACATCGAAGTCATCTACAAGTCGGCAGAGAGCAGCCAGCCGCTTATCTCACAGGAGCAACCCCCCCCCCCCCCCCCCGGCACAGCAGGCTGCTTAACCTGCTGTCTGGCAAGATCAGAGTCAGCTTTCTGGGTAGGCCCCTTACCGCCCACTCCTCCTGAGCTAATTAGCTCTGTGACCCGGGCCGTCGCCCGCTCCGCCCGAGCCAAGAAACAGAGCTGACTGTAGATACCGCTGATTCTGTGACTTTCGATCTATACTGCTCAAGCCCATGCCCGTCATGAGTCATGTGGCATAGCCAGCCAGGGACTCTGTCACAGGTGAGTGGCGTGACTCTTAATTCTCACGGGCTGCTCTTACAATGGCCAGGGGGGTGTGTCCAATATCAAGGTGAGACTCAGCCAGGGGGACTCAGCAAGGTTGCGCTTAGTCTTCTCGTGCTGCGCTTCCTGGATGCGTGTACGCCGGTGCACGCCGCGTTCATCACCACATGTCATTTGCAACACTGAAGAGTGATGGCTGGAAGGTTTTGAATGAATCATAGACTTTGGCATTGCTCTGGCAATCCCCCAGGCCATGGTGTTTCAGCCACCAAGCCATTACAGAAAGGAAAAGGCCATTACGAATATCACGCTTGGTCCGACTCCAAAAGGGGCGCACCAAACTGAGCTTCTAGTGCGCTCTCTTCCACACCAAATCACACACAAATCCAGACATCCTTCAGCCTCAGTGGGTGTCATCAGTGAGGTGTACCCTGGAGCTCGAGGAACAGAAAGCTTGGGATCAACATCAGGCATACCCAGCCCAAATACAGCACTAAAGAGTGATGGCTGTAGGTTTAGAATGAACGGTCTATCTGCTTTTGTAATGGCCTGGCAGGCTGAAAAAAACATGTAATGGAGGGTGAGGGTTGTATAGCAGGCTTGGACCACCGCCGGAGCAGTAGGAGGCTGCAGAGGACCTATGCCAGGAGCAGTAAGAGGTTGCAGTAGACCTCCGCCAGGAGCAGTAAGAGGTTGCAGAGGACCTCTGCCAGGAGCAGTAAGAAGATGCAGAGGCCCTGCCCCAGGAGCTGTAGGAGGCTGCAGGGGACCTTCGCAGGGAGCAGTAGGAGGCTGCAGAGGATCTGCTCCAGGACCAGTAGGAGGCTGCAGAGGACCTCTGCCATGAGTCAGGAGCAGTAGGAGGCTGTAGAATACCTCCGCCAGGAGCAGGCTGCAGAGGACCTCCGCCAGGACCAGTAGGACGCTGCAGGGGACCGCCGCCAGCAGCAGTACGAGGATGCCGAGGACCTCCACCAGGAGCAGTATCAGGCTGCCGAGGACCTCTGCCAGGAGCAGTAGGAAGATGCAGAGGGCATCCGCCAGGAGCAGGAGGAAGATGCAGAGGACGTGAGCCAGATGCAGTAGGAGGCTGCAGAGGACCTCTGCCAGGAGCATTAGGAGGCTGCAGAGGACCTCTGCCAGGAGCAGTAGGACGCTGCAGAGGACCACCGCCAGCAGCAGTAGGAGGATGCATAGGACCTCCACCAGGAGCAGGCTGCAGAGGACCTCCGCCAGGAGCAGTAGGACGCTGCAGGGGACCGCCGCCAGCAGCAGTACGAGGATGCCGAGGACCTCCACCAGGAGCAGTATCAGGCTGCCGAGGACCTCTGCCAGGAGCAGTAGGAAGATGCAGAGGCCCTGCACCAGGAGCAGTAGGAGGCTGCAGATGACCTCTGCCAAGAGTCAGGAGCAGTAGGAGGCTGCAGAAGACCTCCGCCAGGTGCAGTATGAGGCTGCGGAGGACCTCTGCCAGGAGAAGTAGGACGTGGCAGAGGACCGCCGCCAGCAGCAGTACGAGGATGCCGAGGACCTCTGCCAGGAGCAGTATCAGGCTGCCGAGGACCTCTGCCAGGAGCAGTAGGAAGATGCAGAGGTCCTGCACCAGGAGCAGTAGGAGGCTGCAGGGGACCTTCGTGGGGAGCAATAGGGGGCTGCAGAGGACCTACTCCAGGAGCAGTAGGAGGCTGCAGATGACCTCTGCCAAGAGTCAGGAGCAGTAGGAGGCTGCAGAAGACCTCCGCCAGGAGCAGTATGAGGCTGCGGGGGGCATCCGCCAGGAGCAGTAGGAGGCTGTAGAGGACCTCCGCCAGGAGCATTAGGAGGCTGCAGAGGACCACTGCCAGGAGCAGTAGGAAGATGCAGAGGACCACCGCCAGGAGCAGTAGGAGGATGCATATGACCTCCACCAGGAGCAGGCTGCAGAGGACCTCTGCCAGGAGCAGTACAACGATGCCGAGGACCTCCGCCAGGAGCAGTACGAGGATGCCGAGGACCTCCGCCAGGAGCAGTATCAGGCTGCCGAGGACCTCTGCCAGGAGCAGTAGGAAGATGCAGAGGCCCTGCACCAGGAGCAGTAGGAGGCTGCAGATGACCTCTGCCAAGAGTCAGGAGCAGTAGGAGGCTGCAGAAGACCTCCGCCAGGTGCAGTATGAGGCTGCGGAGGACCTCTGCCAGGAGAAGTAGGATGTGGCAGAGGACCGCCGCCAGCAGCAGTACGAGGATGCCGAGGACCTCTGCCAGGAGCAGTATCAGGCTGCCGAGGACCTCTGCCAGGAGCAGTAGGAAGATGCAGAGGTCCTGCACCAGGAGCAGTAGGAGGCTGCAGGGGACCTTCGTGGGGAGCAATAGGGGGCTGCAGAGGACCTACTCCAGGAGCAGTAGGAGGCTGCAGATGACCTCTGCCAAGAGTCAGGAGCAGTAGGAGGCTGCAGAAGACCTCCGCCAGGAGCAGTATGAGGCTGCGGGGGGCATCCGCCAGGAGCAGTAGGAGGCTGTAGAGGACCTCCGCCAGGAGCATTAGGAGGCTGCAGAGGACCACTGCCAGGAGCAGTAGGAAGATGCAGAGGACCACCGCCAGGAGCAGTAGGAGGATGCATATGACCTCCACCAGGAGCAGGCTGCAGAGGACCTCTGCCAGGAGCAGTACAACGATGCCGAGGACCTCCGCCAGGAGCAGTACGAGGATGCCGAGGACCTCCGCAAGGAGCAGTATCAGGCTGCCGAGGACCTCTGCCATGAGCAGAAGGAAGATGCAGAGGCCATGCGCCAGGAGCAGAAGGAGGCTGCAGAAGACCCCCGCCAGGAGCAGTAGGAGGATGCATAGGACCTCCACCAGGAGCAGGCTGCAGAGGACCTCTGCCAGGAGCAGTACGAGGATGCCGAGGGCATCCGCCAGGAGCAGTAGGAAGATGCAGAGGACATCTGCCAGGTGCAGCAGGAGACTGTAGAGGACCTCCGCCAGGAGCATTAGGAGGCTGCAGAGGATCTCCACCAGGAGCAGTAGGACGCTGCAGAGGACCTCCACCAGGAGCAGTATGAGGCTGCAGAGAGCATCCGCCAGGAGCAGTATGAGGCTGCAGAGGGCATCCGCCAGGAGCAGTAGGAGGCTGCAGAGGACCTCCACCAGGAGCATTAGGAGGCTGCAGAGGACCTCCGCCAGGAGCAGTAGGACGCTGCAGAGGCCCACCGCCAGGAGCAGTAGCAGGCTGCAGAGGACCTCTGCCAGGAGCAATACGAGGATGCCGAGGACTTCCGCCAGGAGCAGTATCAGGCTCCCGAGGACCTCTGCCAGGAGCAGTAGGAAGATGCAGAGGCCCTGCGCCAGGAGCAGTAGGAGGCTGCAGGGGACCTTCATGGGGAGCAGTAGGAGGCTGCAGAGGATCTCTGCCAGGAGCAGTATGAGGCTGCAGAGGGCATCTGCCAGGAGCAGTAGGAGGCTGCAGAGGACCTCCACCAGGAGCATTAGGAGGCTGCAGAGGATTTCCGCCAGGAGCAGTAGGAAGATGCAGAGGCCCTGCGCCAGGAGCAGTAGGAGGCTGCAGGGGACCTTCACCAGGAGCATTAGGCAGCTGCAGAGGATTTCCGCCAGGAGCAGTAGGAAGATGCAGAGGACCTGCGCCAGGAGCAGTAGGAGGCTGCAGGGGACCTTCACCAGGAGCATTAGGCAGCTGCAGAGGATTTCCGCCAGGAGCAGTAGGAAGATGCAGAGGCCCTGCGCCAGGAGCAGTAGGAGGCTGCAGGGGACCTTCATGGGGAGCAGTAGGAGGCTGCAGAGGATCTCTGCCAGGAGTCAGGAGCAGTAGGAGGCTGCAGAAGACCTCCGTCAGGAGCAGTATGAGGCTGCAGAGGGCATCTGCCAGGAGCAGTAGGAGGCTGCAGAGGACCTCCACCAGGAGCATTAGGAGGCTGCAGAGGATTTCTGCCAGGAGCAGTAGGAAGATGCAGAGGCCCTGCGCCAGGAGCAGTAGGAGGCTGCAGGGGACCTTCACCAGGAGCATTAGGCAGCTGCAGAGGATTTCCGCCAGGAGCAGTAGGAAGATGCAGAGGACCTCTGCCAGGTGCAGTAGGATGCTGCAGAGAACCGCCCTCAGGAGCAGTAGGAGGCTCCAGAGGACCTCCACCAGGAGCAGGCTGCAGGAGACCTCCGCCAGAAGCAGTACCAGGATGCAGAGGACCTCCGCCAGGAGCAGTATCAGGCTGCCGAGGACCTCTGCCAGGAGCAGTAGGAAGATGCAGAGGCCATGCGCCAGGAGCAGTAGGAGGCTGCAGGGGACCTTCACGGGAGCAGTAGGAGGCTGCAGAAGACCTCCACCAGGAGCATTAGGTGGCTGCAGAGGATTTCCACCTGGAGCAGTAGGAGGCTGCAGAGGACCTCTGCCAGGAGAAGTAGGAGGATGCAGAGGACCTCTGCCAGAAGCAGTAGGAGGCTGCAGGGGACCTCTACGGGGAGCAGTAGGAGGCTGCAGAGGACCTCCACCAGGAGCATTAGGCGGCTGCAGACGACTTCCGCCACAAGCATTAGGCAGCTGCAGAGGACCTCCGCCAGGAGCAGTAGGACGCTGCAGAGGACCTCCACCAGGAGCAGGCTGCAGAGGACCTCCGCCAGGAGCAGTAGGAGGCTGCAGAGGACCTCTGCCAGGTGCAGTAGGACGCTGCAGAGGACCGCCGCCAGGAGCAGTAGGAGGCTGCAGACGACCTCCACCAGGAGCAGGCTGCAGAGGACCTCTGCCAGGAGCAAGACGAGGATGCAGAGGACCTCCGTCAGGAGCAGTATCAGGCTGCTGAAGACCTCTGCCAGGAGCAGTAGGAGGATGTGGAGGACCTCCGCCAGGAGCATTAGAGGCTGCAGAGGACCTCCCCCAGGAGCAGTAGGAGGCTGCAGAGGACCTCCACCAGGAGCAGTAAGAGGCTGCAGAAGACCTCCATCAGGAGCAGTAGGAGGATGCAGAGGACCTCTGCCATGAGCAGTAGGAGGCTGCAGGAGACCTCCGCGGGGAGCAGTAGGAGGCTGCAGAGGACCTCCACCAGGAGCATTAGGCGGCTGCAGAGGAACTCCACCAGGAGCATTAGGCGGCTGGCGAGGAACTCTGCCAGGAGCAGCAGGAGGCTGCAGAGGACCTCCCCCAGGAGCAGTACGAGGCTGCAGGGGACCTCCACCAGGAGCAGTAGGAGGCTGCAGAGGACCGCCGTCAGGAGCAGTACGAGGCTGCAGGGGACCTCCATCAGGAGCAGTATCCGGCTGCTGAGGACCTGCGCCAGGAGCAGTAGGAGGATGCAGAGGACCTCTGCCAGGAGCAGTAGGAGGCTGCAGGGGACCTCTGCGGGGAGTAGTAGGAGGCTGCAGAGGACCTCCACCAGGAGCATTAGGCGGCTGGAGAGGACCTCCACCAGGAGCAGTACGAGGCTGCAGGGGACCTCCACCAGGAGCAGTACGAGGATGCAGGTAACAAAAGTAACCCCAAAGCTTTTGATGGTTGTACCCTGTTGGCAAGTAGGTGCAAAGTCTCTTGGCCATTTTGGTATACAACTTTCCTTAATGAAAAGGTCACATGGATGAATATTCCAATTTATAACAAAACATCTGAACAGCATTGAGATGCTACAGAACCCGTGATGACCCTCATTAACTGATGCCACATATTGGATTTTAGTCCTAGCGGTACCCCAACAGAGCAACGGCCTCCAGTTCCGCCTTCCCATCATTCCATGTTTTCAAGATAACCACTGACTATGTGAATAAATCGCATTATAACTGATCGTATTCAAATGTGGAAAACCAGAAAACATGGAGTGGATTTGGATCGTGAAGGCCAGACCCGAAGACCCTGGTCCACAGACAAGGAGCTGTATGGCCGAACAGAACCAGTTGACAGCCTACGCTTCGGGATCTGCAAAGATAAATACGATATGGCGACACAGTCGAAGACCTACACCACAAGGGACAAGGCTCAGAACCGTGTTCCGCCTTGTTTCCAACCTCAGGATGATAGCTCAGGGGTAACGTGCTCACCTTGGAAGCAAGACGACACTTCGATCCCCGGGTCCGCGCTTAGAAACTGGGTATTAAGCGCATTATAAATAACCTATCATATCATGGAAGCTTCTGGTAAACGCTGCAATCAATCAGCTCTTTATTTACGCTGCGATCAATCAGCTCTTTATTTCTTGGCGTTGTATATGCCATTTTGAAAGGGATTATAGAGTGGTTTGATTTTTTTTTTTTTGCAGGATTTTTGCTGAAAGTGGAGTGAAGGTAGGTTTGTGGAATACAAGCCCACCCCCGGGAGTTTTTTCAGTCTTCTGGGAGGATTTTCTTGTAAAGAGAGATATCCTGTGAAGTCGACCAATCGCAAGAACCTCCCCCGTGCAGCAATTTGCAGCAATGTCCACTTGCGCTCCTTCGTGCGTTCGGTTCCCCGCCTGCCCCGCAACGCAGACTGTCAATTTCCGTCGAGTCCATGCAAGCATTCGTGGTGCTACAAAACCAGGCACGTTCACCGGAAGCGATTCCATCTTCCTGAAGCTTGGCGCGGAAATCTCTTGAGCTTGTGCACTCAAAGGGCAACAAAGAGAGTTTGGGCCTTTATACTTCACGGTTCACGTTTGATCTTAGCTGGAAGAGCAGAGTTCAAACAACACTTTATTCTAAAGGACGACGGGCCACCTAGTAACCACCCGGGAGGACAGAAATGTGCTAACCCAATTAAAAGTCTTTAATATAGAAGGGTCTGCTGCTACATAGTGTCCAGGAGAGCAACAGGAGAAAATGGTGGTGCCGCAATAGGATTATACAGGGAGCTCGCAAGCGGGTGCTGCGCGATTATAGGGTTCAGGACAACAATGAAAAGCGCAGATTCTATACACACTTATATGTGATGAAAATCATATAAAAAAAATACGTAATTGAAAGACATTTTTTGCAGTGGGTATGGCCTCATTGCAGCAATTTTTTTTTTGTCAGATTCACAGTGGTCTGAAAGGTATGGCTCTGCGGAATTTTTATGGACTACGACTCCAATAAAACCTCTCCATTGACTATGCTAGCTAGGGATGATGCGAGTTGTAGTCCAAAATATCCCGAGGCACAATGCTTTCAGGACTACTTTCTAGGGCCGCGAGTACACCATAATGGCAGAACTTGCACTACACAAGACCACTTTCCATTGCACTGCATTACATTATATCATACTTACGTGAAAGCCTGTGTATATGGGCAAAGCGCATGAGGAGAGACATTTTCAACGTTTCATATTTCTAAGGCAACAGCTCCCTATAGCAGTGACAACAGGCTAAGTGGGCAATCTCTACTGCGCATGACTGCATCGGACAAAAATACATCTGGCCTTTTATGATATTGCATGATTGGCGAAAAAAAACCCTTACCTTGCAGCCCCTCAGCCAATGAGGAGGCTCGAAGCGGGGCCATCCCCGCTCCGAGCCTCCCCACGGCTGAGAAGCTGCTTTCGCCCCCCGCCGGGGACTCAGGTAAGGTTTTTTTTTTGTTCCCCTTTCTTCCCACCTCCCTGCCCTCCCCACCCCACCCCACTTAACTTCTGCCTCCTTTGTCCACGGCAGGCGGCGTGGGAGCCTCCAGCCGTGTGGAGGCTCGAAGCGGGGCCATCCCCGCTCCGCGCCTCCACACGGCTGGAGGATACCATCAACCCCGCTGGGGATTCTGGTGCCTTTTTTTTCCCTCCACGATCTCCCAACTTACCTTCTTCTCTGTCGTCTTTCGGGAGCGGACGCGCTGGGAACATTTCCGTTCCCAGCGCGTCCGCTCCTGATGGCCACCATGGAAAGGGAAAACGGACTCTGTTTTCCCTTTCCCGGTGGCAATTTTCTTGCCCGCAGCGTTTTGGGACAGAAAAAAGTGCTTTTAGTGCCCCCGGTCACACAGATCTTGCAGGCCGGGGTACTAATAGCAATATTCCCCTCACGACGGGGGCATTACCTGACTCAGTAATGCCCCCGCCACTTGGGACATATTGCTTAATTATATCATGAATTTAATTGCATTGTACACAAGGTAGACTTTTCTTTATATTGCTGTGATATTTAATCAGATCCATTCATACAATAACTTGAAAACGTGACTAGCCAAAATAGTGAGTATGGGAACCTTCTTGGAGAGATATTAAACAGCAAAGTCATGCACTATTATATAATTTTCCAGCTGCCAAATGAATCTTGTGGACCTGAGTAAAAGAGGCAGGAGCAGGGAAGGACCCCTGAGGCAAACGACATCTAAGCTGATGATCTGTTTCGGCACTCTACAACCAGCAGCACAAAATATCAGTGAGGACCTTCATCTCTTCCTCTGCTACTGGTGACGTCACCCTCTGTGATTGCTGTGTCCCCTTTAGGGAGTTCCCTATTTTATACACATTGTTAATTGTATGTATCAAAGGACGATGACGATTATACTGAATATGTACAGCTATTAATCTATAGACGGAGAATAGTTTATGGACTTTCAAGCGGTGCTGTTTACACTATGGCCCTCATTACAACCCAGGCGTTAACGGCGCCGTAAAAGGTGGCGGCGCCGTTAAACCCTTTACGCCTGATTACGAGGTCCCTTTGCGGGTTGGAGACTTTAACGCCTGCTTTTTGCAGGCGTTAAAAACCAACCCGCAAAGGGACCTTGGTGCTAAGTACGGTGCCGCAATTTGCGGCACCGTACTTAGCGCCTTCCCCATTCCCATTGAGCCCTATGGGGCAAAAATGTGAATGGGGAAGGGCCATGGCGGCATGGGGAATTACCGCCCCCCCAACCTCGGAATGGGGCGGTAATTCCCCATTCCGCCATGGCGGAGTCGGTAAGTTACCGGCATGGACCATGGTGCTATTAGCACCATGGTCCAACGCCAGGGTCGTAATGAGGGCCTATGTGTCCAATACTATAGATTTTCTAGCATTATTTCTGGTATTTATTCCCTCAGAGACGGTCAATCAGGCTTCATTTCTCCCTGTATTTTGGCTCCAAACCAACTCTGTCTAATTTTCTGTGATTTTTAATGGGCTAACAAAAAGTGTGCTCCCGCTTCTATTTCATTTCCAAATGTAACCATGTGTGTTTGACTATGAACTAGAACGAACAGAAGAGTTTAGATACATTGGCCCTCATTACGACCTTGGCGGAGGACCATGGTGCTATTAGCACCATGGTCCATGCCGCTAAGGTTGCAATTCCGCTATGGTGGTAGGCGGACTTACCGCCCCATTCCGAGGTCGGCGGGGCGGTAAGTCCCCATTTCCCATTTTACCCTTCCCCATTCCCATTTTTGCCCCATAGGGCATAATGGGAGTGGGGAAGGCGTTAATTACGCCACCGTAAATTACGGTGGCGTAATTAACTCCATGGTCCCTTAGCGCCATGGATTTTAACACCTGCGGTGTTAAAAGCTCCATGGCGCTAAGGGACCTCGTACTCAGGCGGTAAGGGTCGGCGCTGTTTACGCTGCCGTAAACCCCTTACCGCCTGGGTCGTAATGAGGGCCATTGTCATCTAACACCTTTTCAAAATGGCCGCCATGCTTTTAGATCAGGCAGAGCAATAGTGACAATGAAAATGAAAAAAGGGCAAACCCTACTGCCCTCCTCCACCCTTGAGAAGGTTCTGGTGGGCGAAACATATTACTGTAGGAACATTGTTTGAGTCGACAGGCTGGCTTTGTTAATTAGTGTTTTTTAGAAAAAATGAAATGCTCGTCTTTTTTTTTTTGCATCAGGCGGTGCCTCCTACTTTGTTTTGTTTGTATCTAATGATTGTTATGTCGTGGATTCTATGTCAAGATGGAGGCGAGCCTTATTCTTCATCTTCATTTATTTCCATGAACCATGACAGGCATTCTAAACGTTGTGGAGCATTTTATTCCCACATTTCACCTTCCCTCCTTCCCACATAATCATCTTGGGTGCGGAGACACATGTTCGGATTTCCGCGCCATCCCCTGATTAAGTTCTGGGCTTGCTGCAGATTTTCAGCACCATACTGCTGTATTATTTTCATCCGCGGGGTTTCTTTAATCCTGAGAGCTTCAAATGTTGAGGGTTTTGGTTTTCACGGCATAGCATTAGGACATGTTCTAGTTCTGCAGTGTGCCTTGTCGTCAGCTATCTTCTTCCAAGTACGGTTCGATGCCATTGTTGTGAGTGTATGTGAATTACTTTAAAATTAATCTGTCTCCTAGATTCAGGTCGCTGAATCAATACCATTATTGAAATTGCTCTGTTATTGAGAAATGTACAAGACGAGATATTGTATTTTATTGCTCATCTTCGGGCAGTTTATTTGTACTCTGTCAGTTCTTGAAAATGTATAAATATGATTGGGTCTTCCTTCGTTACCCCCTGCCACCCTCCGCTTGTTCCTGTACACACCAGGATATTTGTTCATAACAGGATCTTGCAGAGCACTGAGGCACAAAGACAATGCTTTCGGCCGGGCAATCTTAGCCAGAGCCAAACTATTACTAAACGTCTTGGCGAGAACTTAGAGTACTAAGACTGACCTACCCGGTTACGGTCAACGGGCTTAAGAAGCGTCATCAGTCAAACAGAGCTATTTTAAGGCTTCCTGGCACTGGGACCCTCCGTGAGCAGCTCTTACGTCGACAGCAGAGTCTGCGATATCAACGACGACGTGTCTTGCTGACCCGGGACATGACGCGTGAAGAGATCAGTAAAGGGTTAAAGACTGTGGAACTAGAAACAGTGCTACCAGGAAATCAATGAGTGTGTTGGTCAGATGTAACCATGCGGTGTCTGCATCTACTTTTGGGAAGAGATCTTAAATTCTGTTGTTCTGGTGTGAAGGTGCCAGAAGGAAGTCGGGCACATACTGAAGACTGGCTTCGGACAATGTACACCTGAATTCAGAAAGGTTTTGGGGCAGTGCCAATATCCACAGAAAAGGCTGCTTCAATATATTTTAAAAATGCATTGTTTATATTTTGATGAACGCTGCTGATCATCTTCGTCCTGGTACTAGACTCTTTCCATGGATCAGTGCCCGGTGGTTCAAGACATATATTTTTGTAATGCTTTGGAAATGGGCCCATTCTCTCAGAAGGCAGCATTTGATTCTCAGTTCTGCTGGTTCTCCTTCTCTGCCGGGGAATGCGGTTTTCTCCTCCGGGTTACTTGTTTGCCAATCGCCTGCGTTGCTGTGTTCGGCCTTCATGTGTCTGCGAACCCACCTGCTCCTTCTCACATGTCCTTCGCTTGTGGGTCCTCCTCTTTGTGGCTCTCTCAACTCCTTCACATGTCTCTAGTTCATAAACCCACCCATCAGTTTGATTCTTCTCTCTTGCACACACATCCAAGGCTCATGGTCACCCTTCCTGCTCCATTGTTTCCTCGCGTGTGTCCGTTTTGCAAGCTCCTCCCTTCAGTTCTAGTGTCTGGTTAACACAACTTTGATTAGTAGGTCCTGTTTCCTACTCTGTGCTCTCCCTCGGGTGTTTCCAGTTGCAGAGTTCCCTCGTCGGCCCAGATTTGCTGTGTCACTTACACATCTTAGTCTTTTGGGCCCTGTCTCTCAGGTGTTTCTAGTTGCAGAGCCCCCTCGTCGGCCCAGATTTGCTGTGTCACTTACACATTTTAGGCTTTTGGGCCCTGTCTCGCAGGTGTTTCCAGTTGCAGAGCCCCCTCGTCGGCTCAGGTTTGCTGTGTCACTTACACATCTTAGGCTTTTCGGCCCAGTCTCTGAGGTGTTTCCAGTGCAGAGCCCCCTCGTCAGCTCAGGTTTGCTGTACATTTTAGGCCTTTGAGCCCTGTCTCTCAGGTTTTTCCAGTTGCAGAGCCCCCTCGTCGGCTCAGGTTTGCTGTGTCACTTACACATCTTAGGCTTTTGGGCCCTGTCTCTTAGGTGTTTCCAGTTGCAGATCCCCCTCACCGGCTCAGATTTGCTGTGTCACTTACACATTTTAGGATTTTAGGCCCTGTCTCTCAGGGGTTTCTAGTTGCAGAGCCCCTTCGTCGGCTCAGATTTGCTGTGTCACTTACACATCTTAGGCTTTTGGGCCCTGTCTCTCAGGTGTTTCCAGTTGCAGAGCCCCCTCGTTGGCTCAGATTTGCTGTGTCACTTACGCATCTTAGGCTTTTGGGCCCTGACAGGTGTTTCTAGTTGCAGAGCCCCCTCGTCGACCTAGATTTGCTGTGTCACTTACACATTTTAGGCTTTTGGGCCCTGTCTCTCAGGTGTGTCTACTTGCAGAGCCCCCTCGTCGGCCCAGATTTTCTGTGTCACTTACACATCTTAGGCTTTTGGGCCCTGTCAGGTGTTTCCAGTTGCAGAGCCCCCTCGTTGGCTCAGATTTGTTGTGTCACTTACAGATTTTAGGCTTTAGGGCCCTTTCTCTCAGGTGTTTCTAGTTGCAGATCCCCCTCATTGCCTCAGATTTGCTGTGTAACTTACACATCTTAGGCTTTTGGGCCCTGTCTCTCAGGTGTGTCTAGTTGCAGAGCCCCTCGTTGGATCAGATTTGCTGTGTAATGTACACATTTTAGGCTTTTGGGCCCTGTCTCTCTCAGGTGTTTCTAGTTGCAGAGCCCCCTCGTTGGCTCAGATTTGCTGTGTCACTTACACATTTTAGGCTTTTGGGCCCTGTCTCTCAGGTGTTTCTAGTTGCAGAGACCCCTCGTTGGCTCAGATTTGCTGTGTCACTTACACATTTTAGGCTTTTGGGCCCTGTCTCTCAGGTGTTTCTAGTTGCAGAGCCCCCTCGTTGTCTCAGATTTGCTGAGTAACGCACACATTTTAGGCTTTTGGGCCCTGTCTCTCAGGTGTTTCTAGTTGCAGAGCCCCCTCGTTGGCTCAGATTTGCTGAGTAACACACACATTTTAGCCTTTTGGGCCCTGTCTCTCAGGTGTTTCCAGTTGCAGAGCCCCCTCATCGGCTCAGATTTGCTGTGTCACTTACACATCTTAGGCTTTTGGGCCCAGTCTCTGAGGTGTTTCCAGTGCAGAGCCCCCTCGTCAGCTCAGGTTTGCTGTACATTTTAGGCCTTTGAGCCCTGTCTCTCAGGTTTTTCCAGTTGCAGAGCCCCCTCGTCGGCTCAGGTTTGCTGTGTCACTTACACATCTTAGGCTTTTGGGCCCTGTCTCTTAGGTGTTTCCAGTTGCAGATCCCCCTCACCGGCTCAGATTTGCTGTGTCACTTACACATTTTAGGATTTTAGGCCCTGTCTCTCAGGGGTTTCTAGTTGCAGAGCCCCTTCGTCGGCTCAGATTTGCTGTGTCACTTACACATCTTAGGCTTTTGGGCCCTGTCTCTCAGGTGTTTCCAGTTGCAGAGCCCCCTCGTCGGCTCAGATTTGCTGTGTCACTTACACACCTTAGGCTTTTGGGCCCTGTCTCTCAGGTGTTTCCAGTTGCAGAGCCCCCTCGTTGGCTCAGATTTGCTGTGTCACTTACGCATCTTAGGCTTTTGGGCCCTGACAGGTGTTTCTAGTTGCAGAGCCCCCTCGTCGACCTAGATTTGCTGTGTCACTTACACATCTTAGGCTTTTGGGCCCTGTCTCTCAGGTGTGTCTACTTGCAGAGCCCCCTCGTCGGCCCAGATTTTCTGTGTCACTTACACATCTTAGGCTTTTGGGCCCTGTCAGGTGTTTCCAGTTGCAGAGCCCCCTCGTTGGCTCAGATTTGTTGTGTCACTTACAGATTTTAGGCTTTAGGGCCCTTTCTCTCAGGTGTTTCTAGTTGCAGATCCCCCTCATTGGCTCAGATTTGCTGTGTAACTTACACATCTTAGGCTTTTGGGCCCTGTCTCTCAGGTGTGTCTAGTTGCAGAGCCCCTCGTTGGATCAGATTTGCTGTGTAATGTACACATTTTAGGCTTTTGGGCCCTGTCTCTCTCAGGTGTTTCTAGTTGCAGAGCCCCCTCGTTGGCTCAGATTTGCTGTGTCACTTACACATTTTAGGCTTTTGGGCCCTGTCTCTCAGGTGTTTCTAGTTGCAGAGCCCCCTCGTTGGCTCAGATTTGCTGTGTCACTTACACATTTTAGGCTTTTGGGCCCTGTCTCTCAGGTGTTTCTAGTTGCAGAGCCCCCTCGTTGTCTCAGATTTGCTGAGTAACGCACACATTTTAGGCTTTTGGGCCCTGTCTCTCAGGTGTTTCTAGTTGCAGAGCCCCCTCGTTGGCTCAGATTTGCTGAGTAACACACACATCTTAGCCTTTTGGGCCCTGTCTCTCAGGTGTTTCCAGTTGCAGAGCCCCCTCATCGGCTCAGATTTGCTGTGTCACTTACACATCTTAGGCTTTTGGGCCCAGTCTCTGAGGTGTTTCCAGTGCAGAGCCCCCTCGTCAGCTCAGGTTTGCTGTACATTTTAGGCCTTTGAGCCTTGTCTCTCAGGTTTTTCCAGTTGCAGAGCCCCCTCGTCGGCTCAGGTTTGCTGTGTCACTTACACATCTTAGGCTTTTGGGCCCTGTCTCTTAGGTGTTTCCAGTTGCAGATCCCCCTCACCGGCTCAGATTTGCTGTGTCACTTACACATTTTAGGATTTTAGGCCCTGTCTCTCAGGGGTTTCTAGTTGCAGAGCCCCTTCGTCGGCTCAGATTTGCTGTGTCACTTACACATCTTAGGCTTTTGGGCCCTGTCTCTCAGGTGTTTCCAGTTGCAGAGCCCCCTCGTCGGCTCAGATTTGCTGTGTCACTTACACACCTTAGGCTTTTGGGCCCTGTCTCTCAGGTGTTTCCAGTTGCAGAGCCCCCTCGTTGGCTCAGATTTGCTGTGTCACTTACGCATCTTAGGCTTTTGGGCCCTGACAGGTGTTTCTAGTTGCAGAGCCCCCTCGTCGACCTAGATTTGCTGTGTCACTTACACATCTTAGGCTTTTGGGCCCTGTCTCTCAGGTGTGTCTACTTGCAGAGCCCCCTCGTCGGCCCAGATTTTCTGTGTCACTTACACATCTTAGGCTTTTGGGCCCTGTCAGGTGTTTCCAGTTACAGAGCCCCCTCGTTGGCTCAGATTTGTTCTGTCACTTACAGATTTTAGGCTTTAGGGCCCTTTCTCTCAGGTGTTTCTAGTTGCAGATCCCCCTCATTGGCTCAGATTTGCTGTGTAACTTACACATCTTAGGCTTTGGGCCCTGTCTCTCAGGTGTGTCTAGTTGCAGAGCCCCTCGTTGGATCAGATTTGCTGTGTAATGTACACATTTTAGGCTTTTGGGCCCTGTCTCTCTCAGGTGTTTCTAGTTGCAGAGCCCCCTCGTTGGCTCAGATTTGCTGTGTCACTTACACATTTTAGGCTTTTGGGCCCTGTCTCTCAGGTGTTTCTAGTTGCAGAGCCCCCTCATTGGCTCAGATTTGCTGTGTCACTTACACATTTTAGGCTTTTGGGCCCTGTCTCTCAGGTGTTTCTAGTTGCAGAGCCCCCTCGTTGTCTCAGATTTGCTGAGTAACGCACACATTTTAGGCTTTTGGGCCCTGTCTCTCAGGTGTTTCTAGTTGCAGAGCCCCCTCGTTGGCTCAGATTTGCTGAGTAACACACACATTTTAGCCTTTTGGGCCCTGTCTCTCAGGTGTTTCCAGTTGCAGAGCCCCCTCATCGGCTCAGATTTGCTGTGTCACTTACACATCTTAGGCGTTTGGGCCCTGTCTCTCAGGTATTTCCAGTTGCAGAGCCCCCTCGTCTGCTCAGGTTTGCTGTGTCACTTACACATCTTAGGCGTTTGGGCCCTGTCTTTCAGGTGTTTCTAAGTGCAGAGCCCCCTCGTTGTCCCTGATTTGCTGTGTCACTTACACATCTTAGGATTTTGGGCCCTGTCTCTGGCTCCGACATCTACCCGCACATGTGTCAAGTTTGTGAACCAACTTGTCAGCATCGTTCCTTAAGTCTCACCAATGCCTACATATCACCCCACCCAATCAGGCCTTTAGTATGCAATGTTTTGGGTCCTGATTCCTCAAACCTTTTTCTCCCCTTGGCATATGGCACTGTGTGGTATCTGCAGAAAAGAATTCATCTGAAAAAATCGAGAAAGAAAATATCAATATTTTTTGGCCGATTTCTTTCGAGATTTTGGCACAGTTTTATTAAAATATAGGTGAAGGGTGGGGTAAGGGTATTAGTTAAGGTAGGGGATGAGGAGGGGCGGGGGTCTCCCCCTGTATTATTTTTTTTTAAAGTGCAAAAAGCAAGTTGAAATTTTGGTTTTTCGACCCCAAAAATGCGGGCATTTCTCCATCTGTTTTTTTTTATTCGTTTTTTTCATGGACACCCCATCTGTGTTGATCCACTTTTTTTTGCTATTCATTTCTGGCTTGGTGTCTGACATTCGTCAATGGTTTTTTCCACCGGTCTCCCTCTCTGAATGTTGCTGCTCTGCCCTGTGGCCTCTCAATCTCCAACAAGCACTGTCTGCCATGGGACTCCGCCTCCAACTCCACCCACCACTTCCCGATCTACCATAGGCCTAAGTGTGATGCCGCCAGCCTCCTGTCATAGAAAGGAAAGAAGACTTTCTCAGCTTGTGATCTTTCTTTCCCTGGCGTAACCCTCCAGTTAAGCGTGATCTGGAATATTTCGCCAGTCGGTCTCTGTCTCGTCTCAGGAAAGTTTGACCGGCGAGAAGAGAGTGCTTGAGGAGTTTATGGAGGGACTGTACAAAAAAGGCGGACACAATCAAGAAGAAACTGATATCAATGGAAGAAGATGATCTGGGAGTCCTGGATTCGAAAATATATCACCTCAAAGGGAAAATTCAAGGGATTGGTCAGCACAGTGCACAACGGAAGGCTTTCAGTGGTGTGTGGCTGCTCCGACCTATTCATTCGTTTCATTGGTTGGAGGCCTTGCAGGCAGTAAAAGGGAGGAAGCCTTGAAGAACCTCAAAACTAGTCTACATGAGGACGGGCCATACCCTCAAGTGGAAATTGAAGCCTCTAGGATGTCCTTCAGTAGTCAGAAAAGTGGAGGAACCATCAGAAGATTCCAAGATGTCTACATCTCTATTTGACACCAGCTGGATTATATTCAAGCAATTACATTTGTTGATAGTACACAATTCAGTTCAGTGCTCCATCAGAGAAGTAGCACTTGTCTCACACCTTGACATGTTGAATGATGCGCACGGGTTGGGTAGCGCCTATGGAAATGTCTCAATTACACATTCAACACAAAGTCAAGAAATTGTATTTTAAAAAGCCTTGGGATTACACTGGGTGTCCCAGTTTACCGTGGTTTGCTACTCCGTAGGTGACATATCCGTGCCATGTCTGTTACGGCGTGTTGGAAAACCCTTTTCTGTAAAGGTAATCCAGATATCTGGACGTACCTGGGTATGAGGTCCTCCTTCTCCTTCAGGGGGGCTTAAAGTAAACTCTTCCATGGGCGGCTCGCAAGAGGTCATCACTTCAGTCATTCTGTAGGAAGAATGAAAGCCATTTAAACAAAGAGCCCTATGACAGTGGAGCAACATAGCTACTAGGACAGTGAAGCAATATAGCTAGTAGGCGAGTGAAGCAACATAGTTACTAGGACAGTAAAGCAACATAGCTATTAGGACAGTGAAGCAACATAGCCACTAGGAGAGTGAAGCAACATAGTTACTAGGACAGTGAAGCAACATAGCTATTAGGACAGTGAAGCAACATAGCCACTAGGAGAGTGAAGCAACGTAGCTACTAGGACAGTGAAGCAACATAGCTACTAGGACAGTGAAGCAACATAGCCACTAGGAGAGTGAAGCAACATAGTTACTAGGACAGTGAAGCAACATAGCCACTAGGAGAGTGAAGCAACACAGCTACTAGGACAGTGAAGCAACACAGCTACTAGGACAGTGAAGCAACACAGCTACTAGGACAGTGGAGCAACACAGCTACTAGGACAGTGAAGCAATATAGCTAGTAGGAGAGTGAAGTAACATAGTTACTAGGACAGTGAAGCAACATAGCTATTAGGACAGTGAAGCAATATACCTACTAGGACAGTGAAGCAATATAGCTAGTAGGAGAGTGAAGCAACATAGTTACTAGGACAGTGAAGCAACATAGCCACTAGGAGAGTGAAGCAACATAGTTACTAGGACAGTGAAGCAACATAGCTATTAGGACAGTGAAGCAACACAGCTACTAGGACAGTGAGGCAACATAGCTACTAGGACAGTGAAACAACATAGCTACTAGGACAGTGAAGCAACACAGCTACTACTATACAGACGGTGTAAGTGTGACTCCGTACAAATAACATAATACAAAAAAAGATTATGAGAAATTACCTAATTTATTTGACCGAAAATAGTAGGTAGTTTAGTATATGTATGGTAAATAATAGGAGGGGGTGGGTTAAGGGTATAAGTCAGGGTCGTGTTGGTGAGGGAGAATGGGGAGGGACTCACGCATTATCAAAATAAAAAGGTTTAAAAAGCAAAAAGTAATTTTCTTTTTTTGGTCCAAAAAATTAGGTCATTTTTCAATTCAGTTTTTTGCCGAAATGATCACGGATATCCGTGTAAATGTACTCGTGGAGGGAACGACATGGATGGCCGCAAGAAAGGAAAAGCTTAAATCACATGTAAGGACTTGGAAAAGCAGTTTTGAAAAATCGGTTTCCTTGTCTGCATTGGGGTTTTTCCATAAGCAAATATTTCAAAAGCTTTTTTCGAAAATGTTTTAATGGATTTTGTTAAAAAAATCCTTCTTACAGCTCGCCATAATGGATGTAAGCATATTTGGTCTGGATAATAAAAGCAAAACGCATTGAAAAAAAGGTGGGAGAAAAAAGAAACTTTCCCAGCATTATATAATAATACCATCATTAATAATCAAAGTAGATTTTGTAGTAAACGTCCACCAAGAAGAAAGATATTAAGAAAGGGAACTATAGCAATGGCAGCCGTAGACAGAACAAGTCGTGAAAAGACATCTTCAGAATTGAACCGAATGTCCCCCCATTCTGAGCTCGACCCTCGAACTGCCAGAAGGAGATTGTCTGAAAGGCCAGGATGAGCATTTTGCTTGCACATTGGTCAGGGAGAAACCTTTTTCGGATCTTCTTTCATTTAAGGATTATAACGGACCTTTAATATGGTCTCTGGCAGAGGCGTTACTGGGGGTGGGGGGGGGCTGAGGGGGCTATAGCCCCGGTCTTTTAGTTCTCGCCCCGGATAGAAGCTCAGGGGCTACAACCAAAAGGCTAGCTAGGCCCCAAGTCCTGACATTAGCGTAGCCCCGGATCTTTTCCAGACTTAGCAACATTCGCGGTCACTGGTGGCGTTGCCGAATCCTTAACTCCCACGGGCCGTTTTCACCAAAGCCCAGCTTCCGGGGTCTATATTCGGTGCTGCGGCAAAAACAACACTTGTGTCAGTGCCCCGTATGATATGATATGATAGGTTATTTATAACGCGCTTAATACCCAGAGGTTTCTAAGTGCGGACCCGGGGATCGAACATGTGTTGCTCCGTGTCATCTTGCTTCCAAGGCGAGCACGTTGCTACTGAGCTATTCTCCCAATAACCCTTCCTGGTCCTCCTCAAATGCGGGGGGGGGGAGATACTCAGCTAATTCCCATTCTCTCCCCCACCCTCATACCCTCACGCTTTGCCCTGTGTTTTGCGGGTGATATCGCTGCGACCCGTTATCTCCTGGCCCGCTGCTCTTCTTGTCTGTCCCGTTTACCCTTCGTACCCTTTCCCCCACATTCGGACCTCACCACTAGGTGGCAGGTTTTCCAATGTAGTAAGCTTGTTTGTGTTTGGAACGGGGGGTTCTATCATTGAGAAAACCAGAAAACATGGCGTCAGTGGATTTTGGGTATGGAACTACTTTAGAGAAGTAGCAGAGGAAAGATAAGTAGGAGCAAAAGAACGAATGGGATGGGCTATCAGATAGCTCCGAAGGTGCCCAATAGCGGCGGACAATACCAGTATTCCGAGCCACCTGATTGGCCAATACACACAGATCAGGCGCTAATGAAATTTGAATTTATACAAACAATAACAACGCTGAATCCTGGCGAAAAAAGAGGCAATAGGTAGATTTCTAATTAAATAATATAAATACCACCAACTCTGCGGTAAAATACTCTTAACGTCAGTGGGGTTGGGACGGACCAGACATAATGCAGAATAAGAGAGAAATTGTCTCTAATCTGGTTATGTTTCTTGGCAACATCCATTCACTGAAATTGACACGTTATCCACACGCTGAGTCCTATTAAGTTGCGTAATAATAACAGCTAGTATTACAGTGCTTAGAAGTGGGAGGAATCCAGCATGAAGCGCTATATGAAACCCTGATATTATTGTCGCACTGAAAGCAATAACAAGCAACTGCAGAGAGTGCCGGAAAAAAAGTGGTGAAGGCTATAACTCCATCTAAGAGTTAATGACGTCAAGCCCCTCACAGCCCATTGGCAACCTGGCACCCTCACGGACCACGGAACCCACTGCGTCCCCATGGACGTATATCCCACTGGAAACACCGCAACCTTTCTTAACCAGATTGGAAAGGGGTTCCTGGCCTTCATTGGTTTGTCATGAAGGCGTGCAGAGGATCCCTTGACTGTACATGGGTCTGCAACCTGCTTCTCTCCAGGTGCTGTGGACTACAGTTCCCAGAATTACTCGCCATTGAACACGCTGGCTGGGGCTAATGGAAGTTGTAGTCCAAAACAGCTGGTGAGTCAAAGGTTGCAGAGCCCTGCCTTACCAGGAGCGCATCTACAATATGCCGCCCGATGGAGCCAAAACTAAAAAATGCACAGAAGGGTCAGTAATGGGGCGCGTGGGGGTCCGGGGGGGTGAGAATACTAATAGTATTTGGAGAACAATTTCAACTCAATCATATGCTATTTGCTACATGTGTATTCCCACAATACCACATGTGGTAAATGCTTAAGTGCCAAGGACGAGTATGCTCATCCTTTTGCATAGACTTGCATAATAGCCCGGCAGTTAAGGGGTTAAAGACGCCACAGTTGGGCAGAGGAGTTGAAATATCACCTGTTCCAAATGAAACTATCAATCATACAAGATCTTACTGTTTTCCACGTGGGCTTGACTGGTATTTAACTACTCTAATCTCTATAATTCTTTGCCCGCAACCATAAGTACTTGATTATTTTCTGCCCCGGTATGGGGATTACCGCTTAAAGACTGTGCCAGAATACGGAAATATCAACGAGTGAAACAGGTTCTCGTTCCTGTGATTTCACTTGCAATGCTCTCCAGCTAGAATGAAAACGTTCCCAGAGTTCCTCCGTTTTTGCATAATGTACTGGTCGCCCTATGCGTCCTGGGCGCCCTGCTCCTGGATGGACTAAGCTCTGCTCCTCTGACGATGACACTGCGAAGACCCTGTGAAACCAGCCCTACTGTGACAAGACCACACAGACCAAGAAGAATACAAACTCACGACTACATACTCAACCCGAGAAGATGGAGTAATGAGGCTCAAGCCTCGGTATCAAAAAATCACTGCTGATGGATTAAATCTATCAGTAAGAAGAAGCACGCTCTGACGATGATTCAAAAGAAACCTGTGCTGTGGGTGAATGCAGGGCAGGAGTATCGCAGACCAGTTTGCTAGTCGGGTTCTCTGTGTTTGCTGCGACACCATATGTCCATCCAGAGGGCAAGGCCCGAGCTCTGATTAATGAAAGCGCTGCCCGCCGATGTCAGCCGCTGATATGGGGGAGGGTGGGAGTGCTAGAGCTGTGATATTCGGCATGTTGCGGTAGCTGATAGGCACTAGGGGGTACCCAGTCCATTTATCGAAAACATTACAGAGTGGTACATCTCACCGTGGACTATAACACCGAAAACATTAAATAAATATATAAAGGGTAGTGGGGTAAGGGGTTCAAATGGGTCGGGATGGGGTTCTGGTGACGTTATAAGGGTGGAAAATCAGGGGATTTGGGGGGTGGAACTGGCCCAATAAAAAACAAATCAGTGTTTTGCCGCAATGAAATGTGGCACTCTGTAATGACCGTCGGTAAAATCACATATAACCCATGAGGGCACCATGTCTAAGGTGGTCGGAGATTTTAGTAGTGACTTGGTTAGTCGAGGAGAAGAGGGGCAGTAGACTGGAAGCGTTTGGCTCTGTCGGGGGGAAAGGCCATTGGACCATCCCTGGCAATGATTGGAGGCGGTCTAGAAGGTGCTCCGGGAATTATTTGATCAATTTCATTTTGGCCACGTGGAGCTTGACGCGCTTGAGTCCATTCTCCGGTGGTTATCAGGAAGTTGCGTGTGGGTTCCTGGAATGTCCGTGTCATTTTAGTGGGCAGCTTCCATTGGGTCTTAAATCGGCAAGTCGCTGTGGAATTTGCAGAGGTTCCGGGTCTTGTCTCATGCCGGTGTTCATTGAGTGGCCAGGTTCTTCTGTGTTTTCTGGAGTTCTAGTGGTGCTCTTGGATGGTGCCAGAACTTGCTTGAGAGGAAAGAGAAGGAAGATCTTCCGTGCCATTACTAATACATCGCTGCTGGATCGAAGGTCTCTCCGTGGCTGGCATTGGGTGAATATTCTTCAGATGGATTCCGGGCCCCTGTCATGGGAGGCACGACGGGTGATACCTTGAGTTGGAAAGTGGATCCTCCATTTCATGGGGAGCAAGTCAAGTGTAGGAAGGGCGGGGATGATGTGGTTGTGTGATTTCAGACTTAGCAGCTACCCGGCTGCCGAGTTTGGGACTCTTTGACGGCTGTTGAGTAGACATTCTGGGAGTCCAAGGTAGAGACTGTTAGTGCTGTTCAGTCATAGTCCGTTGTGCGAAGGTCCGGTTGGGCACAATGCGTCCTACAGTATGAGCTTATGACGCGTTCTCCAGAGGTTCTAGTGCAAGATCGATGTCTGTCATGATTCCGTGGTTTCTGACGGTTGCCATTGGCAGGGTTCAAGTCCCCAGTTCACGCAGTCAGGGAATTGGTGTGAGGTGTGGAGCTGTCGTGCTGCAGATCAGAAGCTCTACTTTGAATGGTTTAGTCTGTTTGTTGTCCTCCAGGAGTCCACACGTGCAGGGCAAGAGCCGAGGGCAGGCGTGTTCGTAGAAGGGTTGTTTGCGATCTTTTAGATGTTTTGAGTGCCATTCCTCTAGTTTGATCATGTGTGGGATAAGCTCTTATTAAGTTTCATTAGTGGGGTCATGTAGATGTTGAAGAATAGCTGCGACACCGGGACCCCTAGCGTACCCGTATGTCAGCTTGTGATGACGTGAGCCGAAAGGGGTCATAACTGCTTGTTCAAGGAAGAAGTGAGCCAGTGGTATGATATGTTTGGTTATTTATAACGCGGTTAATACCAAGAGGTTTCTAAGCGCGTACCCGGGGATCGAACCTGTGTTGCTCCGCATCGTCTTGCTTCCAAGGCAAGCACGTTGCCCCTGAGCTATCCTCGTGAGAACTAATGCCAAAGGCGCGTAAAGGATCCAACAGGATACGCGCACTGGGCGAGTCCCTGTCTCTGTTGCTTTTTAGGGCATCCCATATTAGGTGTGGAGACTCTTCCTCTTGTTGGTCTGAATATGCATTGCAATTTTGTTGGAGGCGGCTGTTTTGCAAGTATTCCTGTAGCCATTGGTAACATTTTCCAAGGGGTTTGGCGATGACAGGTGCCATGTCACAATCCTTTAAAGCCCTTGTTGTTGTTTTTTCCCAATTCTAAATACAACACTACAATTACCAGAATGCATTTGTTGTGAGCCTAAAAACCATGACTTGCTGAAGATCTCACACTTGACACAGGACCACTTGGCGTCTCTGTATACTCTTCTGTGAGTTATACTCCCAAATCCTAGAAACACGCTATCAATAGGACTGTTTCATCTGTGTATACCTTTCTTATTCCCTTAACCTGTAAATTTGCACCCTCTGTATATACCCTTATGTAATTAATAATTGTATGTTGATTTTATACCTTGCTGTTGTAACTAAGCTTCGCATATACTTGTAACTGCTGCGCCCTGTTACCCTCGGGTATGTTGCGCATTATAAATAATAAAACAAACAAACAAACAAACAAACTAACTGCGTGATAAGGTCACCTGCTTTTAGTGTTAGCTTGACACAAGCACACAGTGTGATGTGAATACAATCTGCAGGGCTAGAAATGAGCTAGAGGGCATTAAAAAACGTATGAAAACTAGTTTTCATCTTTCAGTCTTGCATTCGTTTTCTTGGACTCAGGAAAAAACATTGAGCAGCTAAGCGGGGCTGCATCCGTTTTGGTTTTAAGAAGAAAATGTGACCACCAAGTGCTAACAGTGCACTCATCTCCCAATCACTGGGAGTCCGAGGAGGAGAGAGGACAGGGAGAGACCCCGGCGGCTAACCTGTGAGGATCAAGCAAATGTGGACGCAGGAAGGCGACCCCATCCCCAGGCCTGCAAGGAGGGACTGCCTTGGGATCTCTACCCCGCTGCTGCTCGTTAAGGGCCCTGATTTGGTGAGTCCTTTAGAAACTCAAGCCCCTGATGCTGAAATGGACAGGACCTATTCCCCGATCATCACTGCAGAGGAGTCGGGCTGGAGCCCTCTCCCTTCCTGAAGCAGTGACTTCAGGAGAAGTGCTGCTGAACAACACGGGACGCCGCAACATCATCGTTTTACCTGAATTGCAGCACGCATCAGCGGATGCCCCAGATCTGACCACCTAGACCAACGGTGGCCTGTTTGACCATTCCGTGCCTCTTTGTGCATCTATCTGCTGTGGGCACCGTGTGTTTACACATGGAGATGCCTAAGATGGCCGCCGCCACTGAATAGAGCGTCCCCCCAGTTGCCCAGCAACGGCCCGAGAAGCCACTGGCAACCTGATTGGCTGCCCGATCCCATTTTCTGCCGCAGGAGAAACCGGAAGGCGATAGCCAGCCATCCACTTTAAAGGCCCTCCTTAAAAGGCTCTGGCCTGTCGGTGCCTGTCGAGGCTGTCACGGCCGCAGGGCGCGTTACTCTGCCCAAATAACACCTCTCACACCACAACAAAGCCTTCTCACCTTGCGGATCACTTCCATGGACACTTTTGCCATTTGGACTGCCTATACCTCCAATCGACAGTTACGATTAACTGGGTAAGCACACTCCGCGGCCATACATCCTCCCATCAAACCCCCTGATCGTATATTGCCTGTATGCATGCATAATGCCTACCATTACACTATAGCTGACCATATCACTCTGTAATCTCACTGGTATATACGGCATCATTGCAACCCACATCAGCAGCCTCTGCAGCCTATCAGCTGAGCTCTGCTTCATTATGATGTACGTTACTGCCCCGCACTGATATACAATATGCCACTTATGTCTCTTCTAGCTAAGATTATGTACATGTCGCCACGTCCATTGCACGGCTGTGACCGGCACTAGGCCTATTTCAACGTATCAGCCTACCCACATGGCTCTACATAGTGCTGTGTCTCGCATTACTTCTATATCACCGTACTAAGCCCAACTGCTATACCCACTGCACGGTGTTCCGCCTCAGTACTATACCGCTGTTCTTGGAAGTCCTGAACACTACGCTATTTTGATCCTGTATTGGGTTAGCTACGATCTCAAGGTCCTAACCTTGTTGTCTGCACTACGCTACTGTGCACCCTACCCTCTCGTCATTGTGATTTGTTTCTTGCTAGCCAATATTTTTCCTGCTATGTATCAACTGCTCTTGTTCTACTTACGCTGTTGTGCATCATGACCCTATGACACTGGGTTATGTTCCACACTAGCCAATATCCATCCTGTTAGCTACTTTTCTTTAACTGCATCTGCTATTCTTACTGTGCATTAAGTTGCTGTGCTCCTGGCTAGCACCCTATATAACTACACACTAAGGACCCTAGGCAGGCCCTTCTCAGCTACCCATACTATGGCCGCCTTTCACACAGTCACCCTCACTATGGCTACTATTTTCCCTTTAGTGCAAGCCATCTCACGCTCACCCTTCCTCCCTCTGCCCCAGACCTCAGAAAACCACACTCCTATAGTCAACACCCACAACCATGATACCTATACTAAGCAACTAAGCCCAGCAGAGTGGATCCAACGGTTTGCCACTCCCCCTACTCCTTTAATACCTTGTCCCACTAACATCAGAAATAAGAGACTAGGCTCTCGACTCCCCTCCCACTCAAAGCCTGCAATATGGTGTTTCCAAATGCCAGCCAAACCCACCAAACACATGCCCAACTCTCCACTAGCCGGCCTCACAGTGACAGCTAATCTGTCACCGCAGGATACCGTCAACATGCTCAAGACGCCCAATCATACTGCCTCTATTAAACCACTTTGCGATACCCCTGTAACACTACCAACTATCAAAGGCGCTTTGATCAATGCACGATCACTAGTTGCCCATGCTCCAAACATTGCAGATATCGTTGAAAACAGTCTCGACTTCCTGGCTATCACAGAGACTTGGCTTCACCGGGCAGCTGGCCTTGCACTTTCCCTAGCCTTGCCAGAGGGCTACTCTATCACTAGATCTGATAGAAATACAGGAAGAGGAAGAGGTCTAGCCCTCCTTGCCAAAATTAACCAAGGCCTGAGAGCTACTACCCTAGCAAGTCTACCTTCAGCTAAACTCCTCTCAGTTACATCCCTGCTAACCGCTACTAAAACTTTACTACTGCACCTCGTCTCCCGGCCCCCAGGCCCCATCTCTTCCTTTGAGGAAGACATTACAGGCCTACTAACAGGTTCCCAAATCATATTACTTGTAGACAAGAACCTTGGGGTTCAGGACAACAATGACCCCAATGCCCTCTCCCTCGAAAACTCCATCTCCCAACTCGGATTCAAACATCGCATTACAGAGTCGACACATGTTAATGGTCGGACCCTTGATTGGTTATCAGATCTCAACTGCTCCATAAAAATACTCCAGAATGCCCGGACAGATCACCACTATATAGCCTTCGATATCCAAGGAATCACACCACTACCCCCTAGCCTAGCCCCGCCTACCCTATCTAGGAACGCCCGGAACATAACTTTGACCAACCTACGCCCACTGATCAACAACATCATGGACAGTTCTACCTACAAGAACCTAGATACTACTACCCTCGTTGACCTCTACAACAACACCTTTGAATCTGCTCTGAATAAGACTAAACCAACTGCCCATCTCAACAATTGGTACACTCAAGAACTCAAAATCTTGAGAAATAAATAAAGATTGGCAGAATCCAACTGGCGCAAGTCGCCAACCTTTGACAATAAAGCTACATACAACACAGCTTCAGCCACCTACAAAGCTTCCATTCTCGCTACTAAAAAAAGAAACATACAATAACAGAATTTTCAATGCTCAATCTAAGACAAAGGAGCTATTTAACATCTTAAGAGCGTTGGAGGCCCCAGCATCTCTCTCAGAGGTCTGAAAAAAGGACGCAGCCTGGTGTGCTAAAATACAAAAAGCCCTCTCCGACAAAATTGCCTCTCTCCAAGCAAAAATTGAAGCAAAAAAAAATTGTCTCATCAGCATCAATCCTCCCAACTACTCACCCAAGCAACAAGCACCAAAATGCCTACCGTTTGCTTTCTCCTCGGTCTCAGCCAAAGAAGTCGAAGATATCATTAGAGGCCTAAAATCTTCACGATGTCAAGGAGACATCTGCCCTGCACCCATTAACCCATCATCAAGGAAGCAGCTAAGGAACTCTCCCCATTCATCGCCACATTAATAAACACATTCTTCAACACCAGCCAGGTCCCTAATAACCTCAAGGAGGCATGGGTCATGCCCCTTCTAAAAAAAAACTTCACTAGACCCTAATATGCCAACCAACTTCAGACCTATAACCACTGACCCCTTCCTCCTGAAGATTCTGGACAGAGTTGCATATCTGCAAATCCAGAAACACCTAGAAGACAATAACCTGCTCGGCCTCCGCCAATCTGGCTTTCGGCCTAGACACGGCACCAAAACTGCCCTACTGGATCTGAAAATACAGATGGACGATGCCAAAGACAAAGGCAAACTTTCGATCCTACTCCTGTTAGACCTTTTAGCTGCCTTCGATCTGGTTGATCACCAGATCCTTACTGAACACCTGTCCACAGCTGCATCATTCTCCACTAACGCAGCCAACTGGATTAAATCCTTCCTGACCAACCACACCCAGGGACGTCATTTGGGGGTCGCCAGAGGTCGCAAGTGCGACCTCTGAGGTCTCCCTTGCGACCTCTGAGGTCTCCCTTGCGACCTCTGTGGTCTCCCATGCAACCCCTAAAAAAAAAAAAAAAAAACAAATTTTTTCTTCTTTTTTTTTTTTGCAATGCAAGTTCCTGGCCTGTGGCCAGCACCATGTCTCTCTTTAATTCTGGAGTGGCTAGCTTTCTTGTTCAGGCCCCTTAAAAAAGAAGAAAAATAAGAAAATGAGGCCACAAGTCTAACACTTTCAGCACTGAACCTAAATAAGAAAGAATAGGAATGGCAAAAAATGTGTCTTTCTGGAATTCTATACAATAATTGCTAGACTCGTTAAAGGTTTATTTCAGGCACACTTCAGTCACTGATTTAGTCTGTTCTCAAACGCCTCAACTCAGCCTTTCATCCATCTTTGGTCGATAAATGGGTACCAACACAGGTTGGGTGATGGTGGGTTTATATGTCTTCTATGTAAAGCGCTTAAGCCTAAGTGCCATATAATAACTCATCATTATCATTTGGTCATGGACGTCTGCTTGCAATCACAGTAATTTGGTAATATGGGCCTATACACACTGATCTTAGCGATACATATGGCGATCCATTCAGGAATTAAATGTATATCACAGTGATATAGTGATATTGTAACCATATTTTTCCTAGTGTACAATGCTATGCGATGCCACTTCCTGGTTTGTCAACGGGTGAAAGGTTGTGTTCCATCGCTTCCCACGATATCACTTTGGGGAGGGGTCAAATGACATCACTTCCTGTGATGTCATCAGGGGTCAAGGGTCATGTGATGTCACTTCCGCTACCCCTGGCATTTTGATGAAATGACGTCCCTGACCGCACCACGAGAGTCTTCTCGGCCTCAGCCTCAGCAGACCCAATTCCCATCTACTGAGGGGTACCCCAAGGTTCCTGCATTTCACCAACACTATACAACATTTTCACAAAGCTTCTCTTCGACCGTCTCGACAACCTGGGTGTCATCTACACAAACTACGCAGACGACACGCAGGTTCTCATCACGCTGTCAGGATGCTATAAAAAAGTTAATCAATGACATATACCTTGAAATCCAGGCCTTGATGGTGGCCCACAGCCTTTGTCTAAATGACAAAAAAACCGAGCTCTTGATTGTCGGCACGCAAGCAGGCCTATCCAAACTCGACACACAGTACACATCCTTCATTATAGATGGCAACCTAATTAAAGTCGCAAAAGAAATAAAAACACTGGGAGTCTACCTGGACTCTACCTTATCACTTAAAAGACAAGTTAGCGCTATCGCATCATCTACAGCCTACACCAATAAGTTGATTAACGCCTGTAAATCTTACCTCTCCCCAACCAGTTGTATGAAGTTAGCAAGAGCTCTGGCGAACTAAAACAGACTAGTGTAACACGCTCTTCCTAGGTTCTTCAGAACTTAATCTGAATAGATTACAGGTTTTACAGAATAACTCTTTAAGGTCTGCATTAAGCATTCCTAGATCCAGCCACATCTCGAGGCTAAGACAGAACTCAAACTGGTTGTCTGTGCGCGACAGAATAGTTCTCCGCGCTCTAGCAATCACCCACAAATGCCTGTCCAACTCTGTGCCCACTTAGGTGGCCGACAAGTTGTCCAAACATCAACAGGCCCGCCCTACTAGATCCACCCATTCCCAACTTCTCGCCGTCCCGAGGTTCAACCTTAAAAACCACAGGTGGCGCTAGCTTCCCAGTTCAACCCGCCAAACTCAGGAACTCTTTACCACCGTCCATTAGAATGCAACCTTCCTTCGAGATTTTCAGAACAAAAGTAAAAAGCTGGCTCGCAGAGAAAGCTAACATCTGAAGCCCATCAGACATTCCTGCCCAGACGTATATATCTAGCTTTCATACTCTTGACATCCCTAGTTATGTTCATATGTTCTTCTTTCTTGTCATGCCTTCACCTAAGTCCTTTCTTCTTGCATTAGACCCACCTATGACCTGGTCATACCAACTGTGTTTACCTATGTATTTACCTCGTTGTAACATACCAACTGTGTTTACCTATGTATTTACCTCGTTGTAACATACCAACTGTGCTTACCTATGTATTTACCTCGTTGTAACATACCAACTGTGTTTACCTATGTATTTACTTCTTTGTAACGTACCAACTATGTTTACCTTTGTATGCACTGCTTGTAACATGTTAAGCCTTTCCAGCACCCAGTTACCTTAGGGTGAGGTGCCCTTTACAAATATTAAACAAATACAAATCAGTCCTTGGCTCATAAAGGAGTGCTCAAAGGTTAAATATATGCATGCCAGTCCAGGGCAAGGGTGCCGCAGGGTGCCACTTGTCTCACCAGTCTGTTCATGGATGCCCGGAAGCTGCTGGATGGAGCCGGGCCCCAGTAAAATGTTCCTGGTTGGGTTCAGAAGCCTCCACCCTGCACTCAGTTTTCCCCTTTGCCATGGATGATGAGCCATAAGATGCATTGTGACCAAGATTAGCTGGAGGTTGTATTATAAACCAAGGGTCTGCAACCCACGACTCTCCAGATAAATATGGACTACAACTCCCATGATCCCTCCCCATTGACTAGGCCCGCTAGCGCTGGTGGAAGTTGTAGTCCAAAAAGGTCCGGTGAGCGAAAGGTTGCACACAACTGTTATAAACCAATTCCTCGACGTGGGAAACTCTGAGGCAATGGTCCTTTGTTTCCTGCTAGAGTGTAGACATCACCAATAATAGTAATATTGTTACATAGTGTAAGAAACGGGTTTCCATGCAAGCCCCTGATATGGTAAATCTATTACTTAAAGGACTAAAGCAGACTCAAAACCGACTCTTGGTCCGTGTGTTTAAGCAAAGGGGGAGCATTTGATGAGTTGTCTTTCAAAAATGGAGATTCACTGTGGAAGTTTGACGGCACTTTGTCCTCTTCTCTTTTGTGGACATAACTAAATGTGTCTTAAGTTCTCAGCCATGTACTATTGGTAGCCAGGAGTATCCAGTCATTGCATCCAATACAAATCTTTGAATGCCAAATGCATCGAAAAAAATACATTGAATAAAAAAGCATCAAATGCATTTTTTTCAAAGGTAAAGGTTTTATTTTTTTTCATTGCAATGCGGTTTAATGGGTAAAAAAACAGGGGTCGTTGCTTTTTTTTAGATGCTAAGGTATTCGATGCTTTGGCATTTGGTGCAATCACTATAAACCGTAGCCAGGCTATGTTGACCGGCTGAAGCTCAGCGAGTGTCTTTAATATGTGTTGGTGGCGCGGCTACCAGCCAAGACGGCCCATCATAGCGGCTGTAATCACCATTAGCGCTAAATGGTTTGGCATTTCTTCTAGGCGAGTGGGTTTGCCAGGTCCAACGACACGGAGCCAGGCGTAATGGAGGAGGCACCCCCGATAACCCGGGCGGCGTCCTTCTTGTTTTTCCAGCCCCCTCTCTCCCTGGCAAGGGGGAGGGAGGAGTCGCTGGATCAGGGCGGCAAAGTGGAAAGCCCGCGAAAGATAACGCGCAGCAAAATCAGGAGTTGCCCGCGAAAGGGAAGCGCGGCAAAAAGCAAGGAAAGCCCGCGAAGGGCAACAAAGGAAGGGGGCGTGGTTCCCCCTTCATAAGGAGCGGAGCGCTCAACAGTGGCACAACAACAACTGCAGCCGAGGGACACCCGTGCTCTGTGCATCACCGGACTGCAGGGGAAGGTTTTCGTTTTCCCACCCACCAACCCTAGGAACAGAACACTCAGAAAACGCCTGATAGGCATCGTCGCAGGTCGATCAGGTGGTGTGGCGGTGTTTGGACAGACAAACACAGGAGACAGACTCCGGAAGAGCCAGAAGAATGCGGGAAGGGTCTTCGCTCTTCTCAGACCCAACGCCCCTTGGGAGCCTAAGCGGCAGGGGCGGCGGGGAAGGACAATTACGGCTCAGCTTCCCCCAAGGAAACGGCACTCTCCCCACTCAGGAGCACCTGCAGGGGCAGGACAGGCTCGGATACTACCAAAGCAGGGAGAGTTGGGCCTACTGATGGACTCTTGGGAAAGGAAAGGGGGAAGCAGGTTCTTGGGACACGGAGTAATCGCCGCACCTGACAGACAAAGTTTTTCCACAGTTATGTACAGTTTGGGTTTTGTTTTGTGGAATAAATTCTGCGGCCTTCTTATGCCAACAAACAAACAAGTCTCGCTCTGCACTTTCTGGGGGGGAGAAAGGGCAAAAGAGTTACGGTTATATGTTGTATGTTGGTCATAGGTGGACGGATGCCGGAGTTATGCCAGGTCCAACGACACGGAGCCAGGCGTAATGGAGGAGGCACCCCCGATAACCCGGGCGGCGTCCTTCTCGTTTTTCCAGCCCCCTCTCTCCCTGGCAAGGGGGAGGGGGGGGTCGCTGGATCAGGGAGGCAAAGTGGAAAGCCCGCGAAAGATAACGCGCGGCAAAATCAGGAGTTGCCCGCGAAAGGGAAGCGCGGCAAAAAGCAAGGAAAGCCCGCGAAGGGCAACAAAGGAAGGGGGCGTGGTTCCCCCTTCATAAGGAGCGGAGCGCTCAACAGTGGCACAACAACAACTGCAGCCGAGGGACACCCGTGCTCTGTGCATCACCGGACTGCAGGGGAAGGTTTTTCGTTTTCCCACCCACCAACCCTAGGAACAGAACACTCAGAAAACGCCTGATCGGCATCGTCGCAGGTCGATCAGGTGGTGTGGCGGTGTTTGGACAGACAAACACAGGAGACAGACTCCGGAAGAGCCAGGAGAATGCGGGAAGGGTCTTCGCTCTTCTCAGACCCAACGCCCCTTGGGAGCCTAAGCGGCAGGGGCGGCGGGGAAGGACAATTACGGCTCAGCTTCCCCCAAGGAAACGGCACTCTCCCCGCTCAGGAGCACCTGCAGGGGCAGGACAGGCTCGGATACTACCAAAGCAGGGAGAGTTGGGCCTACTGATGGACTCTTGGGAACGGAAAGGGGGAAGCAGGTTCTTGGGACACGGAGTAATCGCCGCACCTGACAGACAAAGTTTTTCCACAGTTATGTACAGTTTGGGTTTTGTTTTGTGGAATAAATTCTGCGGCCTTCTTATGCCAACAAACAAACAAGTCTCGCTCTGCACTTTCTGGGGGGGAGAAAGGGCAAAAGAGTTACGGTTATATGTTGTATGTTGGTCATAGGTGGACGGATGCCGGAGTTATGTGTAAGGAGCACAAAGCACTGTTAACCCACCAACAAACGAAAAAACAAGATGGCCGCCATGGGAAACGCAAAAGTAGTTTGTGCTTAGAAGAAGCAAAAGCCCACTTTCAGTTGACTTGCCAGGAAGAAGTGGGCTCGGGACAGAAATAGGGCAGCAGTTATGCATTTAAATAAAAACACATCAGTGACACATCAGTGAAGGGAGAGTGGGAAGCAGAAGCCAACAGTCAGCTCCGACCCCACACTTCTATCGCCGGATACAGCCCCCACTCTAAGCATCTGGATTGGTTTTTTTGCCCGATTCCGGGTGCCACTGTTTTCTATTCTGCGATGCACCCCCTTTCTATACACTCAGACCTTCACCCTGCATTGTGAAAAGGTTTAAGGTTCCGCTTTTCTTCCTTTTATCTTTCCCTGTTGTTTTTACTTGTTTTCCAGCGGCAAGAAAGCATGGGGCGAACTTTCACCCGGAATACTGCACTCTACACATTCACGAAACAATTAAGGAAATGGAACAAGGAACAACATGGAACAACATGGAAAAAATGAGATAAAAGGTCTGACATTCCGACATTAAGCCGCTTCGTGAAGCCTCGTGAAAACGTTGGGGGGGGGGGGGGGGGGGGACAGTGGGGCGCCCCGAGAATGTTTGGGAGAGAGGAGAGGAGAGCGGGAGCAGGGCCAAGCTCCTGTAACATGCATGCTTCGCCAAGCGGGAGCTTCCAGAATAGCCACGCGGCCGCAGGATGTCGCAGGGCGGCGGCTGCTTCCTGCCTGCTGCCTTCCCTACCGCCTTGCAGTCTCACGAAGCCGGCCTGATGAAATGCTGAGCTGAGGGAATATGGGATCTCATCAGACCACAGGGATATGCAACTTAATGCTCTCTCTCTCTCTCCACAAACAGGGGCCTGCAACCTTTGGCTCCCCAGAAGCTTTGGACTACACCTCCCATCAGCACTATAGCCCTCATAGTCAATGGAAAGAGGTCATGGGAGTCGTAGTCCAAACCACTGTTCTCTTCGCATTGGCTCTCTCACTTCCAAAACATTGGACCCATGCAGTCACACTTTCATCACCTGAGCTGTGTGTAAAATGGGACTTCCCGTCGTGGAGCCTCAGACGTATTCTCAACCAGAGTGCCTCCTCCCGCTCCCCGTGGCTAGGTACCGGCTTCTTAGTCCTCCGTCTTGTTCTCATGCTTGAAAATAAAGCAGGAGAACTTGACCTGTCTTCTTACCCAATTACTGACTTGAGCATCTTGGACACAGAAGTAATTGCCATCCAAAATGGAAAGCATATTAGCACCCGGCAGGGAGGAGCCAGCCAATCAGGTGGCTAGGAACGTGGGCTTGAACCGCTGGTGTAAGCCCACGTTCCAAGCCGTCTGACGGCTGGCTCCCCCGCCGCCATCTTCCTTCCACTGCCCCTTTCCTCTCTGCTCACAACGGCTGCCATGGAAAGGGAATGAGGGGATCCGTACGCAGCCCTGCTTTCCCTTTCCATGGTAGCCATGTTGGTAAGGGTTTTTTCCTTCCTACAACAGGACGCTGCGCTACTGTCTTGATGGAGGATAATATGATAGGTTATTTATAACACGCTTAATACCCAGAGGTTTCTAAGTGCGGACCCAGGGATCGAACCCATATTGCTCTGTGTCATCTTGCTTCCAAGGCGAGCATGTTGCCCCTCAGCTATCCTCCCAAGGATGGCTTCCACTAGTGTGTTTGTTGAATTAGCTCAAAAAGGTGACTGCCCAAATTCACCCTAGCGCAGCGGTATTCAAACTGTGGGTCGCGACCCCCTAGGGGTCCGCGGGTGCATCCCTGGGGGGCCCTGAGATCTCAGCATGAATTTAAAAAAAAAAAAAAACTTTTTTTTTTTTTAGATTCGTAGAAATGATAGGGGTGGCCCACATGGTCGGGCTGAAGCATGAAACTGTCTCAGGCAACAATGAAAAAGTGACCCACAGTTGTAAATGGATATTCATTCCTTTAGTCACAGACTGGGCATCATTACAACTATGGCTGTATGGTAACAACGGTGCTGGTAAGCTACTGGCACCGTTGCTACCGTACCGCCATAGTAAGAGTTGTGCTTGCGTGTGCCTGCCAGCCCACCAGGTCTGACCTGGTAGGCCGTGCGGCACCCGCGAGCACAGTTCGTTGGCTGCACCGGCACCGTTACGAACGTTGCCGGTGCATCCGAGCCCCCCATTCCCATTGAGCCCTATGGGGCTCAATGGGAATGGGGATCTACCGGTACCGGCACCCACGAAAGGTCAATTATGTCCGCCTGGTAATTGCCCATTCGCGGGTGCTGGACGCGGATGCAACTCCAGCGGCAGCCGTGCCGGTTTTACCAGCACAGCTACCGCCAGAGTTCTAATGAAGCCCACTGTTTCAATAGTACCCAAGGGGGTGCTTTGTGTTAAAATGTAAGTAAATTGTGATATATTCAGCAACAACGGTCAACATTACTAACTGCATAGTTAAGTAACTCATCAAACTGGTCCACATTGGCCAAAATGGTGGCCCATTTTGACTGGCCGACACTAGCATTTTACATTTTTGATACAGGCATTGCCCTATAGGCCTGTCCGAGCCTGGCGGCTCATCCATAATGGCGAGGGGGCGCCCACCCAGTGGCCCCTCACCCATTATGGAGGAGCTAAGGAGCCTGCCCAGTGAAACAGTGGGCACTCCCTCAACTGTTTTATCTAGCTAATGGAGTGCTCCTGGGCTGGCTGAACTGTCAAAGGGAAACAGTTTCCCTTTGACAGTTTAGTTTAGTTCCCCAGCCGCACATGCTCACTGAGCCATGCAAGTGCTGGGGCGTTTTGCTTCGCCAGCATTGCATAGCTCATTGGAAATGCTGGCTGGGGCACTGCATGTCTGTATGTCTGAGGGGGAGCTCCTGCGCCTCCTTGCACATAAGGACAGAGCAGCCAGAGCAGGCCGTTTCAGCACCCACAAGCAGGCCAATGTTTATTTATCTGTTTCTCCTCTGCTTCGCACTTTCCACTTCTCCCCCCTTCAATGCACTTTTCCCCTCCCCCTCGCACTTGTGCGTTCTCAATGTCACTGGGCCAGGTAAGATTGCTGTTTTCTTCTCCTCTGTTCCCCTCCCTTGCCTTGTGCTCTGAAACACTTGTGTACGAGCGCGATAGAAATAAAATATAAATATCAATAGCAATGCCTGCCCCCTGGACTCCCAGCACCAATTGCAAACTGTTTGGCTATTTACCCATTTTTTGTTCAAAGTATGCTCTACAATGCAACATTTTAACCCATTATTTAAAAAAATTCACAGGGGGAAACCCCCCCTTACCTCCCCTTATTGGTTCGAGCTCCCTCACTATGCTCGGTCGCTATTGCATTTTTGGCAGAAATAGTTATGCCCTCCACTTAAAAAAAAAAAAAAAAATCACCAGCCGCCACTTGCCCTCAGACTGTTGGGAACGGGATGGGGGAACCCAGGGATTATGGTGGGAGCACAATGGGCGGGAACCATGGGATAGTGGTGGGAGCAGAGTGGGGAGAGCCCAGGGTGTGTGATGGGGTGGGGAGAGACCAGCGACTAGGTAGGAGTGGGATGAGGGAGCCCAGCGACTGTGATGGGAGCAGGTGACGGCGCGCAATATATACTGTGCATTTGGCATTTCTGGGGGGTCCCGACCTGCCCAAATTTTGCTCAGGGGGGCCCTGGCCAAAAAAGTTTGAAGACCACTGCCCTAGCGCAACAATTTCGAATTCCGGTCCTGGACAGACCCAACCACACCAGGTTTTCCGACTAACTACTGACTATGTACATAACAGCCATTTGGAGCCACTGTATGCAGATTTATTTTTTGCAAATACCCTGAAAATGTGGAGTGGAATGGTCACGCCGAAACCCCTTGATTAGCGAACGGTGGAAGGGAGGGACTGCGCCCTAGGAAGGACCTAGGAGTAGCGGATTGCTGGCGGAGTTGAGGGTAGATTTTCGGGAATTACTCGGGACGCAACCAAGATGCATCTGCTGAGAAAGAGGGACTATAGATTGGGACCAGGTGTCTCCACCAAGAAGTTATCAGACATGTGATGGGGAGCAAGCCTGCATGCCCTTAGGGAGTTCCCTTTGCCAGGGTGGATGCACACGTGCTCCTGTGCGCATTTAACTAATAGACATGTTTTGAGTAAATTGCTCCACATGTTGGTGAATTCGCGTCTTCCAGGTTTTCCTCACGGTGCACTGTCGTTGCTCATTCTCTGTGAAATCTCATCCCTTTATTGGTAAATTCAGAAAATCTCCTCGTCCCTCTTTCCCTCCTTGTTGCCATAATATTTAGGGAATGATATGATATGTTATTTATAACGTGCTTAATACCCGGAGGTTTCTAAACGCGGACCCGGGGATCGAACCGGTGTAGCTCTGTGTAGTCTTGCTTCCAAGGCGAGCGCTTTGCCCCTGAGCTATCCTCCCGCATTCAGGCTATTCTGCAGTTGGCTGTGCCCCCCCTGGGTATGGGGGGAGGAGACACCCCAAGCGGTAAAAGCACCAAGAGGTCTGTATATCAATTGGAGGCACAGCTGGGACTCTGATCAACATGGTAAGGGTCAGAACACAGTGTACCAAAGAAACCACCCTTGGGCCATTGAAGGCGGGGCCAATTCCAATAGCTTTCTTTGACTTCCATGGGGTTTCTTTGATCTAAAGTAGGCAGCAGGCCGACTATGCTCAACTCCTTAAGTCAGGAAGGCAGAGTTCATGGCATGTGTGTAAATGATCAACTACCAAACCAAAGGGATTGAGTGCTATTACAGAATTACCCGCTCGACCAAAATGTGTGGTTAAATGCCAAATCCCTTTACCCCCCTATGCACACAAGCTCTTTTGAACAAAAATGTGAGGCACCTTGAAACAGATGTAAAGCTAGTATCAAGCATTATACGAAAACAGGGACATATGCATTTCAGTAAATACCCAAATTGATCTAATAAAAATGCTTGCATTGAGCATTTAGCCGAATTCAACCAGTACAATTAATCCGAAGCCCAAAATTCCAAACATGAGGAGCAAGGGTTGTGGGCGGTGTCCCCCGCTTTGCATGTTTGATATTTTGGGCTTCAGGGCTGCAGGGGTGTCCCCCCGCTTCCTTGACATTGGGAGCAGGGGACCCCAAACAAAAAAAAGGAAAAACAGACCCTGCTGCGTCATATCCGACGTGCGTTAGAGGGACGGAACTGACGCCGCAGGGGTATATAAGAAGATGGCGGTGGTGGCGGGCAAAGAAACGGTAAGTAAGAGGGGTGTGGGGCTTTAGTTTTGTTTTGTTTTACTGGAGTAGAATTGTGGCAAAATCGACTACGGTCAATTACGCCGCGATTCTTTCTACTTCGATAAAACAACCCAAATCCGCATTTCCGGATCCTGAGCGAACAGCATTGAATATTTTGGCCGTGGTGAAAAAAATATGATTTCCCAGACGCTCTGTTCTGAAATAAGCGAGTGGAGACAGCTTCTGCGGTCCCGCCACAAGGATGCCCTGTGTTGTACAGAGAGCTGCACTGCTCAAATGCACGCGGCAGATTGTAGGAACAGCCGCGCGGGGCAGCCTGCCATTTCTTCCCAGCCCCCCCATGGATTCAAGGACAGTGGAGTCAGATAAGAGATTTTCAATCTAAGAACTCCAGCATGTGGACGCAGCAATGTTTCTCATCCTAAACTCTCATGATTTGGCAGCAGGTTTGCTTGTATCATTTTTGACTATTGCTAACAGAAAGTCAAAAACATTCCCCAAAAATTATACAAGCAAACATGCTACACGTTCATGACAACTTACAGTGAGAACATGACAAAGAGAGGGCAACTTGTCCCGATTAAGTGACACAATGAATGAGTACGAATTAGGGGCCTTATTCATGGAAGTGTTTTATAATGGCGCAATCCCATAGGAAAACGTTCTGTGAATCAGGGCCTTAGTGTCTCGATGAGATCTCCATGTTGGCTTTTAGGAGAAACCCTTTCTTTGTTGGATTTTCAGCGAGGAAATGCCAACATCACATTTTGTGCTTTCTGGAATATGAGGCCAAACCTGTAGCACAGTAAGGAATGGGCCTTCATTGCGAGATCCCCACCCCGGTGTCCCTTGGACTTCAGAGCTATTCCTGGGTCCACCAATGGACCGTCATTTTAGTGAGATTGGGTTTTAGCCAACAATGGTTGGGCTGTCAGTGTGTAGCACCAAGGGGCCATTGCAATGTCCGATGTGGCCTACGTAAGACCTAACACCACAGCACAAATGCATGTAGTGGGGCAAAATGGGTAGTGTTAGGATCATGGCTTTAGGGTCGGAATGTCGTGTTTTCGTATTGCTGTATATAGCGGTTGCAATACGAGAGATTAGGGCCGCAGCAGCTGACTGAGATGTAGGTATAGAAGTAGGGTCTTGCCTAGGGATCTCGCCATCTGACTTTGGTACACAACAACAGTTTATGGTTAGATGCAATAGTGGGGTTTTGGTTACAGTTCCAGTGGTTGGAGGTCGGTATCTTTTATGTATTTTATTGTGCATTTGTAAGGCGCTTTATGCAACAAAATTGTGTTTCAAAGCGCCGTAAGGCTAAATGGGAAAGGAACAGGGGAAATAATAACAATGGCACAAAACCGTGATATGCAGTTGTAGTCCTCCTAGGCCTTGTGGCATTCGGACTGCAAGTGCATTGAGGCGAAGTGCAGGGAGGGGGATGGAACAAGTGCCGGAGGAGGGCCCAGGAGGGAAGCGCTAAGGGAAGCCAAGGTGGAGAACCTCAGCCGAAGTGCTAGTACAAGCTGCTCTCAAGGGTGCGATGTGAAGCCACCAAGCCAGGGCCCACAGGTCAGTGCAGTGGGGGGCAGGGGTGCTGGTATTGACCGGAGGAAGGGCCTGGGGTCCTGTGAGATTAACGAGGATCAGGCCACCGGTCGCAGCAGCAGTGGGGTGATTAGCAAGGAAGGGGAAAGAGGGGAAGAGGTAGAGAAGAGCAGAGTTTTGAGCAGTTTCCAGAACTTAAGGAGGTCCGGCTCAAGTCTGAAAGGGGCAGGGAGGCTGGACGTTTGAGGTATGTATGCTACCTCACTGCATATAGTAGGATGCAGTGGTGAAATGTGTGCTAGGGTTCTAGTGGTTGGAGGTTGGTAGATTGCATTGATGCGTATAGTGGGGTACAACAGTGTATATGGGTTCAAATCTAGTTTTCGAGGCGCCAGATACTACATCAGTGCATACAGTGGGGTGCAATAGTGGGGTGGGCTAGGATTCTGGTGGGCGCATGTCATTTTACAGCATACATTCATATAATTGGCTAAAGCAGTGGCATATAGGCTAGGATTCAAGGGGTCCGAGTTGAGTATACTGCATAAATGCACATAGGTGGGCACAGGTATCCATGTGACTATGTCACGTGACGTGGCCCAAGCCTCATTTATTTGGCCTACAACACTACATATGACCTTGGGTCAGTGATGACGTATTCACGTGACTGTCACGTGACTCGGCCCAAGCCGCATTTGTTTGGCCGACAGCACTTCATATGGCTCATGCCGGCACTTTCTACTTTGGTTGTTCGTCAGTTTGTTTCTCGCACTCCGTTTTTGTGAATCGTAGAAACACTTTAACATTAAAGCTTCTATCGGGGCGGGAATCACTCTGTAGAGGGCTTGGCTCTTCCTCCCCTCCCCCTTTTTCATGGTGAGTCCCATGCGCTGTTCACAGTTGGCTATTCTTCTGTTGCCTATAGGATGCGGTGGGGTTTTGGTTTGCACACAGAATGTGGGAGCATATTAATAGCTGCTCATTTGTTGGCAGGTTTAGAGGAAACGGGTGGAAGCCCGGACGCAAGTTTTTGTAGCTATATGAAACACTTGTGTATGAGCGCGATATAAATAAAATATCATTTCATTTGATATATGGAAATCTTCAGTGGACACTGTTGATGCTGCAAGCAAGTTCCATGTGGAGGCGCACCCCTGTTGCACGCACCCCGAGTTGTGTTTCAAGGAAATCGACTCAATGGAGGTCAGTTCCTACCTGGCTATTGTGTAACATCTGCCTTGATGCAGTAATACGCAAAGGATGGTTGACCTATATCTCTGCTTCTTCCACTTAGAGCGGCTTTTCGTGATGGGTGTGAAGGACCTGTGACGGGGGTGCACAACTAGTTTTGCTGGAGGGCCGGATGTACCCTGCAATCTGTCTAGAGGTGGCCGGATTGTTTGTGTGGGGTAGCTTGAGGAGCATGTGGTGACTGTACGACCCCACCCCCCAGACATTTGTAGTGGGCATGTGGGGGGAACAAAGAGGCATTTTGAGGTGTACCTCTTGTCTTTATTGCCAGTTGTGCTTTCACTTCTCCAGCGCATCTATTAACCAATACAGTTTTTCTAGTGCTTATTAACATACTTCACAGCGCTGGTATTAGTTGACATTATTACCAAGCCAGCAGAAAAGCTGATTTGGCCCTGAGCTTGAACCTGCTACCCATAGTGAGAGAACAAAATCATCCCCGTGCCCTCAGCAGCAGCAACCTACCAGAGAGCCAGCTGTTCTGCAGGTGAGAAAGAGCTGCCCAGATGTGGCTGACGAGTAATGACTACATGAGGAAGCTTTGCCTCTGGATCTTAGAAGAGAATTCAGCCTCCGACCCTTTGCACTTTGCAACATTGCTGTATGGGCAGACTGGGAGGCCACCGGCAGCAGAGCACACCATCACATCCAAAAGAAAACTAAACTAAAAGGAAGACCTTTGCGTAGGCATCCACCACACCCCACCACGAAACACCTCTGCGCTCAGAAGTGCTGCCACCAAGACTTCAATACCCACTGTCAGCATTGCCTTGTCACCAGGCAGTGAATCAATGTTCTCTTTCCAATACTTTGCTCTGAAGCGGCAGACAACGGTGGGGTGCACAGGCCGTGGATACAAAATAGAACTGATATAGTTGGATGTCTATGCTGCGTATTTCCAGGCTTTACAGCACTTGTGTTGGTAAAATTGTGTACTAAACACAGAAGAAAAAATGAGTTGTTACTGAGCTTGAATATTTCCTCCACAGTGTGAGCACAGACACTCCCTGACACCCCAGCAGCATGCATACGACACAGCAAGCCAGTTGTCACATGTGAACACAAGCTGTGTAAACCGCACGACTGAGCAGGAAGGGGTGGTGATGAGGTTCTGTGTTTGCACCTTCCAACTCTTGCATTTGAAATGGACTACCACACATTGGGGGGGTCCCTCTATGACTTGGGCAAATACATTTTTAAGTGTTCATTTAGGTTTTGACCACCCCCAGTGGCTGCTTTTCTTTGCCCTGTCGCGCAGGGGAGAATAAATCAGTTTGGTGATACTCTGCAGCTATTAACCCCCTCTCTCCATTGCTTTATCTAGAACAGATTTTTGCCACAGAATGTAGTCCTAAAGTGGGGCTAGTAGTATGCACATATTCTCCAAGGAGGCTTTAGTGTTCACAAACAAATGCCTGTGACATTTTAAATGTGCATTTACTGTCCAAAGACAGACAGCTCCGGAAGGTATCCAATAATCACAGACATCTTTTGCCCTGCTTTCAGCTCTTTGGGGTAAAACAGCAAGTATGGCTGGAGATTGGCTATTTTGGGATTGTGTGCGTGTTTGTGTGGATTTTTGCCTGTGTGTGTAGTTGCATGGCTCCATGTTCCTTGAGACGTGTGTATACTACTATGCGATTTGAACATAAAAACAACTTTCCCACCCCTAGTTATTGCTCTCGCAGCCAACAATGAAGATCACAGTATTTATGTATGATTTGCAAATATGCAAAAGGTACCCGCACAGTGAACTTCAATCACACATAAATATGCAGATCCTTTAGCACAGTTTAAAAAATACTTTTAAAGTTAAAAAATTGGTAAAAATGTAAACAACTTTATTTTTGGATCGAATGCATACAGGAACAATACAACATAACGTTAATCCATCCGTTAAGAATTATATAAAAATAGATTAGTAAAAGTATTATCTGACATCTAGCACTTTGACTTGGCCATGCTCCTTTGCCTCTCCAGCAATGGTTGCAGGGATCTCACTTGGGCCCTGTAGAATTGTTTACAGTTTTCCGTTTCTGGCTTTACATCCCAGTGGTGGATAATAGGCGGAGCTTAAATATTCCCCCCAAATATGCCATTGTGATGGAGTGTAGCAAGGGAGCCTGAAACAATCAAGAGGTGTTGGGGTCGGGCTTCCTCCCCACCCCCATGAACATTTTTAAAACACAAGCATACAGACAGCACCGGTCGTGGTGTTTTCTCCACGTACGAACAGGAACTAGGAAGCTCAGAGCGCTTTCTGGTTAGTGCACATATGCACAAGAGCCAGAGCGCTGATGACAAAGTACCCCATTCCATTTGTATGTGCGAGGAGGCGCAGGAGCACATACAAACACACAGTTCCTCAGCCAGCATCCCCAATGGGCCATCCAAGGTTGGGGAAGCAAAACATCTCTCGACTTTGCATGGCTTATTGGATATGAAAGGAGAGCTGGCAAACGGAAACCCTGTTTCCCTTTGACAGTTCAAGCCAGCCAAGGAGTGCCCATCAGCCGCATAAAGCAACTCGCTGAGTGCACAGGGTTTACACTGGGTTGGCACCTCCATTATGAGCAAGAGTGCTGTGGGTTGTCATAACCTTGCCCATTATGGAGAAGCCACCACTGTACACCGTCAATAATTGCATGCACAGGGTCAGTGTGGCTGGAGATTAAATACTGTTGACTTTGAAGTCATGAACACAAACTGCACTGTTGGTAATGCAGTAATTTTAAACACATGAAGGCATCCATAGACCCGCCCTACAGTAGAAGGCTACCAGGGTAGCTCAGCAGGGTTAGTGACCTTTGCTAAGATGTTATATATTTTTGCAATTCCTTATAAAAAACAAGTGCTATAAAATGCTTTCGGCCAGGAGATGGGTTGGTAGCTTGCTCATATTGAGGGCGAGGGTGGGGACATTTCTGCCGCCATAGTGAAAATCAAAAGTAGCACCCATAGAAACATTTATTTGTGATTAAGCCGTTTGACGATTATATAAGAGCTTTAAAATATATCCTGTGAATAAACGCAAAGGAAGAGACAGAAAAATCACAGGGCATTTGTGTGGCAGTCCGTCAAAAAAATAAACACATTATAAAGAAAACTGGTGAATGCAAGTTTAAGAAGCGTGTTTTGGTTTGGAAATGTCTTTTGTTTTTTTCTATACATGTGTAAGTGGCACATTTGGAGAACATAGTGTGCCCACCACTTAGGTAGCCTGCTTTTAACAGTGATGGCCCCCACCCCTGTGATAGTCATGGCCCATTGATTCCCGTGGTGTCCCTTTCAGGCCAGAAGAAAGAACACAGGCTCGGCAAATAAAGCCTGCAAAAGCGCTAATGACGACTGGAGGAAGGAGCACCTTAAGGCTGCTGGAAAGAGTTCCTTGCCGGGGGTGGGGGACATCAATTAGGGGGGACAACGCAGACAATGTGGGGGGCAATATCCCCTCACTATGGACGCCTATGCCAGCGATGTTCTCGGGCTAGAAAGACTTTCCTAATGAAGTGTGGCCCGCTTTGTTTTCCGTTGCTTGAAGTGGGCCGCACGTCATTCTGAAAGTCCTACCGACAGGGGGCCGCAAAGCACAATATCGCAGGCTGCATGTTGTGCACCCCAGGCCTGTGGTTGCACTAGAATGTCTGACGATGGAGACTATAGCTAATCATGATCAGTTTTTGTTTTTTATTATTACTTGTAAAGTATTGTTGCGTTTGAAGGATTATGAAGAAATCTTCATACCTGGCCAGGACTATGTACGTATTGTTGTAGGAATCATTGAAAAGGAATCCTTGAAAGTCACACCACGGTTTATGAACATTTAATGTGAAAACGACCATTATGAGGATCACACTGAATTTGTTTTCCCCTGAAGAATGTTGCAAATGATTGAGGACAGAAACATGTTGGGGTGCTCTTCTGTGTATAAAATACTATCTATACTGTCTTAGAGATATTTCTAATGCGTTGTTTACACTTTTGTCACTCTGCGTTGGTGAGTGGATTTTTTAGCATATTATTGTTGATGTTTTTTATTATATGTGCTAAACAAAATATGGATGGATTCAGGTTTATATAAGTATGTTTTTTAAATTTTTCTAGAATTGTTTATGCTTACATTTGTATGTGTTTATCATTTAAATAATATTAAAGGCATATTTTTCTACATTTAGTGTGTATATGTTTAATCATATCCAAGCTTAGTTTAAAAAAAATGTCTTGAGAAGGATTGCTTTGTGATTTGTTGTTAATTTGATCATTATTATTGAATTTATTGAGGGCTGACCTGTCTTTGAGAAGCAACAGGGCGCTTGACAGAGGTATACAACAATACAAAAACATAACGGAGCACTTTACAGATGTGTATAACAGTACAGATGCATAACGGAGTGCTTTTCAGAGGTAACAACAGAACAGATATACAGCGGGGGTTAGGATACAGAGGAGGGGTCCAGCTGTACCGGGTGGCGGGGAGGAGAGGGGTGGGCGGCGTCTTGTGAGTCAGTTGGTTCGAGGGGCGATGTGATGGCCTAGGTTTCGAGGAGGAGAGACTCCTTGAAGAGGTGGGTCTTGAGTTCTTTTCTGAATGGTAGGAGCGTGGGGGCCGGTCTGATGCTGTCGGGTGGTGTGAGTTATATTGATACCCAGTATCATTCAGTCCAGTCTTTGCGCGTCCCCCTTTTTGGTGTATATAAGGCTGGACTGCGGCATACTGCATCAATGCATACAGTTGGGTATAATAGTCGGATATGAGTTGCATTTTACCTGTTGGATATTGGTACACGGCATTGGTAAATATAGTTGCATACAATAGTAGTATATGGGTTGGGTTCTAGCGGTCAATGTTAGTATAGTGAATCAAAGTATATAGATTGAAATAACAGGGGTATATGGGTTGGGTTCTAGTGGTCGGAGGTCTGTATACTGCATGAATGCATACTGTTGGGTACAATATTGGGATATGGGGTTTGTTCATCAGTATACCTCATTGTTGTATATAGTTATGATATGATATGATAGGTTATTTATAACACGCTTAATACCCAGAGGTTTCTAAGCACAGACCCGGGGATCGAACCTTAGTTGCTCCGTGACATCTTGCTTCCAAGGCGAGCATGTTGCTCCTGAGCTATCCTGCCGGGACTTGGGTATAATAGCTGTATATGGGTGGGGTCCTAGTGGTCAGATGTCAGCACAGCGCATTAATATACGTAGTTATAGTTACAGATTTCCCAGCAGGCCAAGGAGCACAGCACCTGAGGATGCTAGAGTGAGGTTTGAGGTGCCTCATAGACCGACAACCAGCATACCAAGGAAAGCCAAATAGATGACTGCAGCCCGCAAAGGTCAAGTAGCTCTTTCTCTGAACCCAAAGTTCTTGCCGCCCACACCACTTAGCAAGTCTCCCATACTAAAGGCCGGAGTTTCCCGGCAGCCGTTTCCCCTCATCTGTCAGCTCGTTGCTGCTGATTTTGTAGAACGCGGGATGCAATGTAAGAAGCAGGCGGAGACAGAGACGTTGATTGACAGATGCAGTGTCAGCTACTGCAATCAGACCAATATGCAAGAGGCCAGTGGTAGGAGTGCAGGGTTGGAGGTTGTTTTGCCCTGTAAGACATACCCCTCACCTTCCCCCACCTACCCAAACCCCTCTAGCACCACCTCCACCACAGACACCCACCACAGGCACAGTCATTACCACATCAACACTAACCCAACCATAACCCACCTCTCCCTTTTAGACGTATGACACTCTCTCACATCAGTGGATACCCAGACCCAAAGAGTTGTAGTCTATCGGATCTTGGGCTCTTCCCTGTGGATAACATACACCCAAGCCTCTTCTGCCAACCCCATAGAAAGCAGATTGGCACTCAGGACCCAGAAACGGCCCATCTGCCGCAATCAAAGGTTTCTGCATCAGTACTCCCTGCGTTGTTCCACTAATGACCACTGCCCTATTTTTCTTGCAGAGCCACGCGAGGCAAGTCCACCGGTAGTAGCAGAAAGTCACTATACAAGACCACTTACATTGCATTATAATGGTGGGGTTTGGAGTAAGGTTCCAATGGGTGGATGTTGGTATAGCAGGTGCAATGGCAGAGTTGGGTCCTGTTCTATTGGTAATACTCTGCATGTCTTTCTGTTGCTTGCTTATAAAGGGTTAACACACAGTAAAGCCCCAATACAGCCTGGGGGCAAAACTGTAATATGGTGTTGCCAGAGTCCCATGAGAAGGGTCCAGACGAAGCCATGTGACGGGTGACTGTTCTGTTGGTACCTTCAGGCTTTGAGGGCTCCTCAGGTCCCTCATCGCCTCATCAGCCGCATTCCGCGCCTTAGAGGCGCCGCCTTATCCACGGCACCACCTGCTGCTCAAGCGTCAGCCCCAGGGGTTCGGGCTACAAAAGGAACACGTTCAAACCGATTTTATACTTTTCTGAGAGCAATGTCATGTATTGGGGGGGCTGTTTGGCGTGATCACTTCTTCCAAGCTAGCTCTCCTGCGGTAGCACACATGCCCGGCTTGCAGCGCTACGTGAAAGGCAGCAAGTTACGCCAACGTCCACGAGTATCAACACCCACATTCAATGAACACAAATGCCTTCTTGGGGTCTCTCCTCCTTCCAATCCCACAGGGAATCCTAATTAATCTAATTTCCTTTTTCAATCTATGCCTTCTCTTCCTCGCCCTTTCCTCCGCCCTCCCCTTGCACGGCTTCCTTCCTCCTCTATTCTTATTTATTTACTTATTTATTTGTTTGTTTATACCGCGCCGTAGCCCACAGGCATCTTAGTCGGTTCCACTCCTCCTCCTCTCTGTTTCGGTGTCACAACCTCCTTTCCTCTCATTATATTTCCTAGATTCTCCTCCTCCCTCTCCTGCCAAGATGTTTCATCCTTTCTTCCTCTCCTTCCCTTCTTTTGTGTCTCACCCTGTCCTCTGTTTGCCACCTTCTTAAATGTTTCACCCTCTTCTCCTCTCCATGCCCCATTGTTCGATGTTCTGCCTCCTCCTGCGCTCCTTCCTATCACCTTCTCTTCTACTCCTCCTCTCGCCATCTCTCTTCCTCTCTTTTTTTCCCCTGCTTCCTCTCCACTCTCCCTCACTCCGCTCCGAACGCTCCCTCCTTGCTGCTCGGCCCATTCTACCTCTCCTGCATCTCCACCAAGCAACTCCTAACCCCCGCACCTCCTTCTCTGTGGGCCCTGCATTTATACGTTGTGTGCATTGCGTAGTTAGGGTTGAAGGCGGGAGACTGCTCGCAGCTGTGCATAACTTAGTAGCCGGCATTCTGAGTGGCCATGATCGATGTGGACTACAACTTCCTCGTGTTGAAATGTTTCTACTCTGGGCCGCTGCACTTCTCCATGCACCAAGGCCATGAGGAAGCTGCCTGCCATCTTGGGAGTCAGGCAGAGGCTCCTCTTGCCTGACCGCAGCATGGCAGTACACAGCAGTTCTAAGCTCCACCCTGCCTGAGCTGTCAACTTCAGGACCTGTGATTACTCATTGTGTGTCGTTGCTTCTCCCCAGGGGGGCACCTTTCACGAGACTAGGGAGGTGAGGCTGCTACCCACTATTCCCCCTAGGAGTGGTTTAATGCGGGAGGACCCTATGGGGAGGGACTCCCCTTCTACGGTTCAAGGACCACCACCTGGGTAACAGACGGCACAACATGCCGACCATAACCCTCTGAAGCCCGTTACCACCTTTCCACCAACCTCCCCTTGATAGCACTTCTATTTGTTATTGTAACATTATACCAGTTATTTCTACTGAGATGAAGACGATTGCCAACAATACAGATAGTATGTCTGACTCCAGTACTGACACGAAAAAGATCACCCAAAGCATGAAGATTACCAGCAAGGTTGTTGCTGAGACAAGGTGACCACCAGGAGCCATGAAGAGTGTCACAGAAAAGATACAGGAACGGTATGGACTTCCGCTGGGGAGTCGTCCTGAGAAATACATAAACATTGACGTTGGGGCTGCAGACCAGCACGAATCACAGTCCAGCCCAGGAAGTTCAAAGGAGATACAGAGGACACAGTGGGAAAGCCGAGAGCAGTACGCTCCCAAAGGCAAAAGGCCAACGACGGGAGTCCTTTGCCCGGTGTTGTGGAGCAGTTGAAGTGACCAGGAAGAAGGTACGCAGAGCGGGAGCAGCAGAAGCCAGAGATACCCGCACAGCCCGACGAGAAGACGTAACCACCCAGGAAGAACTGGCCCAGAGACCTGGAGGCAACAAAGGTAAAAAGCATGTCACAGGGACCAGTATGGGCTTGTCGGTGCGGGAGAGACATAAACCGCATGGGAATAACGATAAGAAGCATCTTCCTTGTGGCAAGACTTGGGAAGAGAGTCAACCAAGTGGACCTAGTGAGAAGGGAAGAGAATGAAGGGTCTGGGACGATAAGAAGCACCTTCCTTGTGGCAGTATCTGGGAAGAGAATCAACCAAGTGGGCCTGAACCGAAGCCTACATTGACATGAGTCCTCTTCCTCGTGGCGGTACCTGGCAGGGGAGTTAACCAAGTGGGCCTGACAAGAAAGGCGGAGCGAATATGTTCTGGGACTCAAAAAAAGGATAAGGCGAAAATCTGAGGGAGCAACACTTCAAACAGTGGTAAAGAGAAGAGCACTGATGGGCTAAGGAGAGCCTGGAACTGTTGAGAAAGTCACCCAAGGAGGCAGGGAATGGGAGCCATTGCCACTGACCTTAACTGGAACTTTCTAGGGGAAGGGAGTCATTACCCCTGGACACAAGTAGAACTTTACTGCGACCGTTACCCAGGGGAAGGGAGTCATTATCCCTGGTCACAAGTAGAACGTTGTTGCGACCGTTACCCAGGGGAATGGAGTCATTACCCCTGGACACAACCAGAACTTGATTGTGACCGTTACCCAGGGGAAGGGAGTCATTACCCCTGGACACAAGTAGAACTTTACTGCGACCGTTACCCAGGGGAAGGGAGTCATTATCCCTGGACACAACCAGAACTTGATTGCGACCGTTACCCAGGGGAAGGTAGTCATTACCCCTGGACACAAGTAGAACTTTGTTGCAACCGTTACCGAGGGGAAGGGAGTCATCACCCCTGGACACAAGTAGAACTTTGTTGCAACCGTTACCCAGGGGAAGGGAGTCATCCCCCCTGGACACAAGTAGAACTTTGTTGCAACCGTTACCCAGGGGAAGGGAGTCATCACCCGTGGACACAAGTAGAACTTTGTTGCAACCGTTACCGAGGGGAAGGGAGTCATCACCCCTGGACACAAGTAGAACTTTGTTGCAACTGTTACCGAGGGGAACTTTGTTGCAACCGTTACCCAGGGGAAGGGAGTCAGGGAGTCATCACCCATGGACACAAGTAGAACTTTGTTGCGACCGTTACCCAGGGGAAGGGAGTCATCCCCCCTGGACACAAGTAGAACTTTGTTGCGACCGTTACCCAGGGGAAGGGAGTCATCCCCCCTGGACACAAGTAGAACTTTGTTGCGACCGTTACCCAGGGGAAGGGAGTCATCACCCGTGGACACAAGTAGAACGTTGTTGCAACCGTTACCGAGGGGAAGGGAGTCATCACCCCTGGACACAAGTAGAACTTTGTTGCAACTGTTACCGAGGGGAACTTTGTTGCAACCGTTACCCAGGGGAAGGGAGTCAGGGAGTCATCACCCATGGACACAAGTAGAACTTTGTTGCGACCGTTACCCAGGGGAAGGGAGTCATCCCCCCTGGACACAAGTAGAACTTTGTTGCGACCGTTACCCAGGGGAAGGGAGTCATCCCCCCTGGACACAAGTAGAACTTTGTTGCAACCGTTACCCAGGGGAAGGGAGTCATCCCCCCTGGACAAAAGTAGAACTTTGTTGCAACCGTTACCCAGGGGAAGGGAGTCATCACCCGTGGACACAAGTAGAACTTTGTTGCAACCGTTACCCAGGGGAAGGGAGTCAGGGAGTCATCACCCATGGACACAAGTAGAACTTTGTTGCGACCGTTACCCAGGGGAAGGGAGTCATCCCCCCTGGACACAAGTAGAACTTTGTTGCGACCGTTACCCAGGGGAATGGAGTCATTACCCCTGGACACAACCAGAACTTGATTGTGACCGTTACCCAGGGGAAGGGAGTCATTACCCCTGGACACAAGTAGAACTTTACTGCGACCGTTACCCAGGGGAAGGGAGTCATTACCCCTGGACACAACCAGAACTTGATTGCGACCGTTACCCAGGGGAAGGTAGTCATTACCCCTGGACACAAGTAGAACTTTGTTGCAACCGTTACCGAGGGGAAGGGAGTCATCACCCCTGGACACATGTAGAACTTTGTTGCAACCGTTACCCAGGGGAAGGGAGTCATCCCCCCTGGACACAAGTAGAACTTTGTTGCAACCGTTACCCAGGGGAAGGGAGTCATCACCCGTGGACACAAGTAGAACTTTGTTGCAACCGTTACCGAGGGGAAGGGAGTCATCACCCCTGGACACAAGTAGAACTTTGTTGCAACTGTTACCGAGGGGAACTTTGTTGCAACCGTTACCCAGGGGAAGGGAGTCAGGGAGTCATCACCCATGGACACAAGTAGAACTTTGTTGCGACCGTTACCCAGGGGAAGGGAGTCATCCCCCCTGGACACAAGTAGAACTTTGTTGCGACCGTTACCCAGGGGAAGGGAGTCATCCCCCCTGGACACAAGTAGAACTTTGTTGCAACCGTTACCCAGGGGAAGGGAGTCATCACCCGTGGACACAAGTAGAACGTTGTTGCAACCGTTACCGAGGGGAAGGGAGTCATCACCCCTGGACACAAGTAGAACTTTGTTGCAACTGTTACCGAGGGGAACTTTGTTGCAACCGTTACCCAGGGGAAGGGAGTCAGGGAGTCATCACCCATGGACACAAGTAGAACTTTGTTGCGACCGTTACCCAGGGGAAGGGAGTCATCCCCCCTGGACACAAGTAGAACTTTGTTGCGACCGTTACCCAGGGGAAGGGAGTCATCCCCCCTGGACACAAGTAGAACTTTGTTGCGACCGTTACCCAGGGGAAGGGAGTCATCCCCCCTGGACACAAGTAGAACTTTGTTGCAACCGTTACCCAGGGGAAGGGAGTCATCACCCGTGGACACAAGTAGAACTTTGTTGCAACCGTTACCCAGGGGAAGGGAGTCAGGGAATCATCACCCATGGACACAAGTAGAACTTTGTTGCGACCGTTACCCAGGGGAAGGGAGTCATCCCCCCTGGACACAAGTAGAACTTTGTTGCGACCGTTACCCAGGGGAAGGGAGTCATCCCCCCTGGACACAAGTAGAACTTTGTTGCAACCGTTACCCAGGGGAAGGGAGTCATCACCCGTGGACACAAGTAGAACTTTGTTGCAACCGTTACCGAGGGGAAGGGAGTCATCACCCCTGGACACAAGTAGAACTTTGTTGCAACTGTTACCGAGGGGAACTTTGTTGCAACCGTTACCCAGGGGAAGGGAGTCAGGGAGTCATCACCCATGGACACAAGTAGAACTTTGTTGCGACCGTTACCCAGGGGAAGGGAGTCATCCCCCCTGGACACAAGTAGAACTTTGTTGCGACCGTTACCCAGGGGAAGGGAGTCATCCCCCCTGGACACAAGTAGAACTTTGTTGCGACCGTTACCCAGGGGAAGGGAGTCATCCCCCCTGGACACAAGTAGAACTTTGTTGCGACCGTTACCCAGGGGAAGGGAGTCATCCCCCCTGGACACAAGTAGAACTTTGTTGCGACCGTTACCCAGGGGAAGGGAGTCATCCCCCAGGACACAAGTAGAACTTTGTTGTGACCGTTACCCAGGGGAAGAGAGTCATCCCTCCTGGACACAAGTAGAACTTTGTTGCAACTGTTACCGAGGGGAAGGAAGTCAACCCCCTGGTATCGATTGGAGTCCTGAAGAGACCTTCTTTTAGGACACCAGGAGGAGGTAGTCAATCTCCTGTTGAGAGAACATTCCTTTTGATTAAGACTCTTTAATTGTAGTGTAAGGGACAGAAGTAAGGTTTTTACCCAGTGTGGTGTTTTTTTCAGTTACAGACATTCTGACAGACCCTTTAGTTTTTAGTTTGAGGCAGGGAAACCCCTCTTACAGTTAGGTCTAGGTAGGTTTTTCAATTCAATAAAAGTCTTTCCCAACCACCATGAGATCTCCTCCTCAGTTGCCTTCTTCTGCGCCCTTACAAACCTCAAGCCCCCGCTATCTGAGGGGTCTCTTCATGGAATCGCTTTGGATTCCTCTTTTTACTTACATTTTTCTGCAACACCATTGGTATTGTTTTGCCTACAACTGACTGTTCGTAAATCTGAATTCATGACTCTCTTCATTGCGTATTTAGCTAAATTGATCACAAGTCCTGAAGAAGTGTTACAGTAGGGCGTTAAACACGTTAACTTAAATGACCACATGGCGTGCTAAATATGGTTTAAAAATGTAAGTAATTACTTTATTAGCAATCTATTGTTGTCTTTTGAAAATTGCTAATACGGAATAGAATTGCTTGCCCAGCTCTACATAAGTCCTTGAAGCTCCCGAGGGAAATACCGGTTTGGTCCGTCAACCACACCAGCGGGTCTTACATATTCTGATGGTAAAAAGCAGATGAAAATGGCAATAGATGGTAATAGGGAGTATGGGGTAAGAGGAGAGCAGGCGGCTAACCTACAGTAGAGCAAGCATTGGCAAAGCCAGCCATTTTGGATTTTGTTTAGGCATGGGATAGACATTTGCCAGGCACTGCCATAACGGCACTTAAGACCTGACAAAAAGATGACGAAAGCTGGAAAATACAATGATTATCGCGGGCACATGAAGGCGGCGCTTAGCACACGCCTGTCAAAGGTATTACCACATTACATCGAATGCAATCACTGCAAAGCCCACTTCATCAAATATTTCACGGCGGATTTTAGCACATTTCATCGAAAATCTAGATGGGAGTTGGGTTGGGATATTAATTAAGGTGAGGGATATGGAGGGTGCTGCGCCCCCTACATTTATTTTTGATCAAATGTGTATACATTTGAGAAAGGAATTCGATGTTGTGGGCTGCGCAGTGATTTATTTCGATGTAATCACGTAGATCTCCTGTCAAATCCCTATACACAAGCAACAACTGTTGGCTTTGTCAATGCTTGTTTTCAACAGGACTTAGGTACAAGGAATAAATATAAATGGCGTGGCTGGAGGCATGCTTGGTTAAGACAGTGGAGCATTTCTAGTTGAAATTAAGCCATTACTTCTCTGTAGTGTACTTACAAGTAACACTGGCAGGCACTCGTTTGATGTTACTGCTTGCTAGAGCTGGCTCAGAGATCCCAGGAGGATGTGTTTTGGTTGGGGAGAGGCAGGTAGTGGGTGGGACTGGCCTTGAGTATTAGCACAGCCATAGGCAATCGATGGGTGGGTAAATAACCAAACATCACCCACAAGCTTGGTGTCCCTTCTCAAATGTCACCCCCCTCCTAGCTGCACGGCAATGCAATTGTTTTGGCTCATAGGTGGCGCTTAAGCACCACCTAATAGCGAAAACAAAATAAAGCCGAATTGCCAGGGCCAGGAATGTTTGCGGACAGCAAAATGAAACCACCAGAATGAGTCCAAAGGTTCCATGTGGTTTCCACAAAACACGACTCCAACGTGCATTGATCACTCGTCCCACAATGCAATGTGCGTTCACTAGTTGGGTGAGAATGAGTTGTGCCGCAATCTGCGACCCACCCCCACGTCCCCTCCCCTCCCCCGCACCCCTAGCCCCATCCCTGATTGGCTGCGCCCGCTCTTCAGCATCACCCCCAACTGCTCCTCCATCCCCGGGAACCACTTGTGCACGGGCCACCGCTGGTCGGTGAATCTAGTGTGCACACTCGGGCCGCCACATAACAACTGTCATCCACATACATACGGCCCCCGTTGTAACACGTTGGACAGCAGTGCTAAGAATGCCTTGTTGATGAGACTCAGGGCCTCAACACAAGTTGGGTGGCGCAAGAGGCATTGTTTGGGGGGCTGAGGGGGCTATAGCCCCGGGTCTTTTGGTTGTAGCCCAAGAGGCATTGTTCGGGGGGCTTAAGGGGCTATAGCCCCGGGTCTTTTGGTTGTAGCCCAAGAGGCATTGTTCGGGGGGCTTAAGGGGCTATAGCCCCGGGTCTTTTGGTTGTAGCCCAAGAGGCATTGTTCGGGGGGCTTAAGGGGCTATAGCCCCGGGTCTTTTGGTTGTAGCCCCGGATAGAATCTCAGGGTCTACAACCAAAAGGCGAGCTAGCCCCGAGTCCCGACAGTCCCGACATTAGCCTAGCCCCGGATCTTTTCCAGACCTAGCAACACCACTGGGCAGTGCTGTAAAAATCTGGTGGTAATAGAGTTTCCGCCGCATTACCGCACCATCCATCTATGAGTTGGGTGGAAAGTTGAAGGATTCAACTCAAGCTCTGAGCTGGAGGTAAATCTGCAGACTTTCCGTCCATTTTTGGCACAATTACCGCAGCGGAATTACCGCTGCGGTAATTGCGCCGAAAATGTCCCATTGAGTCCAATGGAATCCAAAAGAATGAGGACTTGCACCGCCACTGCCACTGCAGTAATACCGCTGGACCAAGTGATGGTGACAGTAATTGCATTGGGGGGTATTGCAGTGGATTTACTGCCGAGATACCGCCCAACGCCTGATGAGGCCCAGAGTCTGTGTTTTCTTCTTCAAACTACTCTACACCTCAGTGACTTGTCCTACTACTTCTTTTTATGAGGGCCAAGAGTTCATTGAAATATGCACAGTCTATTTCAAAGAATGGTACTGGGAATACCTCCAAACGAATTTACTGGTACTGCATGCGGTACGTATACAGTAACTTGAGGGGGTCATTCGGGCCTTTCAGTAATGCCCCATTTCTGAGCCTCGTAGGACTCCATTGGGGTTGCATGCCGCATGAGGTAAGTATATGGTAACTTGAGAGGGTCATTCGGCCTTTCAGTTATGCCCCATTTCTGAGCCTCATAGGACTCCATTAGGGTTGCATGCCGCATGCGGTAAGTATATGGTAACTTGAGGGGGTCATACGGCCTTTCAGTTATGCCCCATTTCTGAGCCTCATAGGACTCCATTAGGGTTGCATGCCGCATGCGGTAAGTATATGGTAACTTGAGGGGGTCATTCGGCCTTTCAGTTATGCCCCATTCCCGAGCCTCATAGGACTCCATTAGGGTTGCATGCCGCATGCGGTAATACTTTCGTGTGAAATAATTTACCACCACAGAAAAGTCGGCGGATTTGAAGAGTTTCACCTCTGAATTTAGAGCGGTAAAGCATCTGGTATTTGACCACTACCGCAAAACTTGTGGTCGGGCCAGGAGTCTTACTAGCATTCGACGCAGCATATTGTATACCCACACACCCTAGTTAAGTTAAAACATTTTAAGGACAACTTGAACTGTTAGTAAAACACAGACATCAAAACAGGAAGTTAAAGGAGGGAACACAAGCTGTCAAAAGCAAGGGCTATGCCAACAGGTCTGCGAAACATTCTATTTTTAATAATGCCTAGTGTTAAGCGCACAGGTGGCTGTGCACGTTAAAAAAAATACAGACACAAACACATGCCTTCTGCCAAAGAACACAAGCAGCCACGGCTAGATGGCTGCAGTGACACGCGGATAAGCACAGGGAGGGGGGAGCTGGTCCCTTGCAAGACCCTGCCGCTGATACGCACACACACCAAAACACCACCAAAACCCACACAACTAAAAGCAAAAACAACAGACAGTGACCGTTGTTTTTTTCTGAACTGAAGCTATTAACAGCATCAGGGCCGGCCTTAGGGCAGGGCGGGCCGGGTGACCGTCCAGGGCGCCAAAGCATGAGCGCCCTATTCCAGTGATTGACTCCCTGCTCCAGCACAGGGGTGGGGAGATAATCATCTTAATAGGGTGCCGCAGCAACCTATTTTTGTCAATTCCGGCCACTCTCGCGAGCGCATTTAATTTCAAATGGACGCCTTCTCTCACCACCGAAAAGAAACATTTGGCACCTCCAACCCGATAGCCCCAATTGACCAGGGGCACGGGCGAGGAGGGGGGGCACCAAATTGATCTTTTTCTGTCCAGGGCGCTGCCGCCACTAAGGCCGGCACTGAACTATACACACACCCCAAAACATCACCAAAACCCACACAAAGTAAAAGCAAAAACCACAGAGACGCATTTTTCCGAACTGAAGTGATCAACAGCACAACAAAGCTTTCTTGCGCTTTCCTTCTGCATCCCACAAGCTCGCCACCCCGAGCCCTGCTTCCTGTTCAGATCCGCCGGGGTGCGCGGACACCATGAAACTGGCAGCAGTGCGCGGTGTAAATCACAATAACATAACATAATAGAAATGTAGCATTTTCAGAGGTTCAATAAAACAGCATAACAACAGCCAAACGAACCCCCAACTGTTTACTTCCCCAACGTGACCCAATCACGTTGGCGGTCTTGGCGGTATTGACAAAAATAGTGGTATTTGCAAAATATTACAGGTTTTAACTTCCACCCGTATTAAATGATTGGAGGTATCAAATGCCTCCAGTGGTATTCCAAGGGAATACCGCCTGCGGTAAATACCTCCAGATTACAGGGCAGTTTTTGGTGGTATTAAAATCGACAATTTTTTACTTCCACCACAGCAAAGGCGATACAAATTGCAAAATGTCCCCAAAGTTTTTTTTGGAGGGGGGGGATTTGTTTTACTGTACGGAAATAAAACGTTCTAGTCATGTAGACATTGAAAGGGGGGAGGAGAAAGCGGGTATTTCCCAGGCAATTCCTAACCTAAAAGGGATTCGATTTCAGCCATTCTCTACTAGTCCACTCTGTCATCAACATCATCAACATGACGGTGGCAACGGATGGAAAAAATACATTTCAGTGAGCTGTATTTCTAGTATGCGGACAGTGGTATTCTGGATATACCAGGACCCTTACTAGTGAGCACGTGGTATTTCTGTAATTGGGTGGATTTTTGTAAATGCCTCCGATTACAGTGGTTTTACTGCCTGCAGTATTTCGTCCCGAAAAATCTGCCATATTCCAATGAAGCATTTAATTTGAAGGTCAGCCCATGACCTTTTCCGGTACAGTCTACTCCTTGACTCCCTGGTAAGTCACTCTACTCTGGGCCTTGGTAGCTCAGGTCTGTCACTCCTCTGATCCTTGGCAGCTCAGGCCTGTCACCCCTCTTGTCCTTGGAAGCTCAGACCTGTCACCCCTCTGGTCCTTGGTTCCCGGGTGAGTTGCTTTCCTCCGTTCCTTGACTTCCTGGTAAGTCACTCTCCTCTGGGTCTTGGCAGCTCAGGTCTGTCATTCCTCTGGTCATTGGCAACTCAAGCCTGTCACCCCTCTGGTCCTTGGTTCCCAGGTGAGTTGCTCTCCTCTGGTCCTTGACTGCTCTGGTCTATCGCTCCTCTGGTCCTTAGCAGCGCTGGCCTATCACGCCTCTCGTCTTTGACTTCCTGGTGTGTCACTCTCATCTGGTCCTTGGTTGCTCTAATCCATTGCCCCTCTGTTCTTTGGCAGCCCTGGTCTGCCGTCCCTCTCATCTTTGGCTCCATGGTGAGTGACTCTCCAAAGTCCTTGGCTGCTCTGTTCCGTTACCCTTCTAGTCTTTGAGGGCTCTGGTCTGTCGCTCCCCTGGTCATTGGCAGATCGGTTCTGACACCCTTCTCACTGTTGGCTCCTTGGTGAGTCACTCTCCTCTGGCCCTTAGCAGCTCTGGTCCATCACCCCTTTTGTCCTTGACACCCTGGTAAGTCACTCTCCTCTGGTCTTTACCTACTCAGTTCCATTGACTTTCTGGTCCTTGACGGCTCCAGCCAGTCACGCTTCTTTGGCTCTCTGATGAGTCACTCTCCTTTAGCCCTTGGCTGCTCTGATCTACCGCCCTCCTGGTCCTTGTCTCCCTGGTCAGCCACTCTCCTCTGGTCTTTGGATGCTCTGGTCCCTTTGCCTCGCTGGTCATTGGCTATTCTTGTGAGTCACTCTCCTCTAGCCCTTGGCTGATCTGGTCTATCGCTCTCCTGGTCCTTGTCTCCCTGGTGAGCCACTCTCCTCTGGTGTTTGGATGCTCTGGTCCCTTTGCCTCCCTGGTCCTTGGCTGCTCTGCTGAGTCACTCTCCTCTAGCCCTTGGCTGCTCGGTCTATCACCCCTCTGAGCCTTCCCTGGTGCGTTGCCCTTCTAGACTTTGACAGCTCTGATCTATAGTCCTCCTGGTCCGTGTCTCCCTGGTGAGCCACTCTCCTCTGGTCTTTAAATGCTCTGGTCCCTTTGCCTTCCTGGTCCTTGGCTGCTCTGGTGAGTCACCCTCCTCTAGCCCTTGGCTGCTCTGATCTATCGCCCTCCTGGTCCTTGTCTTCCTGGTGAGCCATTCTCATCTGGTCTTTGGATGCTCTGGTCCCTTTGCCTCCCTGGTCCTTGGCTGCTCTGGTGAGTCACTCTCCTCTACCCCTTGGCTGCTCTGGTCTATCACCCCTCTAGGCCTTCCCTGGTGTGCTGCCCCTCTAGACTTTGACAGCTCTGATCTATTGCCCTCCTGGTCCTTGTCTCCCTGGTGAGCCACTCTCATCTGGTCTTTGGATGCTCTGGTCCCTTTGCCTCCCAGGTCCTTGGCTGCTCTGGTGAGTCACTCTCCTCTACCCCTTGGCTGCTCTGGTCTATCATCCCTCTGGGCCTTCCCTGGTGTGCTGCCCCTATAGACTTTGACAGCTCTGATCTTTCGCCCTCCTGGTCCTTGTCTCCCTGGTTAGTCATTCGACCTCTGGTCTTTGGATGCTCTGGTCCCTTTGTCTCCCTGCTCCTTGGTGCCTCTGGGCTGTCACCACTCTGGGTCTTGACTCACTTGTCTGTTGGTCTTTTGGTCCATAGCTCCTCTAGTCCTTGGCTCCCTGGTGAGTCACTGGTGAAAACAAACAAAAGAAAACGCCTCCCTTTTGTGTGCACTTTAAATGCTGCAAATTCCCTTGCGTGCACAGTGCGCCCTGCAATCAATTTCGACACTAATTGGAGAAAGATAAGGTAACAATAAGCAATTGAAAATCATGTGTCCTTTTCACGCCTAGAAACACTTATGTACAGGCGCGTTATAAAGGCCATATAATATCATATCACCCTACCGACAACTTGTCCTGGCACGCAAGTCCTCCACCAAAACAACACAGGTAACACAATGGAACGTACACCGCCCAAAGGCACGTGTCTGCACTAAGTGTCCGTAAAACCACGACACTACACACTAATCCACCACAGATAGCCAACATAACTCTCCACACTGGAGAAGCATCAGTCTGAGAGACACAGCAGACAACCAGACAATCAATTTACATCAGCAACCTGGGGTGCAGGCTAACCACTACTCTCGAGAGCAGACACAAGAGCTAAACCGTACGCCCCATAGAGATCCCTGTCTTTTTCCATCTGTACACATCAACATTGTAACAGAGCAGCCTTGCCCTGCTCTCCCTGGGGCTAGGCTAGACCCCTACCCTACCCATTGCAGAGCCGAAGCTACAAGAAGCCGTGAAAAGGCAGAAGGCCTGCATTACAAGAATCAATAACAGAGCATAATAGGGCATACAAATAGAGTTTCGCTTCTTCTCCTATGGGGCAGAACTCGGGGTGGTTGAAGCCACTTCGGTGGCGGGGAGCAACACGGTTGGAAATTGATGTTGGTTGTGGTGTCGTGGGATGAGGAGCGTGACCAAACGGTGGCAGGTGGTTACTATACATTTTTATTTATGGGATCATCAAACCTACCCATCCCTACCTAGAGTTGGTTTCCCTATAAAACTCGGGCAGTCAGGAAGTCCTTGTAGTCCAAATCAAAAGTTCACCGTCCTAGTCCAAACTCCTATTCTATCCCTGCCACTTACCATCCTAGCCCAAACTCCTATTCTATCCCTGCCATTTACCATCCTAGTCCAAACTCCTATTCTATCCCTGCCACTTGAATGCAAATCCTAATCTAAGAAAGTGAGTTCTTTCTAGAGCTCACGAGAACGACTCCCTTCTCCTGGGTACGACTCTCTCAACGTTCAGCGTTCTCAAGAAGTGTTCCAAGGTTTCCAAACAAAGGAGAGGTTCCAAGGTTCACAACCAAATGAAACAAAGTTCTTCAATGTCCAGGTGCTGCTAGGAGAATGACTCCCTTCTCCGAGCACGCTCCCCAGTTTTTGTAAACCTCTTCCAGGCTCTCTTATCTTCAACTTCTTTAACAAATCTTGTAGTTTCCTCCAAGGGCTTCTTCCACTCCCTACCTTCTCTACTTTCTTTAACTTGCCCCCACTGAGACGTTGAAGAGGCTCCCTGAGTCGTCCTGGACTCTCCAGTACCACACTCTTGTGGAACTGGCCACGGAATTGCTTCACGTTGCGTTACTTGCTCTTCCTCTTCTTCTACTTCTCAATTCACAGTCTCAATCTTTCCCGGCCCACGCCTGGTCTCACTCTTATTCCTGTTACTTTCTCTCTGGGAATGCTTTACCGGTTTGCCATGGGCAGCGGCTTTGTTCTTCCATCTTCTACTTCTACTTCTCTTCGTAGGCTCGCTTGCTTCACGGCCAGGTACTGCTGGCAGTCTTGGCACAAGTTCCAGACAGGATGGTCCGCCCGTTACAGGTCACACAGTTTTTTGTTCTCCCCATACATTCCCCAATGCGGCAGGCCAGAGTAGGCGTTCTCAGCACAGTTTTCGGACTCCATGGTCCACCCATGACAGGTCGCGCCGTCACCTCTCAGTCTCTCCACTTCAAGTGCGGCAGCTCCCAGCCGACTCGCAAGACACAGTCCGGGCGTCCTGCTGCTCGTCCCTGCTACACTGGAGAGCGCCTTGCTGCAGTCTCACGAAGCCCAGTTTCAACCTTGCTGGCTACTCGATGGCATTCTCACTCGCCTGCTTCTTCTTCCCGATTTAGAACAGAACAAAGTCCTCCTTTGCTGTTTGGTTTAAATAGCGGGCACTGCCACAGTGTATGGTCAGTTTGATTGACAACAGCTGGTCAAGCACTCTTCCTACTTGATTGTGACATGCTCATTCGTCCCTGCACTCATCATAGCGAGAATGTCTGATAGTTTAGAATAAGACTAGTTTCAGACTTCATCAAAGGTTGTGAAGGTGTGAGTGTTATTACCCTGTGGGGTCGGGAGTTAAAGGGGCTGTGTCCCGGACTCACGTCTTTGTCCCCGGAAGGGAGTTCCTCCCCATGAGGTCCTCCCGCATGTTACAACCCCAAGGGGCACTGTTGGTTAGTGGCCGCACCTCTCTAGCCTCGGGGAAAGGGGCTCCCCTCTGAGGAGAAGTGATGCCATCTGGAGGGTCGTCACATGGGTACAACGTTCATTCATTGCCTGTTTTCTTTTGCTTCGTTTTTTACCGAAAATGTTTTGCCGAAAAAATCTAATTGAAAAATATGGGGGGCGGGGTGTTGATAAGGTCATATAAGGTGTGGGAGGATAGGCAATAAATAAAAGGAGGGGAGAGTACGGGGGACCCGTACAAATAAAAAAATTTGCATTTGATGAGTTTTTTAAGGAAAGAAATTTTGTGAAAAAACTTGGTGAAAAAAAATTGGGGGTGATGAACATAGAGCCCGTCACATGGTTTAGCCGCAGTGAATCCTCTGTTAAAATTCCCTGATGCCCTGGCTTGCTGATAAAACTATAGATCAGCTTTTCAGGTCAAGTGGTATGGGACTGAAGTGGGGCCAGTGCAGCAATAATGCACGGCTTCAGGGGCCCCTAACAGAGGGGCGTGAGGGTTCACAGTTCTGTCCCTGAAATTATTAAAACCGCCCCATTGTAAGGGAGTCTGTTTTTTTCGAATCGTGTGAACTTAATCACGTCTAATAAGAGCAATGTTTGCAGTAAAGTCAGTGTGTGATTAGATCAGTTGCCCAGGATCACAACCTGTTTTTATAGAGTTGACTTGCAAAATACACAGATTGCATAGCAAAGTAACTCACCATATGGCCAGCCAAAAGACTATCATTGTAGCTTTATTTAACACACTCTGAATGGAAAACTAGAAATCCCAGAATACAAAAAATCTTGTGTTTCACACCACTGTACTTTCAGCACTTAAAGACACACACACACGAAAGGAAGTTGTGTAATAATTTCACATGGGCATGAACCTCAAGCTCGTTGTTAGGCATCACTTTGACAACATTTGACTTTTGACATAAAGGCACATCTATGTTTTGCGGTGTCCAGACATTTCATCGAAAAAAATTCGTCGACAGGACATTTGGTCGACGTAATTTCGTCGAAAACCAAATGGTCGATTTTTTTTTTTAATTTATATATATATTTTTAAGGTTGTAGTTTAGGGAAAAAAGGTTTTTTTAGAAAAAAAAGGGGGTTGGGGGTACCCAAAACAAAAAAAAAAGGGGTACAAATAAAAAATAAAAAATTCGACCATTTGGTTTTCGACCTAATTGGTTCGACCATTTGTCCAGTCGACCAATTTTTTTCGATCAAATGTATGTTTTGCATGTCCAGCTAACAGACATCATAGCAACTAATCTTTATAGAGGCGCTTTATGCTGTCACTTATTTTAATTGGTTGTTAGGTGGAAACAGATGTTCCTGGTCACTGGACCTGCGTGGGGGCCTTTCAGTTGGAAATGGCCCATCATAGGGCCATTTGCCTAAACATCCACGCAGAGGAAAGGCCTTGTTGATAACAAAAGGGATGCGTTCAAATAGTAATTTTGAGGTCATTACAAATTGTTAAGTGCCGCGGACGAGTTTGCATAGAAATGCATAATAGCCCAGCGGTTAAAGGGTTCAGGTGCTGGCTGCACAGCCCCTGGAAAGTGAACAAGCACAACTGTGCTCTCAACATCCCACCTGATGCTAAGTGGGGTACGGTAAAAGGGAAGTGGTGTAGTGGATCCATGATTTATACTAGACGACCACCTCTGAACTGGATCCAGTAGAGCAGTTATGATATGACATTTATAACGCGCCTATACACAAGTGTATTACTCGCCAAATGAAAAGCCCACCAGGTAAAAGGGGGTTCTCTGCCATCCTAGGAACTCACTGGGCCTCCACAGCCCCCACACCGCAAGACCTAAGCCTTTCACCCTGGGGAAGCCCCCTCCAGAGCCTCTGTTCCTACGTCCCAGGCGTGCTTTGCATGTATGCAAATTGGGTGGCGTCTCTGGGATGAGGACGCGGGTGGCACTGGGCTGGGCTTGCAGCTTGTAAACACTTATTCTGTAATGGATGCCGACACTGAGATGCCAAGGCGGAGAGTGTGCAATGGCTGCGCATTTCAATGTGCTTCTAAGGCGGCGCTCCACCGCATCGTCTGTGGAGCGGCGCGCAGCAGCGCGGCAAATGCAGACTTTTCAACTCACATGCTTTTGGTGGGTGTCGCCCACCATGGAATCCGTTCACTCACCCGCCAAGCCCCTAACCCACCTATACAAGTCAATGGACTTGCACCCTGCCAAAAATAATAATGTATTTCTTATATAGCGCTACACACACATAGGTCTCAGAGCGCTAAAATAACAGAAGACATTATTATCCCACAGAGTGGAACTCAATTTATCCACCTCAAAAAGGCTGAGTTGACACTGCTGGGATTCGTACCCGTGCACAGATATCAGGGGCGAGCGCTTAACTCACTGTGCTATCTAACCGAAATGAAGTCTTATGCTTTCACCCACCATGGGGGACAGAAAATGTTGAGAGCAACGCAAATGGATGAGGCCACCTTGAGCCTGAGTGCAGCTCAGGGCTGATAACCGGGCATCTCACTGACATTTGAGCCCTGCTGGACACCCGCAGTGCGATGAGCAACGGCACGTGACTCAAAATCCGGCAAGCTGCTGCCACCCTCCCACCACAACTACATCATCATACCCACAAGTCCAAAAGATAGCAGGCTTCGTTCTGCCAATATGACCAGCAGTGGTACCACTTTGCTACCTAATGTATGGAATTACCACGGGTGGTAATTACCGCCAGCAGTAAAAATAGAAGCAGCGGAATTCATAGTTTCAGCATTTTCTGGGGCACCATAGTTTCCACAAGACAGTCCGCAAACTGTTAAAAAAATGCACTCTGGGAGCCCAAATTCTGTGGGTGGTGTGGGGGCAGTGGCTGGGCCGATGTGAGAGGTTTTAGTTGTGTCGTTTAGTTGGTGTAGCTCCTAGAGGCTATGGAATGCTTTGCAGGCACTGGCTCAAAACATAGCTGTAGCATTATTTCCTCTGGAAATGCCGCCAAACAGAATTACCATTACCGCGTGCGGTAAACATATAGGAACTCGAAAGGTCTGCATGATTCTGAGCCATGTGGACTCTTCATTTATTCCGCATGTGGTAGCTCCATGGGAAACCATGAGGAATTGGCATGTTACCGCCACGTAAAAGCAGGTGGAATGGAAGAATTTCAGGAATTTGCGGTAAAACGTGCAGTGTTTCCAAACACTATAACCGCTAAACCCCAAATCCGCCCCACTTCAGGCATGGTATACCCAACCGCACAGGAACATGATGGAAGAACTCCGGGAGTCTACTCCCCTTTCTTGAAATGCTTCTTTGAAGCATAGTGTGGTGGGGTAAAGCTCGTGCTGCACGGCCTTTTCCGGCACCCCCAAAGTCTGTGCTACAGGCGTCCCACAATACTCTGTGAAGAGGCGGAGCTTATAGCGGGTAGTTACCAAAGCCAGACAAACCTAGCGGCCTAGTGCGGGACCAGCGACCACACGAACATGTCCCATGTAGTCATGTGTGATTAACCCCACGTGTGCAGTCGTGATTTCACCCCAACCGCCTTGTCCATGTACACACAGTTAGAAAATGGTCAAAATATGTGTTGTAGGTTTTTTCCTGAACATGGAGTCAAGCTGTGGGGGCAGGGAACCACTTTTCAAGGGTAAAACAAGTTTAAAGCAGAAGCTACGTTTATTCTTGCCGATTTCCCTGGTCCCAAATGTGCCTCGCGCCGGGGTAACAGAGGGGGGCGGGGGTGTGCAGAGTGGCGCAGAAGCAAGCGACCTGCTATTCCTTGTGAGTTAGGAGGCAACACGTGTGTGTGTCGGTGCGTCACACATTTCCATTGCCCGGCCTCCACACACAGCCGTTTTGCATAATGCAAAGTGCATCTTAGTGGAGAGACACCTACCTCCGCGCGCGCCCTGTTGCTGATTTGCTTCTGCGCAAACTGTGCAATTACGCAAAATGCGTGCTCATACCATTTTTGTTTCTGGGGGCCAGTCCCGAGGAGGCTTTGGGCTTTTGTGGATATGCCTGCCAACGCATTTCTGGGCAAAAAAAAACACCCTGTAACTCGGCTCTCTTCCTAGTCAACCAGATTTGTAAAAAATGGGCTTGCGACCATCACTAGGCAAAACGCAAAAACTGGGTCGGGCTTCAAAGATAATCGAGCAAAGATACATATGATCACTGTCTAAATTCATTAAACATTTATTATTGACAAAGGTATTTGTTCAGGATATACCAAAAACCTCAGTAGATTCCACAATTTGGGGTTCTGTCGAGACAAGGACTTTACCAGGCTGAGAATTAGTGGGTGTATTAGACAGGCCTGTGAAATGGGGCAAGTTAAGCATGGAGGCAGTGGCGGGTGCAGCGGATCAGACCACCCAAGCAGGAGGTCACCCGCTAGCTTTACCCCCGTGCCGCTCTCTGTTAATACGCCGCGTGAGGCCTAGCGTGGCAGCTAGGCGTAGCTGCGCGTCAGCGCTTCCTCCTGACTAGGCCCAAATTGACACAGTTGCGTCACACCGTTCCCCAGAAGAAATATCCCTAAATAGAGTCAATATCAAAGTGCAGTCACCAGTGAGATATCTTGGGGAGCATTTTGACTCCCATTTGCCTATGACTCAACATACTAATAAAATAATCCTCTAATCAAACTATCAGCTGGTAATCCGCAAAGAATTCGGGCCACTCACCTGGGCGCTCCAGGTGAGTGGCCCTGATTCGGGAGGATAGCTCAGGGGCAACACGCTCGCCTTGGAAGCAAGACGACACGGAGCACCAGAGGTTCAATCCACGGGTCCGCGCTTAGAAACCTCTGGGTATTAAGCGCGTTATAAATAACCTATCGCATCATATCACCCGCGACTACCCTAGCTCGTGTAGTCACCCGCTCCAGGAGTAATCACGGAAGGGCAGTTTTACTGGCTGCACCAGATCCGGGAAACTCAAAATATGGCAGCCAGGATTGTAACCAGTGTCTCACGCAGAGCAGCCATTTCTCCCGTTCTTCGAAAATAGCACTGGCTCCTGGTCTCGGCCAGAATTGAAGACACTTGTCCTTGTGTCCAAGGCGCTTTGTAAATACCAGCAACATACATTTCAGTTCTATTGCCCGCCGTGCCCCCTTGGATCTGCCCGGCCATTAGCCCTAGGGAGCCAAGTGGTCTAGAGCGATGGGGTGGTCTTTCCAAGTTCGATCCACTCAACACCATCTTGACTGCAGTCGAAAACTTAAAAGTCATCTTTTTGGTTAACTTCTTGCGTGCCTACTCCGGAGCAATAGCGCTTAGCGATCCTTCTGTCGCAGTATAAATACAGATCGATGGATGGATAGATAGTTTGGGTCTATTTGACCTAATCACATTTGATAGAATTTATTTGACCTTTTTGTGGGTCTAAAATGCGGTGGGAGACCCCCTGAAACCACCCAACTTCCCCTCAGCCTAATCTATACCCTTACCCTCCACCATATATATATTTAATTACATTTGACTGAAAAAAATATTTTAGGTCAAATGTTTTTAGGTCAATTACGCTAATACCACATAGATCCTGTTCTAATCTCCATAGGAAAGCATTGAAGCTCTAACATCGAGTGACCTGCCTGGAAGCACCTCCCAGCAAAGCGCCGCTTGAGGGTTTTATAGTTAATACCAATAAAAGGCACATTGAAAGACAGTGCAGTCTCCAACTTACCTGCCGCATTAAGGGCGAAGAGTGGGAACGCTTTTAGCGCCGAGCGGCCTCAGCATCTCCGTAATTACTACGTTCCCGGCGCCTTGAATGGAAGACACAGTAACCGTGACGCCACCGTTCGGTCGCAAGTGCTTTCTTAGCTGCCAATTTAACTCCATTTACGCGGTACATTTCTGCAGATCAATAGTTTTGGCACCTGTTGCATGCTTTTGCGCTGAGGGCTCACTTTTCACGCAAAGGCCGAACCCCCGGGACCGAAGAAACGCGTGAAAACTACAGCTTGCGTCGTTCAATTTGTGCCAGGCCGGAAATTAGCCATTTAAGAAGTTTTATGGAAAACTAAATACAATAATATTGATTTCAAAGCATCTCTGGGGACCGTACTCTCAGTTTACGATGCTTTTGGCATCCAATGTGGACGAATTAGCCACTAGAAGGACCGATACACGAGCGATATCCGCCACAGTGGCCGCGTCGTGTCAGGCGTGACGCTTTTTACACAAACCTAGCTCGAAAGCAGCGAAGTGCTGTACAATAAAGGGAGTGGAATCATGGGCCTAATTTTAGGGGGGTCAGGGGTGTCCCCCCCAACTTTCATGGCACACTATTTTGTCCCCATTCATTTGGCTGGGGCACCTTCCCTTCAGATGTCATGTCCCCCCCCCCAACATTTTCAGCAAAGTTACTTCACTGAGTGGAATATTTTGGGAGGTCATTTTCTTGGTCACTCGTCTTCCGTTTTATGGGGGGGGAGGTTGTCTTGTCAGTCAATGGTCTCCTGTTTTAGGGGGATCATCTTGTCAATGAATGGCGCTCCTTTGTATGGAGGGGTCGCCTTGTCAGTCAATAGTCATCCATTGTATGGGGGTCCTCTTGTTGGTCAGTGGTCCTCCTTTGTATGGGGTATGATATGATATGATATTTTATTTGTATCACGCTTGTACACAAGTGTTTCAGAGCGCGACAAGGCAAGGGAGGGGAACGGGGGAGAACACAACAACGATCTTACTAGGCCCAGGGACATTGCGAACGAGCAAGTGCATGGGTCATCTTGTCAGTCAATGGTCCTCCTTTGTATGGGGGTCATATTGTTGGTAATGGTCCTCCATTTTATGGGGGGGTTACCATATCGTTCAATGGTCCTCCTTTGTATGGGGGGTCACCTTGCCTGTTAGTGTTCTCCATTGTATGGCGGTCGTCTTGTCGATCAATAGTCTTATGTTTATGGCGGTCGTCTTGTCGGTCAATGGTCCTCCGTTGTATCGGGGGTCATCTTGTCAGTCAATGGTCCTCCGTTATACTGGGGTTGTCTTGTCAGTAGATGGTCCATTCTATGGGGGCCTTCTTGTCGGTCAATGGTCCTCCGTTGTATCGGGGGTCATCTTGTCGGTCAATGGTCCTCCTTTGTATTGGGGTTGTCTTGTCAGTAGATGGTCCATTCTATGGGGGCCTTCTTGTCGGTCAATGGTCCTCCGTTGTATCGGGGGTCATCTTGTCGGTCAATGGTCCTCCTTTGTATGGGGGGCCTTTTTGTCAGTCAATGGTCCTCCTTTGTATTGGGGTTGTCTTGTCAGTAGATGGTCCATTCTATGGGGGCCTTCTTGTCGGTCAATGGTCCTCCTTTGTATGTGGGGCCTTCTTGTCGGTCAATGGTCCTCCGTTGTATCGGGGGTCATCTTGTCGGTCAATGGTCCTCCTTTGTATGGGGGACGTCTTGTCGGTCAATGGTCTTCCTTTGTATGGGGGTCTTTTTGTCAGTCAATGGTCCTCCTTTGTATTGGGGTTGTCCTGTCAGTAGATGGTCCATTCTATGGGGGCTCTTCTTGTCGGTCAATGGTCCTCTGTTTATAGGGGGTCATCTTGTTGGTCAGTGGTCCTCCTTTGTATGGGGTTGTCCTGTCAGTAGATGGTCCATTCTATGGGGGCTCTTCTTGTCGGTCAATGGTCCTCTGTTTATAGGGGGTCATCTTGTTGGTCAGTGGTCCTCCTTTGTATGGGGGCTTTTCATGCTGGTCAATGGTCCTCCTTTTTATGGGGGCATTGTGTTGATGGTCAATGGTCCTTCCTTGTATGGGGAGTCGTCTTGTTGGTCAATGCTTACCCATTGTATGGGGGTCATCTTGCTGGTCAATGGTCCTCCTTTTTATGGGGGTGTTGTGTTGATGGTCAATGGTCCTCTCTCGTATGGGGGGGTCATCTTGTCAGCCAATGCCCGCCCCTTTGTCCATGGAGTATTCCTTCAAGTGTAGCAATCATGCTTATGTCCCACTCCTTTTTAGTTTAAGAAACGTGATATTTTAAAACAGTGCCTCCTTGTTGATTCCTGTAGATTCTAAACAGTGTATTAATCGGTGTTATTTATGACCCAATTAAACAATACTCAATTAACTGACCTCAGAATGAGAAAGCTCTGCAGGGATTCAAACCTATCGCCTCAACGCTGAGCACATATATCTGGGGGCACATGCTCAACTCGCGAGCTATCCTGACTTTTTTTCAAAACTTTCAGGATTTCTAGTAATTTGTAAAATCAGTTTACATCTCCATTTGGGGAAATGGAGACATTAATATTAGACAACTTTTAATTCTGAATAGTCTTTTGAAATGTGCAATTAGTTTATCCTATTAAATAAATATACAAAACACAGGCAATACCAAATGTTTAACATTCAAATAAATAAGGCAGCTTGGGACAGCATATTTTTAAACCCACCATAACTTTCTTGGTGTTGCAAAAACATGGCCAAACGCTCCAACCACAAGGCTGTCAGGGGCTGCGTGGGTCCGCCCACGCATTCGGTAATTTAGAAGAGAAGAAGAAGGCTGTCAGGGCTGCACTGCACTGATGATCCCTAACAAGGGTGAAACCAGGTATGCGGGTGTCCTGAGAGCCTTGCAGATGTCTGTCTTGGGTTTATTAAGCTATGTGTAAAGTAGCACTGCCCTCTAAGACAGACAATTTCCTGGAGAAAAAGGTTTTCATTTGGGCTAATTTGCATACCCACAATGCTTTGAGAGAGGGAGAGAGAGAGACACACACACACACACACATATATAAGCTTTGCTGTATGAAGTCAATACTTCCTTACAAATAAAAAGTATGTTAAAAAGACATTTTTGCAAATATCCCTTTTTGCACTTTCTTGTTGAATGAGAGATACTTGATATGTCCAAAGGCATTGGGAAAACGTGCCTGCAAATTAAGTGTGTCCCCCAGAAAATAGTGACACAAGTAGTTCATTGCTTCTGAGCCCCTGTCTCTGGGTGCACCTCACACATGACCTGGGCACAGGTTAAGGTAAGTTGAGCATTTTGTAATTACTCATGTCGGAGTTTCGCTGGACGAGGGCTTCTCAAATCAAGCTTATATATTTATTAGCAACCCGCACGGGTTCTGTAGACAGACATAATGACACTGTCATCAATTGTTGAAAATTGATGATCCTGTAGGTCGCTGTGCCATGTCGCTTATCGCTTGATGTGCTTTGTACTCTGCAGAAAACTGCACTGAAATTGGGTGCGCGTGGCTGGCTGACATACCCCGGAGCAGACGTTGGGGGGAGGCGGGAATTGGCGTGCTGCAGCATACTGGGACCTTCTGTGCACTCTCCCCACCTGTCGCCTCACCCTGGAGCGGTGCAGCGCTTTGCAGTGGAAATCTCTCAGAAACTGTGCATCCTAGGGCCATGAAATAAGGTTTTCAAGGTCCTTGAGTTTTGTTCCTCGTGTTGAGACGCTAAAAATTAGCTTTATTTGGTCCTTCTACACCCACATTGATGTTTCGCCGATTCCAGGCAACTATCTCATGTGTGAAGGGGCTGAAATCCGGGGAAAGGTGTGGGGCGCCCAAATGTCATGTGACCAGGAACGTTTAGAGGCTCGTAACTGGTAACTATGCACAATCTGGTGCAGATTGGTGAAACGGTGTGAAATTGTATATGGAACAGGCTAACAGATTTTCTGCTTTATTTAGAGAGAGATGTATGTGAATTTATGAAGCACTTACGCCGTTTTATCTTAGCATGCTGGTACGCATAGTCCTTGGTTTCCCCATTATACACCCAGTACTGTACTTCCGGAATACAAAGTTAAAAGCAGGACTGGACTAGCATCTCCCGAATACAATGGATGAGGTTGGCATGTATGGGCGTTTTAAGATCTGAGCAGCCGAGAAGACAAGATGAGCCAATGCAGGGTGGCAAGAGAGGGAGTGATGTGACAGGGCACGTGAGAGGGAGTGATGTGAGAGGGAGTGATGTGACAGGGCACATGTGAGAGGGAGTGATGTGAGAGGGAGTGATGTGAAAGGGCACATGAGAGGGAGTGATGTGACAGGGCACACGTGAGAGGGAGTGATGTGACAGTGCACATGAGAAGGAGTGATGTGACAGTGCACATGTGAGAGGGATAGGTGTGACAGTGCACATGAGAGGGAGTGATGTGACAGTGCACATGAGAGAGGGATTGGTGTGACAGTGCACATGAGAGGGAGTCATGTGACAGTGCACATGTGAGAGGGAGTGATGTGACAGTGCACATGAGAAGGAGTATTGTGACAGTGCACATGTAAGAGGGAGTGATGTGACAGTGCAGTGTGAGAGGGAGTGATGTGACAGGGCACATGTGAGAGGGAGTGATGTGACAGTGCACATGAGAGAGGGATTGGTGTGACAGTGGACATGAGAGGGAGTGATGTGACAGTGCACATGTGAGAGGGAGTGATGTGACAGTGCACATGAGAAGGAGTGTTGTGACAGTGCACATGTAAGAGGGAGTGATGTGACAGTGCAGTGTGAGAGGGAGTGATGTGACAGTGCACATATGAGAGGGAGTGATGTGACAGGGCACATGAGAGGGAGTGATGTGACAGTGCACATGTGAGAGGGAGTGATGTGAAGAGTGCACATGAGAAGGAGTGATGTGACAGTGCACATGTGAGAGGGAGTGATGCGACAGTGTAGTGTGAGATGGAGTGATGTGACAGAGCACATATGAGAGGGAGTGATGTGACAGGGCACATGAGAGGGAGTGTTGTGACAGTGCACATGTGAGAGGGAGTGATGTGACAGTGCACATGAGAAGGAGTGATGTGACAGTGCACATGTGAGAGGGAGTGATGTGACAGTGCAGTGTGAGAGGGAGTGATGTGACAGAGCACATATGAGAGGGAGTGATGTGACAGAGCACATATGAGAGGGATTGATGTGACGGTGCACATATGAGAGGGATTGATGTGACAGTGCACATGTGAGAGGGAGGGATGTGACAGAGCACATATGAGAGGGATTGATGTGACGGTGCACATATGTGAAGGAGTGATGTGACAGAGCACATATGAGAGGGAGTTATGTGACAGAGCACATATGAGAGGGATTGATGTGACAGTGCACATGTGAGAGGGAGTGATGTGACAGTGCACATGAGAGGGAGTGATGTGACAATGCACATGTGAGAGGGAGTGATGTGACAATGCACATGTGAGAGGGAGTGATGTGACAGTGCAGTTTTAGAGGGAGTGATGTGATAGGGCACATGAGAGGGAGTGATTTGACAGTGCACATGTGAGAGGGAGTGATGTGACAGTGCAGTGTTAGAGGGAATGATGTTACAGTGCACATGGGAGGGAGTGATGTGACAGTGCACATGTGAGAGGGAGTGATGTGACAGTGTAGTGTTAGAGGGAGTGATGTGATAGTGCACATGTGAGAGGGAGTGATGTGACAGTGCACATGAGAGGGAGTGATGTGACAGTGCACATGTGAGAGTGAGTGATGTGACAGTGCAGTGTTAGAGAGAGTGATGTTACAGTGCACATGAGAGGGAGTGATGTGATAGGGCACATGAGAGGGAGTGATGTGACAGGGCACATGTGAGAGGGAGTGATGTGTCAGTGCACATGAGAGAAGGATTGGTGTGACAGGGCACATGAGAGGGAGTGATGTGACAGTGCACATGAGAGGGAGTGATGTGACAGTGCACATGTGAGAAGAAGTAATGTGACAGTGCACATGAGAAGGAGTGTTGTGACAGTGCACATGTGAGAGGGAGTGATGTGACAGTGCAGTGTGAGAGGGAGTGATGTGACAGTGCACATATGAGAGGGAGTGATGTGACAGGGCACATGAGAGGGAGTGATGTGGCAGTGCACATGTGAGAGGGAGTGATGTGACAGTGCACATGAGAAGGAGCAATGTGACAGTGCACATGTGAGAGGGAGTGATGTGACAGTGCAGTGTGAGAGGGAGTGATGTGACAGTGCACATATGAGAGGGGGTGATGTGACAGTGCACGTATGAGAGGGATTGATGTGACAGTGCACATGTGAGAGGGAGGGATACGACAGTGCACATGTGAGAGGGATCGATGTCACACTGCAAATGTGAGAGGGAGTAATGTGACAGTGCACATGAGAGGGAGTGATGTGACAGTGAACATGAGAGGAAGTGATGTGACAATGCACATGTGAGAGGGAGTGATGTGACAGCGCAGTGTTAGAGGGAGTGATGTTACAGTGCACATGAGAGGGAGTGATGTGACAGTGCAGTGTTAGAGGGAGTGATGTTACAGTGCACATGAGAGGGAGTGATGTGACAGTGTACATGAGAGGGAGTGATGTGACAGTGCACACGTGAGAGGGAGTGATGTGACAGTGCAGTGTTAGAGGGAGTGATGTTACAGTGCACATGAGAGGGAGTGATGTGATAGGGCACATGAGAGGGAGTGATGTGACAGTGCACATGTGAGAGGGAGCGATGTGACACTGCACATGTGAGAGAGAGTGATGTGACAGTGCACATGAGAGGGAGTGATGTGACAATGCACATGTGAGAGGGAGTGATGTTACAGTGCAGTGTTAGAGGGAGTGATGTTACAGTGCACATGAGAGGGAGTGATGTGATAGGGCACATGAGAGGGAGTGATGTGACAGTGCACATGTGAGAGGGAGTGATGTGACAGTGCAGTGTTAGAGGGAGTGATGTGACAGTGCACATGTGAGAGGGAGTGATGTGACAATGCACATGAGAAGGAGTGATGTGACAGTGCACATGAGAGGGAGTGATGTGACAGTGCACATATACATATACATATGCTTATGTGAGCAATCCTGGACATATATGCCCACTGAGCAGCAACCGTAACATGTACAGCTCATAGGTTTAAAAGGTGTGCACATACACCAGAGAGGCACTTCTAATGCCTGGCCACACGTAGATGCCCTACCCCGTTCCAGCAATGAGAATAACGTGCAGCATTGCAGTCGTGCCATCTTATGTGCCATCTTTGTCTCCCCATACCCTATTGAGCCCCACAGCTATGCCACACACCACACCTTTGTGAGCACGCCAGCAGTCGCTTATAAGGTTGGATATCCAAATGTTGGGGGCTAAAGATTGGAAATGTGCTTCTCCGCCACCATGGATATCACATGTTGGACTAAGGGGCACCGGGCACGTAGATGCTCCTCCGCCACCATGGATATCACGTGTTGGACTAAGGGGCACCGGGCACGTAGATGCTCCTCCGCCACCATGGATATCACGTGTTGGACAAAGGGGCACCGGGCATGTAGATGCTCCTCCGCCACCATGGATATCACATGTTGGACTAAGGGGCACCGGGCACGTAGATGCTCCTCCACCACCATGGATATCACATGTTGGACTAAGGGGCACCGGGCACGTAGATGCTCCTCCGCCACCATGGATATCACATGTTGGATTAAGGGGCACTAGGCACATACTCCGCCACCATGGATATCACATGTTGGACTAAGGGGCACCGGGCACGTACTCCGCCACCATGGATGTCACATGTTGGACTAAGGGGCACCGGGCACGTAGATGCTCCTCCGCCACCATGGATATCACGTGTTGGACTAAGGGGCACCGGGCACGTAGATGCTCCTCCGCCACCATGGATATCACGTATTGGACTAAGGGGCACCGGGCACGTAGATGCTCCTCCGCCACCATGGATATCACGAGTTGGACTAAGGGGCACCGGGCACGTAGATGCTCCTCCGCCACCATGGATATCACGTGTTGGACTAAGGGGCACCGGGCACGTAGATGCTCCTCCGCCACCATGGATATCACGTGTTGGACTAAGGGGCACCGGGCACGTAGATGCTCCTCCGCCACCATGGATATCACATGTTGGACTAAGGGGCACCGGGCACGTAGATGCTCCTCCGCCACCATGGATATCACATGTTGGACTAAGGGGCACCGGGCACGTAGATGCTCCTCCGCCACCATGGATATCACATGTTGGACTAAGGGGCACCGGGCACGTAGATGCTTCTCCGCCACTATGGATATCACATGTTGGACTAAGGGGCACCAGGCACGTACTCCGCCACCATGGATATCACACGTTGGACTGAGGGGCACCGGGCATGCTCCTCCGCCACTATGGATATCACATGTTGGACTAAGGGGCACCGGGCATGTAGATGCTCCTTCACCACCATGGATATCACATGTTGGACTAAGGGGCACCTGGCATGTAGATGCTCCTCCGCCACCATGGATAACACATGTTGGATTAAGGTGCACCGGGCTCCGCCACCATGAATATCACATGTTGGATTAAGGGGCACCGGGCACGTACTCCTCCACCATGGATATCACATGTTGGACTAAGGGGCACCAGGCACGTACTCCGCCACCATGGATATCACATGTTGGACTAAGGGGCACCGGGCACGTAGATGCTCCTCCGCCACCATGGATATCACATTTTGGACTAAGGGGCACCGGGCACGTAGATGCTCCTCCACCACCATGGATATCACATGTTGGAGTAATGGGCACCGGGCACGTAGATGCTCCTCTGCCACCATGGATATCACGTATGGGACTAAGGGGCACCGGGCACGTAGATGCTCCTCCGCCACCATGGATATCACATGTTGGACTAAGGGGCACCGGGCACGTAGATGCTCCTCTGCCACCATGGATATCACATGTTGGACCAAGGGGCACCGGGCACGTAGTTGCTCCTCCGCCACCATGGATACCACATGTTGGACTAAGGGGCACCGGGCACGTAGATGCTCCTCCGCCACCATGGATATCACATCTTGGATTAAGGGGCACCGGGCACGTAGATGCTTCTCCGCCACCATGGATATCACATGTTGGACTAAGGGGCACCGGGCACGTAGATGCTTCTCCGCCACCATGGATATCACATGTTGGACTAAGGGGCACGTAGATGCTCCTCCACCACCATGGATATCACATGTTGGAGTAATGGACACTGGGCACGTAGATGCTCCTCCGCCACCATGGACATCACATGTTGGATTAAGGGGCACCGGGCATGTAGATGCTCCTCCGCCACCATGGATATCACATGTTGGAGTAATGGGCACCGGGCACGTAGATGCTCCTCCGCCACCATGGATATCACATGTTGGAGTAATGGACACTGGGCACGTAGATGCTCCTCCGCCACTATGGATATCACATGTTGGATTAAGGGGCACTGGGCATGTAGATGCTCCTCCGCCACCATGGATATCACATGTTGGAGTAATGGGCACCGGGCACGTAGATGCTCCTCCTCCGCCACCATGGATATCACATGTTGGATTAAGGGGCACCGGGCATGTAGATGCTCCTCCGCCACCATGGATATCACATGTTGGAGTAATGGGCACCGGGCACGTAGATGCTCCTCCACCACCATGGATATCACATGTTGGAGTAATGGGCACCGGGCACGTAGATGCTCCTCCACCACCATGGATATCACATGTTGGACTAAGGGGCACCGGGCACGTAGATGCTCGTCCGCCACCATGGATATCACATGTTGGACCAAGGGGCACCGGGCACATAGATGCTCCTCCGCCACCATTGATATCACATGTTGGAGTAATGGGCACCGGGCACGTAGATGCTCCTCCACCACCATGGATATCACATGTTGGAGTAATGGGCACCGGGCACGTAGATGCTCCTCCGCCACCATGGATATCACATGTTGGAGTAATGGGCACCGGGCACGTAGATGCTCCTCCGCCACCATGGATATCACATGTTGGACTAAGTGGCACCGGGCACGTAGATGCTCCTCCACCACCATGGATATCGCATGTTGGAGTAATGGGCACCGGGCACGTAGATGCTCCTCCACCACCATGGATATCACATGTTGGACTAAGGGGCACCGGGCACGTAGATGCTCCTCCGCCACCATGGATATCACATGTTGGAGTAATGGGCACCGGGCACGTAGATGCTCCTCCACCACCAGGGATATCACATGTTGGACTAAGGGGCACCGGGCACGTAGATGCTCCTCCACCACCATGGATATCACATGTTGGAGTAATGGGCACCGGGCACGTAGATGCTCCTCCATCACCATGGATATCACATGTTGGAGTAATGGGCACCGGGCACGTAGATGCTCCTCCACCACCATGGATATCACATGTTGGAGTAATGGGCACCGGGCACGTAGATGCTCCTCCGCCACCATGGATATCACATGTTGGACTAAGGGGCACCGGGCACGTAGATGCTCCTCCACCACCATGGATATCACATGTTGGATTAAGGGGCACCGGGCACGTAGATGCTCTTGGGTCCAGACACCTGCAGGGAAAACCAACCTGTGCTGATACGTTGGTTGTTACATGACCCCCCACCATTGACTTTGCTAGCTAGGGATGATGGGAGTTGTAGTCCAAAGCATCTGGAGAGCCAATAGTTGCAGACCACTGGCCAAGGCTGGCGCATGGTATCTGAAAAGGGGTGGACGCAAACGATTAAGCCAGCGCTGCCTGGTGTTTCCCCTATGTGGTGATTTTTCCAGGGTTGTTTCCCTTCTATAATGGCACAGATAAGATAGTCAAACAGTGCAATTGCCATTGGTTAAGAAGGACCGGCTCACTCATTTCCATCAACACTATTTAAATTATGCACTACTTACTTCTTAACCCTTTCATGGTGAGGTGAGGACTCTGCACAGCCTGTGCTACCAAGAAAGGCCATCCCCAGCAGGCACTGCAGGGAGAGGATCTCTGCCCAGGACAGGTGCACCGGACATGGCAGAAGTCCATTCACCAGACACAGGGGTTTTGCGAGTTTTGTAAAAGATTCGGGGCTACACTAATGTCGGCACTGTGGGGACTAGCTAGCCTTCTGATTGTAGCTCCTGAGCTTCTATCCGGGGCTACAACCAAAAGACCCTGGGTTATAGCCCCCTCCCCCCAGCCCTCCCAGAGCAATGCCTCTGGCAAGGCACAGCATTCTTCGGGCATGGCCTGCCATGCTCTGTGGGCAATGCAAGGTGGGTCAGTCTGCCTGCTGCATGACTTCAGGCCTTGCCCAGGCATGGTGCCAGCAGGCTATCTCCAACGGCAGTGCAGGGAGGGAGGGACATTGTGCAAGGAAAGGGCAGAAGGTCACACATGGTGCACAAATGCTGCGCTTCGTGGAACGTATTCATACTGCGCATCAATAAAAAAACACATTGCACAGAAAAAAAGCTATTACATCAAATTATGGCTAACCTTTTTAAATTCACTAAAACCTTTTAGTTGAAGAGGCGCTATAGTTACAGTGCGAAACTGAAAAGCCATTGTAATTCACCAGTTTTGCCGGCAACGAAGCAATGATCCCCACCTGTGCACTACAATTTAAATGGCACGTCTGTAAAAACATAAATGTATTTAACAAAGAGGTCTTATCTTTGCATTTATTCATGAAATCCATGAATGTATCTTTGCTTTTAATTGGTCGATTAATGACAGTTCTAATGGTGAGATCCTTGCGTTGTCCCACTTTTATACTCCATCACCGCTAATATAAAGCGGGTGAAAAGAGGCCTTGGAGCAGGGTTGGGCCTCAGGGCAGGAATCAGCCCCTGAGCATTGATGGGCCTTGGGCAAGGGATTAGCCTGATGGAAAGGCTTTGCGCTGCGAAGGCCTCAGGAAGTAGACAGACAACTGAATGAAGTTTGGGTTACAAACTTTTATTAAAATAAAAAGAAGGTTGGAAAAAGGCCTAACTTGCCCTATGCTAGGGTAGGATTTCCCTGCCTAACCGAAGCTAAGGATAGTCTGTGTCAGGAAGTCCAAAGCAAATGTCTGTCGGTGTCCAAAACCTATACTGCCCTCACGTCTAACTGTATATAATGTTTTGAGTATGTCGGCAACAAAATAAGTGTTCAAATAAAAGTTCATAGCGTCTTCCAGCTCTTGGTTGGAAAAGCGGTTTTACTTTCCTCAAGATTCAGGATAGTTCACTTTGTCAAAAAGAGGTGTTCCCTTCCCCAAGCCTTCAAGTTTTTCAATGTTCCAAAACAGCACAATTCCTTGGGACACTTCCCAGCTTTTCCGGCGCAGTTGCCTTTCACCAATTTCACCAATATCACTAAGTTCAGTTCATTAATATTAGATCACACAAGTTTTCTTTGATCTTCAATCATAAGGTTATAGGTGAGTTACGTGGCTTTTCCTTAGGTGGGGGTCCTCTGGTCTAGACACAGTTGTCAGACCACGCGGTCCACCCATTACAGGTCACGCAACTGACACACCTTACTGCTTCTTCTTCACAGCTGCACTACCACCGTTTCAGCTTACACACGGGCACTGGACTTATCATTTTGGAGCGTTCTCAATACTTGTTTTGCCACCATTCACTTGTTATACTTTAAAATATTCTCACGGCTTTTGCCACTGCTCATTCTCTCAACGTGAACAATTCCTTATTTTCTTATGGCATTTGCCAATGCTTGTTCTTTTCAGTTTACACAGTTCACAGTTCCTTATATCAGAAAATGTCACCAACTGCCTTACAATCCAATTGGTATTCAATCACAATTGCTTTCTTTCGGTTCAGAATTCATAACAAAAGGTTTCACTTCATTCCATTCAGTCACATTGACTAAAGCAGCATCAAATTCCCAGTTTCCTCTCCAGCTGGGAATGTGCACCCTGTTCACAGGCGCTTCCACAAGTTCAAAGACTTCTGTTTCCCAGGCCCTTCCTTGGCCTTATCAATTTCATCGTATTCACAGTTCGGTATTCACAAAACTCTTTCATTCTGTTTTCTCAGCCTTCAGGTTATCCTACTGTAAAATGTCTTTATTTCAAACTGGAACTGCATTCAGATTGCCTGAACTGTCCTTCGCTCACTCGCGAGTGATCCGACCTGCAGAAACCACGCAGTCATGCCACCATGTCAGGGTCCGACTGGGACAAGAAATACGCCCGGTCACCCAAAAAAAAGTGGCCCACCCCTCTCCTCAAAAAAGTGACCCACCCCTCACCTCACGACCCTTGACCTCTGATGACATCACCGGAAGTGATGTCATTTCACCCCACCCCAAAGTGACATCCCAGGAATGAATGAAACATGACCTTTCACCCCTTGACAAAACAGGAAGTGGCATCAAATAGCATTGTTCCTAAGTACACTAAATTACTGTGAATCCAAGCAGACGTCCAAGGCCAAATGATAATACGTTATTGTATAGCATTTACGCTTAAGCTCTTTTATAGAACAAATATGCATAGAATATCACCCAGCCTGTATTGGTACTCATTTATCGACCTAAGAAGAATGAAATGCTTTTTTCAATTTTTTTTCTTCTAAACTGGCGGCCCCCACTCCCCAGGCACGATTTCGGCCCAGCCACGGGCCAAAAGGCCAAGGGGCCAATACGACCCTGCACAGTGTCCCAGAGTCATTCAGGCTCCTTTGACTCACCGGGTACGCTGTCTCCAGGTGCTGTTCTCCACATTGGCAGGTTCTCTGTGGCTGTCCCTGCTCCTGGCTCGGCGTGCCTCTATTCCAGGATCTCAGCCACCTCAGTTGTACAGAGAGGGAATCTCTTTGACTCCAGGGGGATTGCACCCCAGCTCTGCTACCGGAGACCTCTCGAATGCTCCCGCCAATGCTCCCGCCACAAGCCACTTCCACTGTATCGACTCTGCAGCTTCGAGCATGTTTCTCCCTGGTCTCAGCTCTGGCTTCTCCTTCAAGCGTTCTACAGGCGATCTCCTTAGCCTCACCTGAGCAGGCCATGTATACCGCCCCCTGGGGCCCAGGTGGAGGCAATGTTCCTTTACTGCATAAAGAGTCTTGGTATTCGACATCCATGTTCCTCGTCCCAGTACCAGAGTGGTGTTTGTGTATGTCTGAGTTAATAAAGAGAGGATGTATGACTCTGGGTTGTCTCTTCCTCGCCTCAGTATCTGACTTGTGTGAATTGGACGAGTGTTTTCTGGAAAAATACGGAAGAGATTGGTAATAGCCTGTAGAGGCCAGGGTGATATCTGACTCATTTTAAAAGGGAAATGGGGATACCATGTCTCACCCAAGGGTGCCTCATCCCCACTCCCCAAGTCTCCTCCGACCAGGTCATCCTCCCTCCATATCCACCCCCGGGTCAGGATTCGAAAGTGTTGGCCTTTCCCTGGTCACCTGGGAAGAGGATATATTGGGGAAAGAAGTGAGGATGCCCTCAGATTACTCACTGCCCCAAAACAGGGATGGGACTCAGAGCAACAATGGGTTTCGAAGCATGGATTTGCCTCACAGATGGGATTTGGGAAAGCGATGGAGAATGGCAAATTAGTGCACAAGCACAACATTTCCCCCTTTTCTCAATTAATAACTTAAGGGAATGTTACTTGTAAGTACTCTGGCCTGTGGGCGTTTGACTTGAGCCTGCATGTAGGGAATTTGACTTGAGCCTGCACATAGGGAATGTTACTCGTAAGTACTCTGGCCTGTGGGCTTTTGACTTGAGCCTGCATGTAGGGAATATTAATTGTAAGTACTCTGGCCTGTGGGCTTTTGACTTGAGCCTGCATGTAGGGAATTTGACTTGAGCCTGCATATAGGGAATGTTACTCGTAAATACTCTGGCCTGTGGGCTTTTGGCTTGAGTCTGCATGTAGGGAATGTTACTCATAAGTACTCTGGCCTGTGGGATTTTGATTTGAGCCTGCATGTAGGGAATGTTACTCGTAAGTACTCTGGCCTGTGGGCTTTTGGCTTCAGCATGCATGTAGGGAATGTTACTCGTAAGTACTCTGGCATGTGGGCTTTTGACTTGAGCCTGCATGTATTGAATGTTAGCGTAAGTACTCTGGCCTGTGGGATTTCGACTTGAGCCTGCATATAGGGAATGTTACTCGTAAGTACTTTGGCTTGTGGGCTTTTGACTTGAGCCTGCATGTAGGGAATGTTACCCATAAGTACTCTGGCCTGTGAGCTTTTGACGAGCCTGCATGTAGGGAATGTTACTCGTAAGTACCCGACCCTGCATGTAGGGAATGCTACTCGTAAGTTCTCTGGCCTGTGGGCTTTTTTGACTTGAGCCTGCAGGTAGGGAATGTTACTCGTAAGTACTCGAGCCTGCATGTAGGGAATGTTACTCGTATGGGACCAAATGATGGAATTAATTTCGCTGAAATTAATATAAGCAATAACCTCCAAATTTAGACACATTTAATGCTGTTTTTTTTAACATTTACACTGTTGTTTATGCGTGCACCTTTTGCTCACAGTTCGAGGATGTTTTTTATTACAATATTTCTGGTTTGTAAGTTCTATTTAAAAAAAAAACTACTTGCAACCATTATGTATCTTGGGGGTTCAATTAATAAAATATTGACTGTGTTTGAAAAACAAAGGGGCCCGTCGCGCATCGCGAGCAGTGGCGTGTCCAGACTCTTTCGACTGGGGTGTCCCAAGTGGGGCACTGACTTATGCAGGGGTGGCAGGAAGTACGAGCGCGCACACACACACACGATGATCATAGTTTAGGATAATGGGGCGGCACCCGGGTATGGCCAATCAGATTCCAGCGGTAGCACGTGCCATCCCAGGCCACTCCCTGGATGCGCACAGCAGTGGTGCTAAATAAAGCAGCAGATGTGGGTGTATTGGGATTATTACTGCACCTCCCTATGACATGTTTGGAGGTAGGCATGACGAAATTCCTCCAGCACTTCTTTGGAGGTTTTTCTCCAGAAAATTCCTCCAACCCCTAATGGAATCCAATAGAACTCTATAATGGGGGATAACACCACCGAGTGGTGCTAGCAGTAAGTGCGACTGGCAGGATTACCACAGGTACTTCTGCCAAGCTCGTAATGAGGCAGGCAGTCTACATCTAGGGGCTCCCTCAAGAGCTCCTCTGAGCGTATACCCCTCGATTGCGACAGCTGCCATTCAAGAGTCTAACAGGGAAATGACTTAGTTGGGCAAAGCTCCAATGTTTGCTTGTCTGGGGTCTTAAGATGGCCGACAGATCGTCGCGCCCATTTCTTTTGCCACTGGTGTGACACTTTTCCAAGAAATGTTTAGCTCCAAATCTAAAAGCATACAATTGTATAATTGCATTGTAGCGTTGTCTCGTCGTATGACGGAGAACACTATTCAAACTAATACATTCACCAGGGGCGACACGTTTGACGACACAATTTGGTAAACTTCAGGTGGTTCTGGACCATGCCCAGACAGAGCTTGCGAAATCTACTAGCCCACTTGCATTGGGCGAGGAGATTTCATGAAGGGCGGGTACCATTTTTATGGTACTTGATCTTGCTGTGGAGTATGGGGAGGTTTCAAACTTTCATTTTACATTTACTTAAACTTTGACTGCAGTAAATAGTAAATACAAAAAGTGTGCATACGGGGACATATATCATTTTACAGGAAGCACTGGTAAATATTTTTTCAAAATGGGGCGAGTGCATTTCTTTTTGGTTGAGTATGTAAATTAAGGAACTCTCCCTGCAGGTCGAGCGGGATTTTAAAGAATGTTCACGGCCTGCAGGGCCTCACAACGACTTATCTGAAAGGATAGGTTATTGAATAGGCCCTGCAACCTTTGACTCACTTGATGTTTTGGACTACAAATCCCATCCGCCCCAGCCAGCATAGGCAACGGAGAGGACTCATGGCATTGAAAATTCCAACCCGTTGGAGAGCTGCAAGCTGCGGAGCCCTGCTCTATACAGGTCTATGGTCTTACTTCCATTGACGTTACTCCGACGTTTCGAATTTCAGTTTTGGACTTTTTTCTAGCACCCGTTACTTTTGCTTTTATGTAGATTTCTGCCAGATCTCTCCAGGGTACTTTCAAAGTCTCCTCTTTCTGGGCATGCCCTCGTTCGTAGTCTCTGCCTCGTAGTGCCGGAACTAGGGAAGGCACATTACTATAGCGCTACAGGCTGAGAGCTCTGTTAGAGGCGAGCGTGAAGTGGAGCCACGTCCAGGGAGTGCCATCTATGTCCCGCCACTCAACCTGAGGGACCTCGGGCGCCTCAAGCCTAGGGCCTCCACCATCAACCCCATGGAAGAGGAAGAAGAGAGTGGACCTGGTCTGTAGGGTATTAAAGTATCTTCTTCCTGAGAAAGACTACGATAAGGGGCGAGAAATAACTCTGTAAATCAGTGAAGTACAGAAGAGGTCCAGGCGGTACCGCCTTGGTCCAGCTCTGAGGAGGGACCTGATGAAACGCCTGAAATCTCATGGTCTGGAAAAAGGTCTCTCCACCATCTGAAAAGCCCTGTCTGGGGGGAGGTGGGTTAAGAAGTCAGAGAAGAATTTCCAGGGGAATCTGTTAAAGCGCTGGGGCTGGAAGTTTCGCTCAATGGGGACTCGATGGAGAATCCTGAGGGATGAGGTCCAGGTGAACACACTGCACAGATCCCAATGCCTGAGAGAGAACCTGCAGAAAGAAAGTGGAAGTGAGATCTGGGCGAGGATCATGGCTACACCCGAGGTCTGCCCGTCAGGAACTGAGAGCTTCGAACCCAAGGTCAGGAGAGACCTGCTGATAAATATGAACATAAGGTCAGGAGAGACCTGCTGATAACTATGAACCCAAGGTCAGGAGAGACCTGCTGATAACTATGAACCCAAGGTCAGGAGAGACCTGCTGATAACTATGAACCCAAGGTCAGGAGAGACCTGCTGATAACTATGAATATAAGGTCAGGAGAGACCTTCTGATAACTATGAACATAAGGTCAGGAGAGACCTGCTGATAACTATGAACCCAAGGTAAGGAGAGACCTGCTGATAACTACAAACATAAGGTCAAGAGAGACCTGCTGATAACTATGAACATAAGGTCAGGAGAAACCTGCTGATAACTATGAACACAAGGTCAGGAGAGACCTGCTGATAACTATGAACCCAAGGTCAGGAGAGACCTGCTGATAACTATGAACACAAGGTCAGGAGAGACCTGCTGATAACTATGAACCCAAGGTCAGGAGAGACCTGCTGATAACTATGAACATACGGTCAGGAGAGACCTGCTCATAACTATGAACCCAAGGTCAGGAGAGACCTGCTGATAACTATGAACATACGGTCAGGAGAGACCTGCTCATAACTATGAACCCAAGGTCAGGAGAGAGCTAATGATAACTATGAACATAAGGTCAGGAGAGACCTGCTGATAACTATGAACCCAAGGTCAGGAGAGACCTGCTGATAACTATGAACATAAGGTCAGGAGAGACCTGCTGATAACTATCAACATAAGTTCAGGAGAGACCTGCTGATAACTATGAACCCAAGGTCAGGAGAGACCTGCTGATAACTATCAACATAAGTTCAGGAGAGACCTGCTGATAACTATGAACCCAAGGTCAGGAGAGACCTGCTGATAACTATCAACATAAGGTCAGGAGAGACCTGCTGATAACTATGAACATAAGGTCAGGAGAGACCTGCTGATAACTATGAACCCAAGGTCAGGAGAGACCTGCTGATAACTATGAACATAAGGTCAGGAGAGGCCTGCTGATAACTATGAACCCAAGGTCAGGAGAGACCTGCTGATAACTATGAACTCAAGGTCAGGAGAGACCTGCTGATAACTATGAACATAAGGTCAGGAGAGACCTGCTGATAACTATGAACATAAGGTCAGGAGAGACCTGCTGATAACTATGAACACAAGGTCAGGAGAGACCTGCTGATAACTATGAACCCAAGGTCAGGAGAGACCTGCTGATAACTATGAACACAAGGTCAGGAGAGACCTGCTGATAACTATGAACCCAAGGTCAGGAGAGACCTGCTGATAATTATGAACATACGGTCAGGAGAGACCTGCTGATAACTATGAACCCAAGGTCAGGAGAGACCTGCTGATAACTATGAACATACGGTCAGGAGAGACCTGCTCATAACTATGAACCCAAGGTCAGGAGAGAGCTAATGATAACTATGAACATAAGGTCAGGAGAGACCTGCTGATAACTATGAACCCAAGGTCAGGAGAGAGCTGCTGATAACTATGAACATAAGGTCAGGAGAGACCTGCTGATAACTATGAACCCAAGGTCAGGAGAGACCTGCTGATAACTATGCACATAAGGTCAGGAGAGACCTGCTGAGAACTATGAACATAAGGTCAGGAGAGACCTGCTGATAACTATGAACATAAGGTCAGGAGAGACCTGCTGATAACTATGAAACCAAGGTCAGGAGAGACCTGCTGATAACTATGAACATAAGGTCAGGAGAGACCTGCTGATAACTATGAACCCAAGGTCAGGAGAGACCTGCTGATAACTATGAACATAAGGCCAGGAGAGACCTGCTGATAACTATGAACATAAGTTCAGGAGAGACCTGCTGATAACTATGAACCCAAGGTCAGGAGAGACCTGCTGATAACTATGAACATAAGGTCAGGAGAGACCTGCTGATAACTATGAACCCAAGGTCAGGAGAGACATGCTGATAACTATGAACATAAGGTCAGGAGATACCTGCTGATAACTATGAACCCAAGGTCAGGAGAGACCTTCTGATAACTATAAACATAAGGTCAGGAGAGACCTGCTGATAACTATGAACCCAAGGTCAGGAGAGACCTGCTGATAACTATGAACCCAAGGTCAGGAGAGACCTGCTGATAACTATGAATATAAGGTCAGGAGAGACCTTCTGATAACTATGAACATAAGGTCAGGAGAGACCTGCTGATAACTATGAACCCAAGGTAAGGAGAGACCTGCTGATAACTACAAACATAAGGTCAAGAGAGACCTGCTGATAACTATGAACCAAGGTCAGGAGAGACCTGCTGATAACTATAAACCCAAGGTCAGGAGAGACCTGCTGATAACTATGAACATAAGGTCTGGGGAGACCTGCTGATAACTATGAACAGAAAGTCAGGAGAGACCTGCTGATAACTATGAACCCAAGGTCAGGAGAGACCTGCTGATAACTATGAACCCAAGGTCAGGAGAGACCTGCTTATAACTATGAACCCAAGGTCAGGAGAGACCTGCTGATAACTATGAACATAAGGTCAGGAGAGACCTGCTGAGAACTATGAACATAAGGTCAGGAGAGACCTGCTGATAACTATGAACATAAGGTCAGGAGAGACCTGCTGATAACTATGAAACCAAGGTCAGGAGAGACCTGCTGATAACTATGAACATAGGGTCAGGAGAGACCTGCTGATAACTATGAACCCAAGGTCAGGAGAGACCTGCTGATAACCATGAACATAAGGTCAGGAGAGACCTGCTGATAACTATGAACCCAAGGTCAGGAGAGACCTGCTGATAACTATGAACCCAAGGTCAGGAGAGACCTGCTGATAACTATGAACATAAGGTCAGGAGAGACCTGCTGATAACTAAGAACCCAAGGTCAGGAGAGACCTGCTGATAACTATGAACATAAGGTCAGGAGAGACCTGCTGATAACTATGACCATAAGGTCAGGAGAGACCTGCTGATAACTATGAACCCAAGGTCAGGAGAGACCTGCTTATAACTATGAACCCAAGGTCAGGATAGACCTGCTGATAACCATGAACATAAGGTCAGGAGAGACCTGCTGATAACTATGAACCCAAGGTCAGGAGAGACCTGCTGATAACTATGAACATAAGGTCAGGAGAGACCTGCTGATAACTAAGAACCCAAGGTCAGGAGAGACCTGCTGATAACCATGAACATAAGGTCAGGAGAGACCTGCTGATAACCATGAACATAAGGTCAGGAGAGACCTGCTGATAACTATGAACCCAAGGTCAGGAGAGACCTGCTGATAACTATGAACATAAGGTCAGGAGAGACCTGCTGATAACTAAGAACCCAAGGTCAGGAGAGACCTGCTGATAACTATGAACATAAGGTCAGGAGAGACCTGCTGATAACTATGACCATAAGGTCAGGAGAGACCTGCTGATAACTATGAACCCAAGGTCAGGAGAGACCTGCTTATAACTATGAACCCAAGGTCAGGATAGACCTGCTGATAACTATGAACATAAGGTCAGGAGAGGCCTGCTAATAACTATGAACATAAGGTCAGGAGAGACCTGCTGATAACTATGAACCCAAGGTCAGCAGAGACCTGCTGATAACTATGAACCCAAGGTCAGGAGAGACCTGCTTATAACTATGAACATAAGGTCAGGAGAGAGCTGCTGATAACTATGAACCCAAGGTCAGGAGAGACATGCTGATAACTATGAACATAAGGTCAGGAGAGACCTACTGATAACTATGAACCCATGGTCAGGAGAGACCTGCTGATAACTATGAACCCAAGGTCAGGAGAGACCTGCTGATAACTATGAACATAAGGACAGGGGAGACCGTCTGATAACTATGAACCCAAGGTCAGGAGAGACCTGCTGATAACTATGAACATAAGGTCAGGAGAGACCTGCTGATAACTATGAACATAAGGTCAGGAGAGACCTGCTGATAACTATAAACCCAAGGTCAGGAGAGATCTGCTGATGACTATGAACATAAGGTCAGGAGAGACCTGCTGATAACTAAGAACCCAAGGTCAGGAGAGACCTGCTGATAACTATGAACATAAGGTCAGGAGAGACCTGCTGATAACTATGAACCCAAGGTCACGAAAGACCTGCTGATAACTATGAACATAAGGTCAGGAGGGACCTGCTGATAACTGTGAACCCAAGGTCACGAGAGACCTGCTGATAACTATGAACATAAGGTCAGGAGAGACCTGCTGATAACTGTGAACCCAAGGTCAGGAGAGACCTGCTGATAACTATGAACATAAGGTCAGGAGAGACCTGCTGATAACTATGAACATAAGGTCAGGAGAGACCTGCTGATAACTATGAACATAAGGTCAGGAGAGACCTGCTGATAACTATCAACATAAGGTCAGGAGAGACCTGCTGATAACTATCAACATAAGGTCAGGAGAGACCTGCTGATAACTATGAACATAAGGTCAGGAGAGACCTGCTGATAACTATGAACCCAAGGTCAGGAGAGACCTGCTGATAACTACAAACATACGGTCAAGAGAGACCTGCTGATAACTATGAACCAAGGTCAGGAGAGACCTACTGATAACTACGAACATAAGGTCTGGGGAGACCTGCTGATAACTATGAACAGAAGGTCAGGAGAGACCTGCTGATAACTATGAACCCAAGGTCAAGAGAGACCTGCTGATAACTGTGAACCCAAGTTCAGGAGAGACCTGCTGATAACTATGAACCCAAGGTCAGGAGAGACCTGCTGATAACTATGAATATAAGGACAGGGGAGACCTGCTGATAACTATGAACCCAAGGTCACGAGAGACCTGCTGATAACTATGAACATAAGGTCAGGAGAGACCTGCTGATAACTATGAACCCAAGGTCAGGAGAGACCTGCTGATAACTATGAACATAAGGTCAGGAGAGACCTGCTGATAACTATGAACATAAGGTCAGGAGAGACCTGCTGATAACTATGAACATAAGGTCAGGAGAGACCTGCTGATAACTATGAACCCAAGGTCAGGAGAGACCTGCTGATAACTATGAACATAAGGTCAGGAGAGACCTGCTGATAACTATGAACCCAAGGTCAGGAGAGGCCTGCTGATAACTATGAACATAAGGTCAGGAGAGACCTGCTGATAACTAAGAACCCAATGTCAGGAGAGACCTGCTGATAACTATGAACATAAGATCAGGAGAGACCTTCTGATGACTATGAACCCAAGGTCACGAGAGACCTGCTGATAACTATGAACATAAGGTCAGGAGAGACCTGCTGATGACTATGAACCCAAGGTCAGGAGAGACCTGCTGATAACTATGAACATAAGGTCAGGAGAGACCTGCTGATAACTATGAACATAAGGTCAGGAGAGACCTGCTGATAACTATGAACCCAAGGTCAGGAGAGACCTGCTGATAACTATGAACATAAGGTCAGGAGAGACCTGCTGATAACTATGAACATAAGTTCAGGAGAGACCTGCTGATAACTATGAACCCAAGGTCAGGAGAGACCTGCTGATAACTATGAACATAAGGTCAGGAGAGACCTGCTGATAACTATGAACATAAGGTCAGGAGAGACCTGCTGATAACTATGAACCCAAGGTCAGGAGAGACCTGCTGATAACTATGAACATAAGGTCAGGAGAGACCTGCTGATAACTATGAACCCAAGGTCAGGAGAGACATGCTGATAACTATGAACATAAGGTCAGGAGATACCTGCTGATAACTATGAACCCAAGGTCAGGAGAGACCTTCTGATAACTATAAACATAAGGTCAGGAGAGACCTGCTGATAACTATGAACCCAAGGTCAGGAGAGACCTGCTGATAACTATGAACCCAAGGTCAGGAGAGACCTGCTGATAACTATGAATATAAGGTCAGGAGAGACCTTCTGATAACTATGAACATAAGGTCAGGAGAGACCTGCTGATAACTATGAACCCAAGGTAAGGAGAGACCTGCTGATAACTACAAACATAAGGTCAAGAGAGACCTGCTGATAACTATGAACCAAGGTCAGGAGAGACCTGCTGATAACTATAAACCCAAGGTCAGGAGAGACCTGCTGATAACTATGAACATAAGGTCTGGGGAGACCTGCTGATAACTATGAACAGACGGTCAGGAGAGACCTGCTGATAACTATGAACCCAAGGTCAGGAGAGACCTGCTGATAACTATGAACCCAAGGTCAGGAGAGACCTGCTTATAACTATGAACCCAAGGTCAGGAGAGACCTGCTGATAACTATGAACATAAGGTCAGGAGAGACCTGCTGATAACTATGAACATAAGGTCAGGAGAGACCTTCTGGGGAGACCTGCTGATAACTATGAACAGAAGGTCAGGAGAGACCTGCTGATAACTATGAACCCAAGGTCAGGAGAGACCTGCTTATAACTATGAACCCAAGGTCAGGAGAGACCTGCTGATAACTATGAACATAAGGTCAGGAGAGACCTGCTGATAACTATGAACATAAGGTCAGGAGAGACCTTCTGGGGAGACCTGCTGATAACTATGAACATAAGGTCTGGGGAGACCTAGTTAGAATCCGAAACTCCGGGTCTCAAGGAAAGACCTGCTGAACAGTTTGCACCTGAGGTCCGGAAAGACTTAGCAATGACCTGGAGTACTAAGTCTAAGAGGCAGAGGCTGGGATCTCCAGAATTTGTGGTCTGAAAGGAAAGACCCACAGGGAACCTGCAACCCCATTTTGGAAATACCTAGAACTAGGGGGGATAGAGTTGGAGGTTGGAGGGGAGCCTGAAGGCCACGGGCTGGTGGAAGAGTAGTGACAGTTTACTTCTCATGGATACTTTGTCATGGCTAGGGCCCAGGACATCCATGAGGGCACCTGGAGGAAAAAGCATTGCAGGCTCCCAGAGGATTGGGACCATCCAAACAAGAAGCCTTGGAAAAGAGCGAAGAAGCCAAGGTGAATTCAGAGGGGCCTGCCGGGAGGAGCCGGCTCGGATGACCATCTACAAGAGACTTTTCCCTGGATCTACCTTCTTGAATGATAGTACATAAGGGAAGCACTTTTTAGAGTAGGTTTTCAGCATTTGTTTTGGCCAAGCCTTGGCTCTTTGCGTTGTTGAGTAGGATAGCCGATAGGCTAAAAAGGTATCGAGAACGTGGTTTTGTGTTTCTGTTGGCTACCTTTTGATCCATTTGGGCTCCTAGATTGGAACAAGAACTCATCAAGACTAGGAACATTTATGGGGAGTCCTGAAGACCCTGGCCGCCATCAGTTTGTTTAGTTATCCCAACCCTCGCCTTGTTTAATCATATCATGTACATTGTAGTTGCATTCCTGGAACGGGTAGGTGTTGACCCAACCCTCCCCAATAAAGAGATAGTTGAACGATACTTTGGGTCTTGTGTCTCACTGCTCGGCCTACCACAGTAGCTGTTCAAGCCACCCAGTGTTCAGGCCGGTCGACGCCCAGGATGGCGGTGGTGTTGTGTGTGGTGCTGAAATCCATGCTGGATGGGATAGCATTGAGCCGGGCTATGATGTTGAAAACCGTTCGGCGTAGGGTGCAGTGGATGTTGTCCATGGTGCTGAAAGCTCTGCCTCATGGGCTAGCCCTGGTGCTATCTATGGTGCTGCATAGAGCTAAGCACCACGTAAATACTGCCCTCGGCCTCTGTAATGTCCTGTTTCCCTGCTTTATGTTACACTTGCCCCTTCAGCACTTGGCATTCGCCATTTAATCAAACAATGCTCCTATGCAAAGCCATCTTATCCTAGGACTGCCTCTGCTCTCTGTTATTGCCTACTTTGTAAGTCATGCATTTTCTAAATGCTACCCCATGTGTACATAAATTAAAATAAATACAAGCAACTAGCGCTGATGCTGTCTCTGGCACATACACCCCCACCACGTAGGCTAGAGCTGATGCTGTCCATGGTGCTAAAACCTCTTCCACAATGGGTGGCCCGGCGCAGCCTGTGGTGCTGGAATCCAGGCGGCATAGAATTGTGAAATCTCGACCACATAGGATGGCCGAGACGCTGTCTACGGGACTGAACTCCTTCCCCTATAGAATTGCACTGACCCTGTCTGCGAGATGGCATGGCGCTCAAATGCTAAGGCTTGGAACCGCTGGATGGAAAACCAACTCAGATGGCCAGATGTTCTAGGTCCCATTATGGAGACTTACACAAGAGGACAAGAATAGCTTTCAGCTCGCTCTTAAGGGTTATATTCTCATAATATATGGAAGAGGGATACAGACATTAGCTCCCAGCGCTGCTAAATCTTTAAATTAGAGCTGGGTGGAGAAACACGGTTCCCAAAGGCGGAACACAGAGGTTGAGTCCTTTAAGGAGAGTTGGTGACTACTTAGGCCACACAGCATTGCATGGATTGCAGTTGCTGGATTATAGGTTTAGGAGCTCCAATGTGTAGGGTGTTGGTGTAGCCAAGTTGGGCGCCAACAGGTGCTTTAGCGACACTGCTCCGATGTTCCTCAAAGAGCAATGATCTGATTGGTCTAAGAAGCCGGATGTCAACGCTAGTAGAGCGGAGTCCAGCAATGGTCCGAGTAAGACCAGACATGGACAAGTGAGAGTCGAAGAAAACTCCAAGAGTCTTTACTTTGGAGAGGGTTTTGTGTTGGGTGAGTGTCAAGAGTAAGTGAATTCTCTAAATGGCTACTAGTCATCGTATATTTGCGGCCTTCGATCGTGTCAGGACTGTTTTGTTACAGTTTAGACTCACGCATTAATACTGCATCCAATTCTTGATTGAATCGAATATATTTTCAAGGCGTCCATTGTCTAGATGAAGATTCCATGATGGTTTTAAAAAATTGATTGCGGCTCATCATCTCATCAGCATAACAGTGGAGGCCCACATTGAAAGATTTGAATAGGTCATGGAACGGTTCGGTAGATAAATTGCATTCAAAAGGTGAACGAGTCGATCTCTACTGCCTCGGACAGGCCTGAGGCTGTTCTTGGCACTGAAATCCCTACCCAATGCGACAGAGATGATGCTGTCCATGGGTCTTCAAATCTATACATATAAAAGTCCAAATGTGTTTGTGGGTTTGTGGCTTGGCGAAGCGTTAGTGTGTGGGAGCCGAAGGCGTATAAGAGGCACATGGACCTGAGAGGTGAAGGCAGGTCGCATTCCAGAAGTTGTCAAATTGTTGCAGCATCCGGTGAAATTACTTTTCCAGCAGATTTTTGCGAGATAGTGTCATCGGTTACAGAACTGATACATAAAGCATATCCAAACATATCGGCAAATTACAAAAATCACGAGTGGCTGCATGAACGAGCCATCCTTGCCGCTAAAAATTATTCTGTCAATGAAATTAATACTCAGATTCAGCATATGCTTCTGGGCACAGTTACTGAGTAAAACTCAATCAATACAGTGGTGGATGCCGACAGAGCCGTAAACTACCCCAGCAAATTCCTCAACTCACTCAACCACGAGAATGTCACCACATCACCTTCAACAGAAAGTTGGGTCACCCATCATGCTGCTTCGCAATCTCGACCCACCTATGCTGTGTAATGGCACAAGGCTGACACTGTCCAGGGGCTAGGAAATCCCTACCACATGGCATAGAGCTGACACTGTCCATGGGCCATGAAATCCCTACTGCATGGCATAGAGCTGACGCTGTCCATGGGCCATGAAATCCCTACCACATGGCATAGAGCTGACACTGTCCAGGGGCTGTGAAATCCCTACCACATGGCATTGAGCTGACACTGTCCATGGGCCATGAAATCCCTACCAGATGGCATAGAGCTGATGCTGACATTGGCCATGAAAGCCCTACCACATGGCATAGAGCTGACACTGTCCAGGGGCCATGAAATACCTACCACATGGCATAGAGCTGATGCCAACATGGGCCATGAAATCCATACCATATGGCATAGAGCTAATACTGACATGGGCCATGAAATCTCTACCACATGGCATAGAGCTGACACTGTCCAGGGCCATGAAATCCCAAACAAATGGCATAGGGCTGACACTGTCCATGGGCCATGAAATCCCTACCACATGGCATAGAGCTGATGCTGACATGGGCCATGAAATCCCTACCACATGGCAAAGAGCAGATGCTGACATGGGCCATGAAATTCCTACCACCTGGCATAGAGCTGATGCTGACGTGGGTCATGAAATCCCAACTACATGGCATAGAGCTGACACTGTCCATGGGCCCTGAAATCCCTACCACATGGCATAGAGCTGATGCTTAAATGGGCCGTGAAAGCCCTACCACATGGCATAGAGCTGACACTGTCCATGGGCCCTGAAATCCCTATCACAAGGCACAGAGCTGATGCCGACATGAGCCATGAAATCCATACCATATGAAATATAGCTGACTCTATTCAAGGGCCTGTGAAAACCCAACCACATGGCATAGAGCTGACACTGTTCATGGGCCATGAAATTCCTACCACCTGGCATAGATCTGACACTGTCCAGGGGCCATGAAATCCCTACCACATGGCATAGTGCTGACACTGTCCAGGGGCCATGAAATCCCTACCACATGGCATAGAGCTGACACTGTCCAGGGGCCATGAAATCCCTACTACATGGCATAGAGCTGATGCTGTCCATTAGCTGTGAAATCCCTACCACATGGCGTAGAGCTGATGCTGACCTGGGTCATGAAATCCCTATACAAAGCAGCAAGGTAGGTAAATATACCCACAGCAATTACCCATAGAACACCGTTTTTTAGCAAAACATATACATTTTATTTGATTAAATATACATAAAAACACTATAAAAAAGATGTAATCCAATAATAAAAGGTAATCAATAATGTGCAAAGTGCTTGTGACAACAACAAACCTAGGCGTATAAGTCGCGTTCATTCATCCCGATGTCAATCTGACTTCGGTTAGCACTAGCCCTCTAATTCAATTTACATATAGAGATGGTCTTATGATCTACACGTAGATCTCAATTGAAAAAACTAGCCTATTTAATCACTAGTATAATGCCTCAACATGTTTCAGTTCATGTCCTTGCGTATTAGAACTTTCTTCAGGACGAACATCGCAATTCACCACTTGGACCTTTTTTTGACCTTGACATTTACATTCTAAGCACACATTAACTGTGCTGCAACCGACATCTTGCATTTCGGACTTGGGTGTGCTGTGGGTGTAAAAACATAAAAAACAAAGCGTCAATTAAATCTGTCAAACACGGGGCGCAGAACACATTCTTTACCTGGTGTGTGAGTGAAGGGGAGAAGTCTTAAAAGGATCCTGGAGTCAAATATTCTTCCAGTACCCCTGTTGTTCCAAAATCAATTGGCACAATTCTCTGTAAAAGTATGTGAGTATGATATCAGACTTCATTCTACAAACCACCTCCTCTAAACCACAAGGCAGATATAGGCAAAACCTCTTATTGCACCCCACTATGGGCGCTTAATAACAATTATTGGCCATGTGAACCATTTTGAACTCATATAATCCCTGGATTGGATACCTCTGGATATAGTGCCTCTCTAATTAGATCAGCTCATTAAGTCTAAGAGACTCTCGCTCATTACTTAACACACAGATTCGATTTCTCTAACACTCTACAGGGTGAGGAACTAATTTCTCAGGAGGAATGGAGGGTATATCTAACCTCAACATATCTGCTTGTGGCCCAAGTCATAGGCTAACAACGTGTGCTCTCACGAACACCAGATGTCAACTGGCCCTGGAGGATAACATTGACCTGGAAAATGCTTCGTCCTGACTTTATTGCTCTTCGTCGGCACGGGTCTGTAGTTAAGATGGACCCACTCTGTATACGCCTGACACCAGACTTCGGTAGATTAGATTGGAAAAAATAGGAAAAGAGAGGGGCCGTCTAATAGGGTGGGGTGCCATGCGCGGCAAGAGTGTCAAAAGTTCAAATCCAGCACATGCATACGCGCACTATGCTGCCCGACCACGCCAAACTCACTTACCTGATTACATCAATCGGTAAAGTGTAACTGCAGCACCAGCAAATCACATTGCTAATTCGTCCTGCCCGGGAGGAATTCCCTTGCCCAGAGTGTTTTAACTCTAAGTTATTCCGGTCACTGTGGAAACGGGCAGAGTGCAGTATCACGCCGATTCCGTGAATGCATTCATATGCGCCATCTTGGGGGGACTATTATAAGAACTATTCCTGCCCCCTAGTAAGCGTCTGGTCCTTTTTCTTTGTCTATGATACTCATAGTGGCTCGTACAAGAAAGTAATCACTATACCACGCCACAACTAACCTTTTTAAGGGACAGATCTATCTTCCACTCTATGGTAGTTAACAAATGTCTAGTCTCCCAAAGGGAATATAACCTGCACCACTAGTATCAGAGCTTAAAATTCTATGGCCAATGGTCGCAATCTATCCTTTATTTAGAAGCCGCATTTTAGTTTATGACATTCGATAGAGTCATTAAGACCCTGACGGTCACTCAGTGTTTTAAAGATAAGCTTTTGTTCTTTCTGAACAAGTATTTTGTTTTTAATGCCTGTATTCGCCTCTGTGATTACCAGCAGTAATTTCCATGAAAAACTCTCCGGACCATGATTTTTCCCAATAAAGTGCTTTACCATTGGGGCTTGTAAAGTCTTGCTCTTTAAGCAACTTTTATGTTCCGTGATGCAGGTTTAAATTTTTTGGTTTGTCTTTCCCAATGTAGTTTAGACCACAAGGACATGTGATCATATAAACTACAAACTCTGTATTGTAATTTGAAAAAGCTTTTTGGACCCATAGCTGGTTTAAACCTACAGTAACTTCTTTACTTCGAGTGGTTAGTTAACACACCACACAGTGGCCGCCCGGGTAGCGTACTACCACTGAGGGTAACCCCCATTGGCTTGTGATACTCATCTGGGGAATAATGGGGCTGCGGTAGTGACTAGAGCTTACACGGTTCCCTATTGAGGTGGACTTGTGATAAGCAAAAAGGGGCTGTTCTGGATTGGCTTCAGTGGTTCTTTGTAATATCCAATATTTGTAAATTATATTGCGAATAGCTGAACTCTGGTTGGTGAAAGTATTCACACAAACCATCCTTTCATCTAGCTGTTTTTTTGGATTTTCTTCAAGTAGGGCATCTCGGTTGTTATTTGAGGCCCGCTTTGCTGCTTTTTCAATCCGTTTTCTGGGATATGCCCTTGTTTTTAATTTCATTTTCAAATGTTGTGCTTCTTGTTTATAGGCTTACTGAGTCGAGCTATTCCGTTTGCGTCTCAGAAATTGCCATATGGCAAGTTGTCTCGCAGGTGTTTTATGTGATGAGACTGATAATGAAGAAGCAAATTCTTCTCAGAATTCTTATGGAAAGGTTTAACAAGGATATTCCCATTCATGTGATATAGGGTCAGGTCCAAAAAGTGTATTGCTTCTTGTTCCACTGTCATCGTAAACTGCAAATGTCTATTGAGGCCATTTAACCAGATTAGAAATTCCTGTGCACAGGCCCGAGAGCCTTGCCACACCACCAAAACATTGTCAATATAACGTGACCATGTCTTAATGTTGTTTTGAAAAGGGTTCGGTGCATACACAAATTGCTTTTCGAAAAACTCAACATATAAGTTCTCCAGACTGGGAGCCATGGTGGCACCCATGGCAGTCCCTGCTATTTTGTTGGTAAAAGGAGCCGGCAAACTCAAAAAAGTTCTTCGTGAGTGCTTTGGTGATACACCACATTATAAATGATGTAGGAACGGGATCATGATCTGTCTGCAGAAGAAGTATCTCTTCAATTTTTTCTAGGGCCTCTTGTTGTGGAATATTAGTATATAAACATACTATATTGAGCCCTAGTAGCAACTCTGTCTATAGATCGAACGCCATATTTTCAAATGTATTAATAACGTCTTTCGAATCTTTAAGATACAATCTCATAGTTTTGACATGGCTTTTCAAATAATGGTCGGCAAAGATAGAAAGTGGTTCCAAGATCGAATTGATTCCTGCCACAATAGGCCGACCCAGCGGATCCCTCAGTGTTTTGTGGATGTTCGGGAGGCAGTAAAAACTAGGAGTAGACAGATCTTTATTAATAAGAAAGTCACTTTCCTGTGGACTGATCCACCCGCGGTCTCTGGCTTTAGTGACCTTTAGCTCTATAGCAACCGCTAGATCTCTAGTAGGGTCATGGCTCAATTTTTTATAGTATGTCTCATTGAACAATTGATGGTGACACTCTTTAAAATAATCACACCGATTCAGAACCGCTATCCCTCCCCCTTTATCGGCTTTTTTAATGATGATCTCATCATTCTCAGCCAGGGTGGTTAGTGCCATTTTGTCTGCTTGGGTCAAGTTGTGAAACCCTTTCTTCTTTGATTGTTCAAGTTTTACAACCTCGGCCAGCACTCATTTTTCAAAGGTTAGTGATTCTGGGGAGAATGAGTGAGCTGGTGGATAAAATGTAGACAGTGGGCGAAGGCCTGTGCAATTAGTTATCCCAGTCAAGATGGAATTTTCTGAAGAGAGAGCAAAACATTCTTTCTGATGAATGTTACGCATCCATTTTTGAAATTCTGAGCGGAATTGAAAGGGGTCATGTGATTTAGTGATCACAAATCAAAGTCCTTTATTCAGGACTCTTTGTTCGCTTTCACTTAAGGTATATGCTGACAGATTAACTAGAAGCGACTCCCGCTGTGGGTCAACTTCTGGTTGTCACTCCAGGTGCCTCTGGAGGGGCCTTGATATAAAAAAAAGGCCTTCTGTTGTTGTTCCGGTTGCCTCGACCTCATCTTTGATTCAGATTCCCTGTACCACATGGGGGTGGACCGCCTGATGGCCCTTGTCCTGGGTCATCCGGGTCACTGGTACTACTATCATTACTCGTGCTATACGATGTTGCACGAAACCTCACCCGTCGTGATTGATTTTGTTGACCCGTTTGTTGAAAGGATGAGTTTTGATACACCTCGTTGGTGTAGGGGAATGCCCTCTCGTGAGTAAACCTCGCTAGATCTTTCTTAAGCCTGATTATCTGTTCAGTAGTATTGTTGTCTTTTAAGCTTTTCATCTCTTTGTCTATTTCTTCAATCCTTTATTTGAAGGTTTCTAACGAAGTAAGTTTTTTTATATCTTCCTCCATCTTTTTTAAATCAATTTCAATCTTCTCTCCAGTTTCCTTTGCAGTGTCTATTACCAAAATTAACCAGCCTCCACCACAACGGTTAGAGATGTAACTCCATTGTAATTTAAATGTTTGGTTGTCCAAAAATAATCATGGTTCATTCGTGACGATCATCCCTTGTGGGGGTGACTTATTTTTTAAGTACTCGAGCATGATCGCCCCATGAAGTTCCATGCGGATGAATCTTTTTCTTAAATTGCATTATCTCATCCCATTCTGTACTTTTACCTTGGACTTCACCTAATTCACTACTATTTAGGATTGACATTGCGTTCATGAGAGCAGACGCATAATCGTCACTGTAGGCCAGAGTTCTGTCGTCCGCCATGTTTAAACAGGGGGCGGACAAAAACTAACACGTCAAAAATGGAGTACAAATAATGCCTTTGTGGAAAGAGGAGAGAGTTATCAGTCCACTCAATAAACGTTATTCCCGTGACTGTTCAGCCACTATAAACATTAATATACAAGGGGGAACCCGTGATGACCACACATCCAACTGGTGCTCTTCCTACCTTCCAATACGGGGAGTACTTAAGGGAAACTATACAAAGCAGCAAGGTAGGTAAATATACCAACAGCAATTACCCATAGAACACAGTTTTTAGCAAAACATATACATTTTATTTTTATTAAATATACATAAAACACTATAAAAAAGATTTAATCCAATTAATAAAAGGTAATCAATAATGTGCAAAGTGCTTGTGACAACAACAAACCTAGGCGTATAAGTCACGATCATTCATCCCCGATGTCAATCTGACTTCGGTTAGCACCACCCCTATAATTCAATTTACATATAGAGATGGTCTTATGATCTACACTTAGATCTCAATTGAAAAAACTAGCCTATTTAATCACTAGTATAATGCCTCGACATGTTCAGTTCATGTTCTTGCATATTAGAACTTTCTTCAGGAGAAACATCACAATTCATCACTTGGACCTTGACATTTACATTCTAAGAACACATTAACTGCGCTGCAACCCACATCTTGCATTTCAGACGTGGGTGTGCTGTGGGTGTTAAAACATAAAAAACAAAGGGTCAATTCTACCCTTAAATTACTGAAACTTAAGACAGTATAAATCTGTCAAACACCGGGCGCAGAACACATTCTTTACCTGGTGTGTGAGTGAAGGGGAGAAGTCTTAAAAGGATCCTGAAGTCAAATGTTCTTCTAGTACCCCTGTCATTCCAAAATCAATTGGCACATATTCTACAAACCACCTCCTCTAAACCACAAGGCAGATATAGGCAAAACCTCTTATTGCACCCCACTGTGGATGCTTAATAACAATTATTGGCATCAGTCACGGTTGGGATCTTCTGGTGCTGCTGGCGGTTAACGTCAGTCATGGTTGGGATCTTCTGGTGCTGTTGGTGGTTAACGTCAGTCATGGTTGGGATCTTCTGGTGCTGCTGGCAGTTAACGTCAGTCATGGTTGGGATCTTCTGGTGCTGTTGGTGGTTAACGTCAGTCATTGTTGGGATCTTCTGGTGCTGCTGGCGGTTAACGTCAGTCATGAATGGGATCTTCTTGTGCTGCTGGCGGTTAACATCAGTCATGGTTGGGATCTTCTGCTGCTGTTGGTGGTTAACGTCAGTCATGGTTGGGATCTTCTGGTGCTGCTGGCGGTTAACATCAGTCATGGTTGGGATCTTCTGGTGCTGTTGGTGGTTAACGTCAGTCATGTTTGGGATCTTCTGCTGCTGTTGGCTGTTAATGTCAGTCATGGTTGGGATCTTCTGGTGCTGTTGGTGGTCAACATCATTCATGGTTGGGATCTTCTGCTGCTACTGATGGTCAACTTCAGTCATGGTTGGGATCTTTTGGTGCTGCTGGCGGTTAACGTCAGTCACGGTTGGGATCTTCTGTCGCTGCTGGCGGTTAACATCAGTCAGGGTTGGGATCTTCTGGTGCTGTTGGTGGTTAACGTCAGTCATGTTTGGGATCTTCTGCTGCTGTTGGCTGTTAATGTCAGTCATGGTTGGGATCTTCTGGTGCTGTTGGTGGTCAACATCATTCATGGTTGGGATCTTCTGCTGCTACTGATGGTCAACTTCAGTCATGGTTGGGATCTTTTGGTGCTGCTGGCGGTTAACGTCAGTCACGGTTGGGATCTTCTGTCGCTGCTGGCGGTTAACATCAGTCAGGGTTGGGATCTTCTGGTGCTGTTGGTGGTTAACGTCAGTCATGCTTGGGATCTTCTGCTGCTGCTGATGGTCAACATCAGTCACAGTTGGGATCTTTTGGTGCTGCTGGCGGTTAACGTCAGTCATGGTTGGGATCTTCTGGTGCTGTTGGGTGGACATGTGCTTGGAGGTGACAGTGATGGTGGGGTCACCAAAGAGCTGCAGTTTGTGGGTGAGGTATGAAACAGACTTTCCACTAGAGCAGACTTAACCGTTTAATTGGCAGAGGAACCACTCGTGGTACAGACAATGCTTCAGTGCAGAGCTCGGGTGTAGAACCACACTGGGGGGTATAGGCATAATGAGAGGTTGTGTCACATCCCATTTTAACGTCAGTCATGGTTGGGATCTTCTGGTGCTGTTGGCGGTTAACGTCAGTCACGGTTGTGATCTTCTGGTGCGTTTGGTGGTCAACATCATAGGCAAAACCTCTTATTGCACCCCACTGTGGATGCTTAATAACAATTATTGGCATCAGTCACGGTTGGGATCTTCTGGTGCTGCTGGCGGTTAACATCATTCATGGTTGGGATCTTCTGCTGCTGCTGGTGGTCAACTTCAGTCATGGTTGGGATCTTTTGGTGCTGCTGGTGATTAACGTCAGTCACTGTTGGGATCTTCTGGTGCTGTTGGTGGTTAACGTCAGTCATGGTTGGGATCTTCTGCTGCTGCTGTTGGTCAACTTCAGTCACGGTTAGGATCTTTTGGTGCACACACTGGGGGGTATAGGCATAATGAGAGGTTGTGTCACATCCCGTTTTAACGTCAGTCATGGTTGGGATCTTCTGGTGCTGCTGGCGGTTAACATCAGTCATGGTTGGGATCTTCTGGTGCTGTTGGTAGTTAATGTCAGTCATGGTTGGGATCGTCTGGTGCTGCTGGCGGTTAACGTTAGTCATGGTTGGGATCTTCTGGTGCTGTTGGTGGTTAACGTCAGTCATGTTTGGGATCTTCTGCTGCTGTTGGCTGTTAATGTCAGTCATGGTTGGGATCTTCTGGTGCTGTTGGCGGTTAACGTCAGTCACGGTTGTGATCTTCTGGTGCGTTTGGTGGTCAACATCATTCATGGTTGGGATCTTCTGCTGCTGCTGGTGATCAACTTCAGTCACGGTTGGGATCTTTTAGTGCTGCTGGCGGTTAACGTCAGTCACTGTTGGGATCTTCTGGTGCTGTTGGTGGTTAACGTCAGTCATGGTTGGGATCTTCTGCTGCTGCTGGTGGTCAACTTCAGTCACGGTTAGGATCTTTTGGTGCACACACTGGGGGGATACAGGCACAATGAGAGATTGTGTCACATCCCGTTTTATTTATTTCTTTTTATTTATTGTATGGTGCCTATACACAAGTGTTTCCAGGTGCCACAAGAAAAGATGGAGGAGGGTAAGGGGGGACATGGGAATAACAAAGTAGAGCAACAAATACGGTTATATTGGCCTTGTCACAATCCTACCGTACAAGTGCATGAACAAGGAGGTAGGTACAAGGGGGAGGGGGTAGAGGGAGAAGTGCAGGATTGGGGTGCTCCCAAGGGTGGGGTGGGCAAGTTCTGGGTGGGCCAAGGCAGTAAGTGCCCGGGGTGGAATGGGTAAGGGAGAATGAGTGGGGATGACCAGGTTGGGCTAATATGGGAAAGTGATCCTGGGGGCAAGTATTGGCAAGGGATGCTGGTGGGACTGGTAGGGGGGTGGTCTGGCCACTGTGTGACTCTGAAGGGACAAGGCCCCAGTGGCAGCAGCAGGGTGAGAGTAAGCATGGGACAGGGAGAGGGATAGAAGAGGAGAAACGGAAAGTCTTCAGAAGTTTCCAGAACTTAAGAAGATCCGGCTCAAGTCTGAGGGGAGGAGGGAGGAGCCAGCCGAGGAGAGGGATCTACCTCCCACTCTCTGCTTGGAGAAACGTTTGACCTGCAGAGAGTTGGAGCCAGAAGACCGAGGTATTTAGGGAGGGTCAGCTGGATGTAAAGAGGTTCTAGGCCCCAGACAGCCCTGTGGATGATGCAGAGGGCCTTTAACTTGATCCTCGAAGCCACCGGGAGCCAGTGGAGAGTTTTTAGGGCTGGAGAAATACAGTCCCTAGGCTTGAGACCAAGGATAAGTCTTGCAGTCCTGTTCTGGATTAGTTGAAGGGGGGGGGGGCAAAGGGAGGAAAGAGGCAGCTTGGGGAAGGGCTGTTGCAGTAGTCCAGCCTAGAGAGAACCAGGGCTCTGGAGATGTTGAGCTTCTGGGGGAAGGTGAGGAAAGGTAGAATACCCCTGCGGGGTGTAGCTGGAAGGTGGACTTCTTGGTAAGGTCCGTGATATGTGGAGAGAAGGAGAGAGAGGAGTCAAAGATGATCCCAAGGTTTATTGCCTCAGAGGTGGGTGAAGGAAGTGGACCCAAGGAGTCAGACCAGAGAGTGGGGGGAAACAAGGAGCCGGCGTTCCAATTTTAAGTGGGCAACAGATGCAAGGTTCGGAGCTTTGATGAATGCTCTTGCCATGGTGGCTCGCCAGTGCACTAGAGTTTAGTACCTCACCCTAGTCTTGTTGGCCCGACTGCAGGTCACAGGCTGCATCAGCCAAAGGTTTGTCCCAGTGCCCACCAGGGTGTGGTCACTTCTTGACCGGGTTTGTATGGTGGAGACCGATCTCAGCAGCACCGCCATTGAAAAGAAGGAAACACCAAGTCTTTGATCTCATCTTGGAGCCGAGAAGTGCCTAATCGCCTGGTCCAGCCAAACTTCCCCTGCTGGGAGTTTTATGGCCATCTAACCACTTTCCCGGCAGGACGTCCATAACTCATGTTCGATTCAACAATGACTGAAGGAGATTTCCGTATCTATAGCAAACTGGAACCGTAACTCATATTCGATTCAACAATGACTGAAGGAGGTCTCCGTATCTACAGAGAACTGGAAACGTAACTCATGTCCGAATCAAGAATGACTGAAGGAGGTCTCCGTATCTATAGAGAACTGGAACCGTAACTCATATTCGATTCAACAATGACTGAAGGAGGTCTCCGTATCTACAGAGAACTGGAACCGTAACTCATGTTCGATTGAACAATGACTGAAGGAGGTCTCCGTATCTACAGAGAACTGGAACCGTAACTCATGTTCGAATCAACAATGACTGAAGGAGGTCTCCGTATCTATAGAGAACTGGAACCGTAATTCATGTTCGATTCAACAATGACTGAAGGAGGTCTCCGTATCTACAGAGAACTGGAACCGTAACTCATGTTCGATTCAACAATGACTGAAGGAGGTCTCCGTATCTACAGAGAACTGGAACCATCACTCATGTTCGATTCAACAATGACTGAAGGAGGTCTCCGTATCTACAGAGAACTGGAACCGTAACTCATGTTCGAACCAACAATGACTGAATGAGGTCTCCGTATCTACAGAGAACTGGAACCGTAACTCATGCTCGAATCAACAATGACAGAAGGAGGTCTCCATATCTACAGAGAACTGGAACCGTAACTCATGCTCCAATCAACAATGACAGAAGGAGGTCTCCGTATCTATAGAGAACTGGAACCGTAACTCATGTTCGAATCAACAATGACTGAAGGAGGTCTCCGTATCTATAGAGAACTGGAACCGTAACTCATGTTCGATTCAACAATGACCGAAGGTGGTCTCCGTATCTACAGAGAACTGGAACCGTAACTCATGTTCGATTCAACAATGACCGAAGGAGGTCTCCGTATCTACAGAGAACTGGAACCGTAACTCATGTTCGATTCAACAATGACCGAAGGAGGTCTCCGTATCTACAGAGAACTGGAACCGTAACTCATGTTCGATTCAACAATGACCGAAGGAGGTCTCCGTATCTACAGAGAACTGGAACCGTAACTCATGTTCGATTCAACAATGACCGAAGGAGGTCTCCGTATCTACAGAGAACTGGAACCGTAACTCATGTTCCATTCAACAATGACCGAAGGAGGTCTCCGTACCTACAGAGATCTGGAACCGTAACTCATGTTCCATTCAACAATGACTGAAGGAGGTCTCCGTATCTACAGAGAACTGGAACCGTAACTCATATACGATTCAACAATGACTGAAGGAGGTCTCCGTATCTACAGAGAACTGGAACCGTAACTCATGTTCGAATCAACAATGACTGAAGGAGGTCTCCGTATCTATAGAGAACTGGAACCGTAACTCATGTTCGAATCAACAATGACTGAAGGAGGTCTCCGTATCTACAGAGAACTGGAACCGTAACTCATGTTCCATTCAACAATGACTGAAGGAGGTCTCCGTATCTACAGAGAAATGGAACCGAGGGGGCGGTCGTCGGAGGCTATGATACATTCTAAGAGGCTACTGACTATTTCAGGTCAGTTGCCCTCTTCGAAGCTCAACGCTCCTTATGAGTTGGAGCTGCCTGGTTATGTCATGTCCATTCTATGTCATATCATGTCATCTCATGTCATATCATGTCATGTCATATCATGTCATGTTATGCTAGGGAGGTTTTATTCTGTCAGATCCGTACTGTAGTGGTCTCAGAGCAAACAGGCTGAATGCGGCTGTGTCCGGCCCCCAAGGGTACCCAGACCTTAGTCTCCAGAGAGAAAAAGAGCAGGAGAAAAGGAGGTGGGGGGGAAATGTGCATGAAGGATTGTTTGTTCCCTCTCTCATCTTCCAGACCGCATAGCTCCTCCGTCCAGCCCTGTCACTGCAGGCCAGAGTGGCTGGTAGCCATTCCCGGCCGCTGGAGCAGCAATGGGGCCCGAGTGGAAAGCGCATGCGCTAAGTGCGAGCCTCGCCACGGGCCAGCCTGCAATGGCCACGTTCCACTCCCAAAGTAGGGATGAAGTGCCATCAGTGAGAGTCAAGATAGCAGCTGTTATTACAGCACTTAGAAGTGGTTCCGATCTGCCATGAAGCACTATATAAAAAGACACATTATTATTAATTGGAGGGGTCAGCAGGTGCCACCCCTGGGACTCAGCTACGATGCACCACCAAAAATGAAAGAACGATCAACAACCAGGGTGCTCCCCCAACCGCCCACAGCCAGTTCGATGGGGACTCCCACCTAGGGAGGAAACCCCAAAAGTCATACTAGGAAGTGAGGGCTCCCGCGCGTTCTGGGGAGCAGGCCTTGCTGAGAAAATGTCAAATCATGTGTAAAAGCAGGCAGGAAGGTCAGCAAAGGAGAGTGGGGTTTGGGGCTTTTGGCCAGAAAGGATGAAAGACTTTTAAACGGCGATGTGAGCGGAGGGATGTTTTATCTCTCCCAGTGTCGGTGCCGGAAGGAATGTTGGAGCCATGTTATGCTGTGTTGTTAATATGCTTCACATCATAACCATAGAGGCATCAGGGCGCCTAGGTGTGTCCGTGTGCAGACTGAATACCCACAAGCACCGGGATGTCATTTCGGGGTCTCCAGGGGTCGCAGTTGCGACCCCTGAGGTCTCCCTTGCTACAACTAAAAAAGAAAAACGTTTTTTAAAAAATGTAAGCTCCTGGGCTGTGGCCAGTGTCATGTGCCTCTTTGTTTCGGGAGTGGTTGGCTTTCTTGTTCAGGCGACTTAAAAAAACAGGGGGTTCCACAAGTGTAACACTTTGAGCAGTGACCCTAAATAAGAAAGAATAGGAATAACACATCATTGGTCTTTCTGGAATTCTATACAATCATTACTAGACTCATTAAAGGTTTGTTCAGGAACACTTCAGGGGGTGAGTCACTGATTTAGTCTGTTCTTAAACACCACAACTCAGCCTTTCATCCTGCTGAGGTTGATAAATGAGTACCAACACAGGTTGGGTGATATTGGGTGTATATTTTTTCTATATAAAGCGCTTAAGCGTAAGTGCTATATAATAACACGTCATTGTCATTTGGCCATGGGCGTCTGCTTGCATTCACAGTAATACGGGCCTATACACACTGATCTTAACAATACATTTAGCGATCCATTCTTGTATGAAATGTATATCACGTTATAGTGATGTGACATAACCATATTTTTCAGAGTGTACTTAGGAACAATGCTATGTGATGCCCTTTCCTGTTTTGTCAAGGGCTGAAAGGTCGTGTTCCATCTCTTCCTGTGATGTCACTTTGTGCTGGGGGTCAAATGACATCACTTCCTGTGAAGTCATCAGAGGCAAGGGTCATGTGATGTCACTTCCGCTACCCCTGGCATTTTGGTGAAATGACGTCCCTGCCAAGCACCCTGAAATCCTTCTGAGCACCACGGGGGACACCTGTAGAGGCAAGCCGGACAAAGACGAAATGTAGAGCTGGAAACACGGCTTGAAATGGCGAAAAGTCTAATTTTCCCCCTCATTTTTGCTCGTGTTATCAGTGGAAACCAAAATGGACCGCGCCAAGTGGAAGGCATGGGAAAGAAATGATGCTCAGCGCCCAGAGCAGCACATGTGGGATTATGCTGATTCAATCAGCGGAAGAAACACGCAATCAGCCTCCGGATATTTCGGGAAAGGCTGATTTGCGCAAAGTGCTAGAGTGCGTCCTTACTCTCTGGCAGGGCGGAGAATCCCATAACCTGGGCATTTCTCCCTAATGATACCAACATGATTGCTCATTCCATTCGCTACCCTTACCTCCCTCTTCTGGAAAAAGGTGCAGAAGGAGACATTTGTCTTTTGTTGGCATAAAAGGCCGCAGATTTATGTTCACAACATGTGCTAATTACTACACGCTTCTCATCACTACAAACCAAACTTTGTGACAATAGTTCTGCAGGTGCGGCAAAGTGCTAAAGTGCGTCCTTACTCTCCAGGAGGGGAGGGCGGAGAATCCCAGAGTTGTGGGGGCACAGGGGAGCATTTTACTTTGGAATTCATATGCACTGAGAACCAACTTCCTTACCGTGTACGTGGCCTGATCACGTGCGACTCTACTGCATGTAAGCAGCGCCTTGACGCCTCTGGGCTTAGGGCGTTCAGTACACGCAAACATACATGAATGAATAAATAAATGGCCATGCTGGAGCTCTTAAAGCGCCGAGGCGTGCCTGGGAGTCGGTGTCTTGGGCCCTCGCCCATAGTCTGCAGAGGAAAGGGGAAAAAGGAAGGGGCGAACCAGGCTGATCTGGAAAGAGACATGTCACTGCGGCTAAGGCACAGTGGCGTGAACCCCGACCTGAGGCCCTCCAGAGAGGGCACCTTCCCACAAACCGGGGCTACTTAGCCATTAGTGAAAGTGGCGTGTAGCGGTCTGAGGCAGGCGGCGTGTGCCTCGAGCAGGCGTGTAAAGCGTGGGCGCTTTTAGTTATCGCCCCGAGCAGGGCTCCTTACTGCCATAAAGCACAACCCAGAACAGTCACTGTTCGACTTAGCGCCCAAATCAAGAGTGGGCTCCGTGCCCGTCGAAGCGCTGTAACCAGGGGTGCAAGTGACACATAAAGTAGAGGGACTGTTACCCCAAGAGGTCCAGGCAGGTGGGGGGGGGGGGCAAGTATGAAGCAACGCTCCTGCTGATTGGCCGGGGGCAGGAGGCGGGTACACAGCCATGGTAGGAGAGATGGGAAAACAAAGGGGACGTCTCCCCACTGCAATTCTGGAAACATTGCTGGGTGGGTGAGGATTGTGTTTATGTGAACGATACACGTATAAACATTTGAGTCCCCAAAAACTGGAAAAGGGGGCAACCATTGGCCATCGAGGTCTGCCACAGCGTTTCAGAAGACCAGCAAAGATGCTTAATGTGATGGCCACGTGCTTCTCCACTTCAACAGCCAACTTCCAAAATGGTGGCTCTTAGGGCAGAGCGAGCGCTCCCCCCTCTGCACCCACCCCCCCCCCCCCCCCTCCACACTTCCCCCTGCTCACTAGGAGCAAGAAAGCAGCACGGATCAAGGCTGTACACAGGGCTTTTCTGCTCACAGTTCAGGGGGAGCCGGGTGATTTGAATTTGGGGTTTTCAATGGTGCAAGCCTAGTTTGGAAGCCCCCCTTACATGTCATTAAGGGCTACATACGAGGTAGGGAGGGGGTTACAATATTCACCTTTGAGATGTAATGAGGGAACTCAAGCAGCCCAGGTGGCACCTGGGTGTTAAAAAAAGGCGAGGACTTGAGCTTCTTCCAGAACTGCAAGATTTCCTTCCAAGGTCAAGTGAAGTGAAGAACCACGCGTTATCTGAAAACAGAACCGAGGTGGAACTCAGTTCCCGCTAGTTCCCACTGACTTCCACTTCTTTCTTAACTTTGTTTTCCGACTGTTTTCTTAACCAGAAACATCACTTCCTGGTTCTTGCACCCTCACCCTTTTCTGATACCAGTTTTGGGGCATGCCACCGATCCAGCCTTGGCAGTGGACATAACAGCGAAACTGCATCCAAGATTGCCCAAAGTTTACTTTAATTCCAAAACTAGCCTACTTCTGTACAACGGTGATGATTTTACCAAAAGGTTGTCACTTCTTAGTAAATGAAAATAAAAGACAGACTGCCTGCCCGTGTTGTTGTGTTGGGTACGGCGTCTCCCCCCAAATCACTCAGTGTGTTGAGCGGGCTGCCCACGACTGTTACAATGTTGCAGTGGGGAAGGAAGGACTCCATTGTGTTCCTATCTGTCCTTGCCACCTCCTTGGAAGGCTGCGTCCTGCTTGGCATCCATCTTAGGGTCTCTACGATGGCAATGCTGTTTGCGGAACCAAAAAGGCGAGCAGCTGAGTCGTTGATGAGGGATCACGGGTGTCCAAAACAGCTGCCAATGGTCGCAGAACCCTCTAGGAATACACCATGGGGGTGGGGGCATGACCAGAAGTCTGCAGAACCTAGAAACACATCATCACAGTGTAGCCACTGGCCTTGCACTTGCAAAGTCCGAACCACTCTTCAGTGTAGCGGGGAGCCTGGCTTAACCCGAGGGTGGCCACTATTTAGGTCCATTCCATTTATTGTTTAAGGTTAAAAAAAGCTTCACAAAAAAACCTACACCATGTGGCCTCAACACAAAAAATAAGAATCATTGACAGTCTGTTCCCTTTCCCTGCTCATTAACCTACCCGCCAGAGAACACATCAGCGCCACACTAAAAGTCCTCCATTGGCTCCCGATTGTTCAGCGCGCTACCTTTAAAGCCATGTGCCTCACCCACTGCGCCGTCCACAAGACCGGACCGGAATTCCTTCGAGACAAAATCCCGACCAGCCCTCAAGGAATCTCACATTTCGCACAGCATTTTGCCTAGTGGTCCCACCTCATAACTCCTCCAGGCTGGACGGTTCCTCCTTCTCCGTCCAAGCGACGATCATCTGGAACTCCCTACCGCTACACATCCGTAACACTGAAAACCACCTGAAATTCAGAAAGGCCCTTAAATCCTGGCTCTTCCCATAATATCCCCCTTAATCCTCCCCTCTCTCGAAACCACACTGGCAAACCCAACATTCCCCTACACCAATTACAACACAGGGGCCAGCAGCATTCGCAGCGGCTCACCCGACATACTGTCGCCCCGTTCACAGCAACTTCGCTGTGGCACACCGCAATAAACTCACCCGCCCTCACCGCTCAGACCCTCACACCAGAGAGACCAAGAATAATGAGACCACGCCATCCGCAATGGACAAAGATTGCTCCAGCCGAACAACTTCAAAGGTTACAATATGTATACCTCACACCACGTCTGTGGACACAGGCCGCAGGCACGGCCAAACATCCATGCACCGTAGAATGCAGCTATGGCTATGCTTTCCGGTCTAGCAGCGCACATAGCCATCCACACTGAAACACCCGACATACCTCAACACCTCTGCCACTAGCATACAGCGACTACCAACGAAAGAAATTCGGTATAGCTGGCCACACATCGACTCTCTCAACAATAAGACTCTATCGCAAACCACCAACAGCACCCAACCACGTGCCTGACCTATTTGGGCTGCTTAGTCAAGCCTTGCCAGCCACCTAAGTCCTAGACCGGTGAAAATGCACGCACACATCTCCTAATCTAAAACTCTTAGAACTTCCAGCACCTGGAGTACGGTCACCAGGGTCGTTCCAACCACAAAGCGCATTGAGGCCATACAAATGGGGAAAGAGCGCTATATAAATAACCAAATACAATACAATACAATTAAAGTAACAACACAGTAACATGTTAATCACCCATGTTCAAATAAACATAATGGTTGGAACTGAACTGATAATGATTAAACTCTCCCAGTTAACATCACTTCTTAAAGACATACAAAGATGCTTTGATTCTGGGCCAAACAAAAAGGAACCCGTGTATAACATGCTTCTTTTTCCACACCGAACATCCAACTGCCTACTTTCCCTTCCCCTCTCCAGGTTGTACCAGCAAAGGCTTTTGTTGCGCCCGTGCTCTTTTTATTAATTGTTGAGTAAAGGACAAGTAGATGGACGTATGAGCTTGGATTCTATCCATTCAGCCGATCTGAGGCTGGAATGTTATTAAAGCGCTCACAAAAACCATTGGATTGAGCAGGAGCCGTGATGTCCTCTATTGTACCAGGCCCCCATCTACTGGTGAAGTGTATAAGTGCAACATTTACTGCCGGCATCCTAAACCTTTTATACATGTAGGAATGGATAATCTCAATCTGGCTTTGCAAATGTCCTGCCTGACCTCTCTTGGTGTAAACCTGAACCATTGCAGGGTTTAGTAAGGAGTCGTAAATCCCCCTTGAATTTAAACTCCTAATTGGTTCCAGGTCTTGGTCTCATAGTATCTCCAACTAAAGACTTTTGACGTGAAGCTCAATGATTACTGGTTGAGAAAGATTGATCTCAACAGAGTTCTCTTCTGCCCAAACGTTACGCACCTGTGAGCATGAATCCTGGATTGGCGCGCGTTATGCCAGTCGTACTACAAGAACGTGTGCAGTTAATTCTTACGAGGAACTGACGAGGCCCCATGGCAATCAAGGTTACTTCATGAGGCATTTGATTCCATTGCTCCGGCGCTAGTAGAGCGAGCCAGCAAATCACTTTCCGATGTCTCATCCTAGAACCAACCTAAAACTATGTGCTAATGGCACTCCTGCCAAATGCAACACTCGCCAGCTGCTGTTCCATCATCTGTTTCGAGCAGGATTATGAAGAGGTTAGTCTCCTCCTAGGCCAGGAGTTCTTTAGAAGGATTGGGGTGATTTGGTGCAACCCTACCATGTCTCGTGGTTGGGCTGGTATGTGTGGCTGAGAGCCGGACAGCAGCTTCTGAGAAGGGATGCATATCAGTCCTGCTCTTGGTAGACCGATCACAGCCTTTGATGACATTGGGCACTGGCAGCTGCTGCAACCTCTGAGAGGCATTGCAGGGATTGGCGGAGAACAACCACACGGGTGCTTTTCTTTCCTGCAATTAAATCTCAGCATGTGACCGTGAGGTCCAATCTGGTACCTGGGGATCACGGCGCGTCAAAGTTCAGTCTCACCTGTGGTCGAATGAGTCGTTGAGACCACAGACGATGTCCTCAGTCAGCTGATGACACACAGATCCACTTCTCAGGCCAATGAAATACCGGCTTCCCCTCAACCCCGCGACATGATCATCTCATTGATGTGAGCGGCCGAGCTGTTTATAAACTCCCAGAAGCTGATTGGAGTTACAACACAAAGTGGCCCTGTCCAGTTGATAATGGGGCAGTGTATAGTATTTGTTTATTTGTGTTGGATTCTAAAAAAGCCTTTACAAAAGAAAATGTGAAATTGCTGTTAAATAAGTACAATATATCACCAGTACAAAATACACATAATAAAATCACCTACGGACCGCTTGAGGGCAATGGGGGCTCACAAGTATAAAAAATCCAATGTTAGACATTAAAACATTTAAAAAAAGATCAAGCATTATAAATAAAAGAATCACATTTTCGTTAGAGCCGCTATGTCCCCACTTACATTGCCTACCACAAATGATAAAAAAACACATGAATTGTCCATTAACCAAACACCAAGGATGATATTACCCCAGATAACCTATGAACAGGCCGGTGCCACCCCCTGCGATAATACTTTCACAATATGTCTCCACATCCGATATAAATCAATGTGTACACCCTCCGACTCCGCGTTTTGCAATAATTCCAAAAGGCAGTTGTCCTAATAGAGTCGAGGTTGAGTGCGTATTTTCCCCATACACGCATGTAGACCGCCCCCAAGGTTTTACACTCTGTGAATACATGCTGGGGGGTTTCGATCATGCCTGGAACCTTACACGTACTTTACTCTAATGGTATTGATAAGAAGGCACCCTTTGACGCAAAGAGGGGTAGCCGATTTATTCACAGTCTCAACATTATGTTACGTACTGCAGGGCTGGAGCTCTGTCGCAGAGAGGTTTGGGTCTTCAAATAGTGGTGCACAATGTTAGATTTATACCTATAAGACCGATGGGTGGATAGGTGCGAGTAGTTATTTACCAGTAGGTTGTCTTGGGAGGATATCTCAGCTGCAACGTGCTCGCCTTCGAAGCAAGATGATATATAACATCACAGGTTCGATCCCTGTGTCCGCATTTAGAAACCTCTGGGTATTAAGCGCGTTATAAATAACCTATCATATCACCCAGTCCCATTGTTCGACCTTTCTTCGGAAGATGACTTTCAAGATTTCATACCGTGTACCTTGACTAAAGTCAGGGACCCAGTTTATTGTCTTGAATAACTCTTCGTTCAAGAGTGTGAACTCCCGCCCACTATTTCCTGTAGCAGTCCTATCTCTTCCAGCGATCAGTAGTAACTGCCATTTTGGCCTAGAGTTCACTTTCAAGAATAGTTCACCTCGTTTTATCAGCAATAATCCCTTAAGGGAAACTAATCCCAGTTCCAGTCTAAGATATTCCACCGGGGTAGCCGGCAAACGTTATAATAACCATCTCGAGAATGCACCCTCCAGCCTATCTAACCAGCTTCGATTATCCATAGCCAGAGCCTCCAACCCATATAGGACTGTGCGGAAGTAACTTTATACAGCATCATTATCCCCTGTAACGAGCAGCCAGCTGTCTTACAAGCACATTTTTTCAATCATAAACATCAATCTCGTGGCCTTCCCCTTGTTGGACTCAATAATATGTCAATGATCCTTCTTGCCGCTCATTTCGAGCCCCAGGTACACATATTTATCAACATAGTTCAAGGCACCCAATCCCGTAGAGAAGGAAGGTCGATTCACCTTCTCCGGGGCTACCAACGTAGCTTGTGTTTTCTCCATGTTGATTGACAGTTCATTCTCCACTGCAAACGCTATAAGTTCTGCAAACTTTTCACTTGCGCCGCGGATGGTGTGATTGAACATATCCAAATCCCCCGCGTATGAAATACACAGTATGGGCACTCCCCCAATTTTTTGCCAGCAACCTGCGGCCTTCAATATGCATGCAGGTAAACTGGCCAGTTACAGATTAAATAACAAGGGGGCCAAAGTACACCCCTGTTTAACTCTCATATTAACATCAATTGGGCCAGGAGGATAGCTCAGGTACAAAACGCTTGCCTTGGAAGCAAGATGACACAGAATGATGAACACAGGTTCGATCCCCGGGTCCGCACTTATAAATAACCAAAAAATGTAATAAATCCATACTGTAGTGGTCCCCGCATAAATAACCAAAAAATGTAATAAATCCATACTGTAGTGGTCCCCGCATCATCCAACCTCACTCGAGTTTGGGGCCGGAGCCCTAGAGCTCTTTAATTTTCAGATAATCAGATCAATCTCATAGTCAGAGAGCTCTAAAGGCTAGCCCTCGGAGCACCTCTCCTTTTGGGGAGTGGGATCTCAATTCCTAAGGTACCTTAACTAAACTTTTTCCTCAATAGGGTTTACGAGTTTGTGTGCCCTTTCACCTTTTGCCGTGGATAAGATCCTCCATATGGTTCTACTCTCACGACTCTGCAAGGCGGCATTCATATTTTGCCATTGGCTGTTCTTAATCGAGAAACGCCAACGCTTAACCCAACATATTTGCTCCACGCACCCCCCTCTTTGGCTTATGCAGCCTGTATTTGCCACATCAGAGCCTCAAGCAGTGTCTTTTAATGCACCGCCATTGGGCTCTATGAGGCAGTTGTCATTTAAAGATGGCCGCCTAGCCCATTATGTCTGTAGACCTCCTCTGCCTACTGCTGGCCACACACCAATTGGCTGCTTTGCCCCTCATCTGGACCAATCGGATGCCGGAGGTGTCCCGTGCCGGGCCCTGCCTCCTGCCAGAAACGCTGCCTCTCTGCGCCCAGTGCCACCTGCTCCAGGATGTCGCCCCCAAGGTACGGTGTCTCAAAGCATTGCAATCACTAGCACTGCATACTAATGATTAACCTTATGGTGAGCGCCTTGGCTTCCATCTACACTAAGCATTGTACCCGAGCGCTACATCGACTTCTGCCAATGCTTTCTACCTCCGCCAGCCTCTGCCTACCCAATTCTATGCACTGTACTCCTGCTGTATTGACTTTTGACCCGGCAACCTCCAGCCTATGCCTGCCCCATCACTAAAAATCGATTCTAGCCTTCGTGGTGTACCCAATAGAAATTCGAATCTAGGCATTTGTTGTGATACTTAGAAATTCGAATCTAGGCCTTTTGCTGTGACACTTAGAAATTCGAATCTAGGCATTTTGTTGTGATACTTAGAAATTCGAATCTAGGCATTTTGTTGTGATACTTAGAAATTCGATTCCAGCCTTTGGCTTATGATACCTAGAATCTAGGCATTGTGCTCAGCTGCATAGAAAATCATCTCTAATTACTGTATTTCTGCTGCACTGCTGCCGTTATGTATCCTGCCGCCAGTACCCTTTGCCTCACCGTATATCACATTTAGGCTCTGCATTTTGTTGATTGTGACCCACCTATGACCCTCGTGTGACCTGCCTCAGCCCAGCACTAGTTGCACAATCTCACTATCCTCACACACAGACACCCCCTACCTACATTCATAATGCCCATAGGGACACCACCCAACCACAGCTCAGGCGAACACCTCTACACTCCCCCGGCCACACTCCGCCCAGCCTGCCTCACAGCCCTCATCATAGCCCGCACTGTTACGGCCCCTATGCCTCCGCACACACACCCATCACCCCTCTCTCAATGACAGACACCTAATGCACAGGCCTTAGTATCAGACTATAACAGCACACAGTCTCAGCCCCCTAGCCTAGACACCAGACCCTGTAATCTCAGACATCGCTCACGGCCTAGGTACTTTCACTGCTCACCCACACCCGTCACGACCAAAAATACCAGATTAGGCACCCGCAACAAATCTACTACCCCCTTTCTCCACCATCACAACTTGCCTCTAAACTACCTCCCCCTAAGACTTTCACTCCCTCACCCCACAACAAGCACACCCTACCCTTTACTAGCATTAAAAAAACATCATAAATACACAATACCCTCCACTCAAGTGTGCACTACTGAACGTACGCTCACTAACAGCCCACGCACTAGAGATAAATGATTTAATAACCACACTGAATCTCGACCTACTCTGCATCACCAAAACCTGGCTCAATGACGCCTCCTGCCCAGCCATCGCACTTGCCCTACCCACAAGCTACACCATCCATAGGCAAGATAGATCGGATAAGGTGGGGGGGGAGTCGCCACAAAGATGCACTATCCATTAGATTAGCAGACCACAGCACATGGAGTGGAAATGCTGATATCCTATCAGCCAAGCTCACGCTCTCCCCCAACAATCTTATCAATATCCACATCCTATACAGACCGACCGGACTACCAGCAGACTTCCAAGAACTCCTCTCACACCGGCTCAGTAACAACATTAAAAGATCCTCCAAAATTCTTCTAAACCTAAACCTAGGATTCAATTATCCAAAGGATAAACCCGCCACAACTCTTGCTAAAGAACTCACAGACCTAGGATTCTCCCAAAGAGTCCTCAGTCCCACTCACTCCAAAGGCCGAACCCTCGACTGGGTCATGGATCACAATTGTTCTTCCAACATTATCTCCAACTCTGCCTTGCCATGGACAGAACTTACGTGCATTGAATTCCTCGTCCCCACCGACCGCAGACCAAAAACCCTAACACACGCACCACCTGCCATGACAAGAAGTATAAAAAAACTCAATGCAGACAACCTGCAACCCTACCTCAAAAACCCCTGCCTAGCACCTCCTTTCTCCCAGGACCCTAATATACTCTCAGCCATCTTTAATGATACCCTCACTAATGCCATAGATTCTATAGCCACACTGAAAAGCAAGCAAGCAAAAAAAAATTTCACTGCAACTCCTGGTTCTCGGACGAACTCCAAACCCTCCGAGCTCAAAAGCGCCAGGCACTAAAAAATTGGCAATCAGATCCCAGTGACCTAAACAAGAGCATTTTTAAACAGCTAGCCCTCCAATACAAAAAAGCCATCCTAACAGCGAAATCTAACTCCTTCAATGACAGGATATCGAAGGCCAACTCCCAAGCCAAAGAATTATTCGCAATTTTCAATGAACTAGTCACACCCCCGGCTGCCGCAGACGAGATAACCAAAGACAAAGCCTGGTGCGCTAGCATCCAGACCGCCATGCTCAACAAAATAAAACTCCTCCAGAATAAAATACAAAACCACTGCAAGGCCCTCCCAAACCTAAAAACCAACCGCCCTACACAAGACAAGGGCAACAATTTTAATCACGCACAATTTGCCTTCAGAGATGTCACTGAACCTGAGGTCCTTACCCTCATCAAAAATCTCAAACCATCTCTCTGCAAAGCAGACATCTGCCCTCCTAAAATCATCAAGGAATGTGCTAATGACCTAGCTCCATTGATTAGTGCCTTCATTAATGCATCATTCCAAACAGGAACGGTCCCGAATAATCTCAAGGAAGCCTGGGTGCGGCCAGTTCTAAAAAAAGCCACAGTTGACCCAGCGCAACCCAACAACTACAGACCAATAACGACAGTCGCATTCCACCTGAAGATTCTGGACAAAGCAGCTCACATCCAGATCCAATCATACATAGAAGCTAACTCCATACTAGGCAAAGGACAATCTGGCTTCCGTGTCGGACATGGAACAGAATCCGCCTTATTAGACCCAAAAAACCAAATCACCCGAATCATGGACAAAGGCAAACCGGCCCTGCTCCACCTCCTCGATCTATCAGCCGCTTTTGACCTGGTAGATCACCAAACACTCACCCATGCAGCCCATTTCTCCGAACAAGCAGCATGCTGGATCACTTCCTTCCTCGAAGGAAGGGCCATGAAGGTCTACTCTGACACAGCAAACGCTGACCCTACCACTATTAATTGCGGTGTCCCCCAAGGATCTTGTACAGCCCCCACCCTCTATAATCTCTTCACAAAATCCCTTTTTGACCTACTTGACTCCATCGGTGTGGCATATACCAACTACGCAGATGACACTCAAGTACTCATACCCCTAACTGGACTCTACCACCAAGACGCCACTAATCTAAACAATATCTATGCTACAATCCAAGCATGGATGGCAATCAATGGCCTCTGTCTCAATGGAGAGAAGACTGAAATCCTCATTCTTGGACAAAAAAACACAATAACGAAGCTAAGCCCCCAATACGCCAACTTCAACATGGATAACTCTACCATACCTGTATCATCATCCGTCAAGACCCTATGTGTTCACATTGACGCTAACTTATCTATGAACAAACAAGTCAGCTCCATAGCCTCTGCTTCAGCATTCAGCACCAAACTCATCAATGCCATCCAACCCTATTTATCCGCCCCCAACCGTGTGGCCATAGCTAGAGCAAGCATAGGCGCTAAACGCCCTCAGAGCCGCTATGAGCATCCCCAGAAGGGACCACATATCTCATGCTAGACGCTCTGCACGGTGACTCCAAGTCAAAGACCGAATTACGCTTAAAATCCTTACCATCACACACAGATGCATCTAAAACACGGCTCCTACATACCTTTCTGAAGCAATATCAACGACCACTTCCACCCGCCCTACCAGAGCTCAGTACACCAACCAGCTACACATCCTACGCATCAAGAGAGCGACTGCTGGAGGCCTAGGCTACTCCTACATTGCACCACAACTCTGGAACTCTCTCCCTGCCACCATTAGAGCTGAAACATCCATCTCTGCCTTCCGCAACAATCTCAAATCCACATTTCTCAATTAGTACTACGACCCATGCCATGTACATTGTATTACAAACCAGAAATGTAATATAACTATTGTAATCTTTGTATATATATATTGTCTATGACTATGTAACTAAGCATGTACTGTAACAAGTGCCACGATGTCCATGGACTGAGGTGCGCTATATAAGTGTTAATAAAACAAACAAACAAACGTCTATATTCGATCCTAATAGCCTTGCTCTTAAAGCGCCTCTCACTTTCAGGGCAGTCTGCTCGGCGTAGAGTTTGTAATTTCTTTCTCACTGCCCTCTTTGCACATCGAAAGGTTATATCAAACATATTAGAGTGTTTGTCTGCAATTACCACGGGGCCGTTGGGGTCCCGCCTAGTTTCAGTGGCTAAAGCCCTGAGCCCTTTCTCAATCTCGTTACCAGGCGACCTACCCAACTTAAGTGCACTCTAGGTGTAATTTGGGAGATGGCTCTATTTGCTTTACGTATATGGGCCGCCGTCCACCTTATACAATTGCTGGTGTGATTTGAATAGAGCCCTGGCCGCCTCTAGGGTTCACATCAGGCTTTTGGCCTCTTATTGTTAAGACTAAGATGACATGGTCACTATAGGTATTAGGCACTACTCTTAACTCCACTCCCTTTTCCAGACAAGCGATTTGCTGAAGAAATAGTCCAGGGCAGATCTATTTTTACCCATCCCCCAAGTATACTGGCCCGGGCAGTCACCCCGTGTTTGACCATTCAATAAAATAAGGTCTTGTTCCCTTAAAAAGATCACCCATTGTATGCCCATACTGTTGCTACCCTTCTGTGTCATTTCATGCTTTGGTACAATGCGGACTCATGCAGGACTCATCCAGGCAGTGGGCATTCAGATCTCCCCCTCTAGGATAGTTATTTGGATATCACTTGCTCCCCTGTTCGTGGTTAATACTTCCTCCGGCAGATCACCTATTGAGTCCAAGGAGGGAGTGTTTGGTGGAACATATATGTTTACAATCACGCAGGAACACGTCTCATCCCAATTCCCCAACCTTAGTTCGGCTGCTTGAACAGTGCTGCTATTCGTGGTTAGGTCAATGTTGGTGTATCTTGGCTTACACCGGTTATTAAACCCCCAAAGGGACTTCCCCGCTGTCCCTTGTTAGCCTTTGTCTGGTAGAGGTGGAATTCCTCTATATGTATTACAGGATCGAGCCAGGTTTCTTGCAAGAGGAGCACGTCACATTTTCCCAACAGTGATGCAGGTCCTTAGGGGTTTAACACGTGGCAAAAACCCCTTGTGTTCCAACTCGCTCTATTATAACTTAATTCAGTCTCGGGAGGATAGCTCAGGGGCAACATTCTCACTTTGAAAGCAAGATGACATGGAGCACCACAGGTTCGATCCCCGGGTCCGTCCTTAGAAACCTCTGGGTATTAAGCATGTTATAAATTGCCTATCATATAATATCATTCGACCCCACCCCCCCAGATCAAGTGTTTGTCCTTGTGGTCACTTAAACGGCCCCAGACCTTTTGCCACATATTTCTCTAGGCCTGTGACACACAAGGGAGAGACAGGTGTTGGTACCCCAGGGTGTCCTGCTAACCAATCAGGGGGCATTTACGATTGTTCAAAATCAACATAAGCCTTGGACCTTTCGACTGGCAGCTCATACCTAACAGACAGGTTCAAAACCAACTTTGCCAATTGAACCTCGCAACAACATCATAACGCTACAATCACTGCTGATGCACATTTAACCAACACCCAGTTTGCGAGACTGTCCCATTTGGGTAGTTCAAAGACTAGCATGTCCGTACGGCCAATCATATGCTTCCTCAGCTCTCGCAAAGTCTTGCGATATAGGAAAGGGCTGGCAGCCGTAGAGTTCAATTGCCAAATATGTATATATGTATCAATGAATTAGCTTCTCATCAGTGCTGAATTACTAACAAGGACATGACTTCAAGGCGGCAACTCCCCCCCCCGTTCCCTCCACTGATATACCCTGCTGCTGAGAGTGGTGGACGCCATCAGCCACAGTTACATCAAGAAGTCCACGGGAATCGTCTTCTTGGATGTCGCCAAAGCATTCGAGCGAGTCTGACACAAGGGACTGCTCCCCAAGATGATGGGCCTGGGATCTCCCAACTGCCTGGTGAAGACGATTGCAAGCTACCTGGGAGGCCGCACCTTCCATGCCGCCATGCGGCCTGAGATGTCCTCATCACATCCCATCCCAGCAGGCGTGCCACATGGATCGAACCTCGGACCCTTCCTGTTCAACGACATCCCGACAGAACTCCACAAAACCGACCTGGCACTGCATGCGGTGTTGCGATGCGATGTTGCAGTCATCTCCCAGTCATTCAGCGAAAAGGAAGTGGCAAAGAACCTGCAAGCTTCGTTGGATACCATCTGGATGTGGTACAGCGACTGGCGGATCGAACTCAACATCAGAAAGACAACTGCAACGCTGTTCACCAGAAAGAAGATCAAGGGCACCCGCATATCAGCCTCAGTGGCGAGTCCAGCACGTGGGGGAGCAGCAGCCGCTACCTGGGTGTGACCTTGGACAGCAAACTCAACTGGAGGAGCCACATCGAGACTACTCAGATGAAGGCAACAGGAAAGATGGCAGCGCTGTACCCACTCCTGAAGACCAAGTCCACACCCCTCGGGACAAAGATCAACGTCTACAAGGAGATCATCAGACCAACCCTGACGTATGATTCCCCAGCATAGATGACCAGCCAGGAGCGACACCAGATGAGTCTTCAGATAGTCCAGAACGAGGCCCTGCGGATATCGTCTGGAGCTCCAATCTTCACAAGCATAGCAGACCTTGACATCGAGATGTTGGATGAACATCTAGCGAAGCTGCGGAAGAACTTCTGCCAAGGACTGGATCATAACCCGAACCCTCTGATCAGAAGACTCACTGCCACCACTGCAAACCCCTTCGACCGCTACCCGGGGCTCATCACTGCGAAGACCCTGTGAAACCAGCCCTACTGTGACAAGACCACACAAACCAAGAAGAATACAAACTCACGACTACACACTCAACCCGAGAAGATGGAGTAATGACGCTGAAGCCTCTGTATCCAAAAGCCACCGCTGATGGATTAAATCTATCAGCAAGAAGAAGAAGACGAGAGGTATAGCAAGTAGGTGAGGCTTAGGCAGTTAATATATTCAGTTGTCCATGCCAAGTCTGCTGAACACGTCTATTGTGCTTTGTTCGTGCATGTGATAACTCGGCTTCAGTGAAACCGATCATAAGCGGTCTGCTTTCCGAAGACTCGTCAGTGCTGTAGAGGCTTCGGCAAGCTGCCTGTTCGTTGAAGTGTGACATGTCCTGCTGGATCCCCGTTCCGTCGTGTTCCTGTGCTGCTTTGCACAAGCACGCAGGACCTCGGAAACAGCTGAAAACATGATCTTATTAAACATAGCATAATGGGTATGTGGAGTTGTGCGGGGCGCGTGCTGGACTCCCCAGAATGTCTGAAGCTGGGAGCAGAGCCAAGTCTCAGGCACGCGCATTTCCTGGGTACTATTTCAGCCCTGCTGTTTTACATCGTGCCATGAGGCCAAGGTCTGGGCCCCCTTCCTCTCAGCCCCTCCACCCCCCCCCCCGTGCCCCCCTCTAGCCCCCCTCGCACTCGCAGTCTTCTGCAAAGGCTGAGGAGTACACCGCATCCCCGCCCCCCTGCATCCGAGAACAGGAAACCCCAGAGTCCGACCTGCTGACAGGATGAGTGTAGTTCTGTGGCAGGGAAAGGGCACTGCAAGACATCCTGTAGCCGTGCAGGGCGCCTCCCCCCGGCCCGGGCAGCCGGACAACACGCAGCAAGACCACTCTACGCTGCATTACACGCAGGCGGGCTGACCATTAACCCCCAGGCGCCCGCACACTGCCAGCACACCCACAGGCAGCACAGGCCAGTCCTCGGGGGCTAGCACTCCCTCAGGGGGGTCCCGCGCCAAGTGCAATAAAGTGACCCGGCGGTGAAACCTGTCCCTGTAACATATCGTGCCCACTCACCCAAAGCACACATGTTTCCGGCCAACATGTTAAAGTCACGCATGAACATGTCCTGCCGGCATCGCTCTCCAGCCACAAAACACACATAGTACAAAGTATAATGGCAAGCGGTGGGGGCTGGCACTGAGGTTATCAAATATAACCCCCCGCCCCCCCCCCCACCTTTCCCACCACTCCATATGGAGAATGGTGTGTATATATACAGGCTGGGGTGCAAAGACACAAGGGGGCGAGGAGCACAGCCCCCATTCCTCCCCAAATCACACGCGGACCCAACTGTCATGCTCAGAGCATGCGTGCATGACCAAAGACCGTGTGTACATGTTACAACAGCAGGAGAGGATATCATTGAATTTTTTTATTTGCATCCATGTAGTCAAATAACGACTTAGTACACAATAAATACATCAGACACATCCTCGAATCATCACAAACTGCAACAAATGGAATAGACAATAACAGCCCAAAAGCCTGAGTATGCATAGAAGGAATAATTCACCATGTACATCCCAACATTTCCGAAGATACAAAATGAGAACTTCCAATGGCCGCATGTTAACCCCTTCAAGAAATAAGTTCATTTGAAACCTGAAATACAGAGTCTCAAATTGTAACCCCAGAGTAGGTTACGCCATAAAACTCTTCCATAGTCCCTTAGGTGTCGCCCCGTGGGCTTCATTTCTATATCTAAATATTGTTGACGCAGAGTGTCCAAACGATCGCATTCCACCATTAGGTGCTTAACAGGTTCTGTCACCGTCCACATAACCTGCACGCTCAGTCGTTGTACGCGCACCATCCACATAACCTACACGCACGCTCGGTCGGTGCACGCGCACTCTCCACATAACCTACACGCTCGGTCGGTGGGCGCGCACCGTCAACATAACCTACACGCTCGGTCGGTGGGCACGCACCGTCAACATAACCTACACGCTCGGGCGGTAGGCGAGCACCGTCCACATAACCTACACGCTCGGTCGGTGGGCGCGCACCGTCCACATAACCTACACGCTTGGTCGGTGGGCGTGCACCGTCAACATAACCTACACGCTTAGTCGGTAGGTGCGCACCGTCCACATAACCTACACGCTCGGTCGGTGGGCGCGCACCGTCCACATAACCTACACGCTTGGTCGGTAGGTGCGCACCGTCCACATAACCTACACGCTCGGTCGGTGGGCGCACACCGTCAACATAACCTACACACTTGGTCGGTAGGTGCGCACCGTCCACATAACCTACACGCTCGGTCGGTGGGCGCGCACCGTCAACATAACCTACACGCTTGGTCGGTGGGCGCGCACCGTCAACATAACCTACACGCTTGGTCGGTGGGCGCGCACCGTCCACATAACCTACATGCTTGCTCGGTGGGCGCGCACCGTCAACATAACCTACACGCTTGGTCGGTAGGTGCGCACTGTCCACATAACCTACACGCTCGGTCGGTGGGCGCGAACCGTCAGCATAACCTACACGCTCGGTCGGTGGCCACGCACCGTCAACATAACCTACATGCTCGTTCGGTGCGCGCACACATTGTCCAAATAACCTACACGCTCGGTCGGTGCGCACACACTGTCCACATAACCTACACGCTGGGTAGGGGCGTGATATACCAATTCCAGCCCCTAATATTTCAAAGGACAATACTGCATTAAATATAATTAGCATATATATCGTCTAACTGTATTGCCATCAGAGTAGGCATATAGCTACTTCGGGTCGCTGGTACCCTCTTTACACATTCTCGATAGTCAACCACAGCTTGATCCCTATCAATATAGCTTTCACCCCCCAGTGGGGGTGCAGATATGGGTTTTAACGGCCCGCCAGATTGAGCTTTGGTAGGCCCACCCCCCATCCACGTCCACCCTGCCGGGGTGTGAAAGCAGTTTGCACCCGTGGGTGCAGATAGTTTTTGTTTTTTTTCCATTCCATCCGGAGATCAGCTCAGCACGAGCCCATCACCCGTCGGAGAAAATAAAAATGTTAAAGAAATGGACGCTGCCATTGAAATGGAAAAGGAACTAAGTCCCTTTTCGGATGACGGCGGCCATGGAAAACATGATCCAAAATGGCTGCGTGTCAAATGTGAGGGTTGCATGGCGAATGCCCGGGTCTATGGTCCTTCTTTTGCTTCCTGGGGATAGAGGTGGGCACAGTGCCTCGGGATGTCGTCTGCCTGCAGCAAGGCAGCTCCCTTCAGGGGGACAGTGAAAGCTCACACTCGAGAGGGCAGGAAAATGGAGTTTGAGGTAGTGCCAGCCCCCTATAGCACACCTCTAAATTGCCACCATGGTGATGTCGCTCGTCAGGTGATTTTGGCGATTGTCGGCAAGGACCGCTCTGGGGTTGAGACACAAGTATCACCTCACCGGATTCAAGAAAGAGACGAAAGGGTGACCTGAGAGTATAGGATGAGTTTTTAGTTAATTAAAAAGGGATATCTCCCTGTGGAGGGCGGCCAGAACAAGCATGTGCAAATTGAACTTTCACTGATGCGTCAGGGGGCATTGGCCTTGAGGCCACTTGTGTATAGGCGCGTTACAAATGACATATCAAGAAAAGAGGTGCGCGATGGGATGGCCGAAAGCTGGAGTGTGTAGTGAGTTGGTTACTAACATCAATTTCCTTGAGCTGCTCCCCATATTGGTAGCAGTCACCCTTTGGAGGGACCAGTTGGCCATCAACGACATAGTGCTTTGGTCCGAGAGTTGGTCTAGCGTACAAGTGCTGAATAAGCATTCTGCAAGTTACCCGAATACACCCGGGCTGTTGAGGCTACTCTAAAGATGAACCTCAACTTGACTGTGAAGTTTGTTGACGGCTGCCTCAATGATATCACTGATCCTTTGCCTCGTTTTCAGTGGCAGTGTCGAGGAAAGGGCAACATTCTTGCCTGACCTTTGGAATGTTGGGCACTGAAGGCCATGCCCAAAGTCACGAAAGCCGGACAGGAGACTAGGATTTGGGATATTCATGGGCTGGCACATGCTGGGGTATCTGGGCACAGCCCGTTGGCTCGAGGAAGACAGATTGGTGGCGTTTATTCGATGGCACCGGAGCAAGGGAAAGGCAGGCCCTAGGCATCCGTAAGGATGGCAGCGATCACCTTTGTAGCGAAGGCCTTCCCCATGGATTCCTGGTCCAGAAGACAATGGCTGGTTGGGGTAAGATGGCGCAGAGGGAGAAGGGCTGGCATTCTGGCCTTTCTGCGCGATCTGAATGACACAAGGCCTAGTAAGATCGTTGTTTTGTCCTTCCTTTGTTTCGCCCTCCTTGTCTTGATCCGTATAGAAACACTTGCGCACAAGCGCACTATAAATGCCATATCATTCCATTTGCTATGTTTCAGGGTCAGTTGCACAGCTTGCAAGAAGAGTGCAGGTTTGATCGCCAGGTGGTATTATTTTAATGCCCCTTTTCTTACATTTTTGGGACCACTAGGGTCAGCAAACTGGCGGCGCCCAGAAGAGAACGGGGCAGCACAATGGGAGGAGTGTTGCCTGGAGGAGGACAGGATGACGGACCAGAGTCAGAGAGGAACCTGGGTGTCTTTGAACGCCGATACCTATGGGGAACCATGCCGTGGTGGCGACAAGGGATTATGTGCAAGCAAGGGATCAGGCATCAGGCCGGCTGGTACAGAAGGATGGGTTACTGCTGTCTATCAGTTCGGCAGAGTAGTGAAAGGTTTGCTGGGTCGCATGGGTTTGGGCCCTATCAGGCATGGAACACATCCTTTCAGAATAAGGGCAACACCAGAGGCTGTAGCCAGTGGCCTAGGGACCAAGCAACAAAAAAAAGAAGGACCTTGCATTTGAACATCTATAAGGAGGATAGTTCAGGGGCAAAGTGTTTCTCTTAGAAGCAAGACGACGCAGAGAAACACAGGTTTGAATCCCGGGCCCGCGCTTAGAGGCTGGTTTCCGATATTAAGCATGTTTCCGGTATTAAGCATGGTATAAAATTAATGAATAACTAAATAAGCGCTTCATCCCTGGCCAAACCATCACAGGGAATTCCCCCAATCAAAAGTCCTGGGACCCAACTGTCACCTTGGGGGACCTGGTCGCCATAAGAGGGCTACTGTGCAAAGCCCTTCAACCACTTCTCCCCCTCTGGGTTTTGAGGTGAGCGGTTTTAGCCTCTTGCTGGGAAGATTGGAAAAGATGCAGAGGGCAACTAAGATGAATGGCAAGCCAAAAGGGCCAATGCACCAATAGGATTGCCCCTTGTGACTTTAGGTACGCTGCAAGCAGCTCGTCGAGCGGTATGGCTGATGTATGTGTGATTATGGATGTGTATATTAGTTAGGGGAGTCTATTGAGGACGGGCTGGGTAGTTGGCTAGAATGCCGCCGAACCCAGGACTTGTTGATGGCTTGCCGGCTGTGTTGCCTAGGGGTGTACCGAAATTCGGCTTTGAGTAAGTATTCGGACGAATTCCGGACGAAAATGAGATATGCGGCTTCGGTCAAATACTTAATTAATTATCACTCGAAGCCAAATAGTTCCCCTACAAAATACATGCAGTGCTGCTTTGACTGCGCGACTGGAATCATTTAGGCCTGCCCTATTTATCCTTTACAAGGGTCCTGAAACAGATCCTGCTGTCAGTTTTTTTGACTGAGTACAGGCAGAGCAAAGGTGTGAAAGAGCAAAGAAAGTCCCGGCCCTTCATATGCTGGACAGACAGACTTTAATCTAGTGGTTTGCTGGGGAGGGGTGAGCATATTATAAATGTATCTCTGGTCTCCCGTGTATTTTGCCATTGAGCTGGAGTTCATGAAGTCGCTAATGGTGTTTTCTTTAGACAGTTATTGACTTGCTGATGACCCGTGTGAGAAATCTGAAAGTTACAGGTTCGAATCCCACCAATTCCCGATCCAACTAATATAATGAAGTGGACTCATATGGCTGTTGCAACGACTTTCCAAACCCTGAATAAAATAGCTCAGGGGGTAGGGTGCCTGCAGCAAAGAACTGTATTCAGCCAGCAGGCCAAGGTTATAAAGCAAGTAAGATGGCTCAGTGGGAAGTGTGCCTGCGGCAGGGATGTGCTTATCATTCTGAAACATAGGTTACAATTCCTGCCCTCCAACTGTCTATGTTAAATATATGTTGCCAAAAGAAGTACCTTTGAATTGAGTAAATGTGGCAGGTGTTACTAAAGAACATGGCAATATTTTTTTCACCAAAATGCCCCAGTCTGTGGCAGCAGAAATATTCCTCCCAACAGTGGAGAATTACACAGTAGAGATATTTGTGTAATAAAGACAAGGCAATATAAGCTTATAGTTTAGAAACATTGGACCAAATGGATGTACAAGTAAAACAAACAAGTTAAATAAACATGCACACGCCAATTAACGATCTGAAAATCAGCCCTGCACCTTCCTTTTAGGGTCAGCCGAGAACCATGGCGTACCCAGCATTCCCTATAGATTTGTTTCTGGTGTCTTTCAATATGCCCTAAAACACTAAAAACATACCACACCCGAAAAAGAAAGAAAAATAGCATCTATTAATAAAGAGACATCGTTCACATGGCCCCTCCCCACCCGGTAGCACAGGTAGAACGCATGGCTTTAGCACCCCAGAGGTCTGCATTCAGTAGCCCCTCAGCAGTCAGCAGGGGGCTCATTGATGTACTCACTCCTTTCCTGTCTGACACATCCCAGGCTCGCCCCCACCCCCCGCAGTGATTGCACACATGCCTACTACTTTCTTGGGCTAGTCTTGGTTACCTGGGCCCTATACAACAAGCAACGCCTATGAATGCACGAAAATGCAAACTGTGCTCTTATTCCATATCCTCCATGGACCAAGAAAAGAAATGCAAACATGAATGGATATACATATGGTAATGTGGGTTTATAGTTTACAAAGTGTTTTTCTTGTCTACATAACTTTATTTCTTAAGTAAGCTCTGTATTCGGCTCCTGTCGAATGCTTGTCCAACTTTTTGGTATTCGGACAAGTTCTTAAATCTATGATTCGGTACACCCCTAGTGGTGACACACATCGAGCAGCTGCTGGCAGAGACTTCTCCGATGTCGGTAGGCTCTTATTTAGCAATCTACCAGGGTGGGGCTTGATGAGCTGCCCGAACCGCAAGGCCAAGCAGCGCTTTTTGCCGGTATTTGCCAACTCTTACTGTACCACTTGCTGCAGTCTGCCATTGAGCCATACAGGACCACGATAGGTCGGTATGCTCTTATGGCATCATGGAGGAAGCCTTTACCGCAAGCCGAAACAACTTCTAAGTAATGAAGCCGATCCTGAGGTATGCCTGGGGGGGGCAGCTAAATGAACGGGGATCCCCCAATGTCATAAGCCCTCCGTCTTCCCTCTAGGTGGCCGCCATCTTGTCATCAGGTGGAAGCAGATGAACTCATCAAAGGGGAGGTTTCCTGCCGTATTAATTGGAGCCTCTAACGTTTGAGCTGCGTGTGTTCTCTTGTAGACTACGCCAAGTTGTGCAGTCCTTCTTTGCCTACGATATGTGTGTGTCTATACTATGAGGTGAGGTCAGACACTGTGGGTTGAGGGACAGCCTGGCAGTGCCCCCCTCCACACTGCTACATGCATACCTTGCCTCCGCTGTTGTCACAGAGCCCCCTTTGTGTGCCTGACCTCCAGTCTGCACCCAGGCACCACCCCCAGATGTTACGCTACTTCAGTTTCCCACAGCCCAGGCACATACAAAGCGCCCTCCTGTCACTCAGAGGCCCCAGCCGGGCATTATTTTTAGCTGCACACCCTTCCTTCCTCTCTGAGCCAGAAAGTCCCTGTGTGTACAGATGGGGCGATAGAGGGCTGCGCGGTCCCAGGGCTCTCTCTGCACATTGCATGCACACTCAGGGACGTGGAGTACTCACTGCAAACAAGCCAGGAATTGTACACACCAAGCAACTGTCCAGCCACAATTAAACACACCCAGGACAGAGCTGTACACCATGGCAACCAAAGACCCACCTCTTCAAGGAGTCTCTCTGCCTCAACACCTAGGCCATCACATCGCCCCTCGCGCCACCTGACTCGTTAGACGCCACCCGCCCCTCTCCTCCCCACCAGCCAGTACAGCTGTACCCCTTCTCTGTGCCCCTCTGCATCTCCCCGCTGTATGTTCTGAAAAGCGCTCCGTTATGTAACTGTATTGTTGTATACCTCTGTAAAGCGCTCTGTTGATTCTCAAAGCTCAATAAATACCGTAACAGTAACAGCAGTCAGAAGTTTCACACACCGCAATCCCAGCCAGGAAGGGTGCACACTTAAAGCACTCATAGGAGATGTACACACTGGTGTATATTGCAAACATATTCAGGAGCTGTGTACATTGTTTACACAGGGCAAATACACCCAGGAGCCATGTACATCCAGTAAGCACAACCTCGAGCTCTGCCCATTGCAACCTCTCACAGATGTTTTACACACTGCAAACACACAAGATGTACAAACTGTACACACTAGAAAACGTGAAGGGCCTGTGTGTTCTGCAAGCACACTGTGGTGAATCTGATGATGGCATCACTCTTTTCCCTGGGGTGGCCTCTCCTCATGTGGCCAGGGGACGGCAGCCGCTACCTGACCCTGGGGGTGGCTGCTATGTGAGGGAGGATCACATGGTGGGAGGCGAATACCTAACAGGGAGGGACAGGCATCATGAGATGAGAGCTGGTGTCCCCTTTTTCTTTTAGGGATATCCCCTCCATTCCTCATGCCTTAAGGGCACATTGTGATAACCCCCTTCACCAACCTGCAAAACTTGCTGACGGCTTCCTTCAAAACTCTGTAACCGATGGAATGACCAAATCTGACTATCAAAGCGCTGTATATGAGTCCTTTGAAAATACTGAGACGAAGAAGAGGAATGGAGTTGTGAGGATCCCGAGAACATGGAAGCCAATACTGCGTTCTAGTCGTTGGAGAGAAGCATGCCATGCTGGGATATTTCAAAACCTGACAGCTGTAGGAAGAGCGACGCTAACAATGGCCGGCACCTCCCGTCAGGTAGAGCGATGGCCAAGGAAGAGCTGTGCTGCAGACAGAGAGCGGGAAGCCAGAGAACTGCTGCCAGAACGAGAAGGACTGTGGGAACCGGTGTTCCCTGTCCACCGAAGAACCGGAGGTCAGGCAACCTGAGGCTGCAGACAGCTCAAGGCTGTCCGAGAACACCGGGAGTCAGACGAACGGCAGAGTGGGAGCGGGACGCTCCTCCCATCCGTCGGCGAGCAGCAGCAGCTGAGAAGCATGAAGCACGCCGAAGTGACCCCAGCAGGCCGGGGAGCCCAGCGGGATGAGTTGGGACACTGAAACGTTTCACAGCGAACGCCGAACAGCCGGAGAATTAATAAAGGAGTTGATTGAGAGAGTGAAAAGCTTTCACAAGTGGAAAGAAAGCCAGGAACTGAAAAGTAGAGAGTGGTGTAACCAATACATGGGGAAAATATGGAAAAGACTGAGGCCTAACAAACTGCGCGAGGCAAAGTGAACAGTCTATATGTAGAAGTCCTTGCGCAAGAGTATGCTAGGCGAAGTGTGGGTCTGGGATTCACACCTACAAGACACTGTAGAAAGAACCGGGCAGGAGAGTATACAGGTGTTTATGTAAAGGAACTATATGAGCAAACCTGGCAGGAGAAGTACACCCTGTGTTCTGCGAGTCTGGGAGCCACACCCAAGTTGTGATACCTTGAAAAAGAGAATCCCAAGGAAGATTCCTGCCCATAGTATTCTGAATTGCATTGAATGTGGAAAACACCTGGAGAAGGGAGTCATTTCCCCATGAGTGAGATGCAACACCAAGAGGAGAAGGGGGTTATCCTCTTGGGCTCTCAAGAACGTGCTTATTCTTTTGAACTTTTGTTTTGGGGAGAGAAAACTGGGGAAAGGAGTCATTCCCTGGAACTGTGAACATTATCCATATGGAACTTTTGCTGGAGTTATACCTATTGTTGAACCTGAACATGTGTGCCCTTTTCAAGCCAAAGACATTACCCTTAACACCTAAGAGTTAGTTTTAGAATGTGGGGGCTAGGATAGGATTATGGACACAGGACATTTTTGCTTTGGACATCTTGACACAGGACAGACCCTTAGATTTGTTTGAAGTAGGGAAATACCTCCTAGATTAGGTACAGTGAGGCGTTTTCAAACCCCTTTATCATTTAATAAATGTCTGCGTCTCATTCCAGGTTCCTCACAGCACCTAGGAGTGTTGATAAAACGTAAGGTATAGGAACAGCAGATTCTGTAAATGCCCCCAAGGGATGTACACACAACCGACACACCTAGAAACAAATGTGTTTACCTCCTATCTCTCGGCAGACACCGGGCAATACACAGTATCGAAGTGTAAAAAAACAAAGTAGTGGAACTATGTTCCCCCTGCCCCACCCCTTCTACTCCCTCTCTATGCCCTAAACTTCCCCCTGCACTCCCTACTGACCCCATTCTTAACCCCCCACAATTCAGACACCATGCCTTTCTTTTTCTACTCCACCCTACACTGCTGTGTTTACAACAGTACTATCAAGACCCATGAAAACACAACAAAAGAAAATGCACTTAAACACTCACTAGTAGTTGGTTGTTGTCCCCAACAGCATGCAGCCTTAAGCAATCTTCCCCTTCCAATCACCCACCATTCCCACCTCTTAAGGAACACGCCTACGGCTATAGCCAGACACCCCTGCCCATGATCTGTACAGACACCGTGACTGCAGCAATCCATGTTTAAATGCAGAAGACACAGATCAGTGCCGAGCGGGGCGTTGGGGCTGCTCAGCGATGAGAGTTAGTTCCCGGGCCGCCTATACAGAGAAACCCAGCTCCTGCGAGATAGCGCAGCATGGAGTGGCACGAGTGTGCTACCAGTACGGCCCAGGTTCAAATCCCCAGTACGGGAGGAGTAAATAAATAAAATAAAGGTGTCCTTCACAGCCATCCTGGAGGAGGAGTGCTCTGGGTAAAGTAAAGTAAGGGACCGGTGCTCATTTGCCCAAGAAGGGAACGTTGCACCCTTTAGTTCCCTCCAGCTTCTGGCCATACAGGTGAACTTGTGTTCTAACCGACGCCCCATCTCCTGTGGAGTCCCCCCATTTTGACCTTTACATGCAACCTCTGCACACTCTCCTCAAAAATCCCGACGTGGCCATCCACCAATACGCGGATAATACTCAGCTGTATAGGAGGTTAAAAAGCCTGCAGCACATCAGTCATCTTTGCGATTACCTAGCCATCATCCAGTCCTGGATGTCGGCTGCCTACCTGAAACGGAACCCAACCAAGACTGAATCCGTCCTCATCCGTCTGCCACGAAATAACAACGTGTCTAATAATGGCTGAGTGATATGCGCCTGGAAGGATTGGATCTGCAGCTCTCGGGTTCAGCAGAATCCTTAAGCTTCACCACTGACAGCAGCCCGTCCTTCCAGAAACACGTAGCGGAGAACGTTCCAACGGCCTGGCATCCGAATCTCCACCCAGCGCAGAATCAAACCCTTCATCCCACCGCAGGACTTCCTGACTGTAGAGCAAGCCCTTCTGGTCTTGCACCTCAATGGGGGAAATGCCCTCCATACAGGGCTGCCACCTGCTCACTTGGCTCCCCTAAAAGCAGTCGTCCATGCGGCAGCACGTCTTATTGCGGGTTCACGATCATTTGTCCAAATCCTCCCAGTCGTACGCAAACTACATTGGCTTCTTCTCCAGTCCAGTATACTCTTCAAGACTGCATGTATCCTCTACAAAGCACTCACAAGCAGCACGCCAGCGTACCTGCCGGCTACGCGTCACATATCAGGTGGCACATGCTCCGCGTGCAGCAAATCGGCCACCTGGCTCGAACCACAACTGGTCCGCAAAGAGAGGACCTGCCAACAATCCTTCTATTGTCACGCACCCACCTTCTGGAACTCGATCGCGGTATCAGCTCAGACGGCCCCCACAATTCTCCAATGCCGCCTCAAACGTTGCTTTCTAATAACACCTGACCAAGGACTAACCCAATGGACGCACATACCAACGTCCAGACCGCAACTCACAGTACTGCAGTACTGTTAAAAGATGGCAGCCCAAGCGCTGGCTACCCATACCCTGTACAGCACTCGGCCGCTCTCGAGCTAGGTCTACGCTTTAAACAATAACAACGAAGCGCTCACTCAAGCTGAGCACGCATCAAGCACACTCGGAAGCCTTGCGCGTGGTGTTCATATGAGAAAGATGGCCACTAGGGTATATAATGTGTATACTCTATTCTCTAGAATTCTTTTATAGCGCCAACCCGCCCGCAGGCCTCAGGGCGCTCCTACTGCAAATTCAACCAGAAGCTGTACTCCCTGTGCACACACAGCAAACACGTTGGGGAGATGTACACACAACAGCAACCCTTGCAAATGCTGTACACACCAAAGAATTGTGCACATTGCTAATGCACTAAGGGGCTGTGTACACAGTGAAGGCATAGCAACACACGCCAGGAGTGTCACACGCCAAAACACGGCCCTGTACAATGCCAACACAGTCGGGAGCTGTGTACAAAGTCAACGCACTTCAGACACACTCAGGATTTGTGCATATATATACCGGAAGCACAGCCCCACAGATGTGCACAAGGCAAGCACTTATAGAAGATATAAAAAGAGCGAACAAACTGATGGGCTGTGCAAATTGTGCACACACTGCCAAAACGCAGAGGAGCGGGCGCTGTGCCATGCAAACACACACAACGAGCTGCACGCACTGTGCACGCAGAGCAAAACGAATAGAAGCTTCAGACGCCACGAACACCCCCAAGAGATGTGCACACAATCAACACACTCAGAAACGGGTACATGGACTGCACGCAATAACTCGAGCTGTGCACACTTTAACACTTCAAGTGTCTCCACACACTTTACATGCGTAGCAAACACAACTGCGTGCACGCCGAGAATACACCCGGGTGTACACACCGAAAATGAACACAGGAGCTGTACACTAGACTATTGCGAGCACATCCTGCAAATGCCCAAAGGGGACATGTACACGCTGCGAATACAGAGGATACACACAGCTACAAGGTGTGCAATCTACAAGCCCGCGCGTATTCAGAGGCCCCGCGCGTGACACCCGACGGCCCCGCGCGTGACATCTGACGGCCCCGCGCGTGACACCCGACGGCCCCGCGCGTGACACCAGACGGCCCTGCGCGTGACAACCGACGGCCCAATCGCTGCAAGTGTACCGAGTGGGCACACATGTCGGTGACTCTGCCCCAGCCCTGCCAACATTCCTTCCAGTGGCCCAGGCCCAGTCATGTCGACAGCTGACTCAGGTTCAAGCATGCGAGCTGTTCATATGTAAAGAACACGGCATTTTACTGACTCTTTCCCAGCCCTGCCAACCTTCCACAGCGGAAATCTGGTTATGTGTTTGAATCCCCCCCCTACACCCTATCCCTGCCAGCTTCTCAGAGGCACGGAGCCTGGTATGTGACCCCCACTCGCACCCAATCCCCTGTCGTGCCAGCTTCTCAGAGGCACGGAGACTGGCAAGTGACTGGCTCCTACCCACCGCTGCCCTCTTCTCAGAGACACGGAGCCTCTGGTGTGTGACCGGTTCCTACCCACCCCTGCCAGCTTTCAGAGGGACAGAGTCTGGTGTGTGACTGACTCCTACCCACCCCTGCCAGCTTTCAGAGACACAGTCTGGTATTTGGCCAGCTCCGATCAACCCCGGCCAGCTTTTTTGAGTCACAGAGCCTGGTATGTGACTGGCTGCTACCCACCCTGGCTAGCTTTTCAGAGACTTGGACCCCGGCATGTGACTGGTTCCTACCCACGCCTGCCAGCTTTCAGAGGCCCAGAGCCTGGTATGTGACTGGCCCGTAACCACCTCTGCTTTCAGAGGCCCAGAGCCTGGTATGGGGCTGCCTCCTACACACCCCTGCCAGCTTTCAGACACACAGAGCCTGGTATGTGACTCGCTCCTACCCACCCCTGCCAGCTTTCAGACACACATAGCTTGGTATGTGACTGGCTGCTACCCACCCCTGCCAGCTTTCGGACACACAGAGCCTGGTATGTGACTGGCTCCAACCTACCCCTGCCAGCTTTTTAGGGACACAGAGCCTGGCGTGTGACTGGCTCTAACCCACGTCTGCCAGCTTCCAGAGACACAGAGACTGGTATGTGACTGGCTGCTTGCTCCTACCCACCCCTGCCAGCTTTCAGGGACACAGACTGGTATGGGTCTGGCTCCTACCCACCCCTGCCAGCTTTCAGAGGCACATAGTCTGGTATGTGACTGGCTCTATCCCACCCCGGCCAGCTTTCAGAGGCACAAAGACTGGTATGTGACTGGCTCCCACCCACCCCTGCCAGCTTTCAGAGGCAGAGGGCATGGTATGTGACTGGCTGCTACCCACCCCGACCAGCTTTCAGAGGCACAGAGCCTGGTATGTGACTGGCTGCTACCCACCCCTGCCAGCTTTTTAGAGACACAGAGCCTGGTTAGTGACTGGCTCCTACCCACCACTGCCAGCTTTCAGACACACATAGCCTGGTATGTGACCGGCTCCTACCCACCCCTGCCAGCTTTTTAGGGGCTCAGAGCCTGGTAGATGACTGGCTCCTACCCACCCCTGCCAGCTTTCAGAGACACAGAGTCTGGTATGTGACTGGCTCCTACCCATCCCTGCCAGCTCTCAGAGGCACAGAGCCTGGTATGTGACCGGCTCCTACCCACCCCTGCCAGCTTTTTAGAGACACAGAGCCTGGTATGTGACTGGTTCCTACCCACCCCGCCAGCTTTTTCGACACACAGAGCCTGGTATGTGACTGACTCCTACCCACCCCTGCCAGCTTCCAGAGGCACAAAGCCTGGTATATGACTGCCTCCTGCCCACCCCTGCCCGCTTTTTAGACACACAGAGTCTGGTATGTGATTGGCTCCTACCCTCCCCTGCCCGCTTTTTAGGGACACGGAGCCTGGTATGTGACTGGCTCCTACCCACCCCTGCCAGCTTTCAGAGGCACAGAGCCTGGTATGTGACCGGCTCCTACCCACCCCTGCCCGCTTTTTAGAGACACAGAGCATGTGACTGGTTCCTACCCACCCCGCCAGCTTTTTAGAGACACAGAGCATGTGACTGGCTCCTACCCTCCCCTGCCCGCTTTTTAGGGACACGGAGCCTGGCGTGTGACTGGCTCCTACCCACCCCTGCCAGCTTTCAGAGGCACAGAGACTGGTATGGGACTGGCTCCTACCCACCCCTGCCAGCTTTCAGAGGCACATAGTCTGGTATGTGACTGGCTCTATCCCACCCCGGCCAGCTTTCAAAGGCACAGAGACTGGTATATGACTGGCTCCCACTCACCCCTGCCAGCTTTCAGAGGCACAGGGCATGGTATGTGACTGGCTGCTACCCACCCCGACCAGCTTTCAGAGGCACAGAGCCTGGTATGTGACTTGTTCCTACCCACCCCGCCAGCCTTTTCGACACACAGAGCCTGGTATGTGACTGACTCCTACCCACCCCTGCCAGCTTCCAGAGGCACAAAGCCTGGTATATGACTGCCTCCTGCCCACCCCTGCCAGCTTTTTAGAGACACAGAGCATGTGACTGGTTCCTACCCACCCCGCCAGCTTTTTAGAGACACAGGCATGTGACTGGCTCCTACCCTCCCCGCTTTTCAGGGACACGGAGCCTGGTATGTGACTGGCTCCTACCCACCCCTGCCAGCTTTCAGAGGCACAGAGCCTGGTATGTGACAGGCTCCTACCCACCCCTGCCAGCTTTTTAGAGACATAGAGCATGTGACTGGTTCCTACCCACCCCGCTAGCTTTTTAGACACACAGAGCCTGGTATGTGACTGGCTCCTACCCACCCCTGCCAGCTTTCAGAGGCACAAAGCCTGGTATATGACTGGCTCCTACCCACCCCTGCCAGCTTTCAGAGGCACAAAGCCTGGTATATGACTGCCTCCTACCCACCCCTGCCCGCTTTTTAGACACACAGAGCCTGGAATGTGACTGGCTCCTACTCTCCCCTGCCCGCTTTTTAGGGACACGGAGCCTGGTATGTGACTGGCTCCTAGCCTCCCCTGCCCGCTTTTTAGGGACTCAGAGCCTGGTATGTGACTGGCCCCTACCCTCCCCTGCCCGCTTTTTAGGGGACCGGAGCCTGGTATGTGATCCTGATATCTTTTCGGTGGAAGGGAGACTTTCTTGGGAATGGCTCTGCCCAGCCCTATCAACCTTTCAGGGGCACCGGTCTGTAAGGAATCTCGCCTTTCCCTAGATGCCAGTCCCAATTGTCTGTACTTGTATGCACGTCAATACACGCAGGTGGAAGGGCGACACGGACCGGGCTCTGGCGGCGCTGTACTCGGGGCTATACTCGGACAGAGTGACAGTTGCATTGCCTTGTGGTGCGAGCGGGGAGGGGAGCTGGGCGCTGGACATTTCACCCTGAGCGCGCATATGCAGGGCGGCGCCGTGCTGGGCGCTGCCGCTCTAGCGCTGTGACAGCACACGCGGCGCTGTGCTTACCTGTGGGGCGGCTGAAGCCGCAGTATCGCGGAATGTGAGAGGACAGGGCGCCCCTGTGGAGATACTCCCTCGGCTCAAGGCGCCTCTGTGGAGCTGCCTGTCCGGGCCAAGATGTTTGCAGCCCTGCTGAAGTGGCCCCCTGGGGGCTGCTGTCCCCTGGGGAGCAGACGCTCTTTCTGCGAGGAGCTGCTCCCCTGGATGCGGATGGGTGCCTCGGAGGAACGGACTGTGCAGGAGTGAGAGAAATCGGGCTGAGAAGCGCCGAGACCCTGCTCCTCCTCCTCCTCCTCTGCACGGCACCGCCTGCAGGGCTCCTCCTCGCACAGCCGTGTCACAGCTCGGGCGGCCGCGCCATGCATGCAAAGTGTGTGTGGCTCACTGCAGCCGGGCACAGCAGGGCGCCTGCACGGGCGGGGGTGGAGGGTAGGAGCCAGTCACATACCAGGCTCCGTGTCCCTAAAAAGCGGGCAGGGGAGGGTAGGAGCCCGGGGGGGGGGGGCGTGCACGGAGGGGAAGAGACCCACGAGGACCCCCCTGCAGCCCCGGGGGGCGTGCACGGAGGGAAAGAGGCCCACCCGACCAGAGAGGGAACCCGCATCCCGAGGAGTCAAGTCATGGGGAAAGAGGACCCCGTGCAGCCTTGAGAGGCAGGGAGGACCCCGACAGACTGAAGAGGCCAGTACTGACGGGAAGATACAGCTGGAGAGGCCAGTACTGATGGAAAGAGGCCCACCTGAGCAGGGAGGACCCCTATAGACTTGCGAGGCAAGTACTGATGGAAAGAGGCCCATCTGAGCTGGGAGGATCCCTCCCGGCTGGCGAGGCAAGTGCGGATTGAGAGAGACATGCCTGGGCAGGGAGGAACACTACAAACTGAAGAGGCCAGTACTGACAGAAAGAGACCCACCTGAGCAGGGAGGATCCCTACAGGCTGGAGAGGCCAGTACTGACGGGAAGATACAGCTGGAGAGGCCAGTACGGATGGAAAGATGCCCACCTGGGCAGGGAGGAACCCTACATGCTGGAGAGGCCAGTACTGATGGAAAGAGACCCACCTGGGCAGGGAGTGCCCCTACAGGCTGGAGAGGCCAGTACTGACGGGAAGATACAGCTGGAGAGGCCAGTACTGATAGAAAGATGCCCACCTGGGCAGGGGGGACCCCTACAGACTGGAGAGGCCAGTACTGATGGAGAGAGACCCGCCTGAGCAAGGAGGACCCCAACAGGCTGAAGAGGCCAGTACTGATTGAAAGAGACCCACCTGGGCAGGGAGGATCCCCCTGCAGCCCTGGAGGCATGCACTGAGGGAAGGAGGCCCGCCTGGGCGTGGGGGACCCTCAGTAGGACCCCTTGCAGCACCATGGGGGAGCACTGGAAGAAAGTGGCTCACCCGACCAGCGAGGGAACCCTGCATCCCGGGGAGTCAAGTCCTGGGGCAAGAGGACCCCGTGCAGCCTTGAGAGGCAGGGAGGACCCCGAGAGACTGGAGAGACCAGTACTGACGAGAAAATACAGCTGGAGAGGCCAGTACTGATGGAAAGAGGCCCACCTGAGCTGGGAGGACCCCTACAGACTGGCGAGGAAAGTACTGATTGAGGGAGACACGACTGGGCAGGGAGGACCCCTAAAGACTGCAGAGGCCAGTACTGATGAACAGAGACTCACCTGGGCAGGGAGGACCCCTACAGGCTGCAGAGGCAAGTACTGATGGAAAGAGATCCACCTGGCCAGCAGGACCTCTACAAGCTGGAGAGGCCAGTACTGACGGAAAGAGACCCACCTGGGCAGGGAGGAACACTACAAGCTGGAGAGGCCAGTACTGATGGAAAGAGACCCACCTGGGCAGCGGGACCCCTACAAGCTGGAGAGGCCAGTATGAACGGAAAGAGACCCACCTGGCAGGAAGGAACCCTACAGGCTGAACAGGCCAGTACTGATGGAGAGAGACCCACCTGGACAGGGATGACTCCTACAGGCCGGAAAGGCCACTACTGATGGGAAGAGGGCCACCTGGGTAGGGAGGACTCCCACAGGCTGGAGAGGCCAGTGCTGATGGAAAGAGACCCCCCTGGGCAGGGAGGACCCCTACAGGCTGGAGAGGCCAGTGCTGATGGAAAGAGACCCACCTGGCAGGGAGGACCATACGGACCAGGGAGGCCAGTACTGATGGAAAGAGGCTCAACTGGGCAGAGAGGACCTCTACAGGCTGGAGAGACCAGTGCTGATGGAAAGAGACCCACCAGGGCAGAGAGGACCCCTACAGGCTGGAGAGGCCAGTGCTGATGAAAAGAGACCCACCGGGGCAGAGAGGACCCCTACAGACTGGAGAAGCCAGTGCTGATGGAAAGAGACCCACCTGTGCAGAGAGGACCCTTACAGGCTGGAGAGGCCCGTGCTGATGGAAAGAGACCCACCGGGGCAGGGAGGACCCCTATGGGCTGGAGAGGGCAGTGCTGATGAAAAGAGACCCACCTGGGGAGAGAGGACCCCTACAGGCTGGAGAGGCCAGTGCCGATGGAAAGAAACCCACCTGGGCAGGGAGGACCCCTAGAGGCTGGAGATGCCAGTGCTGATGGAAAGAGACCCACCTGGGCAGAGAGGACCCCTACAGGCTGGAGAGGCCAGTGCTGATGAAAATAGACCCTCCTGGGCAGGGAGGACCCGTACACGCTGGAGAGGCCAGTGCTGATGGAAAGAGACCCACCTGGCCAGGGAGGACCCCGGCGGACTAAGGAGGCCAGTACTGATGAAAAGAGGCCCAACTGGGCAGAGCAGGACCCTACAGGCTGGAGAAACCAGTGCTGATGGAAAGAGACCCACCTGAGCAGAGAGGACCCCTACAGGCTGGAGATGCCAGTGCTGATGGAAAGAGACCCACATGGGCAGGGAGGACCCCTACAGACTGGCGAGGAAAGTACTGATTGAGGGAGACACGACTGGGCATGGAGGGCCCCTACAGACTGCAGAGGCCAGTACTGATGAAAAGAGACCCACCTGGGCAGAGAGGACCCCTACAGGCTGGAGAGCACAGTGCCGATGGAAAGAAACCCACCTGGGCAGGGAGGACCCCTACAGACTGCAGAGGCCAGTACTGATGAAAAGAGACCCACCTCGGCAGAGAGGACCCCTACAGGCTGGAGAGCACAGTGCCGATGGAAAGAAACCCACCTGGGCAGGAAGGAACCCTACAGGCTGAACAGGCCAGTACTGATGGAGAGAGACCCACCTGGACAGGGATGACTCCTACAGGCCGGAAAGGCCACTACTGATGGGAAGAAGGCCACCTGGGTAGGGAGGACTCCCACAGGCTGGAGAGGCCAGTGCTGATGGAAAGAAACCCACCTGGGCAGGGAGGACCCCTACAGGCTGGAGAGACCAGTGCTGATGGAAAGAGACCCACCTGGGGAGAGAGGACCCCTACAGGCTGGAGAGGCCAGTGCCGATGGAAAGAAACCCACCTGGGCAGGGAGGACCCCTAGAGGCTGGAGATGCCAGTGCTGATGAAAATAGACCCGCCTGGGCAGGGAAAACCCGTACACGCTGGAGAGGCCAGTGCTGATGGAAAGAGACCCACCTGGCCAGGGAGGACCCCGGCGGACTAAGGAGGCCAGTACTGATGAAAAGAGGCCCAACTGGGCAGAGCAGGACCCTACAGGCTGGAGAAACCAGTGCTGATGGAAAGAGACCCACCTGAGCAGAGAGGGCCCCTACAGGCTGGAGATGCCAGTGCTGATGGAAAGAGACCCACATGGGCAGGGAGGACCCCTATAGACTGGCGAGGAAAGTACTGATTGAGGGAGACACGACTGGGCATGGAGGGCCCCTACAGACTGCAGAGGCCAGTACTGATGAAAAGAGACCCACCTGGGCAGAGAGGACCCCTACAGGCTGGAGAGCACAGTGCCGATGGAAAGAAACCCACCTGGGCAGGGAGGACCCCTACAGGCTAGAGATGCCAGTGCTGATAGAAAGAGACCCACCTGGGTAGGGAGGCTGCTACGGACCAGGGAGGCCAGTACTGATGGAAAGAGGCCCAACTGGGCAGAGAGGACCGCTAGAGGCTGGGAGGCCAGTGCTGATGGAAAGAGAACCACCTGGCAGGGAGGACCCCTACAGGCTGGAGAGGCCAGTGCTGATGAAAATAGACCCGCCTGGGCAGGGAGGACCCCTACACGCTGGAGAGGCCATTGCTGATGGAAAGAGACCCACCTGGCCAGGGAGGACCCTTGCGGACTAAGGAGGCCAGTACTGATGGAAAGAGACCCACCCGAGCAGAGAGGACCCCTACAGGCTGGAGAGGCCAGTGCTGATGGAAAGAGACCCACCTGGGCAGGGAGGACCCTTACAGACTGGCGAGGAAAGTACTGATTGAGGGAGACACGATTGGGCAGGGAGGACCCCTACAGGCTGTAGAGGGCAGTGCTGATGGAAAGAGACACACCTGGGCAGGGAGGACCCCTACAGGCTGGAGAGGCCAGTGCTGATGGAAAGAGACCCACCTGAGCAGAGAGGACCCCTACAGGCTGGAGATGCCAGTGCTGATGGAAAGAGACCCACATGGGCAGGGAGGACCCCTACAGTATGGCGAGGAAAGTACTGATTGAGGGAGACACGACTGGGCATGGAGGACCCCTACAGACTGCAGAGGCCAGTACTGATGAAAAGAGACCCACCTGGGCAGGGAGGACCCCTACACGATGGAGAGGCCAGTGCTGATGGAAAGAGACCCACCTGGCCAGGGAGGACCCCTGTGGAATAAGGAGGCCAGTACTGATGGAAAGAGGCCCACCTGGGCAGGGAGGACCCCTACAGACTGGCGAGGAAAGTACTGATTGAGGGATACACGACTGGGCATGGAGGACCCCTACAGACTGCAGAGGCCAGTGCTGATGAAAAGAGACCCACCTGGGCAGAGAGGACCCCTACAGGCTGGAGAGGCCAGCGCTGATGGAAAGAAACCAACCTAGGCAGGGAGGACACCTACAGGCTGGAGATGCCAGTGCTGATGGAAAGAGACCCACCTGGGCAGGGAGGCCAGTACTGATGGAAAGAGGCCCAACTGGGCAGAGAGGACCGCTACAGGCTGGAGAGGCCAGTGCTCTTGGAAAGAGAACCACCTGGCTGGGAGGACCCCTGCAGACTAAGGAGGCCAGTACTGATGGAAAGAGGCCCAACTGGGCAGAGCAGGCCCCTAGAGGCTGGAGAAGCCAGTGCTGATGGAAAGAGACCCACCTGAGCAGAGAGGACCACTACAGGCTGGAGAGACCAGTGCTGATGGAAAGAGACCCACCTGGGCAGGGAGGACCCCTACAGACTGGCGAGGAAAGTACTGATTGAGGGAGACACGACTGGGCAGTGAGGACCCCTACAGGCTGTAGAGGGCAGTGCTGATGGAAAGAGACCCACCTGGGCAGGGAGGACCCCTACAGACCAGGGAGGCCAGTACTGATGGAAAGAGGCCCAACTGGGCAGAGAGGACCCCTACAGGCCTGAGAGGCCAGTGCTGATGGAAAGAGAACCACCTGGCTGGGAGGACCCCTGCGGACTAAGGAGGCCAGTACTGATGGAAAGAGGCCCAGCAGGCCCCTACAGGCTGGAGAAGCCAGTGCTGATGGAAAGAGACCCACCTGAGCAGAGAGGACCACTACAGACTGGAGAGGCCAGTGCTGATAGAAAGATACCCACCTGGGCAGGGAGGACCCCTACAGATTGGTGAGGAAAGTAATGATTGAGGGAGACATGACTGGGCAGTGAGGACCCCTACAGGCTGTAGAGGGCAGTGCTGATGGAAAGAGACCCACCTGGGCAGGGAGGACCCCTACAGGCTGGAGAGGCCAGTGCTGATGGAGAGAGACCCACCTGGGCAGGAAGGGCCCCTACGGACCAGGGAGGCCAGTATTGATGGAGAGAGACTCACCTGGCCAGGGATGACTCCTACAGGCTGGAGAGGCCAGTACTGATGGGAAGAGGGCCACCTGGGCAGAGAGGACCTGGAGAGGCCAGTGTTGATGGAAAAAGACCCACCTGGGCAGGGAGGACCCCTACAGGCTGGAGAGGCCAGTGCTGATGGAAATAGACCCACCTGGGCAGGGAGGACCCCTACGGACCAGGGAGGCCAGTACTGATGGAAAGAGGCCCAACTGGGCAGAGAGGACCCCTACAGGCTGGAGAGGCCAGTGCTGATGGAAAGAGATCCACCTGGGCAGGGAGGACTCCTACGGACTACGGAGGCCAGTACTGATGGAAAGAGGCCGAGCTGGGCCGAGCGGGCCCCTACAGGCTGGAGAGGCCATTTCTGATGGAAAGAGACCCACCTGGGCAGGGAGGGCCCCTACGGACTAGGGAGGCCAGTACTGATGGAAAGAGGCCCAACTGGGCTGAGAGGACCCCTACAGGCTGGAGAGGCCAGTGCTGATGGAAAGAGACCCACCTGGGCAGAGAGGACCCCTACAGGCTGGAGAGGCCAGTGCCGATGGAAGGAAACCCACCTGGGCAGGGAGGACCCCTACAGGCTGGAGATGCCAGTGCTGATGGAAAGAGACCCACCTGGGCAGGGAGGACCCCTATGGACTAGGGAGGCCAGTACTGGTGGAAAGAGGCCCAACTGGGCAGAGAGGACCCCTACAGGCTGGAGAGGAAAGTACTGATTGAGGGAGACACGACTGGGCAGGGAGGACCCCTACAGACTGCAGCGGCCAGTACTGATGAAATGAGACCCACCTGGGCAGAGAGGACCCCTACAGGCTGGAGAGGCCAGTGCCGATGGAAAGAAACCCACCTGGGCAGGGAGGACCCCTACAGAGTGGAGATGCCAGTGCTGATGGAAAGAGACCCAACTGGGCAGAGATGACTCCTACAGGCTGGAGAGACCAGTGCTGATGGAAAGAGACCCACCGGGGCAGAGAGGACCCCTACAGGCAGGAGTGGCCAATGCTGTTGGAAAGAGACCGACCTCTGCAGAGAGGACCCCTACAGGCTGGAGAGGCCAGTGCCGATGGAAAGAAACCCACCTGGGCAGGGAGGAGCCCTACAGGCTGGAGATGCCAGTGCTGATGGAAAGAGACCCACCTGGGCTGGGAGGACCCCTACGGACCAGGGAGGCCAGTACTGATGGAAAGAAGCCCAACTGGGCAGAGAGGACTGCTACAGGCTGAGATGCCAGTGCTGATGAAAATAGACCCGCCTGGCCAGGGAGGACCCCTACACGATGGAGAGGCCAGTGCTGATGGAAAGAGACTCACCTGGCCAGGGAGGAACTCTACGGACTAAGGAGGCCAGTACTGATGGAAAGATGCCCAACTGGGCAGAGCAGGCCCCTACAGGCTGGAGAAGCCAGTGCTGATGGAAAGAGACCCACCTGGGCAGGGAGGACCCCTACGGACCAGGGAGGCCAGTACTGATGGAAAGCGGCCCAACTGGGCAGAGAGGACCCCTACAGGGTGGAGAGGCCAGTGCTGATGAAAATAGACCTGCCTGGGCAGGGAGGACCCTTACACGCTGGAGAGATCAGTGCTGATGGAAAGAGACCCACCTGGCCAGGGAGGACCCCTGCGGACTAAGGAGGCCAGTACTGATGGAAAGAGGCTCAACTGGGCAGAGCAGGCCCCTACAGGCTGGGGAAGCCAGTGCTGATGGAAAGAGACCCACCTGGGCAGGGAGGACCCCTATGGACCAGGGAGACCAGTACTGATGGAAAGCAGCCCAACTGGGCAGAGAGGACCCCTACAGGGTGGAGAGGCCAGTGCTGATGAAAATAGACCTGCCTGGGCAGGGAGGACCCTTACACGCTGGAGAGATCAGTGCTGATGGAAAGAGACCCACCTGGCCAGGGAGGACCCCTGCGGACTAAGGAGGCCAGTACTGATGGAAAGAGGCTCAACTGGGCAGAGCAGGCCCCTACAGGCTGGGGAAGCCAGTGCTGATGGAAAGAGACCCACCTGAGCAGAGATGACCCCTACAGGCTGGAGATGCCAGTGCTGATGGAAAGAGACCAACCTGGGCAGGGAGGGCCCCTACAGGCTGGAGATGCCAGTGCTGATGGAAAGAGACCCATCTGGGCAGGGAGGACCCCTACGGACCAGGGAGGCCAGTACTGATGAAAAGAGGCTCAGCTGGGCAGAGAGGACCCCTACAGGCTGGAGAGGCCAGTTCTGATGGAAAGAGACCCACCTGGGCAGGGAGGACCCCTACGGACTAGGGAGGCCAGTACTGATGGAAATAGGCCCAACTGAGCAGAGCGGACCCCTACAGGCTGGAGAGACCAGTGCTGATGGAAAGAGACCCACCTGGGCAGAGAGGACCCCTACAGGCTGGAGAGGCCAGTGCCGATGGAAGGAAACCCACCTGGGCAGGGAGGACCCCTACAGGCTGGAGATGCCAGTGCTGATGGAAAGAGACCCACCTGGGCAAGGAGGACCCCTACGGACTAGGGAGGCCAGTACTGGGCAGGGAGGACCCCTACACGCTGGAAAGGCCAGTTATGATGGAAAGAGACCCACCTGGCCAGGGAGGACCCCTGTGGACTAAGGAGGCCAGTACTGATGGAAAGAGGCCCACCTGGGCAGGGAGGACCCCTACAGACTGGCGAGGAAAGTACTGACTGAGGGAGACACGACTGGGCATGGAGGACCCCTACAGACTGCAGAGGCCAGTGCTGATGAAAAGAGACCCACCTGGGCAGAGAGGACCCCTACAGGCTGGAGAGGCCAGTGCTGATGGAAAGAAACCCACCTGGGCAGGGAGGACCGCTACAGGCTGGAGATGCCAGTGCTGATGGAAAGAGACCCACCTGGGCAGGGAGGACCCCTACGGACCAGGGAGGCCAGTACTGATGGAAAGAGGCCCAACTGGGCAGAGAGGACCGCTACAGGCTGGAGAGGCCAGTCCTGATGGAAAGAGAACCACCTGGCTGGGAGGACGCCTGCAGACTAAGGAGGCCAGTACTGATGGAAAGAGGCCCAACTGGGCAGAGCAGGCCCCTAGAGACTGGAGAAGCCAGTGCTGATGGAAAGAGACCCACCTGAGCAGAGAGGACCACTACAGGCTGGAGAGACCAGTGCTGATGGAAAGAGACCCACCTGGGCAGGGAGAACCCCTACAGACTGGCGAGGAAAGTACTGATTGAGGGAGACACGACTGGGCAGTGAGGACCCCTACAGGCTGTAGAGGGCAGTGCTGATGGAAAGAGACCCACCTGGGCAGGCAGGACCCCTACAGGCTGGAGAGGCCAGTGCTGATGAAGAGAGACCCACCTGGACAGGGAGGGCCACTACGGACCAGGGAGGCCAGTATTGATGGAGAGAGACCCACCTGGCCAGGGATGACTCCTACAGGCTGGAGAGGCCAGTACTGATGGGAAGAGGGCCACCTGGGCAGAGATGACCTGGAGAAGCCAGTGTTGATGGAAAAAGACCCACCTGGGCAGGGAGGACCCCTACAGGCTGGAGAGGCCAGTGCTGATGGAAATAGACCCACATGGGCAGGCAGGACCCCTACAGACCAGGGAGGCCAGTACTGATGGAAAGAGGCCCAACTGGGCAGAGAGGACCCCTACAGGCCTGAGAGGCCAGTGCTGATGGAAAGAGAACCACCTGGCTGGGAGGACCCCTGCGGACTAAGGAGGCCAGTACTGATGGAAAGAGGCCCAACTGGGCAGAGCAGGCCCCTACAGGCTGGAGAAGCCAGTGCTGATGGAAAGAGACCCACCTGAGCAGAGAGGACCACTACAGGCTGGAGAGGCCAGTGCTGATAGAAAGATACCCACCTGGGCAGGGAGGACCCCTACAGATTGGTGAGGAAAGTAATGATTGAGGGAGACATGACTGGGCAGTGAGGACCCCTACAGGCTGTAGAGGGCAGTGCTGATGGAAAGAGACCCACCTGGGCAGGGAGGACCCCTACAGGCTGGAGAGGCCAGTGCTGATGGAGAGAGACCCACCTGGGCAGGGAGGGCCCCTCCGGACCAGGGAGGCCAGTATTGATGGAGAGAGACTCACCTGGTCAGGGATGACTCCTACAGGCTGGAGAGGCCAGTACTGATGGGAAGAGGGCCACCTGGGCAGAGAGGACCTGGAGAGGCCAGTGTTGATGGAAAAAAACCCACCTGGGCAGGGAGGACCCCTACAGGCTGGAGATGCCAGTGCTGATGGAAAGAGACCCACCTGGGCAGGGAGGGCCCCTACGGACTAGGGAGACCAGTACTGATGGAAATAGGCCCAACTGAGTAGAGCGAACCCCTACAGGCTGGAGAGACCAGTGCTGATGGAAAGAGACCCACCTGGGCAGAGAGGACCCCTACAGGCTGGAGAGGCCAGTGCTGATGGAAAGAGACCCACCTGGGCAGGGAGGAACCCTACGGACTAGGGAGACAAGTACTGGTGGAAAGAGGCCCAACTGGGCAGAGAGGACCCCTACAGGCTGGAGAGGCCAGTGCTGATGAAAATAGACCCGCCTGGGCAGGGAGGACCCCTACACGCTGGAAAGGCCAGTGCTGATGGAAAGAAACCCACCTGGCCAGCGAGATCCCTTGCGGACTAAGGAGACCAGTACTGATTGAAAGAGGCCGACCTGGGCAGGGAAGACCCCTACAGACTGGCGAGGAAAGTACTGATTGAGGGAGACACGACTGGGCATGGAGGACCCCTACAGACTGCAGAGGCCAGTACTGATGAAAAGGGACCCACCTGGGCAGAGAGGACCCCTACAGGCTGGAGAGGCCAGTGCCGATGGAAAGAAACCCACCTGGGCAGGGAGGACCCCTACAGGATGGAGATGCCAGTGCTGATGGAAAGAGACCCAACTGGGCAGAGAGGACCGCTACAGGCTGGAGAGGCCAGTACTGATGGGAAGAGGGCCACCTGGGCAGAGAGGACCTGGAGAGGCCAGTGTTGATGGAAAAAGACCCACCTGGGCAGGGAGGACCCCTACAGGCTGGAGAGGCCAGTGCTGATGGAAATAGACCCACCTGGGCAGGGAGGACCCCTAGGGACCAGGGAGGCCAGTACTGATGGAACGAGGCCCAACTGGGCAGGGAGGACCCCTACAGGCTGGAGAGGCCAGTGCTGATGGAAAGAGAACCACCTGGCTGGGAGGACCCCTGCGGACTAAGGAGGCCAGTACTGATGGAAAGAGGCCCACCTGGCCAGGGAGGACCCCTGTGGACTAAGGAGGCCAGTACTGATGGAAAGAGGCCCACCTGGGCAGGGAGGACCGCTACAGACTGGCGAGGAAAGTACTGATTGAGGGAGACATGACTGGGCATGGAGGACCCCTACAGACTGCAGAGGCCAGTGCTGATGAAAAGAGACCCACCTGGGCAGAGAGGACCCCTACAGGCTGGAGAGGCCAGTGCTGATGGAAAGAAACCAACCTGGGCAGGGAGGACCCCTACAGGCTGGAGATGCCAGTGCTGATGGAAAGAGACCCACCTGGGCAGGGAAGACCCCTACGGACCAGGGAGGCCAGTACTGATGGAAAGAGGCCCAACTGGGCAGAGAGGACCGCTACAGGCTGGAGAGGCCAGTGCTGATGGAAAGAGAACCACATGGCTGGGAGGACCCCTGCAGACTAAGGAGGCCAGTACTGATGGAAAGAGGCCCAACTGGGCAGAGCAAGCCCCTAGAGGCTGGAGAAGCCAGTGCTGATGGAAAGAGACCCACCTGAGCAGAGAGGACCACTACAGGCTGGAGAGACCAGTGCTGATGGAAAGAGACCCATCTGGGCAGGGAGGACCCCTACAGACTGGCGAAGAAAGTACTGATTGAGGGAGACATGACTGGGCAGTGAGGACCCCTACAGGCTGTAGAGGGCAGTGCTGATGGAAAGAGACCCACCTGGGCAGGGAGGACCCCTACAGGCTGGAGAGGCCAGTGCTGATGGAGAGAGACCCACCTGGGCAGGGAGGGCCCCTACGGACCAGGGAGGCCAGTATTGATGGAGAGAGACTCACCTGGCCAGGGATGACTCCTACAGGCTGGAGAGGCCAGTACTGATGGGAAGAGGGCCACCTGGGCAGAGAGGACCTGGAGAGGCCAGTGTTGATGGAAAAAGACCCACCTGGGCAGGGAGGACCCCTACAGGCTGGAGAGGCCAGTGCTGATGGAAATAGACCCACCTGGGCAGGGAGGACCCCTAGGGACCAGGGAGGCCAGTACTGATGGAACGAGGCCCAACTGGGCAGGGAGGACCCCTACAGGCTGGAGAGGCCAGTGCTGATGGAAAGAGATCCACCTGGGCAGGGAGGACTCCTATGGACTACGGAGGCCAGTACTGATGGAAAGAGGCCGAGCTGGGCCGAGCGGGCCCCTACAGGCTGGAGAGGCCAGTTCTGATGGAAAGAGACCCACCTGGGCAGGGAGGGCCCCTACGGACTAGGGAGACCAGTACTGATGGAAATAGGCCTAACTGAGCAGAGCGGACCCCTACAGGCTGGAGAGACCAGTGCTGATGGAAAGAGACCCACCTGGGCAGAGAGGACCCCTACAGGCTGGAGAGGCCAGTGCTGATGGAAAGAGACCCACCGGGGCAGAGAAGACCCCTACAGGCTGGAGAGGCCAGTGCTGATGGAAAGAGACCCACCCGGGCAGAGAGGACCCCTACAGGCTGGAGAGGCCAGTGCCGATGGAAGGAAACCCACCTGGGAAGGGAGGACCCCTACAGGCTGGAGATGCCAGTGCCGATGGAAGGAAACCCACCTGGGCAGGGAGGACCCCTACGGACTAGGGAGGCCAGTACTGGTGGAAAGAGGCCCAACTGGGCAGAGAGGACCCCTACAGGCTGGAGAGGCCAGTGCTGATGAAAATAGACCCGCCTGGGCAGAGAGGACCCCTACAGGCTGGAGAGGCCAGTGCTGATGGAAAGAGACCCACCGGGGCAGAGAAGACCCCTGCAGGCTGGAGAGGCCAGTGCTGATGGAAAGAGACCCACCTGGGCAGAGAGGACCCCTACAGGCTGGAGAGGCCAGTTCTGATGGAAAGAGACCCACCTGGGCAGGGAGGACCCCTACGGACTAGGGAGGCCAGTACTGGTGGAAAGAGGCCCAACTGGGCAGAGAGGACCCCTACAGGCTGGAGAGGCCAGTGCTGTTGGAAAGAGACCCACCGGGGCAGAGAAGACCCCTACAGGCTGGAGAGGCCAGTGCTGATGGAAAGAGACCCACCTGGGCAGAGAGGACCCCTACAGGCTGGAGAGGCCAGTGCCGATGGAAGGAAACCCACCTGGGCAGGGAGGACCCCTACGGACTAGGGAGGCCAGTACTGGTGGAAAGAGGCCCAACTGGACAGAGAGGACCCCTACAGGCTGGAGAGGCCAGTGCTGATGAAAATAGACCCGCCTGGGCAGGGAGGACCCTTACACGCTGGAAAGGCCAGTGCTGATGGAAAGAGACCCACCTGGCCAGGGAGGACCCCTGTGGACTAAGGAGACCAGTACTGATGGAAAGAGGCCCACCTGGGCAGGGAGGACCCCTACAGACTGGCGAGGAAAGTACTGATTGAGGGAGACACAACTGGGCATGGAGGACCCCTACAGACTGCAGAGACCAGTACTGATGAAAAGAGACCCACCTGGGCAGAGAGGACCCCTACAGGCTGGAGAGGCCAGTGCCGATGGAAAGAAACCCACCTGGGCAGGGAGGACCCCTACAGGGTGGAGATGCCAGTGCTGATGGAAAGAGACCCAACTGGGCAGAGAGGACCGCTACAGGCTGGAGAGGCCAGTGCTGATGGAAAGAGAACCAACTGGCTGGGAGGACCCCTGCGGACTAAGGAGGCCAGTACTGATGGAAAGAGGCCCAACTGGGCAGAGCAGGCCCCTAGAGGCTGGAGAAGCCAGTGCTGATGGAAAGAGACCCACCTGAGCATAGAAGACCACTACAGGCTGGAGAGACCAGTGCTGATGGAAAGAGACCCACCTGGGCAGGGAGGACCCCTACAGACTGGCGAGGAAAGTACTGATTGAGGGAGACACGACTGGGCAGTGAGGACCCCTACAGGCTGTAGAGGGCAGTGCTGATGGAAAGAGGCCCACCTGGGCAGGCAGGACCCCTACAGGCTGGAGAGGCCAGTGCTGATGGAGAGAGACCCACCTGGACAGGGAGGGCCCCTACGGACCAGGGAGGCCACTATTGATGGAGAGAGACCCACCTGGCCAGGGATGACTCCTACAGGCTGGAGAGGCCAGTACTGATGGGAAGATGGCCACCTGGGCAGAGAGGACCTGGAGAGGCCAGTGTTGATGGAAAAAGACCCACCTGGGCAGGGAGGACCCCTACAGGCTGGAGAGGCCAGTTCTGATGGAAATAGACCCACCTGGGCAGGGAGGACCCCTACAGACCAGGAAGGCCAGTACTGATGGAAAGAGGCCCAACTGTGCAGAGAGGACCCCTACAGGCCTGAGAGGCCAGTGCTGATGGAAAGAGAACCACCTGGCTGGGAGGACCCCTGCGGACTAAGGAGGCCAGTACTGATGGAAAGAGGCCCAACTGGGTAGAGCAGGCCCCTACAGGCTGGAGAAGCCAGTGCTGATGGAAAGAGACCCACCTGAGCAGAGAGGACCACTACAGGCTGGAGAGGCCAGTGCTGATGGAAAGATACCCACCTGGGCAGGGAGGACCCCTACAGATTGGCGAGGAAAGTACTGATTGAGGGAGACATGACTGGGCAGTGAGGACCCCTACAGGCTGTAGAGGGCAGTGCTGATGGAAAGAGACCCACCTGGGCAGGGAGGACCCCTACAGGCTGGAGAGGCCAGTGCTGATGGAGAGAGACCCACCTGGGCAGGGAGAACCCCTACGGACCAGGGAGGCCAGTATTGATGGAGAAAGACCCACCTGGCCAGGGATGACTCCTACAGGCTGGAGAGGCCAGTACTGATGGGAAGAGGGCCACCTGGGCAGAGAGGACCTGGAGAGGCCAGTGTTGATTGAAAAAGACCCACCTGGGCAAGGAGGACCCCTACAGGCTGGAGAGGCCAGTGCTGATGGAAATAGACCCACCTGGGCAGGGAGGACCCCTACGGACCAGGGAGGCCAGTACTGATGGAAAGAGGCCCAACTGGGCAGGGAGGACCCCTACAGGCTGGAGAGGCCAGTGCTGATGGAAAGAGATCCACCTGGGCAGGGAGGACTCCTACGGACTACGGAGGCCAGTACTGATGGAAAGAGGCCGAGCTGGGCCGAGCGGGCCCCTACAGGCTGGAGAGGCCAGTTCTGATGGAAAGAGACCCACCTGGGCAGGGAGGGCCCCTACGGACTAGGGAGACCAGTACTGATGGAAATAGGCCTAACTGAGCAGAGCGGACCCCTACAGGCTGGAGAGACCAGTGCTGATGGAAAGAGACCCACCTGGGCAGAGAGGACCCCTACAGGCTGGAGAGGCCAGTGCTGATGGAAAGAGACCCACCGGGGCAGAGAAGACCCCTACAGGCTGGAGAGGCCAGTGCTGATGGAAAGAGACCCACCTGGGCAGAGAGGACCCCTACAGGCTGGAGATGCCAGTGCCGATGGAAGGAAACCCACCTGGGCAGGGAGGACCCCTACAGGCTGGAGATGCCAGTGCCGATGGAAGGAAACCCACCTGGGCAGGGAGGACCCCTACGGACTAGGGAGGCCAGTACTGGTGGAAAGAGGCCCAACTGGGCAGAGAGGACCCCTACAGGCTGGAGAGGCCAGTGCTGATGAAAATAGACCCGCCTGGGCAGAGAGGACCCCTACAGGCTGGAGAGGCCAGTGCTGATGGAAAGAGACCCACCGGGGCAGAGAAGACCCCTGCAGGCTGGAGAGGCCAGTGCTGATAGAAAGAGACCCACCTGGGCAGAGAGGACCCCTACAGGCTGGAGAGGCCAGTGCCGATGGAAGGAAACCCACCTGGGCAGGGAGGACCCCTACGGACTAGGGAGGCCAGTACTGGTGGAAAGAGGCCCAACTGGGCAGAGAGGACCCCTACAGGCTGGAGAGGCCAGTGCTGATGAAAATAGACCCGCCTGGGCAGGGAGGACCCCTACACGCTGGAAAGGCCAGTGCTGATGGAAAGAGACCCACCTGGCCAGGGAGGACCCCTGCGGACTAAGGAAACCAGTACTGATGGAAAGAGGCCCACCTGGGCAGGGAGGACCCCTACAGACTGGCGAGGAAAGTACTGATTGAGGGAGACACAACTGGGCATGGAGGACCCCTACAAACTGCAGAGACCAGTACTGATGAAAAGAGACCCACCTGGGCAGAGAGGACCCCTACAGGCCGGAGAGGCCAGTGCCGATGGAAAGAAACCCACCTGGGCAGGGAGGACCCCTACAGGGTGGAGATGCCAGTGCTGATGGAAAGAGACCCAACTTGGCAGAGAGGACCGCTACAGGCTGGAGAGGCCAGTGCTGATGGAAAGAGAACCACCTGGCTGGGAGGACCCCTGCGGACTAAGGAGGCCAGTACTGATGGAAAGAGGCCCAACTGGGCAGAGCAGGCCCCTAGAGGCTGGAGAAGCCAGTGCTGATGGAAAGAGACCCACCTGAGCAGAGAAGGCCACTACAGGCTGGAGAGACCAATGCTGATGGAAAGAGACCCACCTGGGCAGGGAGGACCCCTACAGACTGGCGAGGAAAGTACTGATTGAGGGAGACACGACTGGGCAGTGAGGACCCCTACAGGCTGTAGAGGGCAGTGCTGATGGAAAGAGGCCCACCTGGGCAGGCAGGACCCCTAAAGGCTGGAGAGGCCAGTGCTGATGGAGAGAGACCCACCTGGACAGGGAGGGCCCCTACGGACCAGGGAGGCCAGTATTGATGGAGAGAGACCCACCTGGCCAGGGATGACTCCTACAGGCTGGAGAGGCCAGTACTGATGGGAAGGTGGCCACCTGGGCAGAGAGGACCTGGAGAGGCCAGTGTTGATGGAAAAAGACCCACCTGGGCAGGGAGGACCCCTACAGGCTGGAGAGGCCAGTGCTGATGGAAATAGAACCACCTGGGCAGGGAGGACCCCTACAGACCAGGAAGGCCAGTACTGATGGAAAGAGGCCCAACTGTGCAGAGAGGACCCCTACAGGCCTGAGAGGCCAGTGCTGATGGAAAGAGAACCACCTGGCTGGGAGGACCCCTGCGGACTAAGGAGGCCAGTACTGATGGAAAGAGGCCCAACTGGGTAGAGCAGGCCCCTACAGGCTGGAGAAGCCAGTGCTGATGGAAAGAGACCCACCTGAGCAGAGAGGACCACTACAGGCTGGAGAGGCCAGTGCTGATGGAAAGATACCCACCTGGGCAGGGAGGACCCCTACAGATTGGCGAGGAAAGTAATGATTGAGGGAGACATGACTGGGCAGTGAGGACCCCTACAGGCTGTAGAGGGCAGTGCTGATGGAAAGAGACCCACCTGGGCAGGGAGGACCCCTACAGGCTGGAGAGGCCAGTGCTGATGGAGAGAGACCCACCTGGGCAGGGAGAGCCCCTACGGACCAGGGAGGCCAGTATTGATGGAGAAAGACCCACCTGGCCAGGGATGACTCCTACAGGCTGGAGAGGCCAGTACTGATGGGAAGAGGGCCACCTGGGCAGAGAGGACCTGGAGAGGCCAGTGTTGATGGAAAAAGACCCACCTGGGCAGGGAGGACCCCTACAGGCTGGAGAGGCCAGTGCTGATGGAAATAGACCCACCTTGGCAGGGAGGACCCCTACGGACCAGGGAGGCAAGTACTGATGGAAAGAGGCCCAACTGGACAGAGAGGACCCCTACAGACTGGAGTGGCCAGTGCTGATGGAAAGAGACCCACCGGGGCAGAGAGGACCCCTACAGGCTGGAGAGGCCAGTGCTGATGGAAAGAGACCCACCTTTGCAGAGAGGACCCCTACAGGCTGGAGAGGCCAGTGCTGATGGAAAGAGACCCACCGGGGCAGAGAGGACCCCTACAGGCAGGAGTGGCCAATGCTGTTGGAAAGAGACCGACCTCTGCAGAGAGGACCCCTACAGGCTGGAGAGGCCAGTGCCGGTGGAAAGAAACCCACCTGGGCAGGGAGGAGCCCTACAGGCTGGAGATGCCAGTGCTGATGGAAAGAGACCCACCTGGGCTGGGAGGACCCCTACAGACCAGGGAGGCCAATACTGATGGAAAGAAGCCCAACTGGGCAGAGAGGACCGCTACAGGCTGAGAGGCCAGTGGTGATGAAAATAGACCCGCCTGGCCAGGGAGGACCCCTACACGATGGAGAGGCCAGTGCTGATGGAAAGAGACCCACCTGGCCAGGGAGGAACTCTACGGACTAAGGAGGCCAGTACTGATGGAAAGATGCCCAACTGGGCAGAGCAGGCCCCTACAGGCTGGAGAAGCCAGTGCTGATGGAAAGAGACCCACCTGGGCAGGGAGGACCCCTACGGACCAGGGAGGCCAGTACTGATGGAAAGCGGCCCAACTGGGCAGAGAGGACCCCTACAGGGTGGAGAGGCCAGTGCTGATGAAAATAGACCTGCCTGGGCAGGGAGGTCCCTTACACGCTGGAGAGATCAGTGCTGATGGAAAGAGACCCACCTGGCCAGGGAGGTCCCCTGCGGACTAAGGAGGCCAGTACTGATGGAAAGAGAGTCAACTGGGCAGAGCAGGCCCCTACAGGCTGGGGAAGCCAGTGCTGATGGAAAGAGACAAACCTGAGCAGAGATGACCCCTACAGGCTGGAGATGCCAGTGCTGATGGAAAGAGACCCACCTGGGCAGGGAGGGCCCCTACAGGCTGGAGATGCCAGTGCTGATGGAAAGAGACCCATCTGGGCTGGGAGGACCCCTACGGACCAGGGAGGCCAGTACTGATGGAAAGAGGCCCAACTGGGCAGAGAGGACCACTACAGGCTGGAGAGGCCAGTGCTGATGGAAAGAGAACCACCTGGCAGGGAGGACCCCTACAGGCTGGAGAGTTAAGTACTGATTGAGGGAGACAGGACTGGGCATGGAGGACCCCTACAGACTGCAGAGGCCAGTACTGATGAAAAGAGACACACCTGGGCAGAGAGGACCCCTACAGGCTGGAGAGGCCAGTGCTGATGGAAAGAAACCCACCTCGGCAGGGAGGGCCCCTACAGGCTGGAGATGCCAGTGCTGATGGAGAGAGACCCACCTGGGCAGGGAGGACCCCTACGGACCAGGGAGGCCAGTACTGATGGAAAGAGGCCCAACTGGACAGAGAGGACCACTACAGGCTGGAGAGGCCAGTGCTGATGGAAAGAGAACCACCTGGCAGGGAGGACCCCTACAGGCTGGAGAGGCCAGTGCTTATGAAAATAGACCCGCCTGGGCAGGGAGGACCCCTACACGCTGGAGAGGCCATTGCTGATGGAAAGAGACCCACCTGGCCAGGGAGGACCACTGCGACTAAGGAGGGCAGTACTGATGGAAAGAGGCCCAACTGGGCAGAGCAGGCCCCTACAGGCTGGAGAAGCCAGTGTTGATGGAAAGAGACCCACCTGAGCAGAGAGGACCCCTACAGGCTGGAGAGGCCAGTGCTGATGGAAAGAGACCCACCTGGGCAGGGAGGACCCCTACAGACTGGCGAGGAAAGTACTGATTGAGGGAGAAACGACTGGGCAGTGAGGACCCCTACAGGCTGTAGAGGGCAGTGCTGATGGAAAGAGACCCACCTTTGCAGGGAGGATCCCTACAGGCTGGAGAGGCCAGTGCTAATGGAAAGAGATCCACCTGGGCAGGGAGGGTCCCTACGGACCAAGTAGGCCAGTATTGATGGAGAGAGACCCACCTGGCCAGGGATGACTCCTACAGGCTGGAGAGGCAAGTACTGATGGAAAGAGACTCACCTGGGCAGCAGGATCCCTACAGACTGGCGAGGAAAGTACTGATTGAGGGACACCCGACTGGGCATGGAGGACCCCTACAGACTGCAGAGGCCAGTACTGATGGAAACAAACCCACCTGGGCAGGGAGGACCCCTATGGACCAGGGAGGCCAGTACTGATGGAAAGAGGCCCAACTGGGCAGAGAGGACCCCTACAGGCTGGAGAGGCCAGTGCTGATGAAAATAGACCCGCCTGGGCAGGGAGGACCCCTACACGCTGGAAAGGCCAGTGCTGATGGAAATGGACCCACCTGGCCAGGGAGGACCCCTGCGGACTAAGGAGGCCAGTACTGATGGAAAGAGACCCACCTGGGCAGGGAGGACCCCTACAGACTGGCGAGGAAAGTACTGATTGAGGGAGACACGACTGGGCATGGAGGACCCCTACAGACTGCAGAGGCCAGTACTGATGAAAAGAGACCCACCTGGGCAGGGATGACTGCTACAGGCTGGAGAGGCCAGTACTGATGGGAAGAGGGCCACCTGGGCAGAGAGGACCTGGAGAGGCCAGTGTTGATGGAAAAGGCCCACCTAGGCAGGGAGGGATCCCTGCAGGCTGGAGAGGCCAGTACTGATGGAGAGAGACCCACCTAGGCAGGGAGGGATCCCTACAGGCTGGAGAGGCGAGTACCGATGGAGAGAGACCCTCCTGGGCAGGGCATGGAGGACACCTACAGGCTGGAGAGGCCCCCTTCGCGGGATTGTCTCCGCCACCTGTAAATGTGTTTTTGCAAGTCCTTTCTGGTCGAAATTAACATCCATTTTCTTCATCAGATAAATGCGAATAAAGACGAGGAGACTCAGGAAGGCGTGAACTCTAGGGAGGAGAACGACCTTGGGTTGGAGACCCCTATAGCCCCGGGAGGCATTCCATTAGGAGGAGCTAGCGTCCGCGGCAAGCAAGCCCACTCCATTCCAGGGGGCTTCCTGTTCCGTAGGTAGGTGGCCCCCAGCTCTAAAGGTGGCAATGCCCACGCTTCCAGCAACTAAGTGCTCCAGTTGCTGTCTTTGATTGGGAGGGCCAGCAGGGGTCCTAGCTCCTGTGGCTCACGTTTGGTAGCGGCAGCCCAACCGTAAGGCCCAGCCTAACAGCCGAACGTATTGGAGCTGGGATCCGAAAAGCGAGTAATGCAGTAATTACTGCATAACGATTGTCTGGCTAGAGAAAGATATCGCTAGGGAAGGGGGTCGGCAGTCTTTGGATGTTTGGGACTACAACTCCCATAAATCCGAGTCAGTACTGACAAAGGTGAAGGGTTAAGGGAGTCGTAGTACAAAACATCTTGAGAACAACAGGTTGCGGGTCCGTGAAGGTAAAACTTCACAAAGACCCTGAAAACGTATGCAAGTCAAAAGCTGGGCCTCGCGCTCCTACTGGGGGTGTTCATGGTTCTTATGAGTAACCTGCAAGACCCTACAATAAGCACATGGGTCCAGTAGTTCCACTTAGATACGTATCCTTGCTTGTAGAAGCAGTCAGGGCTGGGGACCAGGGGCGCCCCTGGTGCCTGGGTGTATGCTTCTAAGAAATCTGCTCAGGATCACAGGGCTTGCCAGCACACACTAACATCTCGGCATATGGGAAACAAACAGGGCATGGCTCAGACAGGCCTACAAGAAGCGGATGCACTCAAGGGCAGGCTTTTTAGACCTCATTCCCCAAGCCGGCTGAATCCCTGGCCACTCGCCTGCCATCGCCCGACAGTCCCCTTGCCAGACAATAAGTGTCAATGGAGAACACAGCCTCATTTTCACTTCTAAAGGCTGACAGGTACGTGTCTAGAACACTCTCAGCCACCACTGACATGCACTGCCCTAGAACAGGTACCGCGTTGCTAGGTGGAGGTGGCTGGGGAGCGAGGGGGGGTTATCAGAGACCCCTTAAAGTCACCTGTTTTTTTTATAACTCCAGTGCAAAGTTGCCCCATGCCTACATGTGCAGATCAGCCAGGCTAACAGGCACAAGCAGCCAGGGTTGCAAAGACCCTGGTCTCAATAAGGTAGACTTCAGGGAGTCTCAAATCAACCAGAGACAGCCAATCAGGCAGGCCTGGGAGAGCAGACGAGGCCAGGGAACAGGCACACTGGCCCAAAAAACACCCTCTCAAGGGGGTCATACTGAGTGCTGAGTACACACCTACCTCAAACCATTTACCTATCACACATAAAAGAGGGCAGGCTGCTTTGAATCCCAAATGGTCCTTTAGTCCTGTCACACCTCCACTAGGAAAGACTGCGCGTTCCCAAGTTAGGAGGATCTAGCCTTGGGAACTGCTGACGGGCCACATATCCAAAAGGGATCAGTTACTTCTATCTCTTCTCTTCCCGTGTCCTCCCCTTGCCTGCGATTCCCTTCCTTTCTCTCCCTTCCTCTCGTCAACTCTCTTGTTTTCACGCCTCACTTCTCTTGTTTGTTTATTGATTTGTAGGGCGCACCGAACCCGCGAGGTACAAGAATACTTAAAGCTTAGGTTACACAGTGAAGTGGATACAGTCAGGTGTCAGGAAATATACAAGGTGCAGGCACACAAGAGTACCTAAGACATAGGTTACACAGTGAAGTGGATACAGTCAGGTGTCGGGAAATATGCAAGGTGCAGGCACACAAGAGTACCTAAGACATAGGTTACACAGTGAAGTGGATACAGTCAGGTGTCGGGAAATATGCAAGGTGCAGGCACACAAGAGTACCTAAGACATAGGTTACACAGTGAAATGGATACAGTCAGGTGTCGGGAAATATGCAAGGTGCAGGCACACAAGAGTACCTAAGACATAGGTTACACAGTGAAGTGGATACAGTCAGGTGTCGGGAAATATGCAAGGTGCAGGCACACAAGAGTACCTAAGACATAGGTTACACAGTGAAGTGGATACAGTCAGGTGTCAGGAAATATGCAAGGTGCAGGCACACAAGAGTACCTAAGACATAGGTTACACAGTGAAGTGGATACAGTCAGGTGTCAGGAAATATGCAAGGTGCAGGCACACAAGAGTACCTAAGACATAGGTTACACAGTGAAGTGGATACAGTCAGGTGTCGGGAAATATGCAAGGTGCAGGCACACAAGAGTACCTAAGACATAGGTTACACAGTGAAGTGGATACAGTCAGGTGTCGGGAAATATGCAAGGTGCAGGCACACAAGAGTACCTAAGACATAGGTTACACAGTGAAGTGGATACAGTCAGGTGTCGGGAAATATGCAAGGTGCAGGCACACAAGAGTACCTAAGACATAGGTTACACAGTGAAGTGGATACAGTCAGGTGTCGGGAAATATGCAAGGTGCAGGCACACAAGAGTACCTAAGACATAGGTTACACAGTGAAGTGGATACAGTCAGGTGTCAGGAAATATGCAAGGTGCAGGCACACAAGAGTACCTAAGACATAGGTTACACAGTGAAGTGGATACAGTCAGGTGTCGGGAAATATGCAAGGTGCAGGCACACAAGAGTACCTAAGACATAGGTTACACAGTGAAGTGGATACAGTCAGGTGTCGGGAAATATGCAAGGTGCAGGCACACAAGAGTACCTAAGACATAGGTTACACAGTGAAGTGGATACAGTCAGGTGTCGGGAAATATGCAAGGTGCAGGCACACAAGAGTACCTAAGACATAGGTTACACAGTGAAGTGGATACAGTCAGGTGTCGGGAAATATACAAGGTGCAGGCACACAAGAGTACCTAAGACATAGGTTACACAGTGAAGTGGATACAGTCAGGTGTCGGGAAGTATACAAGGTGCAGGCACACAAGAGTACCTAAGACATAGGTTACACAGTGAAGTGGATACAGTCAGGCGTCGGGAAGTATACAAGGTGCAGGCACACAAGAGTACCTAAGACATAGGTTACACAGTGAAGTGGATACAGTCAGGCGTCGGGAAGTATACAAGGTGCAGGCACACAAGAGTACCTAAGACATAGGTTACACAGTGAAGTGGATACAGTCAGGCGTCGGGAAATATACAAGGTGCAGGCACACAAGAGTACCTAAGACATAGGTTACACAGTGAAGTGGATACAGTCAGGCGTCAGGAAATATACAAGGTGCAGGCACACAAGAGTACCTAAGACATAGGTTACACAGTGAAGTGGATACAGTCAGGCGTCAGGAAATATACAAGGTGCAGGCACACAAGAGTACCTAAGACATAGGTTACACAGTGAAGTGGATACAGTCAGGCGTCAGGAAGTATACAAGGTGCAGGCACACAAGAGTACCTAAGACATAGGTTACACAGTGAAGTGGATACAGTCAGGCGTCAGGAAGTATACAAGGTGCAGGCACACAAGAGTACCTAAAACATAGGTTACACAGTGAAGTGGATACAGTCAGGCGTCAGGAAATATACAAGGTGCAGGCACACACGAGTACCTAAGACATAGGTTACACAGTGAAGTGGATACAGTCAGGCGTCGGTAAGTATACAAGGTGCAGGCACACACGAGTACCTAAGACATAGGTTACACAGTGAAGTGGATACAGTCAGGCGTCGGGAAGTATACAAGGTGCAGGCACACAAGAGTACCTAAGACATAGGTTACACAGTGAAGTGGATACAGTCAGGCGTCGGGAAATATGCAAGGTGCAGGCACACAAGAGTACCTAAGACATAGGTTACACAGTGAAGTGGATACAGTCAGGCGTCGGGAAATATGCAAGGTGCAGGCACACAAGAGTACCTAAGACATAGGTTACACAGTGAAGTGGATACAGTCAGGCGTCGGGAAATATGCAAGGTGCAGGCACACAAGAGTACCTAAGACATAGGTTACACAGTGAAGTGGATACAGTCAGGCGTCGGGAAATATGCAAGGTGCAGGCACACAAGAGTACCTAAGACATAGGTTACACAGTGAAGTGGATACAGTCAGGCGTCGGGAAATATGCAAGGTGCAGGCACACAAGAGTACCTAAGACATAGGTTACACAGTGAAGTGGATACAGTCAGGCGTCAGGAAATATGCAAGGTGCAGGCACACAAGAGTACCTAAGACATAGGTTACACAGTGAAGTGGATACAGTCAGGCGTCGGGAAATATGCAAGGTGCAGGCACACAAGAGTACCTAAGACATAGGTTACACAGTGAAGTGGATACAGTCAGGCGTCAGGAAATATACAAGGTGCAGGCACACAAGAGTACCTAAGACATAGGTTACACAGTGAAGTGGATACAGTCAGGCGTCGGGAAGTATACAAGGTGCAGGCACACAAGAGTACCTAAGACATAGGTTACACAGTGAAGTGGATACAGTCAGGCGTCGGGAAGTATACAAGGTGCAGGCACACAAGAGTACCTAAGACATAGGTTACACAGTGAAGTGGATACAGTCAGGCGTCGGGAAGTATACAAGGTGCAGGCACACAAGAGTACCTAAGACATAGGTTACACAGTGAAGTGGATACAGTCAGGCGTCGGGAAATATACAAGGTGCAGGCACACAAGAGTACCTAAGACATAGGTTACACAGTGAAGTGGATACAGTCAGGCGTCAGGAAATATACAAGGTGCAGGCACACAAGAGTACCTAAGACATAGGTTACACAGTGAAGTGGATACAGTCAGGCGTCAGGAAATATACAAGGTGCAGGCACACAAGAGTACCTAAGACATAGGTTACACAGTGAAGTGGATACAGTCAGGCGTCAGGAAGTATACAAGGTGCAGGCACACAAGAGTACCTAAGACATAGGTTACACAGTGAAGTGGATACAGTCAGGCGTCAGGAAGTATACAAGGTGCAGGCACACAAGAGTACCTAAGACATAGGTTACACAGTGAAGTGGATACAGTCAGGCGTCAGGAAATATACAAGGTGCAGGCACACAAGAGTACCTAAGACATAGGTTACACAGTGAAGTGGATACAGTCAGGCGTCGGGAAGTATACAAGGTGCAGGCACACACGAGTACCTAAGACATAGGTTACACAGTGAAGTGGATACAGTCAGGCGTCAGGAAATATACAAGGTGCAGGCACACAAGAGTACCTAAGACATAGGTTACACAGTGAAGTGGATACAGTCAGGCGTCAGGAAGTATACAAGGTGCAGGCACACAAGAGTACCTAAGACATAGGTTACACAGTGAAGTGGATACAGTCAGGCGTCGGGAAATATGCAAGGTGCAGGCACACAAGAGTACCTAAGACATAGGTTACACAGTGAAGTGGATACAGTCAGGCGTCGGGAAATATGCAAGGTGCAGGCACACAAGAGTACCTAAGACATAGGTTACACAGTGAAGTGGATACAGTCAGGCGTCGGGAAATATGCAAGGTGCAGGCACACAAGAGTACCTAAGACATAGGTTACACAGTGAAGTGGATACAGTCAGGCGTCGGGAAATATGCAAGGTGCAGGCACACAAGAGTACCTAAGACATAGGTTACACAGTGAAGTGGATACAGTCAGGCGTCGGGAAGTATACAAGGTGCAGGCACACAAGAGTACCTAAGACATAGGTTACACAGTGAAGTGGATACAGTCAGGCGTCGGGAAGTATACAAGGTGCAGGCACACAAGAGTACCTAAGACATAGGTTACACAGTGAAGTGGATACAGTCAGGCGTCGGGAAGTATACAAGGTGCAGGCACACAAGAGTACCTAAGACATAGGTTACACAGTGAAGTGGATACAGTCAGGCGTCGGGAAATATACAAGGTGCAGGCACACAAGAGTACCTAAGACATAGGTTACACAGTGAAGTGGATACAGTCAGGCGTCAGGAAATATACAAGGTGCAGGCACACAAGAGTACCTAAGACATAGGTTACACAGTGAAGTGGATACAGTCAGGCGTCAGGAAATATACAAGGTGCAGGCACACAAGAGTACCTAAGACATAGGTTACACAGTGAAGTGGATACAGTCAGGCGTCAGGAAGTATACAAGGTGCAGGCACACAAGAGTACCTAAGACATAGGTTACACAGTGAAGTGGATACAGTCAGGCGTCAGGAAGTATACAAGGTGCAGGCACACAAGAGTACCTAAGACATAGGTTACACAGTGAAGTGGATACAGTCAGGCGTCAGGAAATATACAAGGTGCAGGCACACAAGAGTACCTAAGACATAGGTTACACAGTGAAGTGGATACAGTCAGGCGTCGGGAAGTATACAAGGTGCAGGCACACACGAGTACCTAAGACATAGGTTACACAGTGAAGTGGATACAGTCAGGCGTCAGGAAATATACAAGGTGCAGGCACACAAGAGTACCTAAGACATAGGTTACACAGTGAAGTGGATACAGTCAGGCGTCAGGAAGTATACAAGGTGCAGGCACACAAGAGTACCTAAGACATAGGTTACACAGTGAAGTGGATACAGTCAGGCGTCGGGAAGTATACAAGGTGCAGGCACACAAGAGTACCTAAGACATAGGTTACACAGTGAAGTGGATACAGTCAGGCGTCGGGAAGTATACAAGGTGCAGGCACACAAGAGTACCTAAGACATAGGTTACACAGTGAAGTGGATACAGTCAGGCGTCGGGAAGTATACAAGGTGCAGGCACACAAGAGTACCTAAGACATAGGTTACACAGTGAAGTGGATACAGTCAGGCGTCGGGAAATATACAAGGTGCAGGCACACAAGAGTACCTAAGACATAGGTTACACAGTTAAGTGGATACAGTCAGGCGTCAGGAAATATACAAGGTGCAGGCACACAAGAGTACCTAAGACATAGGTTACACAGTGAAGTGGATACAGTCAGGCGTCAGGAAATATACAAGGTGCAGGCACACAAGAGTACCTAAGACATAGGTTACACAGTGAAGTGGATACAGTCAGGCGTCAGGAAGTTTACAAGGTGCAGGCACACAAGAGTACCTAAGACATAGGTTACACAGTGAAGTGGATACAGTCAGGCGTCAGGAAGTATACAAGGTGCAGGCACACAAGAGTACCTAAGACATAGGTTACACAGTGAAGTGGATACAGTCAGGCGTCAGGAAATATACAAGGTGCAGGCACACAAGAGTACCTAAGACATAGGTTACACAGTGAAGTGGATACAGTCAGGCGTCAGGAAATATACAAGGTGCAGGCACACAAGAGTACCTAAGACATAGGTTACACAGTGAAGTGGATACAGTCAGGCGTCAGGAAATATACAAGGTGCAGGCACACAAGAGTACCTAAGACATAGGTTACACAGCAGGCACACAAGAGTACCTAAGACATAGGTTACACAGTGAAGTGGATACAGTCAGGCGTCAGGAAGTATACAAGGGGCAGGCACACAAGAGTACCTAAGACATAGGTTACACAGCAGGCACACAAGAGTACCTAAGACATAGGTTACACAGTGAAGTGGATACAGTCAGGCGTCAGGAAGTATACAAGGGGCAGGCACACAAGAGTACCTAAGACATAGGTTACACAGTGAAGTGGATACAGTCAGGTGTCAGGAAATATGCAAGGTGCAGGCACACAAGAGTACCTAAGACATAGGTTACACAGTGAAGTGGATACAGTCAGGTGTCGGGAAATATGCAAGGTGCAGGCACACAAGAGTACCTAAGACATAGGTTACACAGTGAAGTGGATACAGTCAGGTGTCAGGAAATATGCAAGGTGCAGGCACACAAGAGTACCTAAGACATAGGTTACACAGTGAAGTGGATACAGTCAGGTGTCAGGAAATATGCAAGGTGCAGGCACACAAGAGTACCTAAGACATAGGTTACACAGTGAAGTGGATACAGTCAGGTGTCAGGAAATATGCAAGGTGCAGGCACACAAGAGTACCTAAGACATAGGTTACAATGAAGTAGATATAGTAGTGTGTCGGGAAATATACAGGAAATACAGCAAAATGGTACAGTAGGTTGCATAAAGTATATACATCGGAGTTCCGTCCAGTAGGGATCATGTGTCATTGGAGCGCAGCCAGTTCAAGGTATTGCGCCTAAAGCTGAGGTAGGATTGGTCTGCTCTGAGAGCTGGAGGTAGTGCATTCCAAGACTGGGCAGCTTTCACAGGGAAGATATTTCCTCCAGATTTTGTTAGCTTGTATCTGGGTATCTCCAAGCATAAGGAGTTAGCCGATCTGGAGGGCGGGTAGATGTTCTCCTCTTCTCCTACTCTCTCCTCAGCTCTCGTATCTTCACACCTCACTTATCTCCTATTCTCTCCTCCGCTCTCATATCTTTACAGCTGGTTTCTCTTCTCCTATTCTCTCCTCAGCTCTTGTATCTTCACGCCTCACTTCTCTTCCCCTACTCTCTCCTCAGCTCTTGTATCTTCACGCCTCACTTCTCTTCCCCTACTCTCTCCTCAGCTCTTCTATCTTCATGCCTTGCTTCTCTTCCCCTACTCTCTCCTCAGCTCTCTTGTCGTCACCCCTCTCTTCTCTTCTCCTATTCTCTCCTCAGCTCTCTTGTCTTCACGCCTCACTTCTCTTCTCCTACTCTCTCCTCTGCTCTCTTATCTTCACACCTCACTTATCTTCTCCCATTCTCTCCTCAGCTCTCTTATCTTCATGCCTCACTTCTCCTCTCGTGTTCTCTCCTCAGCTCTCTGCTCTTCATGCCTTGCTTTCCTTCTCCTATACTCTTCTCAGGTACCTTATCATCACACCTTGCCTCACGTCTCCTATTCTCTCCTCAGCTCTCTTGTCTTCACGCCTCTCTTCTCTTCTCCTACTCTCTCCTCAGCTCTCTTGTCTTCACGCCTCACTTTTCTTCTCCTACTCTCTCCTCTGCTCTCTTATCTTCACACCTCACTTATCTTCTCCCATTCTCTCCTCAGCTCTCTTATCTTCATGCCTCACTTCTCCTCTCGTGTTCTCTCCTCAGCTCTCTGCTCTTCATGCCTTGCTTTCCTTCTCCTATACTCTTCTCAGGTACCTTATCATCACACCTTGCCTCACGTCTCCTATTCTCTCCTCAGCTCTCTTGTCTTCACGCCTCTCTTCTCTTCTCCTACTCTCTTCTCAGGTATCTTATCTTCATGCCTCGCTTTTCTCCCCCCTCTCTCTCCTCAGCTCTCTTATCTTCATGCCTCACTTCTCCTCTCGTGTTCTCTCCTCAGCTCTCTGCTCTTCATGCCTTGCTTTCCTTCTCCTATACTCTTCTCAGGTACCTTATCATCACACCTTGCCTCACGTCTCCTATTCTCTCCTCAGCTCTCTTGTCTTCACGCCTCTCTTCTCTTCTCCTACTCTCTTCTCAGGTATCTTATCTTCACGCCTCACTTCTCTTCTCCTACTCTCTCCTCTGCTCTCCTATCTATACACCCGATTTCTCTTCTGCTATTCTCTCCTCAGCTCTTGTATCTTCATGCCTTGCTTCTCTTCTCCTATTCTCCCCTCAGCTGTCATACCTTTACACCTTGTTTCTTCTCTCCTATTCTTTCCTCAGCTCTTGTATCTCCACACCTCGCTTTTCTTCCCCCTCTCTCTTTTCAGCTCTCTTATCTTCACGACTCACTTCTCTTCTCCTATTCTCTCCTCAGCTCTCTTGTCTTCACCCCTCTCTTCTCTTCTCCTTCTCTCGCCTCAGCTCACTTATCTTAACGCTTCGCCTCTCTTCTCCTACTCTCTCCTCGGCTCTCTTATCTTCATACCTCACTTATCTTCTCCTATTCTCTCCTCAGCCCTCGTATCTTTACACCTCGTTTCTTTTATCCTATTCTCTCCTCAGCTCTCGTATCTTTACACCTCGTTTCTCTTCTCCTATTCTCTTCTCGGCTCTCGTATCTTCACACCTCGCTTCTCTTCTCCTACTCTCTCTTCAGCTCTCTTATCTTCACACCTCAGTTATCTTCTCCTATTCCCTCCTCAGCTCTCGTATCTCCATGCCTCACTTCTTCTCTCCTATTCTCTCCTCAGCTCTCTTAAATTCACACCACGCTTCTCTTCTCCTATTCTCTCCTCAGGTTTCGTATCTTTAAACCTCGTTTCTCTTCTCCTATTCTCTCCTCAGCTCTCGTATCTTCACACCTCGCTTCTCTTCTCCTACTCTCTCTTCAGCTCTCTTATCTTCACGCCTCACTTATCTTCTATTCTCTCCTCAGCTCTCGTATCTTTACAGCTGGTTTCTCTTCTCCTATTCTCTCCTCATCTTCACGCCTTGCTCCTCTTCTCCTATTCTCTCCTCAGCTCTTGCATCTTCATGCCTCGCTTCTCTTCTCCTATTCTCTCCTCAATTCTCATAACACCTTGTTTCTCTTCTCCTATTCTCTCCTCAGCTCTCTTATCTTCACGCCTCGCTTACCTTCTCCCAGTCTCTTCTCAACTATCTTATCTTCATGCCTTGCTTTTCCTGCCCTACTCTCTCCTCAGCTCTCTTATCTTCAGGCCTCGCTTACCTTCTCCTATTCTCTTCTCAGCTCTCGTATCTTTACACCTCATTTCTCTTCTCTTCTCCTATTCTCTTCTCAGCTCTTGTATCTTCACGCCTCGCTTCTCTTCTCCTATTCTCTCCTCAGCTCTCTTGTCTTCACGCCTTGCTTCTCCTCTCCTATTCTCTCCTCGGTTCTTGTATCGTTACACCTCACTTCTCTTCTCCTATTCTCTCCTCAGCTCTCTTGTCTTCACGCCTTGCTTCTCCTCTCCTATTCTCTCCTCGGCTCTTGTATCGTTACACCTCACTTCTCTTCTCCTATTCTCTCCTCAACTCTCTCATCTTCACGCCTCGCTTCTCTTCTCCTATTCTCTCCTCAGCTCTCTTGTCTTCACGCCTTGCTTCTCCTCTCCTATTCTCTCCTCGGCTCTTGTATCGTTACACCTCACTTCTCTTCTCCTATTCTCTCCTCAGCTCTCTCATCTTCATGCCTCACTTCTCTTCTCCTATTCTCTCCTCAGCTCTCTTGTCTTCACGCCTTGCTTCCCCTCTCCTATTCTCTCCTCGGCTCTTGTATCGTTACACCTCACTTCTCTTCTCCTATTCTCTCCTCAGCTCTCTTATCTTCACGCCTCGCTTCTCTTGTCCTATTCTCTCCCCCCAGCTCTCTTATTGTCACACCTTGCTTCTCTTCTCCTATTCTCTCCTCAGCTTTCTTATCTTCACACATGGCTTCTCCTCTCGTTTGCTCTCCCCTGGTGATGAATCTACTTCCGGGGCACCAGTGGTCCAGGGATGAATATCGGTTTCTAAACAATCAATCAGCCTCACACCTCTAGTACACCAGAAGGGATCCGAACAGATTGGATACGCAAGTCTATTATAAACCTCATTGTTCAATTTTGGTAACACGGACAGAACGGAAGGCTTAACTCTGCACGGTCGTGGATCGTTGGTTAGTTGCAATACAGCAAAACTACAATGATTACCCAATGTTAAAAGGGACTGTCCAGTCAAGGTCGTATACAAATATCTACTTTATTATTATTTAACAGAAAGTTCTAGCACACTACAAAATACAACCCAACCTATAAAGGAATGCAGAGGACAGACAGTTTCGAAGAAGGAAAAGGGATGCACTCTGGATACTGACAGGAGGGTAGTCAGTAAAGTTATTAATCCCAATAGTTCAAGGATACTTGGTTTCAGCACAAAGGGAGGAATGGGTCATAAAATGGCTTTAGCGGCCTTCGGAGAAGGACCTGAGGGACAGAACCACAATGTACCTTGTACTTGTTGAAATTCTTGGTGCTCAACAGTGTAGAGTCGGTTTCAGGGTGCTTTTAAACTTCTGTGACAGAGTACAAGATGAGAGACAGCTGCATGTATCAGGTGGCAGGCAGTTTGGCATTGTAGGCTGGCCTACATGGTGGCTCGGGTCCGGAATTGTCTCAGTGCTGGTTGGCAGGTCTGAAGCACTGTCGAGGCATCTCGGATTACAATAGTGACTGCGGCGTAACAACAGTCAGCGGTGCAGTTGGTTTTAGCTTGAGAGGCCCGACTGGCTGGAAAATGTCCTTTAAGGCAGACACTGGTTGATGCTTGTCAATGCACTCATCCTAGCTTCTTCACTGGGCTTGTGTCGTCCTTTAAGGCAGATGGCCCAAAGCTGAGGAGAGTGTTGCAGGCAACGGCCTTGTACTTGATTTGGTTCAGAGACTCTCTGGCACTTCCCACCTAGGAAGCTTGCTTGGAGAGCCCAGCAGGGCACGCAATTTGCTGGCTGAGTACCTGTTCTGGAGCTACTGGAGGGTCCTCTGGATTCAGTATCTCCCTCTGTTCCCTGGGAGATGTTTAGGGGAGGGATCTTGCTTCCCTCTTGGAAATCCTGGCCTTCCTTCACTGGCTGAAGCTCTACGGCAGAGTGCACCTTCAGCCAGGGTGACGTTTTCAGATGATCTGCTCAACAGAGGGTCTCGACCCTCTTTTAAAGCGAAATGGGCCACAGCGATTGGTGTAGGCTAAGCCTACCTTAATGAACCAATCCTGGGTCCCCACCAACAATCTCCCGTATGCATGAGGTCATAACCAGAGTGCTTTGCAACAGAAAAGGTAAAGCGGTGAAAACATGTAATAATAAGTGTAACCAATCTTCCTGTCTGTTGTGGATCTAAGGGTCTCTCTGGTTAATTGAGCTCTCTGTGGTTCCTGATTAAAAGCAGGTTTGCCTTGAAGATGTGGCGAGACCAAACTTTTGGTCACCACCAAACCACATACTCGTACCTTCTGAATGGGGTCCCCTACGAGGATGACTACATGCATAGTCCCAGATATGGCAGGTCACTGCCCTTGATACTGAAAGGCCAGAGCTGGCTTCAGGTTGACACAGTGCATATCAAAGGTTGTTGGGGTTTTCCTGTCCTTTGTTAACCTCTGCAGCCAGGACTCATGTGGGCTGGTTTGAAGTATACTCTATTAGTATGTTAATTAAGTTGATTGATTCCACCATCTGCAGAGGGTAAACAAACGGACAGAGTGGATCTATGGATCCTTTGATAGTTAATTAGGCTGCCATGGCAGGAGGAAGGTTTAGGCCCTCCCCCTTCTGAGATGCATCATTTACTCCACCTGTCTGATCCCAACAAAATAGGACAAGGGGAACGCACCAGTAGGCTGTGTCCACCCAGAGTACACGGGTCTATGTGTATGTTGTGCGGTGAGCATAGAAAAATGTGTGCAGATATGCCCCACACATTTTCCAGAGGTTGACGTACCATCATTCAATTTCATTTAAACTTTCAAAAAAAGCCCAGGTGAGCGCACACCCACCGTCTGAATGGTGAAATTCTTCACACCCCTATTCTACTCTACTATACTCTTCCCTACACTAATCTACTCTTTTATTCCCTTCAGTAATCGCCTTTCTACCTTCCCTTACCATCTCTTCCATTTCCTTCTCTTAATTTAGTCTTTTTTTATCTTAAAATGTACCACTCCTTTCTTAACTCATTCCTTTTATTTCATATTTAATAGCAATATGTCTGACTCCTCTTTATCCTTCAGAAAATGCATTGTACTTTCCTGCATCCCTTTCAGGGTAGCTGGGAGCTTCATTGGTGCCGTTGTGCCTAATTTTCTGAAATTGGCCACTATCTCCCCTCACCCCGCTCCCCTACCGTTTATCTTGCATATGTCGGACCTGAGGACGGGAAGTCAATGGTCTGTATATTCTTTAATTTCAGGCCTTCAGGAAAGAGAGTCTCATTAACATTATAATATTCCTCGATATTTCTCTATTTGCTCTCATTCCGCACAGGTCTCTAGGCGCTTGCAGAATCTGGTGCTATAAATCTATTTCTGGAATCCCCTAAAACAGGTTGTTCTTTGAAAGATGGGCAGTAAAAGGTTTCTCTTCTTGTCCACCCTCCGTGCCCTCTGGAATATCAATGATCCTTAGTTTATTTCCCCGTGCCCTCTTCTCAGAATGTCACATTCATTCAGGAATATTTTTCTCCCCCGTCAACAAATTCTTCACCACTTCCATGACCTATAGAATATTTTCCTAGTCTGTATGAGCGGCAGTTTCCGGCTCTTTGGCTCACATAGACGGTTCTTCGCTGTTCCGTTCCAAGGTCTTGTTTGAGCTCTGAATCTCTCTCGGACACTTCTTGAAGAATTTAAAGTTCACCAGGATCTCATCTCTTGTGTCCTTCAAGGCCGCGATCATGCTAGCTTCCTGCTCTTGAATGATTTTTTTCCCTTTTATCTTTTAAAAAGAATTTGAGGCCGTCTCGCAATCACTCCCAGAATGGTAGCCTGTACCTTTCTTTTTTTATTCGTCGTTTGCCGCAGTGTGTGCACCACATGACACTCCAAAGGGGTTCAACGCGGTGTTCAAAATCATGGCCCTGGATGATAACAAACCTTTTCTATCCAGGTTCAATTTTCATTTGCTACAGGTGAGGTTCCATGATGGACCCCCAATAGGTGGTCTTTTTTCCCTTAAATTAAAAGTACCAAGGGTGCTGGTTCTGGAGTCACCTGAGTTTGGATTTGCAATCAGTCTAGGAGAAGTTTCAAGGGACTTGACTTGTGGAGGAGGAGAGGAGATGTGCTTTTGTCAGAAAGTGTGTGCAGGTCCCCTGCAGGTCTGACCAGCCATCCCCTAGCCTTGACCATCAGCACCAACCTTCCCTTTCATCCCCATTGAAGAGTGTTCTGAATTAGGAATTAGGACCGGGCCCCTGAGATGGACTTGGACTGAATGTTGCTCTAGGTCACAGGGCTGCATCCTGTCGCTCCCCAGATGCTGTAACCTACTACTGCCATCGGCCCGAGCCAGCATAACCAATGGTGAGGGATCATGGATCTTGTACTCCAAAAGATCTGGAGAAGCGCAGGTTGCACACACCCGTTATAGGTTTAAAATAGTGTGAACCCACATTTGGGAGGAGAGGTTGTGATTTAGCGGGGGGCCCACCTACTGCCTTAACAGAACCTGCTAACCCCTGTTTATCGCGTTTAATACAGGGGGTGGGGAGACTTCTGGATCTTCAAAACCTCTGCCAATTTTCTGGCTAGAGGGATACGGTGGTCCCTAAAATATACTTCCTGATCCCCCAATGTATTCAGGCTAGGTTAGTTAGACAGCTCCGCAGGTGCACTAGAGTAAACGGAAACGTGCGGGGAGAGGGCGGACACTGGTGTGTCTTCATTAAACGGCAAAGCCCTAGATACCTCCCTTGCCCGATCCACGCCTTTCTTCTCCCCCCTCTCACCAATTTGCAGGGATTTCTGCTTTAAAAGGTTCCGGGGTCTTGATTTGAATTGGTGCAAGATGAAGGATGGAAGGGTCAGGTGAGTACCCGGCCATCTTTTCTGGTCTTGGCAGTCCCACCTCCAAGCTTGAGGCCTCTGACTCTACCTTCCTGATCTTCTAAAGGCTGTGCGGCGGATCCTTGCTCTCAACACGTTGGGTTACTTCAAATCCCACCTCCGCTTGCACCACCGTCCCTGGCATCGGGGCGCTGGGTTCTTGCCCCCGCACCCCACTATAGATGCATACTCTGGCACAAGCTCGGGGAGAACCTTGCCAGCCTGTTGCTGTGGATGGAGGAGGAAGTAGTAGGCGCACGCCATGCTTGACTTCTACACCTCTGTAGGCCATCGGCTCCCCTCTACTGGCCGGGCTGTTCTCCCATATCAGTGTCCTCTGGGGATAGGTCCGCACAGGCTTCTGTAGAAAGCCAGACATGTTCAAGGTTCATGCCTGGAGCAGGGAAAAGGAAAACCCCTTTTATTAAGATTTAGCAAACCCTGAGTCCCTTATCTTGTAAGTAGCGCAGGCTGAACAGCAGGGCTGACGACCAGAGCTCCTAGCAGCGTCTTCAAGCACCCCCCATGTTCCTCCACCCGACTCTGTGATGTGCTATTAGTGAGGTCGCTCGCCTAGTTCCAGTGCTTTACGTGGCCAGGCACTTTGCTGGTCCTGAGCACCGGCACTTCTTTTATTTGAGAGATATAGTACCGGCACTTCTTTTATTTGAGAGATATAGCACCGGCACTTCTTTTATTTGAGAGATATAGTACCAGCACTTCTTAGCAAGAAGCCAATACTTTTAATGGAGGATGGGCACTTCTCAACAGTAAGCGAGGTACTCTGGGGTAGTGAGCACCCGCACTTCTGTGTTTCCATTTCAAGCACTGCCTAGTACCCCCACGTTGATGACACCCAGCCCCAAAAGTTGTTAACATATCTTTTACCGTCAGGCTGCTTTTCTTGCGTTAACCTCCCATCGCAGCAGCTGCCCCAGTTCAGCGCCTGTCCCAAAGAAATGGCTAGTGTAGGCCCACCCTCGCCCACCCTCCCAATGAGGAACACCCTGTGAGCAGAGGTTTCTTGGTCTCAGCCAAGGAGCCTCAAATGGAGGGACTGCGCGCAAAATGGAGGGCTTCATAAAAGGGCCTGCATTGCAAAATGTGGGCCCATTATCTGAGTAACTAACCCAGCACTAGCTGGACATAGCCTTAGCCCTCCCCTGTGCCCCCCCCCCCCAATGGAGGGCTGGCACGTGCTCGCCCATCTCCACAGACCTGGAGAAGGAATGCCGAGTACAAAAGGAACACAACACACACCACCTTCATCTCATGTCGCTCTCACTAGGTTCTGCGTATACTCGCCTGGGGGTTGGGAGGGAGCTTCTTAATCTGATTGTCATTGGAGCTGTTAATTTCCTGCACAGCCTCACTGCCAGGCTGTACATGCATGGATGTGTTGCCGGGCAGTGCAATGCAAGTCAACGGGGGCAGAGCAAATGCAACAGCGAGACGGGGAGTCCAGTAAAAGAATACAGTCAGCAAAAGGAACGAGAGAGTATTTAAAGGAGGCGGTGATAAGGTTGGGCGGGGAGAGGGGGGCGAAAGGTATTATGATGTTTAATATAAACTAGTTGTACCCCCGGTATACTGTATACCAATATCCCTCTCTCTATTTCTATCTCTTTCTTCCTCTTCCTTTCTCTTTCTCTTTCTCTTCATGTCTGTCCCCCCTCTCTCTCTTTCCATCTTTCTGTCTCTTTCTTTCTATCCCTCTTTCTCTCTCTCTCTCTCTCTCTTTCTCTCTCTCTCTCTCTCTCTCTCTTTGTATCTCTCTAACTCTCTTTTGGGCTTACTGCACAAAAACCCAGACTCGCTTAAAAGTGGAAAAGGTTGCTTTAATGTGACAGGCCAAAGCTC